>NC_079192.1:29681729-30337776 GCF_029499605.1 Hyla sarda
TACCCCTAGTCGCCTCTTAATAGGATAAATAAATGTATATATATTGATATATTTTATTATAGCATGTCTATGTACAGGACCTTAGAGGTCATGTTCCTTTAAATAATTGTGCCACGTTAAGGTTCAAGGACCTTTGGGTCATGTGACATGCCCAGAGTTCTGCGGGTCAGGACTGACAGGTTGGGCTGACCAGTAAGCTTTGTACCAACCACCTTTATATATAAGGGGCTGCTACCACTATATATCTTAGTTCCTGAACTTCAAATCAAGCACATCAATCTCGTATCATCATCAATTCAAGCTAGGCCTGAAGCCTAATCTTCTGCAGCCACTAAACTGAGTTATTCAGCTCAAAACTACTAAAATCCTGTGTGACTACTGCAACTCAACTATTCTAAATCCAGTAGCACAGTGGCTAGCAAATCAAAGATCATTGATACCTCAGAAGTCCCAGCAAACCTGTGAGGAACCTGTATCACGGTCCTCTATGCAAAGACTTATGTTTCCTGCAGTTGCATAAAATATGCAGTAAAGTTTATTCCAGTTTTCATGAATATCTGCTGTGGACATTCCGTTATTTCTCCATGCCATTTGTGGGACGGTTGGCTGTAGGACTATTACTTTGAGGAAACCTCACCCTGGCGTCACAACAATTGAGGGTTAATACAGTACCCTGCACTACCACCACTCGCAACACCCTATTCCACCATTCCACCCCAGACACCACAACTGTCTATGACAGGAGCTTCTTCAGGGTCCTGTACAGTACGCGCAATGTCCTAAAAAGTAACAGAGCCGCCCTCACCTGGTGTCCAAAGGAGCAGATAACCCTGGTACAGGTAAAGAGTACAGAACATGTAATACCTCCCTGTACTGAAGGGGGCGCTACCAGACACCAGTCAGTGCATACACTTCAGTAATACAGGGTTTTTTCCCAGTGAAATGTCTATTCTGATTGGTCAGTTCTTCCGGCCATTGACATGTATCACAGATCTGGACTGTCTGTAGCATTGTATGTTGTGTATGGTTTTAAGTTACAAAGGTCCAGAAAATTAAAATATTTTAACCTGAAGTTGAGGGACCACTGTATATAGAGAAGATGCTAGATTAAAGGAGTATTTTTTTTTCCTCAAATCAACTGGTGCCAGAAAGTTAAACAGATTTGTAAGTTACTTCTATTTAAAAATCTTAATCCTTCCAGTACTTCTCAGCTGCTGTATGCTCCAGAGGAAGATCTTTTATTTTAGAATTTCCTTCCTGTCTGACCACAGTGCTCTCTGCTGACCCCTCTGTCCATATCAGGAACTGTCCAGAGTAGGAGCAAATTCCCCATAGCAAACCTCTGCTGCTCTGCACAGTTCCGGACATGGAACATTGGAGCAATGTGGACAGACCGAAAAGAACTCAACTTCCTCTGGAGCATACAGCAGCTGATAAGTACTGGAAGGATTAAGATTTTTAAATAGAAGTAATTTAGAAACATGTTTGACTTTCTGGCACCAGTTGATTTTAAAAATATTGTTTTCCCACTGGAGTACCCCTTTAAGTCCAGCCACTTCACATAAGTGCCCATTACTAACAACTCCTCCATATGCAAGTTCATGTTAGACTTTAGAAATTGATAAACAAAGGGTCAAACTTAGTTAAACCTTTCTGTTACTCCATCCTCCCAATGTCTGCCCAAGGCCAAAAGACATTAGATTCTTGACAGGCCTCAAAGTTGAGACCACATGGAAAAATAAAGGTTCTTACCAAGTGCGGACCACGGTGGAGTCTTCTTCCAAGGTGGAGTATCCAGACCTGGAGTCATATTCAGAAACTGCTGCTTCATGAAGAGAGCTTGGTCGGCCTTAAACTGGAGACGCTGTACAAGACAATGACTTGTTAAAGGGGTACTCCGCCGTTCAGCGTTTGGAACACGCTGTTCCGAATGCTGGAGGCGGGAGCTCCTGATGTCATAGCCCCGCCCCCTCAATGCAAGTCTATGGGAGGGGGCGTGAAACGCCCCCTCCCATAGACTTGCATTGAGGGGGCGGGTCTATGACATCAGGAGCTCCCGCCTCCAGCGTTCGGAACAGCGTGTCCCAAACGCTGAGCACCGGGTACCCCTTTTAATGTAAAGATGTGGTCAGTGGATAGATATAGCAGTAATAAGAGAAGATACTGCAGGATAGCCTCAGAATTATAGGATTGTCTGACCATATGTCCCTTATACGTAAGGTTTATAGACGAGTGGTCATAACCTTGGCCCATGAATATTGGTGCAGCCATTACCTCTCTCCCCAGACGGATGGCTGCCTCGGTAAACTTATCCCGCTCATCCTGAAAGGCCCGCTTCTGCTCCTCAAAGGCCTCTCTGTCTTGTTGTAATCTCAGCTGCTCTTCCAAGAAGTATGCGTTCCACATAGGAGATTGCTGCCCTTCACCAGGCTGAGGCACCAACTGGTCCTGCGACAAAACATGGACTACTTTCATTGGGAGACTACTTTATTCCCCCAAGTGTTTCCTTAGGGTTTTTATTAAAGGGGTACTCTGGTGGAAACTTTTTTTTAATCAACTGGTGCCAGAAATTTAAACAGATTTGTTAATTACTTCTATTAAAAAAAAAAAAAATCTTAATCCTTCCAGTACTTATTAGCTGCTGACTACTACAGAGGAAGTTATTTTCTTTTTGGAACACAGAGCTCTCTGCTGACATCACGAGCACAGTGCTCTCTGCTGACATCTCTGTCCATTTTAAGAACTGTCCAGAGTAGGAGCAAATCCCCATAGAAAACATATGCTGCTCTGGACAGTTCCTAAAATGGACAGAGGTGTCAGCAGAGAGCACTGTGTTCCAAAAAGAATTTCCTCTGCAGTATTCAGCAGCTAAGTACTGGAAGGATTAAGATTTTTATTTTTTATTTTTTTTTTTTATAGAAATAAATTTACAAATCTGTTTAACTTTCTGGAACCAGTTGATTTAAAAATAAATAAATAAATAAATAAATAAAAGTTTTCCACCGGAGTACCCCTAAGTATGTATGTGAAACCAATTCCACCTCAGATGGAAACTCTGGATGCAACAAGCTCCTCTGGTACTGCCTCTGCTGAAAAAGGGCACGCCGCCAAACCTATAGACACCTGTTGGCTCTTCAAAGAAAATTTTGCATGCAACGTTTGGAAACAATGCCAGAGGAAAGTGATGTGAACCTGCCCTTACCAGATATCCCTTCCCTTAGGTTTGGCATCACATGTATGTGCACCTTGGGCAATAGCCAGGAACATGAACATAGATGTCAAAGCCCACTCCAAGCTCGGTGGGCGCAGATATCTGGCGTGCATGGCCCCCGGCCAACACAGGATCCATTATTATTAACTATAAAACTATGGAAAGTTTACTTCTACATTCCTTTCACTATTCCCTTTCCATTACCTACACACAATTACAAGGGTCATTATTGCATTGATGTAGATGGATATTGAAAATTTGTAAGCGTGTATGTCGCATAATATTATAAAGGAGAAAGATGGAGAGAAAGATGGAGAGAAAGATGGAGAGAAAGATGGAGAGAAAGATGGAGAGAAAGATGGAGAGAAAGATGGAGAGAAAGATGGAGAGAAAGATGGAGAGAAAGATGGAGAGAAAGATGGAGAGAAAGATAGCAGGAGAGAAAGATGGAGAGAAAGATGGAGAGAAAGATGGAGAGAAAGATAGCAGGAGAGAAAGATAGCAGGAGAGAAAGATAGCAGGAGAGAAAGATAGCAGGAGAGAAAGATAGCAGGAGAGAAAGATAGCAGGAGAGAAAGATAGCAGGAGAGAAAGATAGCAGGAGAGAAAGATAGCAGGAGAGAAAGATAGCAGGAGGAAAGATAGAAGGAGGGAAAGATAGAAGGAGGGAAAGATAGAAGGAGGGAAAGATAGAAGGAGGGAAAGATAGAAGGAGGGAAAGATAGAAGGAGGGAAAGATAGAAGGAGGGAAAGATAGAAGGAGGGAAAGATAGAAGGAGGGAAAGATAGAAGGAGAGAAAGATAGAAGGAGAGAAAGATAGAAGGAGAGAAAGATAGAAGGAGAGAAAGATAGAAGGAGAGAAAGATAGAAGGAGAGAAAGATAGAAGGAGAGAAAGATAGAAGGAGAGAAAGATAGAAGGAGAGAAAGATAGAAGGAGAGAAAGATAGAAGGAGAGAAAGATAGAAGGAGAGAAAGATAGAAGGAGGAAAGAAAGAAGGAGGAAAGAAAGAAGGAGGAAAGAAAGAAGGAGGAAAGAAAGAAGGAGGAAAGAAAGAAGGAGGAAAGAAAGAAGGAGGAAGGAAGAAAGGAGGAAGGAGGAAGGAAGAAAGGAGGAAGGAAGAAAGGAGGAAGGAATGAGGAAAGAAAGAAAGAAGAAAGAAAGAAGGAAGGAAGGAGGAAAGAAAGGAAGGAGGAAAGAAAGAAGGAAGGAAAAGGAAGGAAGGAGGAAAGAAAGAAGGAAGGAAAGAAAGAAGTAAGGAAAAGGAAGGAAGGAGGAAAGAAAGGAGGAAAGATGAAGAAAGAAAGAAAGAAAGAAAGAAAGGAAGAAAGGAAGAAAGGAAGAAAGAAAGAAGAAAGAAAGAAGAAAGAAAGGAAGAAAGAAAGGAAGAAAGAAAGGAAGAAAGAAAGGAAGAAAGAAAGAAAAGAAAGAAGGAAGAAAGAAAGAAAGATACAATCCTGCCACTACTGATAATGAATAAATAATCATGGCAGAAAAAAATAAAATATGCAAATTTATTAACTAATGTATATTACAAACACACTTCTAGTATCATCTACATTGTATCAAACTTTTTGCAAAGTACAGGTAGACTAATGTAGACGTATGTCCCCATTGTCCCCCCCCCATATACCTGTAATAGCTGCTGCTGTTGACTTATCAGCTCCCGGCTCTGTTCCAGCTCTTCTCTAAGCTCTTCTACCTCCTTCTTGAGCCGGGTCAGTTCCTTCTCATGGTCCGTCACACTGATCACATGGGTCACATCAGACTGTGCAACTATAGAGAACATACAAAAGCATAAGGTGAAGGTTAGAGAGCCTCATGTTACTTGGGTGGCCACCTGGACGGTATTTTACCGACACAGACGGTATTTTGGCCGCCCCGACAGTATTTTTATATTAAAAAAATATATACCGGCCATGGAATACCAGTGTTTCCCAACCAGTGAGCCACCAGCTGTTGCAAAACTACAACTCCCAGCATGCCCGGACAGCCAACGGCTGTCCGGGCATGCTGGGAGTTGTGGTTTTGCAACAGCTGGAGGCACCCCTGGTTGGGAAACATTGACCTATACTGTATACTACTAAATAGTCCAACATCCTGTGAGTTGTGGTTTTGCAACAGCTGGAGGCACCCCTGGTTGAAAAACACTGACCTATACTATATAGTCCAACATGCCGGGAGTTAGGCCACGTTTACACTACAGAATTCTCGCGGAATTCCGCGGTGTGAGCTTAACATTAGTGTGAATGGGTCTCCGCGAGACCCGTTCACACTGCGGAATTTCCGCGGCAGAAATTGTTCCGCGCAAAGAAAGAACATGTTCATTCTTTGCGCGGATTCCGCGAGCACTGCATAGCCATCAATGGTGACGGCTCAGTGCCCCGCGGCCCTAGCGCCGAAGTCCCTCGGCGGTGGCCGCCAGGCGGAATCTCCGCTCGTGGAATTCAGCGAGCGGAGATTCCTTAGTGTGAACGGGGCCTAATAGTTTTCATTTGTGGCAGCTGATGAGCCGCAGGCTATATCAAGGCATGCTGGGAGTTGTAGTTAGTAACTAACTAGAACACCCAAATTTAATATAAAATAAAATATATAAAATAAAATAAAATATATAAAAAATAAAATAAAATATATAAAAAATTAAATAAAATATATAAAAAATAAAATATATAAAAAATAAAATAAAATATATAAAAAATAAAATATATAAAAAATAAAATATATAAAAAAAAAAAAAATATATATATATATAAAAAAAAAATGGTACTGCTAAAAACTAGATCAGGGCGCAAAACAATGAGCCCTCATACAGGATCGAATAAGGAAAAATTAAAAGGTTACAGGGGTCAATAGGACAAAATGTCCCCGCATGTGTATCCTGTGATGTTACGTACATATAATTTATGTAAATTAGCACGGATGGTATTTTTTTTCACCAAGAAAGATGCCAACCCTACACGTGGCCAGCACATCTCTCGTTTTAGTGTGTGACCATTTTATCAATACTCTAGTAGGGTCGTGCCAGGTTCATGGTACTGTAGTTGAATTTGGCGCCAGAAAGACATCCCAAAATTGCAATTTTACATATTTTTTTTTTCCAATAATCTCCATCACCTCGGGCTTCCAGTATCTCCACCAGCTGCTTGAGGCTGCTCCACTGCTTCTTTAGGCTCCCTGTTACCCCCACATCTCCAACCCGGTTGGGCCTTGTCCGTCCAGCACCAACACGCTTGTTTACTACTGGAGAATCCTGGAGAAAATACACGAGATGAAACTAGACGTATAGGTGGGTGTCATGGTGGAGTAAGAAACTGCAGCACGACTTACATTTGTGGTCACCCTGCCAAGAACGCCTTCATGTCGGATGAGGATGGCCCGCACCTCTCTCCTCATCTGTTCATGGAATTTCTTCAGGTCACTATTCTCCGTAATAACATCGCGGACATTCTTCTCAGACATCCCTGATGAGCGCAGCATGATTCCTAATACCCCCTAGAGGGGCCGAACTTCACCACCCACTGAGGAAGAGAAAAGATATGGAAATAGGGTAGACGTATTTATGTAATACATGTCCCTTAGTTTCCCAGCAGTTAAAATCTTATTACAGTAACCCGGCTCCTGATCCTCTTATTACCCTATAACATCTTATTACAGTAACCCGGCTCCTGATCCTCTTATTACCCTATAACATCTTATTACAGTAACCCGGCTCCTGATCCTCTTATTACCCTATAACATCTTATTACAGTAACCCGGCTCCTGATCCTCTTATTACCCTATAACACCTTATTACAGTAACCCGGCTCCTGATCCTCTTATTACCCCTATAACATCTTATTACAGTAACCCGGCTCCTGATCCTCTTATTACCCTATAACATCTTATTACAGTAACCCGGCTCCTGATCCCCTTATTACCCCTATAACATCTTATTACAGTAACCCGGCTCCTGATCCTCTTATTACCCTATAACATCTTATTACAGTAACCCGGCTCCTGATCCTCTTATTACCCTATAACATCTTATTACAGTAACCCGGCTCCTGATCCTCTTATTACCCTATAACATCTTATTACAGTAACCCGGCTCCTGATCCCCTTATTACCCCTATAACATCTTATTACAGTAACCCGGCTCCTGATCCTCTTATTACCCTATAACATCTTATTACAGTAACCCGGCTCCTGATCCTCTTATTACCCCTATAACATCTTATTACAGTAACCCGGCTCCTGATCCTCTTATTACCCTATAACATCTTATTACAGTAACCCGGCTCCTGATCCTCTTATTACCCTATAACATCTTATTGCAGTAACCCGGCTCCTGATCCTCTTATTACCCTATAACATCTTATTACAGTAACCCGGCTCCTGATCCTCTTATTACCCTATAACATCTTATTACAGTAACCCATCTCCTGATCCTCTTATTACCCTATAACATCTTATTACAGTAACCCGGCTCCTGATCCTCTTATTACCCTATAACATCTTATTACAGTAACCCGGCTCCTGATCCTCTTATTACCCTATAACATCTTATTACAGTAACCCGGCTCCTGATCCTCTTATTACCCCTATAACATCTTATTACAGTAACCCGGCTCCTGATCCTCTTATTACCCTATAACATCTTATTACAGTAACCCGGCTCCTGATCCTCTTATTACCCTATAGCATCTTATTACAGTAACCCGGCTCCTGATCCTCTTATTACCCTATAACATCTTATTACAGTAACCCGGCTCCTGATCCTCTTATTACCCTATAACATCTTATTACAGTAACCCGGCTCCTGATCCTCTTATTACCCTATAACATCTTATTACAGTAACCCGGCTCCTGATCCTCTTATTACCCCTATAACATCTTATTACAGTAACCCGGCTCCTGATCCTCTTATTACCCTATAACATCTTATTACAGTAACCCGGCTCCTGATCCTCTTATTACCCTATAGCATCTTATTACAGTAACCCGGCTCCTGATCCTCTTATTACCCTATAACATCTTATTACAGTAACCCGGCTCCTGATCCTCTTATTACCCTATAACATCTTATTACAGTAACCCGGCTCCTGATCCTCTTATTACCCTATAACATCTTATTACAGTAACCCGGCTCCTGATCCTCTTATTACCCTATAACATCTTATTACAGTAACCCGGCTCCTGATCCTCTTATTACCCTATAACATCTTATTACAGTAACCCGGCTCCTGATCCTCTTATTACCCTATATCATCCTATTACAGTAACCCGGCTCCTGATCCTCTTATTACCCTATAACATCTTATTACAGTAACCCGGCTCCTGATCCTCTTATTACCCCTATAACCTCTTATTACAGTAACCCGGCTCCTGATCCTCTTATTACCCTATAACATCTTATTACAGTAACCCGGCTCCTGATCCTCTTATTACACTATAACATCTTATTACAGTAACCCGGCTCCTGATCCTCTTATTACCCTATAACACCTTATTACAGTAACCCGGCTCCTGATCATCTTATTACCCTATATCATCCTATTACAGTAACCCGGCTCCTGATCCTCTTATTACCCTATAACATCTTATTACAGTAACCCGGCTCCTGATCCTCTTATTACCCTATATCATCCTATTACAGTAACCCGGCTCCTGATCCTCTTATTACCCTATAACATCTTATTACAGTAACCCGGCTCCTGATCCTCTTATTACCCTATAACATCTTATTACAGTAACCCGGCTCAAAACCATGTCTAAGCACGCTGGAACATAGCGGATTGTTTTTGCCTGGCACGTAGGACACAGCCAACAGCACCGTAGTACAAAGAAACCTTAACATCCTTATCAGTGGATTCTATATACAGTAAACTCTGTCCAGCTACAATATTTCCATATACAAATACAAAGATGCAAATGTCACAACCAAAAATCAACAGACGTCATTTCCATGTCAGTGCGGTAACAGGAGGACTTTGCTCAGTCTACTGCCGCCATTGGGCCTCACAGAACAATGGGACAAATACGTCAGACCAACAAGGAATGAAATTTATAAAACGCTGACGGAGGGGGAAATTCTAACAGTGTGATTTATTAAGGGGATATATCTAGGCCAGGGTGCCTCCAGCTGTTGCAAAATTACAACTCTCAGCATGCCTAGACAGCCAAATACTGTCATAGACATCCTATAGTCCAGTGCTTCCCAACCAGGGTGCCTCCAGCTGTTGCAAAACTACAACTCCCAGTATGCCCGGACAGCCGAAGGCTGTCCGGGCATGCTGGGAGTTGTAGTTTTGCAACAGCTGGAGGCGCCCTGGTTGTAAAAACACCGGTCTTGGCAGCAGCATATAGAAACGTATCCACACAGGTGCCAGTGTTTTCTGAGCAGGAAATCGATCCACACTTTGCAAAACAAATGAAATAGGGAGCAAAGACTTTAAAGGGGTTATCCAGGAAAAAAACCAATATATATATATATATATTCCAGAAAGTTAAACAGATTTGTAAATTACTTCTATTAAAAAAAAATATATTAATCCTTTCAGTACTTCTGATCTTCTGAAGTCGAGTTGTTCTTTTCTGTCTAAGTGCTCTCTGATGACACCTGTCTCGGGAACCGCCCAGTTTAGAAGCAAATCCCCACAGCAAACTTCTTCTACTCTGTGCAGTTCTTGAGACAAGCAGAGATGTCACCAGAGAGCACAGTTGCCAGACAGAAAACAACAACTCAACTTCAGCAGCTGATAATTATTGAAAGGATTAAGATTTTTTTAATAGAAGTAATTTACAAATCTGTTTAACTTTCTGGAGCCAGTTGATATAAAAAAATAAAAAAAAAGTTTTTGCCTGGCATACCCCTTTAATAGGCAATTTCCATCTGCAAACAGGTAAAAGTAGCCTGTGCCATGTATTTTCGATGCTCACTTGAACAACTGACCACAAGAACGGATGTAATATACATGCAAAATACGTGTGTGTGTGTGTGTGTGTGTGTGTGTGTGTGTGTGTGTGTGTGTGTGTGTGTGTGTGTGAGAAAGCATAAGGATCCTAATTATCCTAGGGCAGTAAGGTGCCCTTGATTGATCCTAATTACCAAATCCCAGGGTAAAAAAAAAAAAAAAAACTATTTAGCTGGGTTCACACTACGTTTTTGCCATACTGTTTTCAATCAGTTTTTCTAAAGAAAACTGTATGGCAAAAACAACAGATGGAACAGTATGGGGAAAAAGTAAGCCGTATGCGTTTCTAAACCGTTTACTGTTTTTAAAAGTGCATATGGTTCCGTCCGTTTTTCAAAAAAAAAAAAAAATGGGATGTTGGGTGGGGACTTTAGGATGCAATGTGCAAAGTAAAAACCATACGGAACCGTATACATGTGCGTTTCCCATTGATGTCCATGTTAAAAAAATAAATAAAAAAAGTATGCGGTTGCAGTACAGTTTTTATACCGGAGACAAAACCGCCTTTGACCACGATTTTGTCTGCGGTTTAAAAACCGAACTGCAACCGCATACTTTTTTTTTATTTATTTTTTTAACATGGACATCAATGGGAAACGCACATGTATACGGTTCCGTATGGGAAACTGTATACGGTTTTTACATTGTACATGCACATTTGCATCCTAAATTCTCCCCCCCCCCCCATAAAAAAAAAAAATGGACAAAATTTTTATTTTATTTAAAAAAAAAAAAAATAATTTACATTTTGTCCATTTTTAATGGGGGGGGGGGGGGGGGGGGATTTGGGATGCAAATGTGCATGTACAATGTAAAAACCGTATACAGTTTCCCATACGGAACCCTATACATTTGCGTTTCCTATTGACGTCCAGGTTAAAAAAAAACGTGTGCCGTTGCAGTTTGGTTTTTAAACCGGAGACAAAATCGTGGTCAACTGCGGTTTTGTCTCTGGTATAAAAACCGTACTGCAACCGCATAGGTTTTTTTTTTTTTTTTTTTAACATGGACGTCAATGGGAAACGCACATGTATACGGTTCCATACGGTTTTTACTTTGAACATGCACATTTGCATCCCAAATTCCCCCCATTAAAAATGGACAAAATTTTAATAAAAACGAACAGAACCGTATGCACTTTTAAAAACAGTATACGGTTTACTTTTTCCCCCATACGGTTTTCTTTACAAAAACGGATTTAAAACAGTATGGCTAATCTACAAATCTGTTTTAACTTTCTGGCACCAGTTGATTAAAAAGAAAAAAAATAATATTTATATATATATTTATATTGTTTTCCACCGGCGTACCCCTTTAACTCCCTATATCATTACAGCCGACACGGTCCATTCTGGCATAGATTTTAATTTTGTCGGGGGATTACAGATTTTTTTAAGGGTAACTACATAATAAAAGTTACATTTTAGGGGCTGTCTAATAGTTTTTTGGTTTTTTTCACCCCGACCTTTGGTAATTAGTGTGTGTGTGAAAGCAGCCTAGAGTTCAAGCAACAACAGGTTAAACACCCCCCCACATATACAAGTGACACGGCGCCCCCTTACCAGTGTCTGCTGATTGATCGTGAGCTCTTGGTGCAAAGTGCAGTGAATGGGATTTGTCTATAGAAGACGTTATCCGTGCGCTCACAGGGATAAAATACAATAAAAAATAAATCACCATAGCAACTATAGGACCTGGTCAGGTGACACTTATCAACTACATCTGATTGATCTCCAGGGAACAGCTGCGGGAGTTAACTATTGCCGTGCTGACATGGAATTGGGCTGGGATTCCACACCAGGGAGCCTCCAGCTGTTGCCAACCTACACCTACCAGCATGGTGGACAGCCAAAATGCTGTCCGGGCATGCTGGGAGTTGTAGTTTGGCAACCCTGGTTGGGAAACACTGGCGTAAGGGCTCCAGCAGCCGGTGCATACCATATAATTTTTTTTATAATCTTTTTTATATCTATTTATTATTAGCTTATTATGTTTATTATTTTTTATTATGATTGTTTATTATTATATTATGATTAATATTTGCATTGTTATCAATATTATTTTTATTATGTTTATTAACTGTTTAATGTATAATTATTATTTTTAATTGTTATGCTTATTATTGCCTGTTTATTATTATTTTATTGTTATTAATATTATTATTTTTTTATTATTATTGTTTAGCATTTTTTATTATGTTTATTATAGTGTTATGTTAATTATTTTAGTTATTAATATTATTATTTTTATTATTATTGTATTATATTACTGTTATTATTATTATGTGTAGTATTATCTGTTTATTATCTTATGTTTATAATTATTATCTGTTTATTATTTATTTAAATGTTTATTATAATATCTGTTTTTTTAATTATTTATTATGTATACATTTTTTTGGGCACTGATTTGCACATAGGATAACAATGCTGCAGATTATCTGCTTCAGATACATTATTTGTACAGCAGCAAATCTGCACCAAATTGTACAGATTTTTGGTATGGATGTCACTGTTATGGGGGCACTGTGGATGTCATTGTTATGGGGGCACTGTGGATGTCACTGTTATGGGGGCACTGTGGATGTCACTGTTATGGGGGCACTGTGGATGTCACTGTTATGGAGCACTGTGGATGTCACTGTTATGGGGGCACTGTGGATGTCACTGTTATGGGGGCACTGTGGATGTCACTGTTATGGTGGGCACTGTGGATGTCACTGTTATGGGGGCACTGTGAATGTCACTGTTATGGGGGCACTGTGGATGTCCCTGTTATGGGGGCACTGTGGATGTCCGTGTTATGGGGTCACTGTGAATGTCTCTGATATGGGGGCACTGTGGATGTCCCTTTAATGGGGGCACTGTGGATGTTCCTGTTATGGGGGGCACTGTGGATGTCCCTGTTATGGGGGGCACTGTGGATGTCCCTGTTATGAGGGGGGACTGTGAATGTCTCTGTTATGGGGGCACTGTGGATGTCACTGTTATGAGGGGGACTGTGAATGTCTCTGTTATGGGGACACTGTGGATGTCCCTGTTATTGGGGAGCACTGTGGATGTCACTGTTATGGGAGCACTGTGGATGTCATTGTTATGGGGGCACTGTGGATGTCACTGTTATGGAGGCACTGTGGGTGTCATTATTATGGGGCACTGTTGATGTCACTGTTAGGGGCACTGTGGGTGTCATTATTATGGAGAGCACTGTAGGTGTCATTATTATGGGGGCACTGTGGGTGTCACTGTTATGGGGGCACTGTGGATGTCACTGTTATGGGAGCACTGTGGATATCATTGTTATGGGAGCACTGTGGATGTCACTGTTATGGGGGCACTGTGGATGTCACTGCTATGGGAGCACTGTGGATATCATTGTTATGGGAGCACTGTGGATGTCACTGTTATGGGGCACTGTGGATGTCACTGTAATGGGGCACTGTGGATATCACTGTTATGGGAGCACTGTGGATGTCATTGTTATGGGGCACTGTGGATTTCACTGTTATGGGGGCACTGTGGATGTCACTGTTATGGGGCACTGTGGATTTCACTGTTATGGGGGCACTGTGGATGTCACTGTTATGGGGCACTGTGGATTTCACTGTTATGGAAGCACTGTGGATGTCACTGTTATGGGAGCATTGTGGATGTCATTGTTATGGGGCACTGTGGATTTCACTGTTATGGGGGCACTGTGGATGACACTGTTATGGGAGCATTGTGGATATCACTGTTATGGGGCACTGTGGATGTCATTGTTATGGAGCACTGTGGATGACACTGTTATGGGGGCACTGGGGATGTCACTGTTATGGGGGCACTGTGGAAGTCACTGTTATGGGGGCACTGTGAATGTCATTGTTATGGGGGCACTGTGAATGTCACTGTTATGGGGGCACTGTGGATGTCACTGTTATGGGGGCACTGTGAATGTCACTGTTATGGGGGCACTGTGGATGTCACTGTTATGAGGGCACTGTGGATGTCAATGTTATGGAGCACTGTGGATGTCACTGTTATGGAGCACTGTGGATGTCATTGTTATGGGGGCACAGTGGATGTCACTGATATGGGGGCACTGTGGATGTCACTGTTTTAAAGGCACTGTGAATGTCACTGTTATGGGGGCACTGTGAATGTCCATGTTATGGCACTGTGGATGTCACTGTTATGGGAGCACTGTGGATGTCACTGTTATGAGGGCACTTTGAATGTCTGTTATGGGGGCACTGTGGATGTCCCTGTTATGGGAGCGCTGTGGATGTCCCTGTTATGGGGCACTGTGGATGTTCCTGTTATGGGGGGCACTGTGGATGTCCCTGTTATTGGGGCACTGTGGATGTCCGTGTTATGGGGTCACTGTGAATGTCTCTGATATGGGGGCACTGTGGATGTCCCTGTTATGGGGCCACTGTGAATGTCTCTGATATGGGGGCACTGTGGATGTCCCTGTTATGGGGGCACTGTGGATGTTCCTGTTATGGGGGGCACTGTGGATGTCCCTGTTATGGGGGGCACTGTGGATGTCCCTGTTATGAGGGGGACTGTGAATGTCTCTGTTATGGGGGCACTGTGGATGTCCCTGTTATGAGGGGGACTGTGAATGTCTCTGTTATGGGGGCACTGTGAATATCTCTATTATGGGGGCACTGTGGATGTCCCTGTTATTGGGGAGCACTGTGGATGTCACTGTTATGGGGGCACTGTGGATGTTATTGTTATGGGGCACTGTAGATGTTATTGTTATGGAGCACTGAGGATGTCACTGTTATGGGGGCACTGTGGATGTCACTGTTACGGGCACAGTGGATGTCACTGTTATGGGGGCACTGTAGATGTCACTGTTATGGGGGCACTGTGGATGTCACTGTTATGGGGGCACTGTGGATGTCACTGTTATGGGGGCACTGTGGATGTCACTGTTCTGGGAGCACTGTGGATGTCATTGTTATGGGAGCACTGTGGATGTCACTGTTATTGGGGCACTGTGGATGTCACTGTTATGGGAGCACTGTGGATGTCACTGTTATGGGCACAGTGGATGTCACTGTTATGGGGGTACTGTAGATGTCACTGTTATGGGGGCACTGTGGATGTCACTGTTATGGGGGCACTGTGGATGTCACTGTTATGGGGGCACTGTGGATGTCACTGTTATGGGAGCACTGTGGATGTCATTGTTATGGGAGCACTGTGGATATCACTGTTATTGGGGCACTGTGGATGTCACTTTTATGGGAGCACTGTGGATGTCATTGTTATGGGGGCACTGTGGATGTCTCTGATATGGGGGCACTGTGGATGTCACTGTTATGGGGGAACTGTGGATGTCACTTTTATTGGGGCACTGTGGATATCACTGTTATGGGGGCATTGTGGATGTCACTTTTATGGGAGCACTGTGGATGTCATTGTTATGGGGGCACTGTGGATGTCACTGTTATGGGGGCACTGTGGATGTCACTGTTATGGGGGCACAGTGGATGTCACTGTTATGGGAGCACTGTGGATGTCACTGTTATGGGGGCACTGTGGATGTCACTGTTATGGGAGCATTGTGGATGTCACTGTTATGGGGGCACTGTGGATGTCATTGTTATGGGAGCACTGTGGATGTCACCGTTATGCGGGGCACTGTGGATGTCAATGTTATGGGAGCACTGTGGATGTCAGTTATAGGGGGCACTGTGGGTGTCATTATTATGTGGGCACTGTGGGTGTCATTATTATGGGGCACTGTTGATGTCACTGTTAGGGGCACTGTGGGTGTCATTATTATGGAGAGCACTGTAGGTGTCATTATTATGGGGGCACTGTGGATGTCACTGTTATGGGGGCACTGTGGATGTCACTGTTATGGGGGCACTGTGGATGTCACTGTTATGGGGGCACTGTGGATGTCATTATTATGTGGGCACTGTGGGTGTCATTATTATGGGGGCACTGTGGGTTTCATTATTATTGATACCACTGTGGGTGTTATTATGATTATGGGGGCACTGTGGGTGTTATTATGATTATGGGGGCACTGTTGATGTGACTGTTAGGGGCACTGTGGGTGTCATTATTATGGGGAGCAATGTGGGTGTCATTATTATGGAGAGCACTGTGGGTGTCATTATTATGGGGGCACTGTGGGTGTCATTATTATGGGGAGCAATGTGGGTGTCATTATTATGGAGAGCACTGTGGGTGTCATTATTATGGGGAGCAATGTGGGTGTCATTATTATGGGGAGCAATGTGGGTGTCATTATTATGGAGAGCTCTGTGGATGTCATTATTATGGGGAGCAATGTGGGTGTCATTATTATGGGGAGCAATGTGGGTGTCATTATTATGGAGAGCTCTGTGGGTGTCATTATTATGGGGAGCAATGTGGGTGTCATTACTATGTGGGCACTGTGGGTGTCATTATTATGGGGAGCAATGTGGGTGTCATTACTATGTGGGCACTGTGGGTGTCATTATTATGGGGAGCAATGTGGGTGTCATTATTATGGGGCACTGTAAATATTATGGGGAAACTACAATCCCGAGGCAGGTTATAGTGTGAAGAAGTTTTATCAACTATTGCCAAAACAACCAATCAGATAACTGCTTTTAGTTTCAGGCGGGGCGGGCTGAGATCTGATTGGTCGAGCCCGCTCTGGTTACGTGCTGAGCGCCGTGACCTCCTCACTGCCCGCCCAGGATGCACCGCGCGACCTCAACATGGCGGCGCCCAGCGCTCGCTGTTGCCTTGGTAACATGCGGTTGTGGCTCGGTGGGGTGAGGAGGCCGCGGGGTCTTGTTGTAGCGGTGTCAGGTCTCTGTGCCCGGCGACATCATGTGACTTCGCTGCCCGGTAACCACGTGTCTCCGTCTTCCCCGGCCGTGCTGTCTCAGCTGTCCCCCGGCCTCACCCTGCAGCCGGACTTCATCACCACCGAGGAGGAGGCCCTGCTGTGCCGGGAGCTGGAGCCTGTGCTGAGGAAGAAGCGCTACGAGGGCGGCCATTGGGATGACGTGAGTACCGCCATATATATATATATATATATATATATATATGTGTGTGTGTATAATGTCGCAGCTGCGACAAGTCTCACAGCCGCCAATCACAGCTCAGCTTTCACTTTTTATGCCCTTGGAAATGGACGCGGTGCTGTGATTGGTTGCCATGGGCAACAAAGAGATGTAGGAAAACCCGTTGCTATGGGCAACAAGAATAATCTTACCACCATAGAGCAGTGTTTCCCAACCAGGGTACCTCCAGCTGTTGCAAAACTACAACTCCCAGCATGCCCGGACAGCCAAAGGCTGTCCGGGCATGCTGGGAGTTGTAGTTTTGCAACAGCTGGAGGCACACTGGTTGGACAACAGCCCACTAGAGTAATGTTGTTTACACCAAATTCTGGCCTTGCTATCTGAATGTCGCAGCTGGAATGGAGACTTATCAGACCAGACAAGGTTCTTCCATCTTCCACTGTCCAGTCTTGGTGACCTGTGTGAATTGTCGCCTCGGTTTCCTATTCGGTGCGGTCTCCTGCTGCTGTAGCCCATCTGCTTTAAAGTTCAGAGATGGTATTTTACATTCCTTGGTTGTAACCAGTGGTTATGAGTTACCATTGCCTTTCTGTCATCTCAAACCAGTCGGCCCATTCCTCTCTGACCTCAACAAGACATTTTCCTCCTCATGATTACCGCTCACTGGATATTTTCTCTTTTTTTTTTCTGACCATTTTCTATAAACCCTACAGATGGTTGTGGGTGAAATCCTCAGTAGATCAGCAGTTTAGGACAGTCCATCTGGTACCAACAATAATGCTACTTTCAAAGTCACTTAAAGGGGTACTCCGGTGCTTAGACATCTTATCCCCTATCCAAAGGATAGGTGATAAGATGCCTGATCGCGGGAGTCCTGCCGCTGGGGACCCCCGGGGTCATGCACGCGGCACCCCGTTTGTAATCAGTCCCCGGAGCGTGTTCGCTCCGGGTCTGATTACCGGCGACCAAAGGGCCGATGGCGTGTGACGTCACGCCTCCGCCCCCCTATGACGTCACGCCTTCGCCCCCCTGTGACGTCACGCTCCACCCCTCAATGCAAGCCTATGGGAGGGGGCGTGACAGCTACAACAAAAATATTTTACTCCACCACCAACGAGCTGTCTGTCTGGCAGCAGCTTACCCCTCCCCTCCTGAAAAAATAATTCATGAATGTTTGTCCATGCTGAATGTGTATGGAGAAGTCACAAGAGATAAGTTATTGAAATTGTATACCCACCTAGTGGGCTGTACACGTGAGACGTAGTTTAGGGGGATCAGTTGACTAATGTGTACGGCATCCCCCTGACCCTCCCTCCTCCCACAGGTGATGTCAGGGTGGTGGACAGTCTGGTAAGTTGACGTTTACCTGCCTGATCCTTCTGTTCTTGGGGGGTCTTAACCCCTTAAGGACGCAGGACGTAAATGTACGTCCTGGTGCGGTGGTACTTAACGCACCAGGACGTACATTTACGTCCTGTGCATAACCGCGGGCATCGGAGCGATGCCCGTGTCATGCGCGGCTGATCCCGGCTGCTGATCGCAGCCAGGGACCCGCCGGCAATGGCCGACGCCCGCGATCTCTCGGGCGTCCGCTATTAACCCCTCAGGTGCCGGGATCAATACAGATCCCGGCATCTGCGGCAGTGCGCGATTTGAATGAATGATCGGATCGCCCGCAGCGCTGCTGCGGGGATCCGATCATTCATAACGCCGCACGGAGGTCCCCTCTCCTTCCTCCGTGCGGCTCCCGGCGTCTCCTGCTCTGGTCTGTGATCGAGCAGACCAGAGCAGAAGATCGCCGAAAACACTGATCTGTTCTATGTCCTATACATAGAACAGATCAGTATTAGCAATCATGGTATTGCTATGAATAGTCCCCTATGGGGACTATTCAAGTGTAAAAAAAAAAATGAAAAATCCCCTCCCCCAATAAAATAGTAAAACGTCCGTTTTTTCCTATTTAACCCCCAAAAAGCGTAAATTTTTTTTTTTTATAGACATATTTGGTATCGCCGCGTGCGTAAATGTCCGAACTATTAAAATAAAATGTTAATGATCCCGTACGGTGAACGGCGTGAACGAAAAAAAAAAAAAAAGTCCAAAATTCCTACTTTTTTAATACATTTTATTACAAAAAAAAATTATAAAAAATGTGTTAAAAGTTTTTTATATGCAAATGTGGTATCAAAAAAAAGTACAGATCATGGCGCAAAAAATTAGCCCCCATACCGCCGCTTATACGGAAAAATTAAAAAGTTATAGGTCATCAAAATAAAGGGATTATAAACGTACTAATTTGGTTAAAAAGTTTGTGTTTTTTTATAAGCGCAACAATAATATAAAAGTATGTAATAATGGGTATCATTTTAATCGTATTGACCCTTAGAATAAAGAACACGTAATTTTTACCATAAATTTTACGGCATGAAAACGAAACCTTCCAAAATTAGCAAAATTGCGTTTTTCGTTTTAATTTCCCCACAAAAATTGTGTTTTTTGGTTGCGCCATACATTTTATGATATAATGAGTGATGTCATTACAAAGGACAACTGGTCGCGCAAAAAACAAGCCCTCATACTAGTCTGTGGATGAAAATATAAAAGAGTTATGATTTTTAGAAGGCGAGGAGGAAAAAATGAAAACGTAAAAATTATATTGTCTGAGTCCTTAAGGGGTTAAAGGGTACCTCTCATCAAATAAACTTTTGATATATTTTAGATTAATGAATGTTGAATAACTTTCCAATAGCATGTTAATAAAAAATATGCTTCTTTCTATTGTATTTTTCCCGATCAGTCCTGTCAGCAAGCATTTCTGACTCATGCTGGACTCCTAAACACTCAGAGCTGCCAGCCTGCTTTGTTCACAGCCAAACAGGCTGTGAACAAAGCAGGCCGGCAGCTCTGAGTGTTCTCCTTTGTGAACAAAGCAGACTGGCAGCTCGTAGTGTTTAGGACTCCAGCATGAGTCTGAAATGCTTGCTGCCAGGACTGGTAGGGAGACCCCTAGTGGTCATTTCTTCAAAGTGGAAAATTAAATAGAAAGAAGCATATTTTTTAATAACATGCAATTGTAAAGTTATTCTGCAGACATTAATCTATAGTATATCAAAAGTTTTTTTGATGAGAGGTACCCTTTAAAGGGGTAGTCCAGTGCTGAAAAACGTATCCCCTATCCTAAGGATATGGGATAAGTTTCAGCTTGCGGGGGGGTCCGACCGCTGGGGGCCCCCCCGTGATCTACTGTATGGGGCCCCGGCTCGCTGGCCAGATAGCGGGTGTCGACCACTATACGAAGCGGCGTCCGACACACCCCCTCAATACATCGCTATGGCAGAGCCGGAGATTGCCGAAGGCCAGTATTAGTATATCGTGTGTACTACACACACTGCTATACACATGGGGGTATATGCAGAGCATTGCACCCTAGTGTTTTCTGCAGACAATAATGTTCAATGCTCTGCATGTTTCCCCCATGTGTATAGCAGTATATGTACTACACATGGGGCTATGTGCAGAGCATTGCCCCCTAGTGTCTGTAGTACAGACAATATTGTGCAATGCTCTGCACGTATCCCTCGTGTATAGTAGTGTGTGTGTGTAGTACACACTATATACTAATACTGGCCCCACCAAGCTTACTATTGCAGACTGTAATGACAGAGACACACGCCACCCATCTGTCACTATCTCCTTCCACACCGGGAATATCCACAGGCCAGCTGACAGCCGCCCCAGCAAGCCCCGCCCCCTGTGACCGGGTCACTTATACAGCTGTCCACTGCCACTGGGGTTACTGATAGTTGCCAGGATTGGAGAAGTAGTCCCGGACCCGGGGCAGCTCCCTGCCGGTCTCCAGCAGCTCGGTGTGCAGCTCCTGACCTGTGAGCAGCAGCTGATCCCACAGCACCGCAACCGCGTCCAGTGGCACCCGCCCGGGCCCTGGGACTGGGGTCAGGTACTGTTAACTTAAAGAGGCTGTGGCGGTGTGGGATTTGCAGGACCTGCAGACACAGCGCCCTAACGCCTGCACCACCTGCTGCAGCCTCATTACTGCCGGCGCCCGACATCCCTTTGCAACGAATCGGGCGATTATTCGATAACGGGATTCGTCGACAACTAATACCGATATTGAATTTTATTGATAACATCGATTAATCTCTGCAGCCTTAATTGGGTTATAGTGTGGGTGAACAGGAGTACAGTGGTCCCTCAAGTTACAATATTAATTGGTTCCGGGAAGACCATTGTATGTTGAAACCATTGTATGTTGAGACCAGAACTCTATGGAAACCTGGTAATTGGTTCTGAAGCCCTAAAATGTCATCCAAAAAAATAGGAAAGAGTGAGGATTAAACAAAAATAAGTAGATAACTAATATAGATAAAGCAAATCCTTCCATATAAAAGTAAGAAAGATCTGCTGGGAGCTGTAATCATTGTCTATGTCAGTGTTTCCCAACTAGGGTGCCTCCAGCTGTTGCAAAACTACAACTCCCAGCATGCCCGGACAGCCAAAGGCTTTCCGGGCATGCTGGGAGTTGTAGTTTTGCAACAGCTGGAGGCACCCTGGATGGGAAACACTGGTCTATGTAGAGGACAGGAGCTTCTTCAGGGTCCTATACAGTACACGCAATGTCCAAAAAGTGTCAAATGGAGCCGCCCCCTCACCTGGTGTCCAAAGGAGCAGGTGACCCTGGTACAGGTAAAGAGTACAGAACATGTTGTACCTCCCTGTACTGTAGGGGGCGCTACCAGACACCAGTCAGTGCATACACTTCAGTAATACAGGGGTTTTACCAGTGAATGCCCATTCTGATTGGTCTGTTCTTCCAGCCATTGACACCTTTCACAGATCTGGATTGTCCGTAGCATTGTATGTTGAGTCTGGTTTCAAGTTACAATGGTCCAGAAAAGACCATTATATGGAGAAACTATTGTATGTTGAGGCCAATGTAAGTTGAGGGATCACTGTATGTAACGTGCTCACTTACTTAGGCCGGGTTCACACCATGTTTTCGCAATACAGTTCCCGTTTCAGGTTTTTGATAAAAAACGAATTCCTCAAAACCTGACTAAACAGTATACACATTTCAATCCATATACGGTTTGAAAAATGATGTCCGGTTGCATACGTTTTTAACTTTTCCCTCCATTATGAATAAAGTTTCACTTGTTTGATTGAAATTCCAAGAAAAAAAACTGTGCAAAGTCAAAAACCGTATGGTGCAAACTGGATGGAACCGTACGCAGATACAGTTCTGTACGGTTCCCATTGACTCCCATGTTAAAAAATAAATAAATAAAACTATACGTTTCAATACAGTTTTTCACCCGGACCGAAAACCGTGGTTGGCTATAGTTTTGGGTACGGGAAAAAAACCTGACAAAACCGTACAGGATGCAAAACGGACACAACCTGATGCATCTTTTGGCATACGGTTTTCAATGGAGAGTCAATGCATACGGTTTTCTATACGGTTCTGTACAGTTTTCACATTGAAAACATATACGGGAACTGTATGGCAAAAACGTGGTGTGATCCCAGCCTTATTAAAGTTTTGTTTTGTCCAAGTTTGCTTCCTCTAAAGTATCCGCCATCCATCCTGGTTTTGCGCGCAGCAGGGGGGTCCCCCGCCAGCAATCTTACTTTGTGTTCCGGAGGCAGGTGCCCGTAGCCCGCCCCCCCCTTGTTGCATATTCACATTAATGTCCTAATGACGTGGATTTATCCTTCCCCCAAGCGTTGCGCTCTGTCTTCCAAGAGCATGCGCAGTTTCGCGGCACAGAGCGGTTCTGAGAACGCACAGCTCTCACGTCATCAGGACGGAGAGCTGGGTAAGAAAAAACCAGCGCATGCGCTCGGAAGACAGCGCGCAACGCTTGGGGGGGGGGGGGGGCTGGATAACTACGTGTCATTAGGACATGGAGGAGCAAAAAATGAATATGCAACAAGGGGGGCGGGCTACGGGCACCTGCCTCCGGAACACAAAGTAAGATTGCCGGCGGGGGACCCACCTGCTGCGCGCAAAACCAGGATGGCGGATACTTTAGAGGACGCAAACTCGGCCAAAACAAAACTTTTTACTAAATAAGTGAGCACGTTACATACTCCTGTTCACCCGCACTATAACCCAATGTATTCAGTTTAGTGTGGGTGAATTTGCTGACAGTTTTCCTTTAAAAAAAAAAAAAAAAAATGAAATCTTAATCCTTACATTACTTATCAGCTTTTGAAGTTAAGTTGTTAATTTTTTTGTCTGACCACAGTGCTCTCTACTGACACCTCTGTCTGTCTCAGGAACTGTCGAGAGTACAAGCAAATCCCCATAGAAAACCTCTCCTGCCCTGGACAGTTCCTGAGACCAACAGAGAAGAACTCAACTTCAGCAGCTGATAAGTACTGAAAGAATTTATATATATATATATATATATATATATATATATATATATTTTTTTTTTTTATAGAAGTTATTTACAAATCTGTTTTTAACTTTCCGGGGCCAGTTGATATGAAAAAAAAAAAGTTTTTTTACTGGAGTACCCTTTACGGCAGTGGTCTTCAACCTGCGGACCTCCAGATGTGGCAAAACTACAACTCCCAGCATGCCCGGACAGCCAACGGCTGTCCGGGCATGCTGGGAGTTATAGTTTTGCCACATCTGGAGGCCCGCAGGTTGAAGACCACTGCTTTAGGGTACCATCAGAGTAGAGGATTGCCGTCCTCCCCTCCCTGTTTAGCTCATGTGGAGGCTCGGAGTGTTGATGTGTCTGGGGGGGGGGGGGATAAGGAGAGCGGGTTGTCCGGCAGTGATATGGAAATTGCCTTCTTCAGTCTTACACCTCTTTACCTCTTGCTCCCTACAGGCGATCCATGGCTTCCGAGAGGTAGAGCGCCAGTACTGGTCCCCAGACTCCTCCGCCATCATACAGAGGGCGAGAGACAAGGCTTTCCCCCCTGGAGAGAACCAGTTATCCCTGGTCCATGTCTTAGACCTGCAGAAAGATGGCTACATCAAGCCTCACGTGGACAGTGTTAAGGTACGGACATTACATAGACCTGGTGATCACTAGTTATCCCTATGAGGAGAAGGCGTATATGCAGCTAATCTATCCTCTCCTTTACCAGTTCTGTGGTAGCACCATTGCTGGCATCTGCTTACTATCCAGTAGTGTCATGCGGCTGGTGTCTGTGGATAACCCAGAGGAGCGGGCGGATCTGTTGCTGCCCAGACGTTGTCTGTATGTTATAAGGTCAGTAGTCCATGCTTTATTCCTGACCTTTATTCCCTGACCTTTATTCCCTGACCTTTATTCCCTGACCTTTATTCCCTGACCTTTATTCCCTGACCTTTATTCCCTGACCTTTATTCCCTGACTCGGACCCCCCACTATAAAGAAACTTATTCCCTATCCTGCGAATAGGGGATACGTTTAATTTCCCCATAGTACCCCTTTAAAAGGGGCTATCAAGAAAAAAAACAAAAACATTTGATAGATATAGATATATATATATATATATATATATATATATATATCAACTGGCTCCAGAAAGTTAAACAGATTTGTAAACTACTTCTATTAAAAAAAAAAAATGTTAATCCTTTCAGTACTTATGAGCTGCTGAAGTTGAGTTGTTCTTTTCTGTCTAAGTGCTCTCTGATGACACCTGTCTCAGGAACTGTCCAGAGTAGAAGCAAATCCCCATAGCAAACCTCTTCTACTCTGTGCACTTTCCAAGACAAGCAGAGATGTCAGCAGAGAGCACTGTTACCAGACGGAAAAGAACAACTCAACTTAGGCAGCTGATAATTATAGGAAGGATTAGGAGTTTTTTAATAGAAGTAATTTACAAACCTGTTTAACTTTCTGGAGCCAGTTGAGATATATATGTTTTTTTTTTCCTGGAATACCCCTTTAAGCTGGGCAGAGACTAGATATATACACACACACCTGCCAGATCCAGGTTTTTACTTTCTATTCGCATCTGCGGCCATAGACATCCTATAGTCCAGTGTTTCCCAACCAGAGTGCCTCCAGCTGTTGCAAGACTATAACTCCCTGACCCTTATTCCCTGACCCTTATTCCCTGACCCTTATTCCCTGACCCTTATTCCCTGACCCTTATTCCCTGACCCTTATTCCCTGACCCTTATTCCCTGACCCTTATTCCCTGACCCTTATTCCCTGACCTTTATTCCCTGACCTGTGTCTTTGGTTGTGTATTCTTTAGTATGATAGTTTCCACATCTATGCTGGGTTAAAGGGTTACTCCGGAAAACATTTTTGTTTTGTTTTTTAAATCAATTGGTGCCAGAAAGTTAAACAGATTTGTAAACTACCTCTATTAAAAAATCTTAATCCTTCCAGTACTTATCAGCTGCTGCATGATCCACAGGAAGTTCTTTTCTTTTTGAATATCCGTTCAGTTTGACCACAGTGCTCTCTGCTGACACCTCTGTCCATGTCAGGAACTGTCCAGAGCAGGAGAAGTTTGCTACAGGGATTTGCTCCTGCTCTGGACAGTTCCTGACATTGACAGAGATGGCAGCAGAGAGCACTGTGGTCAGACAGAACATCCTGTGGAGCATACAGCAGCTGATAAGTACTGGAAGGATTAAACATTTTTAATAGAAGTAATTTAATAATTTGTTTAACTTTCTGACACCAGTTGATTTAAAAAAATAAATAAATGTTTTCCAGTGGAGTACCCCTTTTTAAAACGTATTCTTGTCTGGGTCATGTATGATCCTTTGGATTGTATCCCTAGAGCTGTCACTTACAAAAGGCATCACATGAGGAGATTTCTAATGTGTTCCTTGAGATAAATCTGGCCATAGACACGAGGGGAGAGATTTATCAAAACCTGTGGAGAGGAAAAGTCGACCAGTTGCCCATAGCAACCAATCAGATCGCTTCTTTCATTTTGCAGAGGCCTTGTTAAAAATGAAAGAAGCGATCTGATTGGTTGCTATGGGCAACTGGGCAACTTTTCCTCTGCACAGGTTTTGATAAATCTCCCCCGAGATCTTTATGTGCGGACCCCTGGTAGATCCATCTAAAGTTATCGAGATCTGCTGACTTAAGCAGTGTTTTCCAACCAGGGTGCCTCCAGCTGTTACAAAATACAACTCCCAGCATGCTGGGAGTTGTAGTCTTGCAACAGCTGGAGGCACCCTAGTTGGGAAACACTGGACTATAGGATGTCTATGGCTGCAGATGCAAATAGAAAGCAAAAACCTGGATATGGATGGATGGATGAATGTCAACTGTCTCCAGAAAGTTAAACAGGTTTGTAAATTACTTCTATAAAAAAAAAAATCCTAATCCTTCTTATAATTATCAGCTGCCTAAGTTGAGTTGTTCTTGTCTGTCTGGCAACAGTGCTCTCTGCTGACATCTCTGCTTGTCTCGGAAACTGCACAGAGTAGAAGAGGTTTGCTATGGGGATCTGCTTCTACTATGGACAGTTCCCAAGACACTTGTCATCAGAGAGCATTTAGACAGAAAAGAACAACTCAACTTCAGCAGCTCATAAGTACTGAAAGGATTAAGATTTTTTTTTTAATAGAAGTAATTTACAAATCTGTTTAACTTTCTGGAGCCAGTTGAGATAGATAGATATATAATTTTTTTTTCCTTGATAGCCCCTTTTAAAGGGGTACTCTGGGGAAATTAAACTTATCCCCTATTCGCAGGATAGGGAATAAGTTTCTTTATAGGGGGGGGGGGTCCGACCACTGGGGCCCCCTCATGATCTTACGGGGGTTGTCTACTCGCCTGTCCTTGGCGCACTCTGGCCCCCTCCCTCGGAGAGGGGCTTTAGTGACGGACCCTCAGTAAACCGGTTGAGCTGTTGGCTGCTCAGAAATGCTGGGATTTGTAGTTTTGCAACAGCTAGAGGCACCCTGATTTGGAATACACTAGTATAGATATCTCATTGGACTGCAGGGACCCTGCCAAGCATTGTGCCACTTATCTCCTGGCACAACAAAGGATCAGCCATGATGAAATCCAACATGCCTGATCCACGCTTCCACGTGTGTGTATTTGGTATTGGTTTCTTGCACATTGCTCACACTTATTCTTCTTCTTTTTTTTGTCTCAGCGATGTAGCTCGCTACAAGTTTACCCATGAAATTCTGCGCTGTGAGGATTCCTTTTTCAGCGGCGTGCCTGTGCCCCGGGAGCGCCGCATCTCGGTTATATGCAGAAACCTACCCGTGAGCTGATGAGGCCCCATAGCGGAAGACGGACTTGTATTCAGGTGCTGACTAAGCTTTATGTGGTTCTCACCCCCTATGTACCAGTGTTTCCCAACCAGGGTGACTCCAGCTGTTGGAAAACTACAACTCCCAGCATGCCCGGACAGCCGAAGGCTGTCCGGGCATGCTGGGAGTTGTAGTTTTGCAACAGCTGGAGGCACCCTGGTTGGGAAACACTGCTATGTACAATTCTAAAAGGCCTGATTTAAATCCTTAGAATGATTCTATACAGTGCCATCTAGTGGAGCAGTGTTCACATTACAGCTTGTCACACAGTTGAGTTTTGAGTCCGTTTTGATGATCAGATGAAGTTTGGGTCACGTAGGGCTATTATCTGCCTAAGGGTCAAAGATCGTCAAATTTGCTGATGTATTTTTATCCTATTTTTATCCTTATTTGCGCATTTTTTGCCATAATCGTTTAAATACCGGCCGCAATAAATTGCAGCCTATTTTTCCAGATTTTAAACATACAAGTAAAATAAAATGCATCAATAAATTTTACCATGCGTGAACTTTACCATACACCACCAAAGTGCCTCATCCACACTCCATCAGTCCACACTCCATCAGTGCGGAGTGCGATCCTGCTCCTAAATCAAGACTTTTTCCTTTTTTGAAGTTTGATAAAGACATAAAACAATTATTTTTTTCAATGTTCTTTTATTTGTCTCAGTGATCTGCAATGGAATAAATAAATAAGTTATTTGTACTTAAATAATTTTTTCTCCTTTTTTTTTTTTTTTTTTATTTATTTATTTATTTTTTATTATTTTTTATTCCCGGCTGCTAAAAGCAAAACTAGTTATATAAGAAAATTTGAGAGAAGGTTCATCGAAATGTCCCTGCCCTGGTTTTTTATTATTCTCTATTAACTGTATATGTAACAACAATAGTGCCTGCCAATGGGACAGTAAATGTTCTGCATTCATGGTGTTCAGAAATAATCTTTGTGTCCTGCTGGGACTTATGGTCATCATAGCGTAGTTTGTTGTCCACTTAGGACTTGTAAGTAAGAAATAAGTATTAAAGGGATTCTCCGGTGAAAAACTTTTATTTTTTATTTTTAATCAACTGGTGACAGAAAGTTAAACAGATTTGTAAATTACTTCTATTAAAAAATCTTAATCCTTCCTGTACTTATTAGCTGCTGAATACTACAGCGGAAATTCTTTTCTTTTTGAAACACAGAGCTCTCTGCTGACATCATCACCACAGTTCTCTCTGCTGACATCTCTGTACATTTTAGGGACTGTCCAGAACAGCATATGTTTGCTATGGGGATTTCCTTTTATCCTGGACAGTTCCCAAAATGGACACAGATGTCAGCAGAGAGCCCTGTGCTCATGATGTTGCTGACATCATGAGCACAGGGCTCTCTGCTGACATCTGTGTGCTCTGTGTTTCAAACGGAAAAGAATTTCCACTGTAGTATTCAGAGGCTAATAAGTACAGGAAGGATTAAGATTTTTTTTATAGAAGTAATTTACAAATCTGTTTAACTTTCTGGCACCAGTTGATTAAAAAAATCGTATCTGGTCGTCACGCCCCCTCCTATAGACATGAGTGGAGGGGGCGTAACATGGCGTGACTTCTCTGTATTGGTGGGAGCTACTGGCACAGAATGCCGGGGGGCTGCAGCGAGATCGTGAGGGTCCCAGCAGTGGGACCCCTGCAATCAGACATCTTATCCCCTATCCTTTGGATAGGGGATAAGATGTATAAAGCCGGAAAGGGTAATCCGATGGAAAACTTTTTTTATTTTTTTTATTTATTTAATTTATTCTTTAATTTTTTTTAATCAACTGGTGCCAGAAAGTTAAACAGATTTGTAAATTACTTCTATAAAAAAAAAAATTCTTAATCCTTCCAGTACATATTAGCGGCTGAATACTACAAATGAAATTCTTTTCTTTTTGGATTTTTTTCTTTCTGTCCACAGTGCATCTCTGTCCATGTCAGGAACTGTCCAGAGCAGGAGAAAATCCCCATAGCAAACCTATCCTGCTCTGGACAGTTCCTAAAATGGACAGAGATGTCAGCAGAGAGCACCGTGGTCGTGACAGAAAGGAAATTCCTCTAGAAAATACAGCAGCTGATAAGTACTGGAAGGATTAAGATTTTTAAATAGAAGTAATTTACAAATCTGTTTTAACTTTCTGGCACCAGTTGATTAAAAATAAATAAATTAATTAATAAAAAAAAAACTAAAAAAATTTCCACCGGAGTACCCTTTTTAATAAGAACTGTGTAATGTTTAATTTCTCCAGTGGGGGCGCTGCTGGGAAATGTACCACTTACTGCCAGGTTTCTCCACAGATCACAGCTGGGGATCACTGGGGATCTCACTTTGTACCAGCTTTTTGTCTTGGGATCCCTCTAACAGGTACAGGTTGTCCAAGGTGGAGAACCCATTTTAATCTTTATTTATGGGAAATCCCCCTCTATGTACATGATCCCAGAGATTCCCTTTAAGGTAAGGATCCACAAAGGGCAGCATTACTGTGACCGCACCACTACCCTGGTGATCTTGATGGACTCTGGTCTTTTTTCTCTACCTTATGAACTATGTATGTTACATCGGGATCACCCTGAAGCCCCAGTCTAATTTCTGGAGACCAGGGCCTGAGTAGGTTACATTAAAGGGGTATTCCAGGAAAAAACTTTTTTTTTTTTAATATATATATATATATATATATATATCAACTGGCTCCAGAAAGTTAAAGGGGTATTCCAGGCAAAAACTTGTTTTTATATATCAACTGACTCCGGAAAGTTAAACAGATTTGTAAATTACTTCTATTAAAAAATCTTAATCCTTCCGATAGTTATTAGCTTCTGATGTTTTCTGTCTAACTTCTCAATGATGATGTCACGTCCCGGGAGCTGTGCATGATGGGAAAATATCCCCATGGGAACTGCACAGCTCCTGGGACGTGAGTCAGTCATCATTTAGACAGAAAACAGCAACTCAACTTCAGAAGCTAATAACTATTGGAAGGATTAAGATTTTTTTAATAGAAGTAATTTACAAATCTTTACAAATCTTTTTAACTTTCCGGAGCCAGTTGATATAGAAAAAAAAAAGTTTTGGCCTGGAATACCCCCTTTTAAACAGATTTGTAAATTGCTTCTTAATCCTTTCAGTACTTTGAGCTTCTGAAGTTAAGGTTGTTCTTTTCTGTCTAAGTGCTCTCTGATGACACCTGTCTCGGGAACCGCCCAGTTTAGAAGAGGTTCGCTATGTGGATTTGCTTCTAAACTGGGCGGTTCCCGAGACACGTGTCATCAGAGAGCACTTAGACAGAAAAGAACAACCTTAACTTCAGAAGCTCATAAGTACTGAAAGGATTAAGATTTTTTAATAGAAGTAATTTACAAATCTGTTTAAGTTTCTGGAGCCAGTTGATAGATTAGATTAGATTAGATTAGATATAAAAAAAGTTTTTTCCTGGATAACCCCTTTAATAAATAAGTTCACTACTAAGCTGCTCTACGATACAGTCACGTCACCCTACGCAGCTACACGCAGCAGCCGACAGCTTTTCCACAGTGTGCCACCGGTGACTGTCGTCAAGAAAGGCCACATCTTCATAGTGAGTGGGACGGCAACAGGGTCCTCCAAGTATTTTCTCCTCCAGAAGGAAAGGGAGTTCGTTCTTCTGCAGCAGCCGTGAAAGGGTCAGGTCGTGGTTCGTACGGGATCTGGGACATCCTCCCCCGCAGTACTTAAACAGCACCGTCTCTTCAGAGTCATACCCAAGTCCCAGGTCCCCTACTCGCAGCAGCAGTGTCTTAAGGCGACATTCCCGTTCCTCCATGCGAGGGCGTCCCGACTGCGCCAACCTTCTCCTGAAACGCGGACGGGGACCACCAGCGGAGAACAGTGAGAAGGTGCCGGCATCTGTGAAGATAGAAAAGAGGGACGTTCTTGTTGGAACCTGAGCCCATAACTATGTGTAGTAAATATTGTAAAGAGAAACTATATAATGGTGATAAATAAAACAGCATCTCTTAGATCAGTGTTTCCCATCCAGGGTGCCTCCAGCTGTTGCAAAACTACAACTCCCAGCATGCCCGGACAGCCGAAGGCTGTCCGGGCATGCTGGAAGTTGTAGTTTTGCAACAGCTGGAGGCACTTTGGTTGTTTAAAAACCACTGTCTTAGATCATCTGCACTGACCAGGGACAGGACGGTGTTTACCAGTGTGCCTCTAGCTGCTGCTAAACTACAACTCCCAGCATGCCCAAACAGCTGCTGGGAGTTGTAGCAGTAGGAGGCAAACTGGTTGGGAAACACCGGAATGGAAGATCATTCATTTACTGTATTCATAAATTGTTACAGTAAAGAAATGTCCACCAGCCGTTGCAAAACTACAACTCCCACTGCACCCAGAGACTGTCAGTGCATGCTGGGAGTTGTAGTTTTGTTACAGCTTGTGGACATTTCTCTACTGTATAACAATTTTATAAATAAATGATCTTCCTAGCCCAGTGTTTTCTGACCAGTGCGCCTTCTTTTGGATGTCCCGGCATCCTGGAAGTTGTAGTTTTCCAACAGCTGGAGGCACACTGGTTGGTAAACACTGTCTCAACTCCAAGTGGCTGTCTGGGTATGCTGGGAGCTGTAGTTCTGCAACAGCTGGAGGCATCCTGGTTGGTAAACACTGTCTCAACTCCAAGTGGCTGTCTGGGTATGCTGGGAGCTGTAGTTCTGCAACAGCTGGAGGCATCCTGGTTGGTAAACACTGTCTCAACTCCAAGTGGCTGTCTGGGTATGCTGGGAGCTGTAGTTCTGCAACAGCTGGAGGCATCCTGGTTGGTAAACGCTGTCTCAACTCCAAGTGGCTGTCTGGGCATGCTGGGAGTTGTAGTTCTGCAACAGCTGGAGGCACCCTGGTTTTTAAACACTGGCCTAGCCCCTGCTCAGTGCAGTTGATCTAAGAGATGCTGTTTTATGTGTCGGTCATATACTTGATGGTATATAGGTATATATATGTGTGTGTGTGTGTGTGTGTGTGTGTGTGTGTATGTGTGTGTGTGTGTGTATATATATATATATATATAATATATATATATATATATATATATATATATATATTATACTGAAAAACGAGACATTGCAGATGCCGACACAAACTGTATCCTCCCTGTTCACTGGAGAGAGAATTATTTTTAGAAAATGTAAGTTATAAAAAAAAGTATTCAAATTTATTTATTAATTTTTTTTGATTACTTTTTGTAGCTCCCTATTTAGAACCTTCCAACTACATGAGCTACCAGGAGATTACATAGGTGGGGTCTATAAACTGGGTCCTCAACTTAAAGGGGTACTCCAGTGGAATTTTTTTTCTTTTTTTTTTTAATCAACTGATGCCAGAAAGTTAAACAGATTTGTAAATTTACTTCTGTTTAAAAATCTTAATCCTTCCAGTACTTATCAGCTTCTGTATACTAAAGAGGAAGTTCTTTTCATTTTTTGAATTTCTTTTCTGTCTGACCACAGTGCTCTCTGCTGACACCTCTGTCCATGTCAGGAACTGTCCGGAGCAGGAGAGGTTTGCTATGGGGATTTTCTCCTGGTCTGGACAGTTCCTGACACGGACAGAGGTGTCGACAGAGAGCACTGTGGTCAGACAGAAAGGAAAATTCAAAAAGAAAAGAACTTTCTCTTTAGGATACAGAAGCTGATAAGTTCTGGAAGGATTGAGATTTTTAAATAGAAGTAATTTATAAATCTGTTAAACTTTCTGGCACCAGTTGATTAAAAAAAAAAAAAAGTTTTCCACAGGAGTACCCCTTTAATTCCCTGTACAGCTCCCAATCCCATTTACAGCTGCAAAGGGATTGCGGTCATTGAAAAGTAGAAATCTGCACATTAATCTCTGTAAACCCTGTTCACACTGTCTACACATGATAGATGACAATGTAACAAATATATATATATATATAGATAGATAGATATAGATAGAGATATAGATAGATTATATATGATGAGAGATAGATAGATAGATATATATATATATATATATATATATATATATATATATATATATATATACACATATATCATTTGTTATTATACAGGATTAAGATTTATTTTTACAGTTTCAGATTTAGTGGTGGGTGTGTATTATGTTATTCGTAGCTGCTTTTTTGCCAATTATAGGCAGAAATGTGCCCGGAAATTAAAATAGGCCACACTGTGTGAGCATAGCTTTATAGTATAATTTAGTAATAGGGGGGCAAGATGTCAATTTTTTTTTAATATGGCATAATATGCAACATAATAGAATATGACATAGCAATATAATTTCAAAATATATGTGACATAAGAATGTAATAATATATAAAAATATAATGTGAAATATAGCACAGTATGAGAATATATATAATACACACAAAATATAATATCAACACCAACACTATAGACCATAATGAAACAATATTGATGCAAATAAAATTTTATTGAAATACAAAATCAGTAAAAATGCAATAAAAATACATACAAAGAGTAGGTACAAGAGAATGCTTCAGGCAGAAGAGTGGGGGGTGAGGGCTGTACCCCTCACCCCCCACTCTTCTGCCTGAAACATTCTCTTTACCTACTCATTGTATGGTGTGTGTGTTTTTTTTTCTTGCATTTTTACTGATTCTTTGTATTTCAATAAAATTTATTAGCATTAATATTGTTTAATTATGGTCTATAGTCGAGATGAGCAAATTTCCAGTAATTCGATTCGTCACAAACTTCTCGGCTCGGCTGGAGACTTTCCTAGGACTGTATCCACCTTTTCCAGCCCACCTGAAAGCTGAACTAATTTATGCAGGATAAAGCCATCAACTGCCGAGCCGAGAAGTTTGTGACGAATCAAATTACTGTGTTTGCTCTTCTCTAGTCTATAGTGTTGGTGTTGTATACTGGCCATAGGGTCTCAGCCATTTACCTTGTAGGGGAACGACAAAATATTGTGTGTGTGTGTGTGTGTGTATGTATATGTGTATATATTTGTGTGTGTGTGTGTGTGTGTATATATATAATATATATATTAATAAAAAAAATATATATATATATATATATATTAATAAAAAAAAAAATATATATATATTAATTTAAAAAAAATATATATATATATATATTAATTAAAATATATATATATATATATATATATATATATATAAATTAAAATATATATAAAAAAAATATATATATATATAAATAAATAAAATAAAAATATATATAATAAAATACAAATATATATAATTTTAATATATATATATTTTTTTATATTTACAAATTAGCCTAATATAGTATCTAGCATCATATATAACATAAGATATAACATATCACAAAGTATGGCATTTTATACATATTATAGAACTAAATACTATCTAGTATGTAACACATAAGTGTGTATTGTAATACAAATGAAAGAACAAACCATCTCATTACTCAAATGCATATAATAAAATGTAGGGAAATAAAGATGAAAAATCCTGATGTTTCTAAAACTTCTTAAACTATGTTTGTGAAGGTATCGTGTAGATAAATGATTTCCTAGTCTGAGTTTTATTCGGAGACCCGCAGGCTGTCCTGAGTAGTGGTGTTTGCCACATTGTAACCTCAATATTGAGGCATTTTGGCCTTTTTTTTATAGTAATCTTACCACTAGGGGGCATTGTGCTGTGAATTTTTATTATTATGTAAATAATAAACCTGGTAATTGCTGAGAATAGTGCACTGTACACAGAATCCTATGTTAGCAGTGATAAGACGGGGTGAATGAATGTACCTTGTTGAGTTTGTCCTCCACTTTGTATCACCCCAGCAGAATCCAAAGCTGCAGGGGCCACAGATCCAAGAAGTCCAACCAGTAGGGTGACCCAGAGTGACTCCCCGCACCTCATCTTGTATTCTGTGTCAGACCAGCTCTGCGAGAGAATCCTTCAGTCCCCCAAAATTTATACCCATCCACTGGGATGGTTTAACCTGTCATGTACCAGACCTTTCCACATGAAGCACGTGGTGCTTACACGGGGGGGAGTGCTTGGAAAAATCAAAGCAGGATTTCTTTGATTCCTCAACCCTGCGTCACCCACCCAACCCCAAAGAATGTGCTTTTTGTAATACTGTGTGTTATACATTATACTTATGCTTCTTTATAAATGTCCAAATATGTATAAATGTGTAAGTATTGTGTATAAATCTATTATAGTAATGGATATATTGTTATATGTGTAAATTATATATGTATAATCTTTTAGAATATTTAGGTAAAGAAAGCATTAGGTAGAACTTACTACAGTAGACACTACTGCTTGTACTACTGTATATATTTATATTCTATCATATAAAGACCTACATGAACCTATTTATATACATAATAAACTTTATCGCTTATCTGTATTTCTTCAATCTATCTTATATCTGTAATATCTCTCTATCTATCTCATATCTCTCTATCTATCTATCTGTCTCATATCTATCTATTTATCTCATATTTATCTCTTATCTATATCCTATGTAGCTATCTTAAAAACTCTGTCACTTCATGTATTTATATAATTATCTATTTATCTCATATGTATATACACTGATCAGCTATAGACCCAGACCGGTCACTAGAACAAGTGAGGAGAGAACTGTGCTGCCATTTACCTTTTTCCCCCACTTTGTGTGTATGTGAGCAGGATGGCCCCATGGACTTAGTCTGTCCTGGTCATATGGCACAAAGTTGTTTTATGTTTTATTTATTTATTTTTGTTTTATATACAGTGGGGATCAAAAGTTTGGGCACCCAGGTAAAATTATGTATTAATGTGCATAAAGAAGCCAAGGAAAGATGGAAAAATCTCCAAAAGGCATCAAATTACAGATTAGACATTTTTATAATATGTCAACAAAAGATTTTATTTCCATCATTTACACTTTCAAAATAACAGAAAACAAAAAAACGGCATCTGCAAAAGTTTGGGCACCCTGCAGAGTTAATATCTTGTACTGCCCCTTTTGGCAAGTATCACAGCCTGTAAACACTTTTTGTAGCCAGCCAAGAGTCTTTCAATTCTTGTTTGAGGTATCTTTGCCCATTCTGCCAAAAGTCTTCCAGTTCTTTGAGATTTCTGGGCTGTCTGTCACGCACTGCTCTTTTAACGTCTATCCATAGATTTTCAATTATGTTGAGGTCAGGAGATTGTGAAGGCCATGGTAAAACCTTCAGTGGACTTCGAGGTGTGTTTAGGATCATTATCCATTTGTAGAAGCCATCCTCTCTATAACTTCAGCTTTTTCACAGTTAGCTAGTTAGCATGCAAAAGTTGCTGACATTTTATTGAATCCATTTTTCCTTCTACTCATGAGATGTTCCATGTGCCACTGGCTGCAATACAACCCCAAAGCATGATTGATCCACCCCCATGCTTAACAGTTGGACAGAGGTTCTTTTTATTAAATTCTGTTCCCCTTCTTCTCCAAACGTACCTTTGCTCATTCCGGCCAAAAAGTTCAATTTTAACCTCATCGGTCCACAGAACTTGTTTCCAAAATGCATCAGGCTTGTCTATATGTTAATTTGCAAAGTTCAAACACTGATTTTTGTGGTGAGGGGATGTAGAAGAGGTTTTCTTCTGATGACTCTTCCATGAAGACCATATTTGTACTAGTATCTCTTTATAGTAGAATAGTGTACCACAACTCCAGTGTCTGCCAGATCTTTCTGGAGGGATTGTGCAGTCAAACGTGGGTTATGAATAGTTTTTCTCACAATCCTACGAGCTGTTCTGTCTGATATTTTTCTTGGTCTTCTAGATCTTGCTTTAACTTCCACTATTCCTGATGACTGCCATTTCTTAATTACATTCCGAACAGAGGATATTGACATCTGAAAACGTTTTGCTATCTTCTTATAGCCTTCTCCAGCTTTGTGAGTGTCAACTATTTTCAGTTTCAGATTTCTAGACTACTGCTTAGAAGAACCCATGGTGCTGATTGTTGGGGCAAGGTCAGATGAGTCTGGGCATTTAAAACTTTTGAGATTGACATCACCTGGTCTTCCCAGACAATGACTGAGAACAATCCATGACACTGGCAGGTCTCAGCTTTGCAAAGGGGGCAATGCATGCTATAAATTCTGCAGGGTGCCCAAACTTTTGCAGATGCCATTTTTTTCTTTTCTGTTATTTTGAAAGTGTAAATGATGGAAATAAAATCTAACTTTTGTCGACATATTATAAGAATGTCTAATCTGTAATTTGATGCCTTTTTGGAGATTTTTTCCTTCTTTCCTTGGCTTCTTTATGCACATTAATACAAATTTTTACCTGGGGTGCCCAATCTTTTAATCCCCACTATATAATATATATATATAATTTATTTTATTTTATTAATATATTTATTATTATTATTATATTAATTATTATTATATTTATTATTAATTATTTTAATTATTATTCAGGTATACTTTAAGTGATTTGAAGGTCTGGAGTGTTAAAAAAAATAAACTGAATTATTTCAAAAACCATTTAGGAAGCTTCCTTTACTTTAGAATTTGTATTATTTTAAAGGCATCATATCAAGTTTGCAAAGCCCTTTAAATGCCAATTTACAGCTTTCATAATGTAGCGACACACAAGGAAATGTAAATGTATGCAGTCTTGTTCTTTCTCCTTCCAATCATGTCCTGCTCAGGTCTGTGATTGGCTGAGCTGGGAACAGGACATTATCGGAAGGAGAAAGAAGACTGCAGTGGAGACAGGAAGATCTGAGGTAAGTATGTCAGCGATTATGGTTTTAATACGGGGCAGGCATATGCTGCTCTTCTGTGGGATGAGAGCAGCTGTGTTTTTGAGTGTCCATAACAGTGTTTCCCAACCAGAGTGCCTCCAGCTGTTGCAAAACTACAACTCCCAGCATGCCCGGACAGCCAAAGGCTGTCCGGGCATGCTGGGAGTTGTAGTTTTGCAACAGCTGGAGGCACCCTGGTTGGGAAACATAGGTCCACAACCTTGTCTTCAATAACTTGGCCCATGGCAAACTCAAATCCCTCCGCGCCCATTTTTCCTGCTTGACCGATCATTTGCCGCCATGCATATGCCACCCCGTAATTGGAGCCAAGATAAGTTTTTTTTCTATAGTTTTAATGTTATGCTTATTGGTAAACAGTATATCATTGTTCTGTTTTTTTATCTTTTTTGTTTCTATATTTTCGAAGAAATGTGTATTTTATGTTTTATTTTATACAGATTGAATAAACATATGCTTTTTTTTTTTTGTGTTTCTCGGAGCAACAGAGGGTTAAATGTGTTTAAGCCTTAAGGGGGGGGGGGGGGTCAGGATCGGAATTGAATTCCTGCGCTGATTACAGACAGATGAATACCTTTTACCTAATGAAATATATAGGATTAGGTGTTCATGACAGTCAAGAAAATCAACCCCCCCCCCCTCCCCTTCCATACGTCTGGTAAAAAGATCAGACACAATCTTCCTCCCCTACACTTCACCTGTCATCATATATCTGAGAGATGGGGCAACCTCGTATTCATGGACATCTCTGCATTGTAGCTTTTATATCCACAGACGAATCATCAGCCGGATTCATGAAGCGCAGTATGTATATTGTAAATACAGTGGTGAAAAAGGTAAGTGAAGCCTTCAAAATCTGCTGTATTTTTTTTGCATACATCTCATATATATATGAAACAGAAAGTCCAAACCAGCTCACCCCGCCTGGACCACCGGAGCACGGATCCAGGTGCTGGACAACACCGAGAATGTAGAGAAGAAAGCAGAGTTGGATCCAGCTTCAATAGCAATAAAACCGTCTTTATTCAAGGGACATGCGAGGAACAGCAGAGGTTACGCGTTTCAAGCGCCAAGCGCTCTTAGTCATACTATACTATGTCCCTTGAATAAAGACTGTTTTTTTGCTATTGAAGCTTTATCCAACTCTGCTTTCTTATCTCATATATATAGAGAGAGAGAGAGAGATAATAGAGAGAGAGATATATATATATATATATATATATATATAATAGAGAGAGAGAGATATATATATATATATATATATATATATATATATATATTACTGCTCCATGTACAAGGAAAAAATGGTGACCGGCAAAGAGCCGCCTAGTGTGATACCGCAAGAGAAGAGGTGCAAAGTGAAACAATACATTAGTGGGCATACGTTGCCCGTAGGTAGTGGTGCTCACCTTGTGTGAGTGGAAAACATGCATATCAACCCACAAATAGGGTTATAAACACATACACTGGAGGCAGCTGCTGGGCCCAGGGTGCAGGAGAAAGAATCGGCCCGTCCTGGCTTAAGACGTGGAAGAATAGAAGCAAAATACTCTTTAGAGAAGGTGCTGCTGGTGTAGATGGGAATGACCAGGCCAGAGAAGGATTTATCAACCAAAGCTGGACCAATTTATTGGAAGAGAAAAAAGGGAGTAACAAACAGGATAACGCGTTTCGGGGGACAGCGCTCCCTTCTTCAGATCAGTGATCTGAAGAAGGGGGCACTGTCCTCCGAAATGAGTTATCCTGTTTGTTACTGCTTTTTTTTCCCCCCAATAAATTGGTCCAGCTTTGGTTGATAAATCCTTCTCTGGCCTGGTCATTCCCATCTACACCAGACACAAGCAGCGCCTTCTCCAAAGGGTATTTTACTTCTATTCTTCCACGTTATTAGAATAAGTATGTGAAAGCCTTTAGCAGAAGACCAGCTTGTCCTATTCTTCTATACAGACCTGCTATAACTCATGTTCATGGACATTATTGCTTAAATGGGTTTTCCGAAGAAAAAATATCCATTGGCGGGGTGCCCACGCTGAACTGACAACTGGGTCAGAAGCACCTAGCGCTGTAGTCTGTGCAGTGGCTCCGCCAGGGTACTTCAGCCTCAGCTCCTATTCACTCCAATGGTAGCTGAGGCTACAGTGCCCTGGTGCCGCCACTAAATAGGTTTTAGCTCCATTCTGGGTGTACTACCGATCAACTATTGATGACCTATCTGTCAGTCAGGACCAGGGACAGACCGATGACTTTCCATTCCCGGCCCAAGTTCTAACTAGGATTACACTAAAACAATGTAACCATTTAAAGTACATATTAGATCACTGTGTTAATGGTCCCTGTCAGTGTTTCATGCTGCATGTGGTACGGGCAGCATGAAAATAGTATCTGTTCCCTTGTTTAGGAAAACATTTGTGACACTGCATTCCAGGACCCCATATTTTCCTCACCGGTGACGTGTGTGGGCCTGTCTTTGGTGGGACGACCTGTAATTTTCATTAATGCTCTATTGTGTTTAAACTGGAAAACAAGTCTGTCTTGTTTCTACTGTAGCTTATATGCAGACCTTCATAGTACTAGAAAACAGAGTCTGGAATATTTGGTCCTGTAGTCTTACTCCATGTTTACTCGATTTTTTACCTACCAAATGTAAGTTAAAAGGGTTATCCAGCGAAAACCAACTTATCCCCTATACACTGGATAGTGGATAAGTACCGTATTTTTCGCCGTATAAGACGCACTTTTTCTTCCCCAAAACTGGGGGGAAAAAGTCGGTGTGTCTTATACGACGAATACACCCCTATCGCGGCGGTCCCTGCGGCCATCAAAGGCCGGGACCCGCGGCTAATACAGGACATGACCGATCGCGGTGATGCCCTGTATTAACCCTTCAGACGCGGCGATCAAAGCTGACCGCCGCGTCTGAAGGGAAAGTGACACTAACCTGGCTGTTCAGTCGGGCGGTTCGGGACCGCCGTGATTTCAACCCGGCGGTCCTGAACAGCCCGACTGAATAGCCGGGTTAGTGCTTACAGGACACCGGGAGGGACCTTAATTGCCTCCTCGGTGTCTTCTCCGTTCAGGGATCCCCTGTATGGCCGGCGCTCTCCTTCCTCGTCATCACGTTGTCGCGTACGTGCGTCGGCGTGCGTAACGACGTGATGACGGCGACGGAGAGCGAGGATACCCGGCCGGCAGCAGAGACGTTCCGGAGCGTCGGGGACACGGCGACAGCGATGGAGCGACATCCAGGGCAGCGGTGACGGGTCCGGAGCGGCGGGGACACGTGACTATTACCTCCTATGCAGTGGTCTTCAATCTGTGGACCTCCAGATGTTGCAAAACTACAACTCCCAGCATGCCCGGACAGCCAACGGCTGTCCGGGCATGCTGGGAGTTGTAGTTTTGCAACATCTGGAGGTCCGCAGGTTGAAGACCACTATTGTGTTCAAAATCTTTATTTTTTTTAGATTTTGCCCCTAAAAATTGGGTGCGTCTTATACGCCGGTGCGTCCTATAGGGCGAAAAATACGGTAGCTGATCGCTGGGGGACCCCCTGCCATCTCTGGAACAGGACCCTGGCAGTGAGGAGCGTGTGTGGTAGACAGCACGTACTCCTCGCTGAGAGCCGGGACCCGTTCTGGTGATCGGCACCCCCTGTGGAAAGGAGATAAGTTAGTTTTGGCTGGACAACCCCTTTAACAAAAACTGATGACAGATTGTTCTGCATAAGAGCTGAACCTACTTCGTATAGCAAAAGACAGTTTACATTAAAAAAAGAAGAGCAAAGTAGAATAGTTTTTATAAATTTGAAATCATGAGGGAGAACATTATCTGTAATATGAAAAGAACATTTTGTTTACAATAAACATTTATTTGCTTTTCTAATTAAAGTGATAGTGTTTTCATTATTTGGGGGGTGTATATATATATATATATATATATATATATATATATATATATATATATATTATAGAAAGAACATTGTAAGAACCCAAAGGGTTAACCATCATCCCTGAGAGTGTTTGTTTATCTGGTTGCTGTGGCTATGCCTAGCTCTGGGCTGGTCGGCTGACCTTGTTAGTTCACCTTTGTGTTGCCTATTTAAACCTGCAGTCTGCTTTCAGGCCTTGCCTGTGAAAGAGCTCGCGCAAGTAACTAGCGTTTATTATCTGTATTCCTGATCTTCCAGTATTTGTGATTTTCTGGCTTGGCTTCTTGACTCTTATCTGTTTTTGCGACAAGGCACTTCTGATAAGTCCTGGTATTGACTCTGGTAGTTGACTGTGACTTATTATGTGTGTTTGTTTAGATATTATTTCTGTTAGTCTGTGTGCTTCCTTACTGTATCCTGACCTGTGTCTGTATTGTAGTTTTTTTTTTGTTGACAGTGACTTTCATCACATATTCAGGGAGGGACTGTCACTATGGTTGTCGATCCGCTATTTAGGGCGGATTGGCAAGTAGGCAGGGCTAGAGGGAGTGGGTGAGATCAGTACTGCACTCCTTCCCTTACATGACAAACATTATCCGTGATATGGAGGAGAACATTATCTGTGATGGAGGAGAACATAATCTATGTGATGGAGGAGAACATAATCTGTGATAGGGAAGAATATTATCTGTGATGGAGGAGAATACGATCTGTGATATGGGGGGGGGAGAAAGTACTATCTGTGATATGCGGGAGAGAACACTAATAGGAATCGGATAAATAAATGTCAGGACAGATCTGAGAGAACAGAAACCATAAACTACTGTAATACCAACAAATGGAGCGCGGCCACAACCAAACTAAACAGACCTTTTTCCTGCAGCGCCCCTAGAGACAGAAATGCATATTGCTCTACTTATTACTCTAATTGTATTCTCTGTATTTGAATGGTGTTCCAGGATTTGCTTGTCTTAAAGGGGTACTCCGGTGAAAAACTTTTTTATTTTTTTTATTTAAATCAACTAGTGCCAGAACAGATTTGTAAATTACTTCTTCAATTAAAAAATCTTAATCCTTCCTGTACTTATTAGCTGCTGAATACTATAGCGGAAATTCTTTTCTTTTTGAAACACAGAGCACAGTGCTCTCTGCTGACATCTCTGTCCATTTTAGGAACTGTCCAGAACAGCATATGTTTGCTCTGGGGATTTCCTTTTACTCTGGACAGTTCCTAAAATGGAGAGAGATGTCAGCAGAGAGCACTGTGCTCATGATGTCAGCAGACAGCTCTATGTTTCAAACGGAAAAGAATTTCCACTGTAGTATTCAGCAGCTAATAAGTACAGGAAGGATTAAGATTTTTTAATTGAAGTAATTTACAAATCTGTTTAACTTTCTGGCACCAGTTGATAAAAAAAAAAGAAAAAGTTTTTCACCGGAGTACCCCTTTAAGACTGGAGAACTTGCAAAGATTTTTCAGATGTTCCATAAGAGAGGTGGGACTGATCTGTAAGGAAAGAATAGTTTAAAGAGAGGTATTAAGGCAAGACTTAATATTTTAGAATTTTTTGGTATTCAAATGAGGTAATCTGCACCTACAAAGCAGCTCCAAAAGGTGTCATCTGCAAGCTTCCCAAACTATGGTTCCCTTTCAACATTTATTTGCAGATTGACAAAGGATCCTTGAGGTCGGAAATAGAGATGAGCGAACTTACAGTAAATTCGATTCGTCACGAACTTCTCGGCTCGGCAGTTGATGACTTTTCCTGCATGAATTAGTTCAGCTTTCAGGTGCTCCGGTGGCTGGAAAAGGTGGATACAGTCCTAGGAAAGAGTCTCCTAGGACTGTATCCACCTTTTCCAGCCCACGGGAGCACCTGAAAGCTGAACTAATTTATGCAGGAAAAGTCATCAACTACCGAGCCGAGAAGTTCATGACGAATCGAATTTACTGTAAGTTCGCTCATCTCTAGTCGGAAACATCATTTGCTTACTTTGTGCTATTTTACGATTTAAATAACTATGATAGTGTATGTGATATTATAGCTAGGTGTATACGTTAGTATGTAGACCTTGCTGTGTCTGCACATCAATCGGCATCCCCCTTGGGGTGACAGTACTCCCTCTCTGGTCCACCACTATTTTTAGCAGCATCTGGAAAGCTAATAGAGCATCCGTCTCTCCCAACGCATTCCAGTCTAACCAGTGAAACCTGCTAAAAACTTGCCAGGCGCGCTCGGCATGCAAAAGGAATTCCCGTAAATCAGGATGTAGCATCTCTAGTGTCTGCGGGAATCACGTAAACTACAAAGAGGAGAGACAATGCTTTGTATTAGCGATGTCAGACCAGTCAGGAAGCCAAACCTTCACCTCCCGTTGTCTTTAGAACAACTTCTAATATATCAATAAAGAGTTGTCCATAGTCTAAAGTGTAAATTGTCCAGTATTATATTCATTATATTTGGGTGACAGTGTTTATTGGGGTTCATTTTATACAATATTAGAGGGATGCTTCACCATGACGATATTGTTGGTATTAGGGATCAACCGATATCATTTTTTTAGGGCCGATAATCGGTGGAGGTTAGGGCCGATAGCCGATAACTTAGCCGATAACTTATACCGGAATATCGGTATATTTATCCCACCGCGACACCGCTGCAGATCATTGATTTAAAGCGGGTGCTTTAAATCAATGCACTGCAGTGGCTTTTGCGGTGCCATAGGCCGCCGCCGCCACCGCCACCACCCGCTTCTCTCCCCCTACCTGTCAGGGTGGTCCGGGCCATCCTTCCTTCCTGTAGTGTCCGGCGGCATTCCGGGTGGAGGGTGAACCGGTCCGGGCTGTCCTTCTCCGGGGGTCATCTTCTCCACTCCGGGCAGGCTCCGGCCTAGTAACGCAGCATAGACGCCGCTGCGCAGTGACGCCCGTGCGCAGCGACGCACCTGACATCACGGCGTAGCGGCGTCTATGCAGCGTACTAGGCCGGAGCCTGCCCGGAGTGGAGAAGAGGACCCCCGGAGAAGAAGGACAGCCCGGACCGGTTCACCCTCCACCCGGAATGCCGCCGGACACTACGGGATGGATGGCCCGAACCACCCCCATTACGGGTAAGTTTAATTTTTTTTATTGACTCGGAGGGTGGGGGAGGGGCCCGACTGGTATAGCGGTATGGGCAAAAATCCATACCATGGGAGAAAAAAAACGGTATCCCGTTCATACCGGTATACTGCCCAGGATTACGGTGGGGGGTGCGACGCGGTGTGGTGGGTCGGGGGGGGGGGGGCGGTCACGGTGTGGGGGGCGGGGCATTATCGGCTTATCGGCAAGGTAATTGCCGATACCGATAATGCCCAAAATCGTGATTGTCGGCCGATAATATCGGCCATACCGATAATCGGTCGATCCCTAGTTGGTATATATTTGCCAAAAACAGAAAAGTCCTAGATGGTTTAGAAAAGAAAACTTTCCTGTGATAAAGACCTCAGATGCTTGTAGAGGTGTGAGGGCAATCTGTCTACGTCAGCGGTCTTCAAACTGTGGCCCTCCAGATGTTGCAAAACTACAACTCCCAGCATACCCGGACAGCCAACGGCTGTCCGGGTATGCTGGGAGTTGTAGTTTTGCAACATCTGGAGGGCCACAGTTTGAAGACCACTGGTCTACGTGATGTTGTGAATGCTGGAGAACTATGATGACGCACAGGAAATATCCGATGGTGAATACAAGATGTCACCTGGGAAAATTTCCTTTCTTGTCTCCCCAGCTTTCAGGACATGAGCAGAAATGCTAAAAAAAAAAAAACTAATAATGTCTTTAAATGGGGTACTACAGGCAACTAAACCCTCTGCCCATCCTTTCCCTCTCATCAACCTATTTAATTGTCTATATATAATTTATTAGCTTTATAGAGCAGTTCCCCCTCTTTGGTCATCACTTACATACATGAAGTGAGGAAAGGACATCATCCAGCCACCCACTATGTCTCTGTCCAAATCCCTCTCTGAAAGCAGCCCCCACCCTCCTGAGATAGACATATCATGTGGTTTCTGCCCTGCACTGATGAGTCGTGCTCTCTTTAGTGCTGTGAACTGGGAGGTGTGTTCGGCCTCAGCCAATCAGACACTGAAACTCTCTCTACTGCTCAAAACAGGAGGGTGGGGGCTGCTCTCAGAGAGTGAGCTGGCTGGCAAAGCAGAGCTGCAATGATTTCTGGGAGATGTAGACAAGAGGAGGGAAGAATGACAAATAATTTCAAGCTGCCAGAGAGGACAACAGAGCTGGAGGAGCCATGCATATCAGGCTGGATGTTTACAGGGGACATATTCAGGTAGCGTGGTGGCTTTGGAGCTTTCGAGTACGACCCATATACAAAGAGAAAGTACACAACATGCTAATGGGAAAAGGTTAAAGGGGTACTCCGGTGCTTACACATCTTATCCCCTATCCAAAGGATAGGGGATAAGATGCCTGATCGCGGGAGTCCCGCAGCCTGGGACGCCCGGATCATGCAAGGGGCACCCCGTTTGTAATCAGTCCGTGTTCGCTCCGGGTCTGATTACGGTCGACCGCATGGCCGGCGTCATATGACGTCACGCTCTGCTCCTCAATGCAAGCTTACGGGAGGGGGTGTGATAGCTATCACGCCCCCTCCCATAGGTTTGCATTGAGGGGCGGAGCGTGACATCACACAGGGGCGTGATTTAAGAGTACCCCTTTAAAGATGCTGCGCTTACACGGTATTGAAAAGAGGAGAGGAGGTAGGGTGAGTTGTAGACGGGAGAAGGGAGTAGAAATGAAGGAGAGAGCTGACTGGGGGGTGAGAGTAAAACAAGAAATTAAGTCCCGAACTATTACCCAACTTTTTACAAACCAGGCACAAAGAATGAGAGAGGGATATTACATCCTAAAGCAGAAATATAAAAATCATACACAAAAAATAAATGAGATGGTAAATAGTTAACAGATTAGACAGTGAAGGCTAGCTAGTAAATGGGATCCATCGGGACCCGTTGTGCCCCGTCCCAAAAACGTCCGTTAAAGGCTAAGAAAAAAATAAGAGCCTAATGGCCGTTTAAGGGCTGGGTACAACGATAGTGTGAAAGTAGCCTAAGGGTGGAACTGGGGGTTTGGTGCCCAGAGTAGGAGGAGTGATGCGGACATAATTTTAGGGCAGGTGAGCCAGATATGGGATAACATTCCCAGTTCGGTGTTGCACCGCCAACAGAGGTTATTGCTCATTAGATTAAGGAGGATGTGTGATACCACCTAGTTAGGAGCAGGGGCAGACTGACAACACTCAGGGCCCCCAGAACATAAAAAGCAAGGGCCCCCTGTGAGGCTTCGCCACTGGTCACACTTCTGCCATGCCTCTATTCCACCTAAATCCCTCCTCCACCCCTACACACAAAATAAACTAAAATGTATATATATAGTGGGGCAAAAAAGTATTTAGTCATCCACCAATGGTCAGTGGGCAATCATGCTTTGGGGCTGTTTTTCTGCTAAGGGACCAAGATGACTGATCCGTGTAAAGGAAAGAATGAATGGGGCCATGTATCATGACATTTTGAGTGAAAACCTCCTTCCATCAACAAGGGCATTGAAGATGAAACGTGGCTGGGTCATTCAGCATGACAATGATCCCAAACACACCGCCCGGGCAATGAAGGAGTGGCTTCATAAGAAGCATTTCAAGGTCCTGGAGTGGCCTAGCCAGTCTCCAGATCTCAACCCCATAGAAAACCTTTAGAGGAAGTTGAGTCTGTGTTGCCCAGCGACAGCCCCAAAACATCACTGCTCTAGAGGAGATCTGCATGGAGGAATGGGCCAAAATATCAGCAACAGTGTGTGAAAACCTTGTGAAGACTTATAGAAAACGTTTGACCTCTGTCATTGCCAACAAAGGGTATATAACAAAGTATTGAGATGAACTTTTATTTTTTACCAAATACTTATTTTCCACCATAATTTGCAAATAAATGTTGTTGGATTTTTTGTCTCATTCTGTCTCTCATAGTTGAGGTTATAACCTATGATGTAAATTACAGCCTCTCTCATCTTTTTAAGTGGGAGAACTTGTACAATTGTTGGCTGACTAAATACTTTTTTGCCCCACTGTATGCAACACTTTATAATCATTCGGGAGGCTCACCGTGGACCTGGAAGGGCCGGCTAAGCAGAAAGGTATTTGACCCACATGGTGAAAAGGTGGGGTAGAGGTGTTGGCCACATCATGACCCCACCGCCATCTTATGTCCTTCTGTAGATGTAGGAAAACTACAACTCTCAGCATGGCCAGACTGGGTTTGCTGGGAGTTGTAGTTTTGCAACATCTAGAGGCACCTTGGTTGTAAAATACACTGCACTGAAAGGCTTCCAAGGCAGTGTTCCACAACCAGGGTGCCTTCAGGTGTTGTAAAACTACAACTCCCAGCAGGCCCAGACAGCCAAAGGCTGTTTGAGAATGCCTAGAGTTGTAGTTTTGCAACAGCTTGAAGTGCACTAGTTGGGGAACGCTGCCTTAGAAGCCTTCCCAGGCAGTGTATCACAACCAGGTCTATCACACAGTGGACACCAGTAGAGTCCATTGAGTTTCTGTCGATTTACTAGGAAAAATAGAGCAGCATGTTGCTAAATTCTTTCTACTTTTTATATGTAATCTGTACCGTAGTATTGTACTATTGAAGCTTCTAAGGTATGAACAGAGCCTTGATGTAAAGATGGCGTCATAAGGCACCATTGTGATCACCAGCGATAGGGTGGTCAATCTACCACTGTTTAGATCTACGTCCGACATTTATCATTGTATTTAGACTGCTTTTTTGTGTCTACAAAAGGCACAAGCAGGGTTCATTTGCACCTTTTTTTTTGCAACTTTTGGTTTACACATTTCTGCTGATTTTGAGTTGCAATACACTGATGTTGGCAATACACATGATAGTGAAGGGTTTTATGAACTGTGAAAAGGCGCAAAAAAGGCACAAAGCCACTGCAAAGTCTCTAAATCTACACCAGCCCAGACTTAGCTTAGCTTTTTGGTGTATGTGAAGAGATAAATTTCAGAAAACGTGACCTGCACAAAATTTATCAATTGCTCTGCGACCATTTGATACATTTGGTGCTCCTACACATTACCGGCACACACAAAAAAGGTGTAGAAAAATGCTTCACTTACACCTACAATGATAAATGCTTCACTTACACCTACAATGATAAATGCTTCACTTACACCTAACATTGATTAATGCTTCACTTACACCTACAATGATAAATGCTTCACTTACACCTACAATGATAAATGCTTCACTGACACCTACAATGATAAATGCTTCACTTACACCTACAATGATAAATGCTTCACTGACACCTACAATGATAAATGCTTCACTGACACCTACAATGATAAATGCTTCACTGACACCTACAATGATAAATGCTTCACTGACACCTACAATGATAAATGCTTCACTTACACCTACAATGATAAATGCTTCACTTACACCTACAATGATAAATGGCGGCCTATACATCAGGAAGAATTGAGGATTTATATATTGTGTCAAATCTGAAATATAAACTTTCTCCTATGGAGAGTAAATTGATGGATTATAATCTCACAGACAGGAATTTGTGCCCACACTAATGGCTATTGATTAAATAACAATACAGTGGTCCCTCAACATACGATGGTAATCCGTTCCAAATGGACCATCGTTTGTTGAAACCATCGTATGTTGAGGGATTCGAGCAATGTAAAGTATAGGACAGTGGTCTCCAACCTGCAGACCTCCAGATGTTGCAAAACTACAACTCCCAGCATGCCCGGACAGCCAACGGCTCTCCGGGCATGCTGGGAGTTGTAGTTTTTGGCTGTCCGGGCATGCTGGGAGTTGTAGTTTTGCAACATCTGTAGGTCCGCAGGTTGAAGACCACTGGTAGAGGAAGTTGTACTCACCTGTCCCCGCCGCTCCGGACCCGTCACCGCTGCCCTGGATGTCGCCCTCCATCGCTGTCGCCGCGTCCTGGGGTGTCGCCGACGCTCCGGCAAGGACTCTGCTTCCCCGTCATTCTCGCTCTCCGTCGCCACCATCACGTCGTTACGCACGCCGCTCCTATTGGATGACGGGACGGTGTGCGCAGCGAAGTGATGACGGCGATGGAGAGCGCCGAAGATGCAGAGGATCCAGAAGAGGATGTGCCGGAGCCCCGAGGACAGGTAAGTGATCATCAGCGGACCACACGGGGCACCGTAAACGGCTATCCGGTGGTAGCTGAAGCAGTCTGCGCTGCCGGATAGCCGTTTATGCGATGGCCCCGACATACAAAAGCATCGTATGTTGATGCTGCCTCTGAGAGGCCATTGCATGTTGAAATGATCGTACGTCGGGGCCATCGTACGTCTGGGGGGGGGGGGTCACTGTATAACAATTTTATTAAGTTGAATGGTTTGAGAATTTTTAGATGTTATTGGAATTGATAGCCGATTAGGCATGAAGTACTGTTAGCCTGACCACAGTATAACCAGGGCCCTCAGTAAGAACCAAGGTAAACACAGACATATATATGACCCTTTATGGAAGAGATACCGGATGGCGCTACTATGAGCAAAGAACATTTAAAATATGGGACGTTTTGGCAGGAGAATGGGATGGAGAAGTTTACTGTAGTCCAGAATTTGAAAAAAAAAAGGGAAATATCATAGATATGCAGCGATCTTGTAATTCCTTAAGAAGTAATAAATCTACATGTGGTGTGGAGAGACAGACAAAGGAATTGGAGCTGCTGAGAGCCAGAGATGCACCTGGGACACAGAGAGACAAATGGATGTAACTAGTCATGGAAGAATGGTCAGAATGGAGATCAACAATCGGAAAGAATGAAGAACCTGAACAACAGGCACAAAGGGATCGTAAACAGACATGTTGTACTAGACGACAGACATGGGGAGGAAGCCATATCAGGAAAAGGAGGGATCAGGGAGATCTCTGCTGGTGGGGACGTTCGTAATTCTCTCTACTGCGCACATAGAAGCTGTTGTCACAGGGGCGGACTGACAACACTCAGGGCCCCCGGACCAAATAAAGTAAGGGCCCATGCAAGACTCGGCACCTGGCCACAGCTCTACCATGCCCATATCCCACCCAAATCCCTCCTCATGCCCCACCCCTACACACAAAATAAAAATATATATATTTGTTATATATATAACATATTTACATAGGTAAGATAATTTTCCATGACTAATACTACCGGTATAAAAGGAGGAAATATATACCATCCCACAATGACTGGATAGTACCGCCATACTGTACTGAATGAAACCATTGTACACAGGCTAGTATTCCCCCATACAGTGTCCATATAGCGGTAGATATCAGCTATACACAGATCTGTATACCAGTCTATATACAGGACCAGGGCAGCCATCAGAAATGTTGGGGCCCCTTACACAGCTCAAGGCCTGCCTCTCCTCTGCTCGCTATTCCCATTATCTATGAAAAAAAATATTTGATACTGTTACTGACCAAATCCTGTATACTGAGACCAATATCACTAATAATACCAGTATGCAAGGAGGAATATTATCACCATACATATTACCATCATGCTGTTACTGACCATATCCTGTATACTGAGACCAATATTACCAATAACACCAGTTTACAAGGACGAATATTATCACCATACATATTACCATCATGCTGTTACTGACCATATCCTGTATACTGAGACCAATATTACCAATAATACCAATTTACAATAAGGAATATTATCACCATACATATTACCATCACTGTTAGACCAAATCCTGTATACTGAGACCAATATTACCAATAATACCAGTTTATAAGGACGAATATTATCACCATACATATTACCATCATACTGTTAGACCAAATTAGAGATGAGCGAACGTACAGTAAATTCGATTCGTCACGAACTTCTCGGCTCGGCAGTTGATGAATTTCCTGCATAAATTAGTTCAGCTTTCCGGTGCTCCGATGGGCTGGAAAAGGTGGATACAGTCCTAGGAGACTCTTTCCTAGGAATGTATCCACCTTTTCCAGCCCACTGGAGCACCTGAAGGCTGAACTAATTTACGCAGGAAAAGTCATCAACTGCCGAGCCGAGAAGTTCGTGACGAATCGAATTTACTGTAAGTTCGCTCATCTCTAGACCAAATCCTGTATACTGAGACCAATATTACCAATTACAAGGACGATTATTATCACCATACATATTACCATCATGCTGTTACTGACCAAATCCTGTATACTGAGACCAATATCACCAATAATACCAGTATACAAGGACAAATATTATCACCATACATATTACCATCATACTGTTACTGACCAAATGCTGTATAATGACTAATATTAACAATACTGCCAGTATACAAGTGAGAATAATACTTCTACACCATGACCACTACCATTATCACCAAATAGAGGTAGATTTATCAAAACTTGTCCAGAGGAAAAGTTGCTGAGTTGCCCATAGCAACCAATCAGATCGCTACTTTCATTTCTCAGAGGCCTTTTCAAAAAAATGAAAGTAGCGATCTGATTGGTTGCTATGGGCAACTCAGCAACTTTTCCTCTGGACAGGTTTTGATAAATCTCGCCCATAATGACTGTATAAAAGCCACTGAATATAAACCAATATCCCCCCCATACACACAAGTGCTGTAGACTGTTTAAAGGGGTACTCCACTGCCCCAGCGTTCGGAACCTTTAGTTCCGATCGCTCGGTGCGGGCTGCGGGGTCATGATGTCATGGCCACGCCCCTTGTGCCATCATACCATGCCCCCTCAATGCAAGTCTATGGGAGGGGCGTGACAGCCACCACATCCACTCCCATGGACTTACATTAAGGGGGAGTGGTGTGATGTCAAAGGGGTGTGGCCGTGACATCATGACCCCACAGCCCGCACCCAGCGATCCGAACTAAAGGCTCCAAAGGCTGGGGCAGTGGAGTACCTCTTTAACCCCTTAATGATGAAGTTATGATCCTCCTTACCTTTAAAAAATCATAACTCTTTCAATTTTGCACCTAAAAATCCATATGATGGCTTATTTTTTGCGCCACCAATTCTACTTTGTAATGATATCAGTCATTTTACCCAAATATCTACGGCGAAATGGAAAAAAAATCATTGTGAGACAAAATTGAAAAGAAAACCGCCATTTTGTAACTTTTGTCGCACTTCTGGAAAAAATCATAACTACATGCAGGAAAATGTATACGTTTGAAATTGTCATCTTCTGACCCCTATAACTTTTTTATTTTTCCGTGTATGGGGCGGTATGAGGGCTTTTTTGCGCCGTGATCTGAAGTTTTTAGCGGTATGATTTTTGCATTGATAGGACTTATTGATCAATAATATGATATAAAAAGTGACCAAAAATACGCTATTTTGGACTTTGGAATTTTTTTGCGCGTACGCCATTGACCGTGCCGTTTAATTAATGATATATTTTTATATTTCGGACATTTCCGCACACGGCGATACCACATATGTTTATTTTTATTTACACTTTTTTTTTTTATTGGAAAAGGGGGTGATTCAAACTTTTATTAGGGAAGGGGTTAAATGATCTTTATTCACTTTTTTTTGGCAGTGTTATAGCTCCCATAGGGACCTATAACACTGCACACACTGATCTCTTATACTGATCATTGTTATCCCATAGGGACCTATAACACTGCACACACTGATCTCTTATAGTGATCATTGTTATCCCATAGGGACCTATAACACTGCACACACTGATCTCTTATACTGATCATTGTTATCCCATAGGGACCTATAACACTGCACACACTGATCATCATTGATCACTGGTTTCTCATAAGAAACCACTGATCGATGATTCTGCCGCTTGACTGCTCATGCCTGGATCTCAGGCACTGAGCAGTCATTCGGCGATCGGACAGTGAGGAGGCAGGTAGGGATCCTCCGGCTGTCATGTAAGCTGTTCAGGATGCCGCGATTTTGCCGCGGTGATCCCGAACAGCTCCCTGAGCTAGCCGGCATGGTTTTACTTTCACTTTCGACGCAGCGTTTAACTTTGAATGCCACGTCTAAAGGGTTAATAGCGCGCGGCACTGCGATCAGTGCTGCGCGCTATTAGCCACGGGTCCCGGCCGTTGTTAGAGGTCGGACCCGGCCGTGGCCCCGCATTATAGATCGGAAGCGGACTCATAAGGTACCGGTACGTCATGGGTCCTTAAGAGGTTAAGTGATTACAGTGCAGTGTTACATTTACTGACTCACAGGAAGAGTCTTCTTGGAGCCGGTCTCTTTCCTTTTCTTCTCTGTCTTCTTCCAACCATGACTCGTATTCACAGAATCTGCCAGACAGCAAACATATTAGGTACCAGACTTTTTCAGCACATTCCCCACCTGTTCCCTGCCCTAAATGCCCATAATAATTCCTCCCTTGCTGCCCTGCATAATATAAGGGAGTAAGTATGTGTGTTGGGGAAAGGGTAGGGGGATTGGGTGGTTGGTAGGTAATTTCCCATCCCCTATTAGGTAGTGCCCCTAATAGGTAGGTATGGGAAGGTAGAAGCCCCCATTAGGTCGGTAATGCCCCCAGTAGGTAGTAGGAAATGCCCCTATTAGGTAGGTAGTAGATAATGCCCTCAGTGGGTAGGTTGTAGGTTATGCCCCCTGTAGGTAGTATAATGTCCCCAATTAGATTGTAGGTAATGCCTCCAACAGGTTGGCAGTAGGTAATGCCCCCAACAGATAGGCAGTCGGTAATGCCTCCAGTAGGTGGTAGATAATGATAGAGGTAGATAGTGCCCCCCAGGTAGGTAAGGCCTCCAGTACGTAATGCCCCCAGTAGATAGTGCCCCTCCCCAAGGTAGGTAATGTAGGTAGTTCCCTCAGTAGTTACTGCCGCAGGTAGGTAACGCCCTCAGTAGATGGTACCCTAGGTAGGTCCTGCCTCCATTAGGTAGTTCCCTCAGGCAGGTATTGCCCCCAGGTATGTAATAGTGGCTACCCCTGGCAGCCCCTTTGCAGATTTTAGAGAGCCAGCAGGTTTATGTTGATTTGCTTGTACTCTGGACAGTTCCTGAGACAGACAGACAGGTGTCAGCAGAGGACACTGTGGTCAGACTGAAAAGAACAACCTAACTTCAGCAGCTGACAACTATTGGAAGGATTAAGATTTTTTTTATAGAAGTCATTTACAAATCAGTTTAACTTTCTGGAGCCAGTTGATATGAAAAAAATTGTTTTTCACTGGAGTACCCCTTTAAACAATGGTCACTAATGGTTTGACAGACCCCCCAGTAACTTACACTGTGTTCACACTACGGTCAGATGTTTCGAGCCTCTATGGATAGAATGTGGCTGCATTGTTTATGTCACAATGACAAGGACAAAGCCCATTATAACACAACAGGGTCTATTCTAATGCACTTGTTACAGTCACTTTTTTTTTTTAAAACTCAGTCTGACTTTAAAAATAAAAGCATAACACTAGTCCGCCCCTATAATTATTGATTTTATGTGTACCCTAAAAATCTGCCATGGAGAATTACATTTACTTGCCTGAAACTTATGTTTCCATTTAAACCATTTGCAGCACAGTATCCATCCCTTAAAACGTATACATGCATGTTATACGTGGTGTCCCGTACCTTGTTTGGGGTAGAGTATTTTTTTTCATTAGGGTACGTTCACACGTACGCAGATTTGATGCGCAGGATTTTCTGCTGCAGATTTCAATGTAAACTAAATGACTGATCACAGCTTCTAATCTGCAGCTACAAATCCTGCGCATCAAATCTGAGAAGGATCCTGTATGTGTGAACGTACCCTCCTTAAATAGTAGCTCCCACCATCTTTTTTTTTTTTTTTTTTTTCTTTTTTCTGTCCCTGCCTATTACCCATCTATCCCTAACCCCCTCCCTGCCTTTAATTTTTTTTTTTTTACATATTAAAAATGCCTTTTGTCTGCCTGGCAGTGTGCTCACTATCAGACAGACTTCTCCAGCAGGCACGACGTCACCGATCCCTGCTGGGGCCGACTTCTGCCCCTTAGGGAGCAGGATGTGCACGGCGATCAGATACTGTTTTCAGCTATACAGTGTACCTCCAGCTGTTCCACCACTACAACTCCCAGCTTGCCCTGACATCTATTGTCAGGGCATGCTGGGAGTTGTAGTGGGGAAACAACTGGAGGCAGACTGTATAGCTGAAAACAGTATCTGATCGCCATGCACATCCTGCTCCCCCGAGCCCCGCCACGCAACACCCCCTCCCCCCCTGCCCGCAAAAGAATAAAGTGCATAACAGTCCTAGCGCAGATGCTGCGCATGGCATTTTGCCTCTCACCGGTAGTCGGGGCCGGCGTGCAAGGCCAGGGAGCCTGCGGGCATCCTCTTCATTCCAAGCGCTCGCTCCCGTCTGTCTGATTGACAGGTAGGGAGCGAGCGCAGCCTGACTGAATTCGGACCGATGCCCGTCCAGCATCAGTCTTAATTCAAGCATGACGCCAGGCTGCAGTCGGCCACTAGGAGGGAGACCCCTAGTGGCCTGTTTTTAAATGTAAATTAAACTATTTTAATGGAAAAAAAAAATAATGAATGTATATTAGAGATATGTTGTAGTAAGCAAGTACTACTACACATCGAAAAAAAAAAAGGTTTGGTGACAGTGCCCATTTAAAGCACCAGAGTCCACGATAAAAAAATTAAATAAATCTATTGCCGGAATACCCCTTTAACATCAACGTGCTGCTAGCACATTGCCAAACCTGCTCTCTGCTCCACAAAGCATACATGCTGCCTTATTTTATATGCTTATTTTTATATGCTCCAGTATTTTATATGGTGTGGACTTACTTGTCCCCAGAAACTGAGGTGGCACTAAATTGTCGGCATAAAACGGGGAAAGAATCCTTTCTCCATCTCTTCCCTCCATACATATTAGATCTTAAAAGGGTACTCCGGTGAATTATTATTTATTTTTTCAATCAACTGGTGTCAGAACGTTAAACAGATTTCTAAATTACTTCTATTTGAAAGTCTTACTCCTTCCAGTACTTATCAGCTGCCGTATGCTCCAGAGGAAGTTCTTTTCTTTTAAAATGTATTTTCTGTCTGACCACAGTGCTCTCTGCTGACACCTCTGTCCAGGTCAGGAATTGTCCAGAGCAGCATAGGTTTGCTACGGGTATTTGCTCCTACTCTGGACAGTTCCTAACATGTACAGAGGTGTCAGCAGAGAGCACTGTGGTCAGACAGAAAAGAAATTTAAAAAGAAAAGAACTTCCTGTGGAGCATACAGCAACTGATAAGTACTGGAAGGATGAAATTTTTTATTTTTTTTTAAATAGAAGTGATTTACAAATCTGTTTAATGTTCTGGCACCAGTTGATTTTAAGAAGAAAAAAAATAGTTTTTCACCGGAGTACCCCTTTAAGGTGGAAAACTCCCTTTAGGGGCTGTAGAGGATCAATGTATATGTCATTCTAAGCCTCTGACATCGATGAATTCCAGAGATAGAAGGATTTGGGCTATTGTTCAGATATGTGAAATATTCAGACGGAGCAGCGGCCAATTACATCCGGGCACTGCCCACACTGAACATCTGTAAAGAATGATAGAGATGCTGGCGCCGTGGACCACGACCAGATCAGGCTGCAACACAGGGAAAATACTTAAAAAGACCTCATTTTAATACTTGTTCCTCAAAACGTAATAAAAAAACAACAACAGTTACTTAACAAATCACATGGGAAAATGCCACACCATCTTTAAAGCCACCCGCGCGTCCTCTGCACCAAGCTCACGCTACCAGGTTCAATGGCAAAGATGGAGCCCATTGTGTGGGGGTCCTATAGTGCACATGGGAAGCTGGTCCGAAACGTGTCATTCCTTCAGGTAGAAGTGCATTTTGTCATGTATTGTCTTGCGGTCGGGGTTGAGTCTCTTCAGAATCTGCGCGAGTACATTTACAGTCTGCTCGCTGCTGAGACCGGTCTTCTTGGTTTGGAATTTTTTCAGTAAGTCCTTGGTCGTCATGGGTTTGCGGGTCAGATACCTTCTAACCGCCTCTTCGGTCAACTGAATGTCCCTGTGAGAAGAAGGTGCAAGGGGGATTATATATCTATATTTTTAATATTTACATGCAGACTTTTGGTTATATAGAACAGTGGTCTCAAACTGTGACCCTCCAGATGTTGCAAAACTTCAACTCCCAGCATGCCCGGACAGCCGTTGGCTGTCCGGGCATGCTGGGAGTTGAAGTTTTGCAGCATCTGGAAGGCCACAGTTTTAGACCACTGATATAGAAGGCCACAGTTTGAGACCACTGATATAGGTGTGGATGTAAGGAATTCCCCTGAGGAAGTTCAACAGAGCGAAACATGTAGGGGTTCGGCGCACAATATGCTAAGGCTTGTTATGTGACTGGTACTGGGATTTTTATCGCTATTTCTACCCCTCAGTCTAGTTACCTGCTTCTAATGTGTAATATCGTATAAAGTGGTCCCTCAACATACGATGGTAATTCGTTCCAAATGAACCATCGTTTGTTGAAACCATCGTATGCTGAGGGATCCGTGCAATGAAAAGAATAAGAAGTTATACTCGCCTTTCCCCGCCGCTTGGACCGTCACCGCTGCCCTGGATGTCACCCTCCATCGGTGTCACGGCGTCCCCGCTGCTTCGGACCGTTTCTGCTGGCTGGGAACATCGCTCTCCATCACCGTCATCACGTCGCTCCTATCGGATGACGGGACGGCGTGCGCGGCGACGTGATGACGACGACAGAGCGACGGCGATGCAGGGGATCCCGAAGAGAACGGTCTCGAACGTCGGGGACATGTAAGTGATCGTCACTGGACCACACAGGGCACCATAAACGGCTATCCGGCGGCAGCTGAAGCAGTCTGTGCTGCCGGATAGCAGTTTATGCGATGGCCCCGACATACAAAAGCATTGTATGTTGATGCTGCCTTCAACATGCGATGGCCACTGAGAGGCCATCGTATGTTGAAATTATCGTATGTCGGGGCCATCGTAGGTCGGGGGGGGGGGGTCACTGTACTATGCTACCTGCTGTTACTATTATGAGTGGGTTATTTTGGATATATTGAACATTATAAGTTGTTACCTTGCTAGCCTTACAGTCTGTGTTTACTACAGGGATTGTCAATTATACAATTATTTTTATGACCCTTTAATTGATATTTTTTCTGTCAAATAAAGATTGAATTGTTTTTCTACCTATTTGTAGTGATAGTGTTTCCTTCCTTTTTTGGGGGGTTTATTATCTCTATTTGGACACTATTGTATTTATATTTTTCCTTGCAGTTGGGATTTCCCTGCAAGATGTCTTTTTGAGTATATACCACTGATCTAGAACAGCAAAGCCCATTATTAGAGAATAATGTAGAGCTTCCAGTGTATGCCTTGTGCTTACCTGTTTTAGCAGATGTGGCAGGCTTGTGGTTTAAACTATATATATATATATATATATATATATTTATATTTCGGAACAGAAAGGGGGAAACCACCTTGGGCTAGAAGAAGGAGGCCGAAAAACCACCTTATCCTGATAAAGGACCTAGAAGAGAGAACGACGAGAGCCGCCAGCTCGGAGACCCTCCTAATGGAGGTAATGGGATGAGGAAGGCGACCTTCCACGAAAGGATGCAAAGAGAGGCATTCCGGGGAGGTTCGAATGGAGCCTCCCTCAAGGTGCTAAGCACCAGGTTGAGATCCCAAGGAAGAGTGGGAGACTTGAATGCTCTGCAGGAAGGTGCGGACGTGAGAATTGGAAGCCAACGGCCGCTGAAACATAATAGAAAGAGCCGACACTTGACCTTTAAGATAGCTGAGTGCCAAGCACTGATCCAGACTGGATTGCAAAAAGGCAAGAAGGCGCGGAAAGGAAAAAACGACTGGGGAGAGGGACTGAGCCTCTCACCACTGGAAATAAGCCTGCCAAGTGCGGTGGTAAATCCTAGTGGAGGAAGACTTCTGAGCCCGAAGCATGGTGCGAATCACCACGGAAGAAAACCCCCAAGCTCTCAAAACCGCGGTTTCAACCGCTACGTTGTCAAATGCAGCGACAGTAAACTGGGGTGGCAGAGAGGACCCTGGGAGAGAAGATCAGGGCGAACTGGAAGACGCAGTGGTACCACACGCACCTGGGCCAGTCTGGAGCCACCAAAATGCCGGGAACGCCCTACGCCTTGAGTTTCCTCAGAACCCTGGGCAGGAGAGGGAGAGGCGGAAAGAGGTAAGGGAGACGGAAGGACGGCCACAGGATGACAAGCCAGAGACACGAAGAGATCCATATCCGGGGTACCCCATAGATAACAGATCTGCGCAAACTCCTCTGGATAGAGAGCGCACTTCCCTGGATCTGCAGAGGAGTGGCTGAGAAAGTCCGCTTCCCAATTCTCCACACCTGGAATGTGGATAGCGGAGAAGGCGGGAACTTGAGTCTTAACCCAGAGCAGAATCTTGGAGACCTCCTCCATCGCCGAGTGACTGCGCGTGCCACCCTGGTGGTTGATATATGCCGCAGCCGTGTCGTTGTCCGATTGGACACGAACCGGACGACCCTTTAGGAGGATCTCCTAGTTGAGGAGGCAAATAAAGATGGCATGGAGCTCCAGAAGATTGATGGGAAGGTGAGCCTCCTGAGGGGACCAGCGACCCTGGACCGCCAGGTCCTGAAACACACCTCCCCAACCCTGGAGACCCGCATCGGTCGTGAGGACCTGCCAGTGGAGGGGAAGAAACGACTGCCCCTGGAGAAGGAGGAGAGAGTGGAGCCACCCCAGAAGGGACCGATGAACGGAGGGGGGCAGAAGAATCCGGCGATCCAGAGTAGACGTCGACTTGTCCCACCGGGCCAAGATGGCCAGCTGGAGAGGGTGATAGCGGAACTGGGCGAAAGGGACCGCCTCTATGGCCGCCACCATCCGGCCCAGTACCTCCATGCAGAAGCGAATCAGAAGAGAGGGGCGTCGTAGGTGATGGACACCCTCCTGCAGGGAGTGCCGCTTGTCCAACGGAAGACTAACACGGGCGGCTGCCGTGTCAAAAAGGAGACCCAGAAAGACAAGAGACTGGGAGGGAGACATGTTGGACTTTTCCAGGTTGATCACGCAACTGAAGGCGGACAGAGTCTGTACCGTGAGATGAAGGTTCTCCAAGTTTTGGGACCAGGACAGAGCTTTGATCAAAAGATCGTCCAGGTAAGGGAGGACAAAGATCCCCCAGGCCCGAAGGATGGCAATCACCGCAGCCATGACTTTGGTGAAAACCCTGGGAAACGTAGCTAGGCTAAAAGGAAGGGCCACGAACTGAAAGTGACCCGCAGGGACAGCGAAGCGGAGGAAACGCTGATGGGCAGGGAAAATAGGGATGTGCAGATAGGCATCCTGGATATCCACTGAAGAAAGGAACTCCCCTGATCCAGAGAGTGGAGGGACTCCATGCGAAAATGATGTAGCCGCAAATGAAAAATTAAAGGCCGTGCATCGGGCTGACTCCAAAGCCGCCGAACAGAGGAAGTCCCTGGCCTGAGAGAGCTGACGAGCGAGGTCTGCCAAGACCTCCCAAGGGGCGCCTGACAGGATGCCCTGCCGCAGCTGAGAAGCCCAAACCAAAACTGCCTTGGACACCCAAGTGGAAGCGAAGGTGGGTAGCAAGGACAACCCTGCCGCTTCAAAAGGCAAATTTCACCAAGTTCTCGGTCTTCTTGTCTGCCAGATCCTTAAAGGATGCTGCTTCTGGCAGCGGCAGGGTAGTAGATTTGGACAGACAAGCAACTGGAGGATCTACGGCAGGTGGTGCTGTCCACTTGAAAACCAGATCCGGAGGAAAGGGAAACCGAGCTTGAATCTTCCTAGATCTCTGGAAACGTTTGTCTGGATGCTTCCAAGCCACGTCCAGTAAGGCGTCAAATTCAGCATGAGAACAAAGCCTTGGGGGAATGCCAAGAACGGCAAAAAGAAACTTCAGGATCAGGATCCGAAGTTCTTGGATCCTCCAGATGAAAAGTGTCCCTGCTGGCTGACACCAAGCTGTCCAACATATCAGACACGGCAGAGTGGTCCTCATGATCGAGGTGGATTCTGACCCGTCATCTGCTACTTCCCCAGGAGAGTGGGAGCATGCGGTGGTAGCCTTAGACTGGGGCGTGTGAGACCTAGATCGAGGAGTCGGGGACCTGGGATGGTCACCGTGGGAGCGGCCCCTAGAGTGGGGGCACTGCCGGTTAGGAGAGGAGCGTGACCTATGGGAAGAACATCAATCCCAAACACGAGACTCTGGAGAAGAGCTGGTGGAAGGAGAGTGACACTCTCACCCTAATCTGCCATACTCGCCTAAGAGGTCTTCAGCCAGCTATGGTCAGGTCACCTGCATCATGTCAGGCTAAGACAGCGGGACGAGCAGGGAAGGTAGGGGGACCCGGACCAAAGGTACAATCCCAGGCGCTGGCGGGAAGGGGTTAACTGTGCATACTCTATTCCCCTTGCCCCTTAGCTGCATATGGGGGAACAGGAAGCACCATGCTCCTGAACCCCCACCTACAAAAAATAGAAAATAAAAACGAGAAAAGAACCTACAACAGGCCCTAACCATAAAATAAAAAAAGAAGACCAGGTCTGGAGAGCTCCAGACCTGTGTCTGCCTCCTACTGACACTAAGCTAAAAACTGATTAGCTCAGGGTCAGTAGACAGGGTATATCCTACCAACTTTCTTTTGTATGCCTAGTGTCCGCCTCCTAGTGGCAGCAAAATATACCCACGGTCTCTGTGTCCCCCCAATGGAGCTGACCGAGAAAGCACATTTTTTTGGAGCAGTTTTGGGGAAATCATGGCCAAAAAAACCTGTAAAAATGAAATGTGTGAACACAGCCTCAGGGAAGGTGTATAACTACTATATATCCTGATCCCACAGAGAAAGCAGCAGCAGTATACAGATAGAGCTGGAGGCGAGGTATATAACTACTATATATCCTGTCCCTATGGAGATAGCAGCAGCAGTATACAGATAGAGCTGGAGAGGAGGTGTTGTACTGCCCCCTTTGGCAAGTATCACAGCTTGTAAATGCTTTTTGTAGCCAGCCAAGAGTCTTTCAATTCTTGTTTGAGGTATCTTTGCCCATTCTTCCTTACAAAAGTCTTCCAGTTCTTTGAGATTTCTGGGCTGTCTGTCACGCACTGCTCTTTTAAGGTCTATCCATAGATTTTCAATTATGTTGAGGTCAGGAGATTGTGAAGGCCATGGAAAAACCTTCAGTGGACTTCGAGGTGTGTTTAGGATCATTATCCATTTGTAGAAGCCATCCTCTCTTTAACTTCAGATTTTTCACAGATGGCATCAAGTTAGCATCCAAAATGTGTTGAAATTTTATTGAATCCATTTTTCCTTCTACTCGTGAGATGTTCCCTGTGCAACTGGCTGCAATACAACCCCAAAGCATGATTGATCCACCCCCATGATTAACAGTTGGACAGAGGTTCTTTTCATTAAATTCTGTTCCCCTTCTTCTCCAAACGTACCTTTGCTCATTCCGGCCAAAAAGTTCAATTTTAACCTCATCAGTCCACAGAACTTGTTTCCAAAATGCATCAGGCTTGTCTATATGTTCATTTGCAAAGTTCAGACGCTGATTTTTGTGGTGAGGACGTAGAAGAGGTTTTCTTCTGATGACTCTTCCATGAAGACCATATTTGTACAAGTATCTCTTTATAGTGGAATAGTGTACCACAACTCCAGTGTCTGTCAGATCTTTCTGGAGGGATTGTGTAGTCAAATGTGGGTTTTGAATTGTTTTTCTCACTATCCTGCAAGCTGTTCTGTCTGATATTTTTCTTGGTCTTCCAGATCTTGCTTTAACTTCCACTGTTCCTGACGACTGCCATTTCTTAATTACATTCCAAACAGAGGATATTGACATCTGAAAACATTTTGCTATCTTCTTATAGGCTTCTCCAGCTTTGTGAGTGTCAACTATTTTCAGTTTCAGATTTCTAGACAACTGCTTAGAAGAACCCATGGTGCTGATTGTTGGGGGCAAGGTCAGATGAGTCTGGGCATTTAAAACCTCTGATATTGACATCACCTGGTCTTCCCAGATGATGATTGAGAACAATCCATGACACTGGCAGGTCTCAGCTTTGCAAAGGGGGCAGTGCATGCTATAAATTCTGCAGGGTGCCCAAACTTTTGCAGACACCATTTTTTTTTCCTGTTATTTTGAAAGTGTAAATGATGGAAATAAAATTTACCTTTAGTTGACATATTATAAGAATGTCTAATCTGTAATTTGATGCCTTTTGGAGATTTTTCCATCTTTCCTTGGCTTCTTTATGCACATTAATAACATTTTTTACCTGGGGTGCCCAAACTTTTGATCCCCACTGTATATCCTGATCCCATAGAGATAGTAGCAGTATAGAGATAGAGCTGGAGGGGAAGCGTACTACTATATATTCTGATCCCATAGAGATAGCAGCAGCATAGAGATAGAGCTGGAGAGGTAGTGTATAACTACTATATATCCTGATCCCATAGAGATAGCAGCAGTATACGGATCTGGTTGGGGAGGAGGCTGTAAGCTGCCAAGAGAGCTCTGAAGTTATCTGAGCCAGGCCTGACCACTTCCTCTGACACATTTAACACTGATTTTCTGATTTTCAGACTGGTGATCAAGTGACCCAGGTACAGTAATTAAATGCATGGATTCAGCTGTGCTGGAAAGAAACAAATTTATAGGCATATAGATGCATTTATAGGCATCTACAGAAATGCCCCCCCCCCCCCTTCCCTATACCAGCGTTTCCCAACCAGGGTGCCTCCAGGGGTTGGGGTTGCAAAACTAGAACTCCCAGCATGCCTGGACAGCCAAAGGCTGTCCAGGCATGCTGGGAATTGTAGTTTTGCAACATCTGGAGGCACCCTGGTTGGGAAACCCTGTCCCATATAGTACCAGATATGGCTTGCCGGGAAGGAAGATGTAATGATTCACAGGTCACACTGCCAAGGGGTCATATTCGCAAGACCCCCAATACATAGAATGGAATGTAGCCACAGAGTGCTGCCTAGCTCCTTTGGGAATGGGGCAGATGCACACTGCACTATAATGGCACTTACCCACTGCAGGGAGTGGACTTTCCAGACTGGGGCTGCGGGGTTGATTTTCCCGATGTATTCTGCGGTCCAGAATCCATCTTTAAACGTTTTGCCGCTGGAGTATGACTGGCAGCACCACGTTTGCCTGGTGGCAAAGCAAATACAATGTTACTGATAAACGTTGACGCTGGTTAGGAGGACGTATGGACAGACGACCCATCAACCACCGCACCTTGCTCCAGTTTATTGGCTGCAGCCCTGAGGGTATTAGACGTGTTCCCCGCGTCAGGAGAGGGGGTGCCGGGTCTGCTATTGGCACGGGAGCTGTTGTTGGAGCCGCCTTTCTTATCCTTCTTTGGAGGAGTCTTCTTTTTCTACAAAAGATCAAATGAGACTTAAAGGGGTATTCCGGCTTTATACATCTTATCCCCTATCCCGATCTCTGTGCAACTCCCAGCATAGTGTGGCGGGCGCAGCCTCTGAGACGGGGACTTCACGCCCCCTCCCATAGACATGAGTGGAGGGGGTGTGATGTGACGTCACTAGGGGGCGTGACCGTGGTGTGACGTCACTAGGGGGCGTGGCCGTGATGTCACGTCCATGTATCGGAGGCATAGCCCGGCACAGAATGCCAGGAGCTGCACCAAGATCGCGGGGTTCCCCAGCGGCGGGACCCCTGTGATCATACATCTTATCCCCTATGCTTTGGATAGGGGATAAGATGTATAAAGCCGAAATACCCCTTTACGTTTCCAGAATAGAATCACAGGAAATCCATTTTATTAGGATCCTGTTCATGTTCAGCTGCTTATATTCCTTCTTACCTGCATAAAAAGAGCAGAGGAAGCCTCTCCATCTATATCACTGTCCTCAGAGGTCTCAGACTCTTCACTGCTGTCTACAGGGAGAAAACAAAGAGAAATTACCTGTATATCATTGTTAGTTTGGGTGTTTTCATCTCCTTATGTCACATGTGTCTGTGATGACCACCACTAGAAGTGTCTCCAGGCCCCAGAGGGTAGCACAATGGAAACATGGATGTCTCTGAATTACAGCGGGAGCTTCCCTGTCCTGCATCCTATTAAAGTGCATCTGTCACATGATATATACCGTATTTTTCGCCCTATAGAACGCACCGGCGTATATGACGCACCCAATTTATAGGTGCAAAATCTAAAAAAAAAAAGAAAGATTTTGAACCCAATAGTGGTCTTCAACCTGCGGACCTCCAGATGTTGCAAAACTACAACTCCCAGCATGCCCGGACAGCCGTTTGCTGTCCGGGCATGCTGGGAGTTGTAGTTTTGCAACATCTGGAGGTCCGCAGGTTGAAGACCACTGCATAGGAGGTAATACTCACATGTCCCCGCCGCTCCGGACCGTCTCTGCTGCCGGCCGGGTATCCTCGCTCTCCATTGCCGCCATCACGTCGTTACGCACGCCGACGCACGTACGCAACGACATGACGACGAGGAAGGAGAGCGCCGGCCATACAGGGGATCCCTGAACTGAGAAGACACCGAGGAGGCAGGTAAGGTCCCTCCCGGTGTCCTGTAAGCACTAATCGCGGTGGTCCCGAACAGCCGGGTTAGTGTCACTTTCCCTTCAGACGCGGCGGTCAGCTTTGATCGCTGCGTCTGAAGGGTTAATACAGGGCATCACCGCGATCAGTGATGTCCTGTATTAGCCGCGGGTCCCGGCCGTTGATTGCCGCAGGGACCGCTGCGATAGGTGTGTATTCGCCATATAAGACGCACCAACTTATATAGCGAAAAATACGGTAATTGTTAAACAGGGTTACCATGTATATGCCAGGCACACCATTTTGAGTAGAATTGATTGCTTTAATACCATTTGAAATTATTTTTTTTACTTCTATAGTTCAGGAGTGTCAGAGAGGCCCAGGATCTACAATGCACCAGGGCCGCATTGTCTCTGTCAGTTGACGTCATGCTAATTCCTGTATGTGATTAACACATAGGACTTGCCTGCGCATGAGCAGTCAATGTGTATTACAGCGCATGCACGGTGAGTGTACATGGCAATAGCTATAGGGGCAGGTGGCACGTGTAGGGAGACAAAGCTGTCACACTATGGTCTGGAAGCAAACAAGCTCTCTGCCTCTAGCTATTACAATCACACACTGGAGATGGTGTGACGTCAGTGGAAAGGCGTTGCAGCCCCGGGGCATAGCCGACCCCTGGCAACGCCTTTCTGACACTGTCCGATCCAAAAACTTTTTATTTGTTGTTACTGATGAAAGTTAAAGACCTTTTGTAATATGGTTTTTTTGAACATTTAATGAAGAAAACGGCCCATGAAAATCCCACCACTAGGGGTCCCCATACCTGTTGGGACACTAATCAGTCCTGCAGCAGCATCAAGCTTGTCCATGAGTCATGGACAAGGCTGCATGAGCAGACACACTAATCACCTCCCACCACCACAAGGAGGGACAAGCCCCCTCCCACCACACACCTATCACCTCCCACCACCACAAGGGAGGGACACGCCCCCTCCCCCCACACACCAATCACCTCCCACCACCACAAGGGAGGAACACGCCCCCTCCCCCCACACACCAATCACCTCCCACCACCACAAGGAGGGACATGCCCTCTCCCCCACACACCAATCATCTCCCACCACCACAAGGAGGGACACGCCCTCTCCCCCCACACCACCACAAGGAAGGGACAGACCCCCTCCCACCACACACCAATAAACTCCCACCACCACAATGGAGGGACATGCCCCCTCCCACCACCACAATGGAGGGACATGCCCCCTCCCACCACCACAAGGAGGGACATGCCCCCTCCCACCACCACAAGGAAGGGACACGCCCCCTCCCACCACACACCAATCACCTCCCACCACCACAATGGAGGGACATGCCCCCTCCTACCACACACCAATCACCTCCCACCACCACAAGGGAGGACACGCCCCCTCCCACCACACACCAATCACCTCCCACCACAAGGGAGGACACACCCCCTCCCACCACACACCAATCACCTCCCACCACCACAAGGGACATCACCTCCCACCACAAGGGACAGACACACCCCCTCCCACCACCACAAGGGAAAGACACGCCCTCTCCCACCACAAGGGACGGACACGCCCCCTCCCACCACACACACTCATCACCTCCCACCACCACAAGGAACGGACACGCCTTCTCCCTACCAAACACCAATCACCTCCCAGCACAAGTGACGTACATGCCCACTCATACCAAACACCAATCGCCTCCCACCACCACAAGGGATGGACACGCCCCTTCCCATCACACACCAATCACCTCCCACCACCACAAAGGAGGGACACGCCCCCTTCCCTTCTAACACTGTGAGCTAATGAAGAGAGGGATTTTTATAATCAATACTGCTTGGCTCGTTTAACAATCATATATCATGTTAGATGCACTTTAACGTGGCCAAGTAAGGAGACGCACAGTGAGACACCATCCAAATCAGACTAGTCCCACCCTCACTCGTGTCTTAAGGCCATTCTGACCATTGAAGAAATGCTGTTTCACACGAGGCAGGAAAGTTGCCATGGAAAAATCCAGAAGCTTGTCAAATATCCTGCACCTGAAATACATGTTGGGCATCGGTTGGTCGGCTCATGAAATGTCCCATCTGACTGAAATACGTGAACTGTCCCATCTGACTGAAATACGTGAACTGTCCCATCTGACTGAAATACGTGAACTGTCCCATCTGACTGAAATACGTGAACTGTCCCATCTGACTGAAATACGTGAACTGTCCCATCTGACATGCAGCAGGTGAAATAGAGAGAATCATCGAAGAAACATAGTCCACCTCTCTTCTTCTTCCGTTCCTGGGGTGTAGGTGCTTTCTTCTCTTCCTCCTCCTCTTCCTCTACCTTCTCCTCCTCACTCTCCTCACTGCTCTCACTTCCTTCATCGATGCCTATAAGACATTTGGGAATTGCAAAGTCTCAGATCTTACAAAAGGTCAAGTCGTGTGTAAAGAAAATATAAAATATGCAAAGCTGTGAATAGCAGCTGGATTCCAGCAGTGCAGCAGAAATCTCATTGCCTGTATGGGCAATTGCTCCATTTATTTTGTTAAGTCTCCCCCCCCCCCCCCCCAATGAGCTGGCACACAATACTGGAGAAGCTTAAAGGGGTACTCCACTGCCCCAGTGTCCGGAACGTTTAGTTCAGAATGCTGGGTGCGGGGGGTCATGACATCACACCCCCTCAATTACAAGTCTATGGGAGGGGGCGTGACGGACGTCACGCCCCCTCCCATAGACTTGCATTAAGGGGGCGTGGTGTGACGTAACGACCCCGCAGCCCATACCCAGCATTCGGAACTAAATGTTCCAGACACGGGGGCAGTGGAGTACCCCTTTAAGTAGAAAATAAATTCAGACGTCCTCTCTAAAGCGTCACATAGGAATACATTCTTAATTTCTTACCTTTTGGATGCTCATCCTCCTTCACAGGTTTTGGTTTCCCAGGAAGTTCTTCATCTGAGCTACAGGTGGAAATATCATCATCAATCATCATGATCAATCATCAATCATTATGATCAATCATCAATCATCATGATCAATCATCAAGATCAATCATCAATCATCATGATCAATCATCAATCATCATGATCAATCCATCATGATCAATCCATCATCATCATCCTCATCAATATCAATCATCCTCATCAATATCAATCATCATCCATCCATCATCATCCATCCATCATCATCCATCCATCATCATCATCATCATCATCATCATCATCAATCCATCATCATCATCAATCCATCATCATCATCAATCCATCATCATCATCATCATCATCATCAATCCATCATCATCATCATCATCAATCCATCATCATCATCAATCCATCATCATCATCATCATCATCAATCCATCATCATCATCATCATCATCAATCCATCATCATCATCATCATCATCATCAATCCATCATCATCATCATCATCAATCCATCATCATCATCATCATCAATCCATCATCATCATCATCATCAATCCATCATCATCATCATCATCAATCCATCATCATCATCATCAATCCATCATCCATCATCATCAATCATCCATCATCATCAATCATCCATCATCATCAATCATCCATCATCATCATCCATCCATCATCATCATCATCCATCCATCATCATCATCATCCATCCATCATCATCCATCATCATCATCATCATCCATCCATCAATCATCATCCATCCATCATCATCCTCCATCCATCATCATCCTCCATCCATCATCATCCTCCATCCATCATCATCCTCCATCCATCATCATCCTCCATCCATCATCATCCTCCATCCATCATCATCCTCCATCCATCATCATCCTCCATCCATCATCATCCTCCATCCATCATCATCCTCCATCCATCATCATCCTCCATCCATCCATCATCCTCCATCCATCCATCATCATCATCCTCCATCCATCATCATCCTCCATCCATCATCATCTGGTATCTCCTGTCGATGTCTCCTGTACCATTACCTGCTCTCATCAGACATATAATCCACCTCCTGGCCCTCAAAGTCTCCATCGTCGCTGTCCTCTATAGCCTCATCATCAGACTTAGATCCTTTTTTCTTCTTCTTCTTCTGAGCAGTTTTCTTTTGTGCCTTGGGCCGACCCTCTTCTAGAAACAGAACCACAAAACAAAGAAACAAAGGGGTTATCCAGGAAAAAAACATTCTGGCTCCAGAAAGTTAAACAGATTTGTAAATTACTTCTATTAAAAAAAATCCTAATCCTTTCAGTACTTGTGAGCTGCTGAATTTGAGTTCTTTTCTGTCTAAGTGCGCTCTGATGACACGTGTCTCGGGAACTGTTCAGAGTAGAAAAAAATCCCCATAGAAAACTTCTACTCTGTGCAGTTCCCGAGACAGGCAGAGATGTCAGCAGAGAGCACTGTTGCTAAACAGAAAAGAACAACTCAACTTTAGCAGCTGATAATTATTGGAAGGATTAAAATGTTTTAATAGAAGTAATTTACAAATCTGTTTAACTTTCTGGAGCCAGTTGCTATAAAAAAAAAAAATAAAAAAAGTTTTTTCCTGGAATACCCGTTTAACCCCTTGGGGACGTGAGGGTTTTTCCCTTTTTGCACTTTGTTTTTTTCCTCCTTACCTTTTAAAAATCAGAACCCTTTCAATTTTCCACCTAAAAATCCATATGATGCCTTATTTTTTGCACCAATTCTACTTTGTAATGATATCAGTCATTTTACCCAAAAATCTATGGCAAAATGGAGAAAAAGAAAATCATTGTGCGACAAAATTGAAGAAAAATGTAATTTTTGGGGGCTTCGGTTTCTACACAGTACATTTTTGGGTAAAAATTACACTTTATTCTGTAGGTACCATTTTTGTATTGATCAGACTTTTTCATCGCTTTTTATTCATTTTTTTTAGGATATAAAAAGTGACCAAAAAGACGCTATTTTGGAGTTTGGAATTTTTTTGTGTGAACGCCATTGACCGTGAAGTTTAATTAACGATATATTTTTATAATTTGGACATTTCCGCATGCGGCGAAACCACACGTTTATTTTTATTTAAAATTTATTTATTTTTTTTATGGGAAAAGGGGGGGTGATTCAAATTTATTAGGGAAGGGGTTAAATGATCTTTATTCACTTTTTTTTTGCAGTGTTATAGCTCCCATAGGGACCTATAACACTGCACACACTGATCTTCATCATTGATCACTGGTTTCTCATAGGAAACCATTGATCGATGATTCTGCCGCTTGACTGCTCATGCCTGGATCTCAGGCACTGAGCAGTCATTCGGCGATCGGACACCAGGAGGCAGGTAGGGACCCTCCTGCTGTGTCACAGCTGTTCGGGATGCCGCAATTTCGCCGCGGCGATCCCGAACAGCCCACTGAGCTAACAAGCATTAGTTTACTTTCACTTTAGACGCGGCGTTCAACTTTGAACACCGCGTCTAAAGGGTTAATAGCGCACGGCACCACCATCAGTGCGGCGCGCTATTATCCACGGGCTCCTGGCCGTTGTTAGAGGCCGGGCTCGACCCGCTATCATTCGGGGGAAACGGCGTGGCCCCGCGTTATAGAAAGGGAGTGGGCGAAAGGTGCACAGGTACGCCCTTGGTCCCCCAGTCTTATCATCCAGCTGTCCAAAGTGACAGGAACCTCAGCAGAACCTGTGCATAGTATTACATCAGTGGTCTCCAACTGTGGCCCTCCAGCTGTTTCCAAACTTCAACTCCCAGCAGGCCTGGACAGCCAACGGTAATGCAGAGAGTTGAAGTTTGGCAACATCTGGAGGGCCACAGTTTGAGACCACTGTATTACATGATTCAACAGGTATTATTCAGTGCATCATCCTGGGAGGCTGTAGTGCAACCTGGATCTAACACGAGAAACTTCAAAAGGAAGTCCTGCTCCTTGTCAGCAGACATGTGCATCTGATAAGACCCCCACCCTCCACTCACCCCCCACCTTCTCCACACTCACCCCCGCCTTCTCCACACTCACCCCCCACCTTCTCCACACTCACCCCCCACCTTCTCCACACTCACCCCCCACCTTCTCCACACTCACCCCCCACCTTCTCCACACTCACCCCCCACCTTCTCCACACTCACCCCCCACCTTCTCCACTCACCCCCCACCTTCTCCACTCACCCCCATCTTCTCCACTCACCCCCACCTTCTCCACTCACCCCCCACCTTCTCCACTCACCCCCCACCTTCTCCACACTCACCCCCCACCTTCTCCACACTCACCCCCCACCTTCTCCACTCACCCCCCACCTTCTCCACTCACCCCCCACCTTCTCCACACTCACCCCCACCTTCTCCACACTCACCCCCCACCTTCTCCACTCACCCCCACCTTCTCCACTCACCCCCCACCTTCTCCACTCACCCCCCACCTTCTCCACACTCACCCCCACCTTCTCCACACTCACCCCCCACCTTCTCCACTCACCCCCCACCTTCTCCACTCACCCCCCACCTTCTCCACTCACCCCCACCTTCTCCACTCACCCCCCACCTTCTCCACACTCACCCCCACCTTCTCCACACTCACCCCCACCTTCTCCACACTCACCCCCACCTTCTCCACACTCACCCCCACCTTCTCCACACTCACCCCCCACCTTCTCCACACTCACCCCCCACCTTCTCCACACTCACCCCCCACCTTCTCCACACTCACCCCCACCTTCTCCACACTCACCCCCCACCTTCTCCACTCACCCCCCACCTTCTCCACTCACCCCCCACCTTCTCCACTCACCCCCCACCTTCTCCACACTCACCCCCACCTTCTCCACACTCACCCCCCACCTTCTCCACTCACCCCCCACCTTCTCCACTCACCCCCCACCTTCTCCACTCACCCCCCACCTTCTCCACTCACCCCCCACCTTCTCCACACTCACCCCCCACCTTCTCCACTCTCACCCCCCACCTTCTCCACTCTCACCCCCCACCTTCTCCACTCTCACCCCCCACCTTCTCCACTCTCACCCCCCACCTTCTCCACTCACCCCCCACCTTCTCCACTCACCCCCCACCTTCTCCACTCACCCCCCACCTTCTCCACTCACCCCCACCTTCTCCACTCACCCCCATCTTCTCCACTCTCCTCGCTCTCGCTGGAACTCATTTCTAAATCGTCTTCGAGGTCGTGAATCTTCAGGTCGTTTTTCTTCTTTTTCTTACTCTTCCCACCTTTCTCTTGTTTGCCTCCACCCTCCTCTTCCTCGTCATCTAGTCCTTGGTCCTTCAGGCGACGCTGCTGCATGATGCTGAAGTGGTTGAGGATTTTGTTTCGTCTGCAGAAAGTGAATAGGTTATAATAAGAAGGTGGCTGATATGTGTAACACACATGGGTGGTAATATGGAGGGACATGTTTAGGATTATAGAAGGTTTTCTGTAGTCCTGATATTAGAGATCTAACACTACAGTCAACCCTCTTTCCTCCCTGGCTGATACCAGTAGACCAGTGTTTCCCAACCAGGGTACCTCCAGCTGTTGCAAAACTACAACTCCCAGCATGCCCAGACAGCCAAAGGCTGTCTGGGCATGCTGAGAGTTGTAGTTTTGCAACAGCTGGAGGCACCCTGGCTGGGAAACACTGCAGTAAACAATACAGTGGTCCCTCAACATACAATGGTAATCCGTTCCAAATGGACCATTGCTTGTTGAAACCATCGTATGTTGAGGGATCCGTGCAATGTAAAGTTTAGGACAGTGGTCTACAACCTGCGGACCTCCAGATGTTGCAAAACTACAACACCCAGCATGATGGGAGTTGTAGTTTTGCAACATCTGGAGGTCCGCAGGTTGAAGACCACTGGTATTTAAGGTTATACTCACGTGTCCCCGCCGCTCCGGTCCATCACCGCTGCGCTGGATGTCGCCTTCCATTGCTGTCGCCGCGTCCCCGACGCTCCGGCAAGGCCTCTGCTTCCCCGGCATCCTCGCTCTCCGTCGCCGCCATCACGTCACTACGCACGCCGCTCCTATTGGACGATGGGACGGCGTGCGCAGCGACGTGATGACGACGATGGAGAGCGCCGACGATGCAGGGGATCCCGAAGAGGACGCGGCCGGAGCCCCGAGGACAGGTAAGTGATCGTCAGCGGACCACACGGGGCACCGTAATCGGCTATCCGGTGTCAGCTGAAGCAGTCTGCACTGCCGGATAGCCATTTATGCGATGGCCCCGACATACAAAAGCATCGTATGTTGATGCTGCCTCTGAGAGGTCATCGTATGTTGAAATGATCGTATGTCGGGGGGGGTCACTGTAGACTCTTGTAACTGGAGCTGTTGTGTTGCGAGGATAAGGAGCCATCATCCTTTGCATTCATTACATAGGAGCAGTGATATGTTCTCTGTAGGTTCCATCCTCTCTCACCTTTCCCATTCTTGCTCGGCCTCCTCAGCGGTCAGGGTGCGATGTTTGGCCACCGGAGTAAAGTTGTACCAGTTGGAAACTGGAAAAGCTTCAAATGCTCCATCTGGACACTGGGTGAAGATGAAGTAAGAGGCGTTCTCCGTCACTCCGCCTTTCTTCACACCTTTAAACCTGTTGGAGGAGAAGACGTTAAAGGGGCACTCCCGTGGAAAACCTTTTTTTTTTTTTTTTTTTTTTTTTTTTTTTTTTTTTTTTTTAAATCAACTGGTGCCAGAAAGTTAAACAGATTTGTTAAGGATTTTATTATAAACACAATGGAGAGGCTCCTGTCTATCTGACAATCACCGAGGACCCGAGCAACCCAACACACACCTATACCCACGGTGTATAAAAATAGGATCAATATGGAAAAAATAAATGGGGCTCAAGGGTCAAAGATATCTGGTTTAAGTTGATTGGTATTTATTAATATAAAATGCAAAAAAGAAGAAGAACTAAATAGGGATGTACAGGGCCCTTGTACCTCCCTAATTAATTAAATAACAATAAAAATAAAAATAAAATATGATAATCCCAATATAAAAACTAAAAATAATAACAACTATAAAATTGATATGCAATTTGAGCCTGTAATATCAATATAGAGATCTTCTGATCTTGAGGAACAGCACAGTATAAAAGTTCATTCAACAACTCTTGTTTCCAGAAATCTTCAATATAAAAAAGATAAAATGTATCCGCTACAAATATTCAATTGATGCGGTGGTGCTGTATCCATCCAAACCTTGGCAACAGCACCACCGCATCAATTGAATATTTGTAGCGGATACATTTTATCTTTTTTATATTGAAGATTTCTGGAAACAAGAGTTGTTGAATGAACTTTTATACTGTGCTGTTCCTCAAGATCAGAAGATCTCTATATTGATATTACAGGCTCAAATTGCATATCAATTTTATAGTTGTTATTATTTTTAGTTTTTATATTGGGATTATCATATTTTATTTTTATTTTTATTGTTATTTAATTAATTAGGGAGGTACAAGGGCCCTGTACATCCCTATTTAGTTCTTCTTCTTTTTTGCATTTTATATTAATAAATACCAATCAACTTAAACCAGATATCTTTGACCCTTGAGCCCCATTTATTTTTTCCAGATTTGTTAAGGACTTCTATTAAAAAATCTCAATCCTTCCAGTACTTTTTAGGGGCTGTATACTACAGAGGAAATGCTTTTCTTTTTAGATTTCTCCGACATCATGACCACAGTGCTCTCTGCTGACATCTCTATCCATTTTAGAAACTGTTCAGAGCAGGATAAAATCCCCATAGCAAACATATGCTGCTCTGGACAGTTCCTAAAATGGACAGCAGAGGTCAGCAGAGAGCACTGTGGTCATGACATCAGAGAAATCTAAAAAGTAAAGAATTTCCTCTGTAGTATGCAGCCCCTAAAAAGTACTGGAAGGATAGAGATTTTTTTTTTATAGAAGTAATTTACAAATCGGTTTAACTTTCTGGCACCAGTTGATCTAAAAAAAATAAATAAATAAATAAAAAAAACGTTTACCACGGGAGTACCCCTTTAAATGGTATTCCAGGCAAAAACTTTTTTTTATATATCAACTGGCTCCGGAAAGTTAAACAGATTTGTAAATTACTTCTATTAAAAAATCTTAATCCTTCCAATAGTTATTAGCTTCTGAAGTTTTCTATCTAACTGCTCAATGATGATGTCACGTCCCAGGAGCTGTGCATGATGGGAAAATATCCCCATAGGAACTGCACAGCTCCTGGGACGTGAGTCATCAGAGAGCAGTTAGACAGAAAACAACAACTCAACTTCAGAAGCTAATAACTATTGGAAGGATTAAGATTTTTTTAATAGAAGTAATTTACAAATCTGTTTAACTTTCCGGAGCCAGTTGATATAGAAAAAAAAGTTTTGGCCTGGAATACCCCCTTTAAACAGATTTGTTAATTACTTCTATTAAAAAAATCTTAATCCTTTCAGTACTTTGAGCTTCTGAAGTTAAGGTTGTTCTTTTCTGTCTAAGTGCTCTCTGATGACACGTGTCTTAGGAACCGCCCAGTTTAGAAGCAAATCCCCATAGCAAACCTCTTCTAAACTGGGCGGTTCCCGAGACGGGTGTCATCAGAGAGCACTTAGACAGAAAAGAACAACCTTAACTTCAGAAGCTCATAAGTACTGAAAGGATTAAGATTTTACAAATCTGTTTAACTTTCCGGAGCCAGTTGATATATATGAAAAAAAGTTTTTGCCTGGAATACCCCTTTAAGTATATACACGGCCTACAGCAATGGTCTCCAACCTGCGGACCTCCAGATGTTGCAAAACTACAACTCCCAGCATGCCCGGACAGCCAACGGCTGTCCGGGCATGCTGGGAGTTGTAGTTTTGCAACATCTGGAGGTCCGCAGGTTGGAGACCACTGGCCTACAGATTCCTGACCCCGGCGTTCCCTTCCACGTCACTCACTTGCGCCCGGCTTTGCCATTAACCCTTAGCATCCAGGGTTGGTCTTCATTCTTGAACTCTTTCAGCACAATGCCGTACTTCCGCCTCCTGGACTCCTCTTTCTGCTTGCGATTATATTCGCTCCCAGCCCCGGAGTCTGGCATTTCCTCATCCTGATACATCTTCTTGGCGCTCAGATCCCGCTCCATACGTGCCTGGTGGAAAGGCGGATTAAATAAAATAAATAAATAAAATGTATAACATTTAAAGAGATGCCCCGTGTTGGCTGAGTAACCCTACAGTAAATGATTCCCATCCTTGGTCAGGATCCAGCCATATTGTGCACATGAGAGGATGTCTGCCGAACAGCTGTGTTCTTACCGAAAACAACCTGATCCACCCCTGACCCTAGAGGAAATGCACTTCCAAGAACCGCGGTTACTAAAGCGGGAACCTCTTCCCACACGCCACATGCACGCCCCCGCGCCGTCTGTCTGGCAGCTGCACCGGTGTGTAGTCATCATACAGAGGAGAGCCCTGCTCTACCCTCAGTCTCATTCCCCATAAAAGGTCTTAACCCAATGGGGAAATTTGGTGTACAGGTACGCTCTTGCCTCCTGGGCCTTAACACACCAGGGTATACCTCTTTGCCCTTAAAGGGGTACTCCACTGGAAAACATTTTTTTAAATCAACTGGTGCCAGAAAGTTAAAGGGAACCAATCATCAGATTTTACCCTATATAATGCTTGGCAAAGTGTTATATAGGGTAAAATTTTTATTTTCGCCATTCCCGGGGGACGCTCCTGCCCCCAGGGATGGTGAAGATATGAAGTTATAAACTAGTCACCGCCGTAAGTAGTCACCTGGGCGGGGAGCTCTTCTCACCTACTCCCGTTCTTCTGCCGGGAGCGACGCCCCCTCCGCTTGATTGATGGGCAGCGTCATCGTTCCGCTCACTGAACAGACGGAGCAGAGCGATGACGCGGCCCATCAATCAAGCGGAGGGGGCGTCGCTCCCGGCAGAAGAACGGGAGTAGATGAGAAGAGCTCCCCCGCCCAGGTGACTACTTACGGCGGCGGCGGTGACTAGATTATAACTTCATATCTTCACCATCCCTGGGGGCAGGAGCGTCCCCCGGGAATGGCGAAAATAAAGATTTTACCCTATGTACCGCTTTACCAAGCATTATAGAGGGTAAAATCTGATGATTGGTTCCCTTTAAACAGATTTGTAAATTACTTCTATTAAAAAAATCTTATTCCTTCCAGTACCTATCAGCTGCTGTATGATCCACAGGAAGTTCTTTTCTTTTTGAATTTCATTTCTGTCTGACCACAGTGCTCTCTGCTGACACCTCTGTCCATTTTAGGAACTGTCCAGAGTAAAATTGGTTTTCTATGGGGATAAAATGGACAGAGGTGTCCAACAGAGAGCACTGTGGTTAGGCAGAAAGGAAAAAAAAAAAAAAAAAGAACTTCCTGTGGATCATACCGCAGCTGATAAGTACTGGAAGGAATAAGATTTTTTTTTAATAGAAGTAATTTACAAATCTGTTTAACTTTCTGGCACCAGTTGATTTAAAAAATATATATTTTCCAGTGGAGTACCCCTTTAAGCGTTAAGTAACTTTGAAGCAAGTGCAGAAGCTGCGATTGCTTCATTGCGGTGAGTATCGGCTACTATCAGCAGCTGGACACACATTAATGATAGGCAGCAGGTATTCCGTGTTTAAAAGGGGGAGGGGGGTTACATGGGAACTAGTGGCAGGCGGGGGCCTCTGGTCTAATAGGTTGTCTGTAGTGCTGACTAGCAATTGCACTATAGAATATTAGGAGAGGGGGAAAAAAAAAAAAAATAAAGCATGAAGTTTAAAATTTTTTTAAATCAAATGATTAAGGCTGCAAGATTTCGGGAAAATTGGCGATTGCGATTATGAAGGTAAATATTGCGATTTCGATATGTGATTGTGATATAATAAACAAATGGTGAAATCCCTCCTATTTCATGCCCAATCCCCTCATTTCATATAGCCAAAATAAAATGGGGGGGATTGGCGTACTCCAATGTAGTAAAACTTATCCCCAATCCAAAGGATAGAAGATACATTTTAGATAACAGGGATTACGACCACTGGGACCCCCCGCGTCGTCCTGCACAGCACCCCGGTGATCCCCAGGAAGGGGACGTGCCGACCCGCGCAGGAAGTGGTGATCAACACGCCCACTCTATGTAGTTCTATGGGATACATGGAGGGGTGGGTCAGCAGCCGCTTTGTGTAGAAACCGGCACGGCCCCCTTTCCCCTGCAGGAGGACGCGGGAGTCCCAGCGGTCGTACTCCCCGTGATCTAAAACTTATAAAAGTTTTACTGCACTGTCCCCTTCTGACTAGAGATGAGTGAATTTACAGTAAATTCGATTCATCACGAACTTCTCGGCTCGGCAGTTGATGACTTTTCCTGCATAAATTAGTTCAGCCTTCAGGTGCTCCGATGGGCTGGAAAAGGTGGATACAGTCCTAGGAAAGAGACTTTTCCAGCCCACGGGATCACCTGAAAGCTGAACTAATTTATGCAGGAAAAGTCATCAACTACCGAGCCAAGAAGTTCGTGACGAATCAAATTTACTGTAAATTCGCTCATCTCTACTTCTGACCCTTAAAACTTTCCTATTTTTCCATGTACAGGGCTGTAAGTGGGGTTATTTTTTGCGCTGTGATCTGTATTTTTTATTGGCACCATTTCTGTTTTGATGGAACTTTTTGATTACTTTCTATTTTTTCTCTGCTATATGAAGTGACCAAAAACCAGCAATTCTGGACTTTTTTTTTTCTTATATTCACGCCATTGTACGTGCGGTTTCATTAACATTATATTTTAATAACTCGGACATTTATGCATGCGGCGATACCACGTGTATATTTTTGTTTATTTTATTTGAAAAACGTGGGAAACCTTTCACATTTATTACCTTTTTATTTAATTTTTTTCCACAAATTTTTTTTAGTCCCCATGGAGCAGTGTTTAGACACAGTGTAAATAAATCTCCAATCCCCTTCAGGAGGGGAAACCCCCCCCTTTTCCGGGGAACAATGCCCTAACTTATAACCCAATTAAAATTTAACTTTTATTGTGATTTATTAAAATAACATGGAAAACGTGAAAATCAAATGTGGTGATTTTAAAACTATCAGGAAATACAGGGTGTCTTCTAATAATGGCCCACTAGGTGGTGCTACAATTTAAGTTATGGAGTTCTCCTTTTCCCCTATGCCGGTTCACTACCGTTACATAGTCACTCCACACTTAAACACAGCCTGTATTCCTGTCTAAAAAGTGTATAGATGCTCTAACGTTTCGTTTGTGACCAAACTTCTTCAGAGAGCTGCCTAATCTGCTGAGCCAACTTCACACACCTGCCGAACGGCTGCGTCGTATACATTTGGCAGCCTGTCATGGAAGGGTTAAGTCCCCTCCTCCCAACGCTGAGCACTGCTGGGAGCAGAGACAGTGACAAGCAGGCTGGAGGGGTCGGACCGAGCCGCACGGTAGCTGAGCCTGCCGCTGTCCAGCCTCTTCAGCGTGCATCTTACGGTTTCTTCCAGTGCTGTGGAGTCGGACAAAATTTTGGGTATCTGGAGCATTGGTCTTTATTCTTACAGTAGAGAAGTCATTAATTATAACTTTTTGTTAAATGGTACATTTAAACTTGCTTATTTTTTTTTATTTTTTTTTTACTCCAATCTAAATTTAGTAGAAGTCGGAGTTGGTGCATTGTTTGCCGACTCCGACTAAATTTAGATTGGAATAAAAAAAAAAAAGCAAGTTTAAATGTCCCATTTAACAAAAAGTTATAATTAATGACTTCTCTACTGTAAGAATAAAGACCAATGCATGCAGTGCCTCACGTAACTGCAAAATTAACACGTTAAGTGACCGTGACAAAGCTTTTCATGTGGTTCACTATATGGCACGCAACGCACAATTAGGAGCGGCAATACTTATACTTTCCATAGTGTTGTGTTCTGCTGTTACAGGGAACCCATGGATAACCTAGCCTCTCACTGATAAGTAAATACGTTTTTTGCAGGACTAGAGACACTTGTATAAGTGAAGGGAATGGAGGGTCAATAGTTCAAGACTGAAGCTGTAAACCATTGGAAAAACTGCTGCCATTCAGCTAAGGCTATAAAAACTTGTAAACTCCGATTGTTAGCTTAAACTTTAAACATGACTATGGGATTCTACTAGGGAAATCATGTTTTATAATAAATGCCCCTTCCTGGATCCTCCCACTGCCCTATCTTCAGCAGCAGATCAGCACACAAAAAGGAGAAGGCAGCAGCTTCTGCCCAACTACCTCTCTCTGCTAGAAGAGCTTAGAAGAACTTGGTGGAACAGCTTCTTGGATTCAACTGTAAGTGTTTATAAATACATTCGCATATTAATACAGAGGAGTCGGGAGTACAAAAAACTGTGGAACATTTATCCACCGACCCCACAGCCCTGGTTTCTTCTTCGATTTCGCCCTTTCTTTTGAAAGGGGGAAATCGCATGATCGCAATTAACATTTTTCATATTTTCTCTGTTTTGTTTAATGCTGCGAGACTGTCAGAAAGCTGCAAAGTTTCCCTAAGCTCCTGCTTAGTACCTGGTTCCATGTAGAGAAGTCAACTTTATCCGCTGCATTGAACGCCATAAGGTTGTATCTTTTACTGGGGTTCCTGGGAAAGACAGAATTATCCAAACAATACATTAGACAGGGTTTATACTTTAGATAAGTGCCATGTTCTTACACAACATCCCACTACATCTTGCTCTGCTCTCTGAGGCCAGGATTATCCTAGAAGGCTGCCAACATCTTATTTCCAACCTCTAGGGGGCACCACTTCAGTATAATGCAAAAACATTCTTTTAAAGGAAATCTGTCACCAGTGTCATCTGCACTAACCTGTGGGCACTGACAGATGGTGGAGGTGACACTGATGACAACAGTTCTCACCTTGTCCCGTTCCGTGGCGGGGATCTTCGGTAATCTCCTCCGTCAGCTCCGGGCACCCGGCATGGGCGGAGCTTAGTGATGTCACCGCTGCTGTTCTCTCACAGCAGGACCCAGCAGGGAGCAGCAGCAGTGACGTCACTTAGCTCCGCCCGTGCCCCAAAGCGGGTGCTGGGACTGGAGCTAACGGAGGAAGTTACCAGAGATCCCAGCCAAGGTGAGAACCATTGCCATCAGTGTCACTTACCTGTCGGTACCCACAGGTTAGTGCAGGTGACACTGGTGACAGATTTCCTTTAAGACATTATTAGAATATGCCCCAGTGGGGTCAGACTGCTGCGACCTTCACCCATTGCTTGAATAGAGTGGCAAGGATGTTACAGCATTGGGGCACAATATGGGTAAACATGAGCCAAAGGGGCACTAGGCTTTTCTAGTACCGCTGCCACTGCAGTCAGACCCATACCTGTGTACATACTAGTGCCCTCAATAGGGGTTATTTCAAGGTTATAACTTATCACCTATCCATAGAAGAGATGCTGAGTATCTCATTGGTGGGGGTCTGACCAATGGGACCCCTACTCATCACAATAGCAAAGGTCCCCTGCCCCCCCCCCAGGTGAATGAGGTGACAGTGTGCACGCTCAGGCTCTACTGCTTTTCACTCTCGATGTAGGACTAGGAACTACAGCATCTCTGTGTATAGGTGATAACGCCTTTTAAAGGGGTACTCCGGCGCTATGCTTGATGGCTGGGGTCCCCCGTGATCTTTCACGCCGCACCCCGTTAGAATCAGTCCCCGGAGCGTGAACACTCCAGGTCTGATTACTGGTGATCACGGGGACGGAGCATAGTGATGTCATGGCCCTGCCCCCTCAATGCAAGCCTATGGGAGGGGGCGTGACAGCTGTCACGCCCCCTCCCATAGTCTTGCATTGAGGGGGCGGGGCGTGATGTCACACGGGGACGGAGCCGTGACGTCACTATGCTCCGTCCCGGTTGTCGAGATGGACTCAGTCTGAGGACTTCCAGCGGTTCCGGAAGCCGCTAAACGTGGGTGCTGCATGGTAGATCCCGGGGGTCCCCAGCAGCGGGACCCCCGGCGATCTGACATCTTATCCTCTATCCTTTGGATAGGGGATAAGATGTCTAGGGGCGGAGTACCCCTTTAAGTAGAAAAATAGCTTTATGGAGAAAATATATGCATCTTACTGCTGCCTGAACAAGGGCCATATACAGTACTGTGCTCAGTACATCCCATGTTAGGGAGCCATAATATTTTCATTTAAAATGCTGCTGCCATCTAAAGGTGAAGATCGGTACTGCCGAGACTGAAATCCAATTTCCAGGGATATTTTGCTAGAGATCTAGAGGATACCAAAACATACATGACCCCCATGTGAGCACTTACCTGGGTACACGTACGACATATTCAGTGACAGACTGCCCGCCGCCTGCCTGACTGCTGCCACCCTGTAACATATCAAGCAAAAGGGTCACCCCATAGGAAAGAAAATCCTATGAAAGCATCTTGTACACTGAGCGGACACTCACCAGAGACGTCATGGCCAGAAAGAGAACAACAAGGTCATCAGATGCCTGAAAGACAAATATTCCCAAACATCAGGAATACATGGAGAGACCCCCTGTAGGTATTACAGGGGGTCTACTGAGGTCTGGTGTTATTCAGGAGGATGTTAGGGTCTGGGGCAGAGGTCTCCAACCTGCGGACCTCCAGTTGTTGCAAAACTACAACTCCCAGCATTTCCGGACAGCCAACGGCTGTCCGGGAATGCTGGGAGTTGTAGTTTTGCAACAGCTGGAGGCACCCCTGGTTGAAAAACACTGACCTATACTATATACTACTATATAGTCCATGCTGGGAGTTGTAGTTTTCCTTTGGGGCAGCTGCTGAACCATAGGCTGTATCAGGGCATGCTGGGAGTTGTAGTTTTGCAACATCTGGAGGTCCGCAGGTTGAAGACCACAGGTCTGGTGGGTATTAAAGGGGGTCTGGTGAGGTTTGAGGTGATAAAGGAGGATGTTGGGTCTGGTAGGTATTACAGGGCAGTGTAGGGGTCTAGGGGGTATAACAGAAGGTCTGGTGAGGTTTAGGGTCATACAGGAAGATGGAGGGTATTACAGGGGTCTGGCGATATTTGGGATCATACAGGGAGATGTTGGGTCTGGTGGGTATTACAGGGGGTCTGATGAGGTTTGGGGTGATACAGGAGGATGCTGGGTCTGGAAGGTATTACAGGACAGTGTAGGGGTCTGGTGGGTATTAAAGGGGGTCTGGTGAGGTTTGGGGTCATAGTGTGGGATGTTGGTGTCTGGTAAGTATTACAGGGGGGTCTGGTGAAGTTTGGGGTCATACAGGGGGATGTTGGGGCTGGTAGATATTACAAGGGGGTCTGATGGGTATTGCAGGCAGGTCTGGTAAGGTTTGGAGTCATACAGTGGGATGTTGGGTCTGGTAAGTTTTACAGGGGGTCTGGTGATGTTTGGGGTCATACAGGGAGATGTTGGGTCTGATGGGTATTACAGGGGGTCTGGTGAGGTTTGGGATCATACAGGGGGATGGTGGGTATTACAGGGGGTCTGGTGAGGTTTGGGGGTCATACAAGGGGATGTTGGTGGATGGTAGGTATTACAGGGGGTCTGGTGAGGTTTGGGGTCATACAGGGGATGTTGGGTCTGATGGGTATTACAGGGGGTCTGGTGATGTTTGGGATCATACAAGGGGATGTTGGGGATGGTAGGTATTGCAGGGGGTGTGGTGATATTTGGGATCATACAAGGGGATGTTGGGGGATGGTAGGTATTACAGGGGGTCTGGTGATGTTTGGGGTCATACAGGGAGATGTTGGGTCTGATGGGTATTACAGGGGGTCTGGTGAGGTTTGGGATCATACAGGGGGATGTTGGGGGATGATAGGTATTACAGGGGGTCTGGTAAGGTTTGGAGTCAAACAGTGGGATGTTTGGTCAGGTAAGTATTACAGGGGGTCTGGTGAGGTTTGGGATCATACAGGGGATGTTGGGGGATGGGAGGTATTACAGGGGGTCTGGTGAGGTTTGGGGGTCATACAAGGGGATGTTGGGGGATGGCAGGTATTACTGGGGGTCTGGTGAGGTTTAGGGGTCATACAAGGGGATGTTGGGGGATGGTAGGTATTACAGGGGGTCTGGTGAGGTTGGGGGGTCATACAAGGGGATGTTGGGGGATGGTAGGTATTACAGGGGGTCTGGTGAGGTTGGGGGGTCATACAAGAGGATGTTGGGGGATGGCAGGTATTACAGGGGGTCTGGTGAGGTTTAGGGGTCATACAAGGGGATGTTGGGGGATGGTAGGTATTACAGGGGGTCTGGTGAGGTTGGGGGGTCATACAAGGGGATGTTGGGGGATGGCAAGTATTACAGGGGGTCTGGTGAGGTTTAGGGGTCATACAAGGGGATGTTGGGGGATGGTAGGTATTACAGGGGGTCTGGTGAGGTTGGGGGGTCATACAAGGGGATGTTGGGGGATGGCAAGTATTACAGGGGGTCTGGTGAGGTTTAGGGGTCATACAAGGGGATGTGTGGGGATGGTAGGTATTACAGGGGGGTCTAGTGATATTTGGGATCATACAGGGGGATGTTGGGGGATGGTAGGTATTACAGGGGGTCTAGTGATATTTGGGATCATACAAGGGGATGTTGGGGGATGGTAGGTATTACAGGGGGGTCTAGTGATATTTGGGATCATACAGGGGGATGGTAGGTATTACAGGGGGTCTAGTGATATTTGGGATCATACAAGGGGATGTTGGGGGATGGTAGGTATTACAGGGGGGTCTAGTGATATTTGGGATCATACAAGGGGATGTTGGGGGATGGTAAGTATTACAGGGCGTCTGGTGAGGTTTGGGGTCATACAGGAGGATTTTGGGGTCTGATGGGTATTGCATATGGGTCTAGTGATGTTTGGTCAGGTAAGTATCACAGGGGGTCTGATGAAGTTTGGGATCATACAAGGGGATGGCAGGTATTACAGGGGGTTTGGGGTCATATACAGGATGATATCGGGGTCTCCTTGTTATTACGGGGGTCCGGGCTCATACTCGGGGTGTACCCGGGCAGCCGGACCCCAGTGACGGGGCGCACACACATGTCACAATAAGGTTTTCTCACCAGCTCACTGATAATCCTCGACTTCCTGTCCACAGCCGACCACTTCCGGGTTATCTCAGTCAAGAACCTGCGTTTGCGTTGACGTCAAGCTGCGTGCTATTTTTGTTGTGGCCATTTTGAGCGGCCATGCTTGTTGAGGGCGTTTCCAGACAGGATGCCCTCATGAGTTGTAACCGCTAGATGGCGCCACACTGTGATCAGATCTAGATTTCATAACCAATATAGCGATATCACTGTTGACAGATCTACTTTATTCCGTGTATTGTGGAGGAGCCATCAGCAGGTGACTATGTCAGTGAAGACCAGTGTTTCCCAACCAGGGTCCCTCCAGCTGTTGCAAGCAAAACTACAACTCCTAGCATGCATATTTGTGAGGCGAAAAAAAAATTAAATAAAAAAAAAATTTGTTTTTACTCTGTTCACTTTCTATGAAAGTGTATGGGGCCCGTTTTTTGGGGTTTGTTTTTGCGCCACAACTTGTATTTTTGATCTCTACCATTTTGGCATTAATTTTGATCTCTTTTTCTTACATTTTATTGGGGGATGTGACAAAAAATAAATAAAATGCCATTTGGTATTTTTCTTTTGCTTATTTTATTTTTGTTGCGGTTTCATTAACATAATTTTTCAATGGAAAAATTGTGATTTCAAGTTTTATTATGGGTTAATTTTTATTTCTAAATACACTTTTGGACTTTTTCTTCACTTTTTTAAGTCACCGTAGGAGACTTGAATGAGCAATCATGTGATTGCTGATACAGATCAATGCAATATGTACGTACTGCACTGAGCTACAAGTCCCAAAAGCCACAGGGGCTTAAGAAAAGGCCCGGGCGCCATGACAACAGAGCTGGCAGGCCGGCGATCCGGACTACTGCACCCCCAACGTCATATGTAATGACCGCTTAAATGTCGTCAATTGCTGCACGCTGGCTATTAGAGATGTTGTTCTGAGCATGACTACCCTCTCTCCTTGTTCTTAAAGGGGTATTCCAGGATTAGTTTTATTTGACTATGGTACAGGGGCTGTAAAGTTAGTGTAGTTGATAATATAGCGTCTGTAACATTGTTTAATTGTGGTCTCGCAATTCTTCTGTGATATTTGCCTCAGTTTTTTGTCTCAGGTTTTCCCAGGTTGCAGTGCGGCCCAAGACATCACATCACTAGTCAGTTGTTCAGAGGGAGCCTGCCTTTACTTCAATGGGTGGAGCAACCTCTGGATGGGAGGAATATCATTCAGCAAGGAATTGTAGTTTTGCAACAGCTGGAGGCACCCTGGTTAGAAAACACTGGACTATTGTATAGAGGGGAGCACATGTACATTGCTCAAAAAAATAAAGGGAACCCTTAAACAACACAATGTAACTCCAAGTCACTGACACTTCTGTGAAATCCCACTGTCCACTCAGGAAGAACACTGATTGACAATCAATGTCACATGATGTTGTGCAAATGGAACAGACAACAGGTGGAAATTATAGGCAATTAGCAACCCCCAATAAAGTAGTGGTTCTGCAGGTGGTGATCACAGACCACTTCTCATTTCCTATGCTTCTTGGCTGATGTTTTGGTCACTTTTTAATGCTGGCGGTGCTTTCACTCTAGTGGTAACATGAGATGGAGTCTACAACCCACACAAGTGGTCAGGTAGTGCAGCTCATCCAGGATGGCACATCAATGCGATCTGTGGCAAGAAGGTTTGCTGTGTCTGTCAGCGTATTGTCCAGAGCATGGAGGTGCTACCAGGAGACAGGCAGTACATCAGGAGACTTGGAGGAGGCCGTAGGAGGGCAACAACTCAGCAGCAGGACCACTACCTCCACCTTTGTGAAAGGAGGAGCACTGCCAGAGCCCTGCAAAATTACCTCCAGCAGGCCATAAATGTGAAAGTGTGTACACTCAAATGATCAGAAACAGACTCCATGAGGGTGGTATGAGGGGCCGACATCCACAGGTGGGGGTTGTGCTTACAGCCCAACACTGTGCAGGACGTTTGGCATTTGCCAGAGAACACCAAGATTGGCAAATTCGCCACTGGTGCCCTGTGCTCTTCATAGATGAAAGCAGGTTCACACTGAGCACATGTGACACGTGAGAGAGTCTGGAGACGCCGTGGAGAACGTTCTGCTGCCTGCAACATCCTCCAGCATGACCGGTTTGGTGGTGGGTCAGTAATGATGTGGGGTGGCATTTCTTTGTGGGCCGCACAGCCCTCCATGTGCTTGCCAGAGGTAGCCTGACTGCCAATAGGTACTGAGATGAGATCCTCAGACCCCTTGTGAGACCATATGCTGGTGCGGTTGACCCTGGGTTCCTAATACAAGACAATGTTAGACCTCATGTGGCTGGAGTGTGTCAGCAGTTTCTGCAAGAAGAAGGCATTGATGCTATGGACTGGCCCGCCCATTCCCCAGACCTGAATCCGATTGAGCACATCTGGGACATCATGTCTCGCTCCATCCACCACAGACTGTCCAGGAGTTGGCAGATGCTCTAGTCCAGGTCTGGGAGGACATCCCTCAGGAGACCATCCCCCACCTCATCAGGAGCATGCCCAGGCATTGTAGGGAGGTCATACGGGCACGTGGAGGCCACACACACTACTGAGCCTCATTGTGACTTGTTTTAAGGACATTACATAAAGTTGGATCAGCCTGTAGTGTGATTTTCCACTTTGATTTTGAGTCTGACTCCATATCCAGACCTCCATGGGTTGATATATTTGATTTCCATTGATAATTTTTGTGTGATTTTGTTGTCATCATATTCAACTATGTAAAGACGAAAGTATTTCATACGATTAGTTCATTCATTCAGATCTACGATGTGTTATCTTAGTGTTCCCTTTATTTTTTTGAGCAGTGCATGTTTCAATGGGTGGGGTGGCTGATGTGTGGGAGGGAGAAAAGTGACCTCACACTTACAAAGAATCATGGGACTTGCAGTTGGAGGGAGGAAACTCCAACAGGAAATAGCCAGTTCACAAAAAGATAGCCTCAGCTTTGTAGTAAGTTAACAACATAGCCATTTTGCACCAAGACAGGCACAGATCCTTCCTAAGCATGTCCATTAGTGTCTGGTAGGTGAGTACTAAAATCACCTTTTAGTGAATAACCTTTAAAGGGGTTCTCCGGAGCTTACACATCTTATCCCCTATCCAAAGGATAGAGGATAAGATGCCTAATCGAGGGAGTCCCGCCGCTGGGGACCCCCTGGATCATGCATGCGGCATCCCGTTTGTAATCAGTCCCCGGAGCGTGTTCGCTTCGGGTCTGATTACCGACGACCACAAGGCCGGCGGGGTGTGATGTCACGCCTCCACCCCCGTGTGACGTCACACTCCGCCCCTCAATGCAAGCCTACGGGAGGGGGCGTGACAGCTAACACACCCCCTCACATAGGCTTGCATTGAGGGGCGGAGCGTGATGTCACACGGGGGTGGAGGCGTGACGTCACACCCCGCCGGCCTTGTGGTCGTCGGTAATCAGACCTGGAACGAACACGCTCCGGGGACTGATTACAAACGGGGTGCCGCGTGCATGATCCAGGGGGTCCCCAGCGGCAGGACTCCCTCGATTAGGCATCTTATCCTCTATCCTTTGGATAGGGGATAAGATGTGTAAGCTCCGGAGTACCCCTTTAACCCCTTAAGGACCAGGCCAATTTTATTTTTGCATTTTTGTTTTTTCCTCCTCGCCTTCTAAAAACTCCTTTATATTTCCATCCACAGACCCATATAGGGGCTTGTTTATTGCGTCACCAATTGTACTTGTAATGACATCAATCATTTTACCATAAAATTTACGGCGCAACCAAAAAAATATTATTTATGTGGGGAAATTGCAAAGAATACCGCAATCTAGCAAATTTTGGAAGGTATCGTTTGCACGCTGTTCATGACATTTTCATAATTCTGTGGGTCAGTACGATTAAATTGATACCCGTGATTACATACTTTTCTATTATTGTACGACTTTAAAAAAAATCTCAAACTTTTTAAAGAAAATTTGTATGTTTACAATTGCCATATTTTGACCACTTATAACTTTCACATTTTTCCATATACGGGTTGGGACAAAGGTTAATTTTTTGCGCCGTGGTCTGTATTTTTATTTGGTACTACTTTTGCTTATATTTCAATTTTTGATCACTTTTTTTAAAAAATGAAATATGCAATTTTGGCCTTTTTCCGCTGTTCACCGTACAGGATCTTTCACATTATATTTTCATAGTTTGGACATTTATGCACGCGGCGATACCAAATATGTAATTTTTTAATGCTTTTTTTTGGGAATAAAATAGGAAAAAGGGGCCATTAAAATTTTTATTTGGGGTGGGGCTTTTTCACTTTTTTTTTTTTTTTTTTTTTTTTACACTTTTAAAGTCCCCATAGGGCAGTGTTTCTCAAGCGCGGTCCTCAAGTACCCCCATAAGGTCATGTTTTCAGGATTTCCTTAGTCTTACACAGGGGATATAATTATGGTCAGTGGATCAGGCATCACCACAGTTATATCACCTGTGAAAGACTAAGGAAATCCTGAACCTGTTGGGGGGTCTTGAGGACCGCGCATGAGAAACACTGCCATAGAAGACTATTTATAGCAATCATTAGATTACATATCCTGAACAGTGATATGCATAGGACATAGCACTGATCAATATTATCAGTGATCTTCCTCTCTCTCTGCTCGATGTCAGACTAGAGCAGAAGACCCTGGGATGACAGTCAGAGCAGGTGAGGGGACCTCCGGCCTCAATGTTGGATGATCGGATGCCCGTGACAGCGCCGCGGGCGATCCGATCATCCATTTAAATGCCGACGTTGCCGCAGGTGCCGTGATCCGTATTGATCAAGGCATCTGAGGGGTTAATTTTGCACATCAGAGTGATTGCTGATACCATTACAGGCGGGTCCCTGGCTGCTAACAGCTTCCAGGACCTGCCGTGCATGACATGAGCACCATTCCAGCGCTCGCGTCATGTACAGGACATAAATGTACGCACCGGGACATATATATATATATATCCGTTGTCCTTAAGGGGTTGACATCGCTCTTAATGTGATTCATAGTCTCCCATCAATATTGTATCATTTCTGGTCCCCAGCATGGCTCCCAATCTCATTCCTGGTCACGAGTGGCTTCCCTTCTTATTCCTAGTTACATGCATTACTCTCATCTCATTCTTAGACTCAGCATGGTTTCCTATCTTATTTTTGGTCCTGATTAGGGATTGACCGATTATCGGTTTGGCCAATATTATCAGCCGATATTCACGATTTTGGACATTATGGGTAATTACCCAACATGACTTACCACTCACATCTCACCCTCCCAGTGCAGCACGCTGTACCCTCCATCTCTGGAACTGAAAATGCTATTTCTTGTGGGGGATGCAGCGCTGTACAGATCTGTATCCAGAAGATTCAGAGGGCATACAGTCCAGTGTTTAGGCTTTCTTTCAAAAGGCATCCCCGCCATGAAAAAACATTTACTCCAAAAGGTGGTCTTCGTTCTGATAAAAAGGAGGTCAGTTTATAAATGCTGTGCTCAGTATCATGTCCGCCATTACCAGAGGGTCCCGGGCTGCTGATAGAAGACAGGACCTGCCATGAATGAAGCCAGTTCAGCTTCTGTGCTCGCTTCATGTAGAAGACGTAAATGTATGTCCTGGTGTGTTAAGTACCAGCACATCACGACGTACATTTATGTCCACTGTCCTTAACCCCTTAAAGGGGTACTCTGCCCCTAGACATCTTATCCCCTATCCAAAGGATAGGGGATGTCAGATCGCCGCAGTCCCGCTGCTGGGGAGCCCGGGGATCCCCGCTGCGGCACCCCGCTATCATTACTGCGCAGAGCGAGTTCGCTCTGTGTGTAATGACGGGCAGTACAGGGGTCGGAGCATCGTTACCTCACACCTCCGCCCCCTCATGACGTCACAGCACGCCCCTTTCAATACAAGTCTATGGGAGGGGGCGTGGCGGTTGTCACGCCCCCTCCCATAGACTTGCATTAAGGGGACGGGCCGTGATGTCATGAGGGGCGGAGCCATGACACAACGATGCTCCGTCCCCTGTATCGCCCGTCATTACACACGATGCTCCGTCCCCTGTATCGCCCGTCATTACACACACTGTGCTGTAATGATAGCGCAGTGCCGCAGCGGGGATCCCAGGGTCTCCAGCAGCAGGACTGCGGCGATTTGACATCTCATCCCCTATCCTTTGGATAGGGGATAAGATGTCTAGGGGCGGAGTACCCCTTTAAGGACCAGGCCCATTTTATTTTTGCATTTTCGTTTTAAAAATCATAACTTTTATATTTCCATCCACAGACCCATATGAGGGCTTGTTTTTTGCGGCACCAATTGTACTTTGTAATTACATCACTCATTTTACCATAAAATGTTCAGCGCAACTAAACAAATGTTATTTATGTGGGAAAATTAGCAAATTATGGAAGGTTTTGTTTTCACGCTGTACACTTTCCGGTAAAAATGACAGGTTCTCTTTATTCTGTGGGTCAATACGATTAAAATGATCCCCATGTTATATGCTTTTCTATAATTGTACCGCTTAAAAAAAATCTCAAACCATTTAAACAAAATTAGTATGTTTGACATTGCCCTATTTTGACCACCTATAACTTTCTCATTTTTCCGTATATGGGGCGATATGAGGGCTCATTTTCTGAGCCATAATCTGTAGTTTTTATCAGTACCACTTTTGCTTAGGTTTTACTTTATATATAAAAAAATTTGGAATAAAATGTGACAAAAAAGGAGCAATTTTGGACTTTTTTTTACGTTTACTCCATTCCCCGTACGGGATAATTAACAATATATTTTAATAGTTCAGACTTTTACACACGCGGCGATACCAAATATTTGTATTAATTTTTTTAACGCTTTTTTGGGGGTAAAATGGGAAAAACGGACGATTTACTTTTTTATTGGGGGAGGGGATTTTTCACATTTTTTTACTTTTTTTATTTAACTTTTTTTTTTTTTTACACTTTTTATGTCCCCATAGGGGACTATTTCTAGCAATCAGTTGATTGCTAATACTGTGTAGTGCTATCCATAATTGTAAGCGCTGCGGAATCTGTAGGCGCTATATAAATAAATAAAATAAAAATAGGACACAGCACTGCTCAGTATTATCGTGATCTTCTGCTCTGCTCGATCTCAGACCAGAGCAGAAGACCCCGGGAGACGGCCGGAGCCATGTGGGGGACCTCCGGCCGCCATGCTGGATGATCGAATCCCCGTGGCAGCGCTGCAGGCGATCCGATCATCCATTCAAAGTCTGATCTGTATTGATCACGGCATCTGAGGGGTTAATGGCGGACATCCGCGCGATCGCGAATGTCCGCCATTAACGGCGGGTCCCTGGCTGCTGATAGCAGCCGGGACCTGCCACGCATGACACGAGCACCGCTCTGTACGTCATGGTGCGTTAAGTAACACGTCACCATGACGTACATTTACGTCCATTGTCGTTAAGAGGCTAAAGGGGTACTCCACTGCCCCAGCGTCCGGAACATTTTGTTCTGAACGCTTGGTGCAGTCAGCGAGGGTCGTGACGTCATGCACACGCCCCCAAGTGACATCACGCCACACCCCCTCAATGAAAGTCTATGGGAGGGGGCGTGGCGGCTGCCACGCCCCCTCCCATAGACTTGCATTGAGGGAGCGTGGTGTGACATCACTTGAAGGCGTGGCCGTGATGTCACCACCCCCGTAGCCCGCACCCAGCGTTCAGAATAAAATGTTTCGGACGCTGGAGCAGTGGAGTACCCCTTTAGGGGCTTAACAACACCGCTGTTACACTAATATGAGCCAGAGGCGGCTGATAACAGAGAACAATAGACGCGATTTAGCAGCAAGCTGTAAAAGATGGAAGTACCGGATATGTTCATATTCTTGGTGTGAGGTGTTTGGGTTGTCTCTGTAATGAAGAGACAAAGCTTATGGATGACATGAAACTAGTATATAGTATATACAACCAGACAACACTCTGCAGACTTAGAACACACTCCCTCCCCATCCCAGACCCTATATACAGCTTATACAGAGGCTACACCTCCGCCTCAGAGCTGGAGTCCGAGTAGTCAGCGACTAGGCCCGATGTAGGGGTGGGGGGATGCAGGGTGTTGCTGGTGACAGTCCATGTCTTATTGTCCCCCGGCTGCCCACATCCCCCATTGCTGTTACCGGCTGTTGCCTCCTCTGCCGTCTCTCTCTTGCCGTCTGACTGAATTCCGTCTTTAGAAGACCGTCGCACTACGCCGAGGGCTATGGCGGATGTCCCGAGGGTCGGCGGAGGTTTGGGTCGGATGATTAGGTTTTTTATTGTCTTTTTGTCACCTGCGGGGGAGAACCAGGAGCGGCTGATGATCTCCAAGCGCTTCTGCTGCTGCTTCTTGTCGTAGGCTGTAATAGGATAAACCATAAATGGGGTCAGGAAAGAATCAAAACCCCTTTTGCACAGGTCTCCACCCAGCTTTCCCATAATGACATCAGTAAATACAGAAATGGAAAGATTCACATTTAGGTTTCTGGTAAAGTTGGGTGACAACTAGTGTGGGAAAAGTAATGCCAGCCATATTACTAGTCACCCACCTTTTCCTGTAGAGATATTACTAGTCACCCACCTTTTCCCATAGAGATATTACTAGTCATATATATTCTAATGGGAATAACACGAGGCACCGGCTGCCAACTCTATTGTCCTTAGCTGGGAGGATAGTGTCATTCCTATACAGGTCTGGTTATATGGATTACACCGCCGAACAACCACAGCACAGAGACCCCCAGAGACACATGAGAAGTAACTTATACAGTCATGGCCGTAAATGTTGGCCCCCCCTGAAATCTTTCTAGAAAATGAAGTATTTCTCACAGAAAAGGATTGCAGTAACACATGTTTTCTATACACACACGTTTATTCCCTTTGTTTGTATTGGAACTAAACCAAAAAAAAGGAGGAAAAAAAGAAAATTGGAAATAATGTCACCAAACTCCAAAAATGGTCTGGACAAAATAATTGGCACCCTTAACTTAATATTTGGTTGCACACCCTTTGGAAAAAATAACAGAAATTAGTCACTTCCTATAACCATCAATAAGCTTCTTACACCTCTCAGCCGGAATGTTGGACTCTTCCTTTACAAACTGCTCCAGGTCTCTTATTGGAAGGCGTCTTTTCCCAACAGCAATTATAAGATCTCTCCACAGGTGATCAATGGGATTTAGATCTGGACTCATTGCTGCCACTTCAGAACTCTCCAGCGCTTTGTTGTCATCCATTTCTGGGGCTTTATGACGTATGTTTGGGGTCATTGTCCTGCTGGAAGACCCAAGATCTCGGACACAAACCCAGCTTTCTGACACTGGGCTGTACAGGGCGACCCAAAATCCATTGGTAATCCTCAGATTTCATGATGCCTTGTACACATTCAAGGCCCCCAGTGCCAGAGGCAGCAAAACAACCCAAAACATCACTGACCTCCACCATATTTCACTGTAGGTACTGTGTTCTTTTCTTTGTAGGCCTCATTCCGTTTTTGGTAAACAGTAGAATGATGTGATTTACCAAAAAGCTCTATCTTGGTCTCATCTGTCCACAAGATGTTTTCCCAGAAGGATTTTGGTTACTCAAGTTCATTTTGGCAAAATGTGGTCTTGCTATTTTCTGTCTCTGTGTCAGCAGAGGGGTCCTCCTGGGTCTCCTCCATAGCGGGGTCCTCCTGGGTCTCCTCCATAGCGGGGTCCTCCTGGATCTCCTCCATAGTGGGGTCCTCCTGGGTCTCCTCCATAGTGGGGTCCTCCTGGGTCTCCTCCATAGTGGGGTCCTCCTGGGTCTCCTCCATAGTGGGGTCCTCCTGGGTCTCCTCCATAGTGGGGTCCTCCCGGGTCTCCTCCATAGTGGGGTCCTCCCGGGTCTCCTCCATAGCATTTCATTTCATTTAAATGTCGATGGATAGTTTGTGCTGACACTGATGCTCCCTGAGCCTGCAGGACAGCTTGAATATCTTTGGAACTTGTTTGGGGCTGCTTATCCACCATCCGGACTATCCTGCTTTGACACCTTTCAACAATTTATCTCTTCCGCCCACGCCCAGGGAGATTAGCTACAGGGCCATGGGTTGCAAACTTCTTGATAATGTTGCGCACTGTGGACAAAGGCAAATCTAGATCTCTAGAGATGGACTTGTAACCTTGAGATTGTTGATATTTTTCCACAATTTTGGTTCTCAAGTCCTCGGACAGTTCTCTTCTCCTCTTTCTGTTGTCCATGATTAGTGTGGCACACACAGACACACAATGCAAAGGCTAAGTGAACTTCTCTCCTTTTTTTATCTGCTTTCAGGTGTGATTTTTATATTACCCACACCTGTTACTTGCCCCAGGTGAGTTTAACCTCTTAAGGACCCAGGACGTTTGGGTACGTCCTGGGTCCCGGTCCTGCGATATAACGGTGACCCCGCATCATATCGCGGCGGGCTCTGCGTCATAGTGAAGCCGGGACCCGCCTCTAATAATGCGCGGCACTGATCGCAGTGCGGCGCGCTATTAACCCTTTAGATGCGCGCTCAAAGCTGAGCCGCGCGGCTAAAAACTAAAGTGGAAGTAGCCGGTTAGCTCAGGGAGCTGTTCGGGATCGCCGCGGTATAATCGGGGCATCCCGAACAGCTGTAGCACAGGAGGAAGTCTTCTTACCTTCCCTCCTGCAGTCCGATCGCCGAATGAGATCCAGGCTTGAGCAATCAATCACCGAAAACCCTGATTGATCCATTCCTATGGAGATGGATCAGAGTAAAAGATCAGTTAATGCAATGTTATAGCCCCCCCCCCCTGGGGGCTATAATATGGCATAAGAAAAGTGTAAAAAAAAAAAAAACATTAACCCTTTCAATGATCCCTTCCCCTAATAAAAGTTTGAATCACCCGGCATTTCCAAGAATAAAAAAAACACAGTGTAAATAAAAATAAAAATATGTGGTATCGCCGTGTGCGGAAATGTCCGAATTATAAAAATATACCGCTTTTTAAACCGCACATTCAATGGCGTACGCGCAAAAAAATTCCAAAGTCCAAAATAGCGTATTTTTATCACTTTTTATACCACAAAAAAAGTGAATAAAAAGTGATCAAAAAGTCCGATCAAAACAAAAATCATACCGTTAAAAACTTCAGATCACGGCGCAAAAAATGAGCCCCCATAGCGCCCTTAACACAGACAAATAAAAAAGTTATAGGGGTCAGAAGATGACCATTTTAAACGTATAAATTTTCCTGCATGTATTCATGATTTTTTTCTCAAGTACGACAAAATCAAACCTATATAAGTAGGGGATCATTTTAACCGTATGGACCTACAGAATAAAGATAAGGTGTCATTTTTGCTGAAAAATGTACTGCGTAAAAACGGAAGCCCCCAAAACTTACAAAATAGTGTTTTTTCATCAATTTTGTCGCACAATGATTTTTTTTCCCCGTTTCACCGTAGATTTTTGGGTAAAATGACTAATGTCATTACAAAGTAGAATTAGTGACGCAAAAAATAAGCCATGAAATAGAATTTTAGATGAAAATTTTAAAGAGAGTTATGATTTTTTTAAAGTTAAAGGAGGAAAAATTGAAAATGAAAAAAAAAAAAAACGGAAAAAGCCCGGGTCCTTAAGGGGTTAAAGGAGCATCACAGGCTTGAAACAATCTTATTTTTCCACAATTTTCAAAGGGTGTCAATAATTTTGTCCAGCCCATTTTTGGAGTTTGGTGACATTATGTCCAATTTGCTTTTTTTCCCTCCTTTTTTGGTTTAGTTCCAATACACACAAAGGGAATAAACATATGTATAGAAAACATGTGTTACTGCAATCCTTTTCTGTGAGAAATACTTCATTTTCTAGAAAAATTTCAGGGGTGCCAACATTTACGGCCATGACTGTAGCTGGAGGTAAGGATCCAAAACATGTGTTTGTGGGATACAGATAAGGGCACAACCCCAGGACCCATAGTCTGACCAGAGATACTGTATCTAAGCTGATAGTTGGACCAGGTCGTAGATGTTCATCCCCTCACACTGTACCCCGGTTCCCCTCTTTTCCAGCTTACACTCCAGACTGCGATACTTGAGCAGAGCTGCCAGCTTCTTATCCTCCTCGACCTCCGGTAGAAGCTTCAGGTCCAGCGACGTCTTCTTCAGCAGAGCCTGGTCTCGCTCCTCCTCCTCCCGAATCTGCTTTTTCTCTTCCTATGGTGAAACAACGGCATAAGAATAAGGACGCATGCGTGCCACGTTTTGTCAATCCAATGACCCCCATTGGAGTCATATAGGTCAGTGTTTTGCAAACAGTGTGTCTCCAGCTGTTGCAAAACTACAATTCCCAGCATGCCCGGACAGCCTTCGGCTGGGAGTTGTAGTTTTGCAACAGCTGGAGACACACTGTTTGCAAAACACTGACCTAGGTGACTCCAAAGGGGTCATTGGATTGACAAAACGCCTTACCCGCACGGAGTCATTAGGTCAGTGTTTTGCAAGCAGTGTGTCTCCAGCTGTTGCAAAACTACAACTCCCAGCATGCCCGGACAGCCGAAGGCTGGGAGTTGTAGTTTTGCAAACAGTGTGTCTCCAGCTGTTGCAAAACTACAACTCCCAGCATGCCCGGACAGCCGAAGGCTGGGAGTTGTAGTTTTGCAAACAGTGTGTCTCCAGCTGTTGCAAAACTACAACTCCCAGCATGCCCGGACAGCCGAAGGCTGTCCGTGCATGCTGGGAGTTGTAATTTTGAAACAGCTGGAGACACACTGTTTGCAAAACACTGACCTAGGTGACGCCAATGGGGGCATGCTGGGAGTTGTAGTTTTGCAACAGCTGGAGACACACTGCTTGCAAAACACTGACCTAATGACTAAGTTCGGGTAAGGCATTTTGTCAATCCAATGACCCCATTGGCGTCACCTAGGTCAGTGTTTTGCAAACAGTGTGTCTCCAGCTGTTTCAAAATTACAACTCCCAGCATGCCCGGACAGCCTTCGGCTGTCCGGGCATGCTGGGAGTTGTAGTTTTGCAACAACTCGAGACACACTGCTTGCAAAACACTGACCTAATGACTCAATTCGGGTAAGGCTGTGGGTAAGGCGTTTTGTCAATCCAATGACCCCATTGGAGTCACCTAGGTCAGTGTTTTGCAAACAGTGTGTCTCCAGCTGTTGCAAAACTCGTCTGTCCGGGCATGCTGGGAGTTGTAGTTTTGCAACAGCTGGAGACACACTGCTTGCAAAACACTGACCTAATGACTCAGTTCGGGTAAGGCTGCATTCCCACCACGTTTTTGCAATACAGTTCCCGTATACGTCTTCAATATGAAAACCATACGGAACCGTATTGAAAACCGTATGCATTGACTCTTCATTGAAAAACGTATGCCAGACGATGCAGCTGTTTTTGTGCTTTTTGCATCTTGTACGGTATTGTCCGTTTTTTTTCCCCTGTACCCAAAACCGTAGCTTACTACGGTTTTTTGGTCCGGGTGAAAAACCGTATTGAAACCGTATGCGGTAGAGCTGGCCGGTATATACTGGTTGATACTGAATACCGGTGTGTTTTTGTCTTACGATATGAATTTTTCACATACCGCAATACCGTTTCCATGGCAACCATCTCTAATGTGCGATGGCATAGAGAAACGTCCAGCCGCACAGCGTCTCTAGGAAGTGAAGTCCGAGCCGCACTGAACTGACTGAGGAGCTGGGAGGGGACTACAAATCCCGGCGGGCACGTGACTTTTGGGCGGGCGCGGGAAAATCGAGAAGAACTGCGGAGACATGGAGGAGAGTTAACGGGCGGCCGGACCAAGACCCAGGGTACCATGGTGTGGACCCCCAACCACAAATTAGGGATCGACTGATTATCGGTATGGCCGATATTATCGGCCGATAATCACGATTTTGGGCATTATCGGTATCGGCAATTACCTTGCCGATAAGCCGATAATGCCCCGCCCCCCCCCGCACCGCGACCGTCACCCGTACCACCGCACCGCTCCGGCCCCATTGCCTCCCCCATCCCCAGTTTTATAATTACCTGTTTCCCGGGGCCGTGCTACTTCTTGCTCCTGCTGCGTCCTGCGTTACGCTGTGCGCAGTGAAGTGACGTGCGCGACGTGACGTCACCGTCAGTGCGCACAGTGACAGTTCAGGAGGACGCCACCGGAGCCAGATGTAGAGTGGACCCCGGGAACAGGTAATTATAAAACTGGGGATGGGGGAGGCAATGGGGCCGGGGCGGTGCGGCAGGTTGGGGGGGCTCGCGGTGCGGCGGGTCGGTGGCGGTGATAGGTCTCAGGACCCCCGGACCGGCAGGGGGAGAGAAGCGGGCGGTGGCGGCGGCGTTCTATGGCACCACAAAAGCCACTGCAGTGCATTGATTTAAAGTGCCCGCTTGAAATCAATGATCTGCAGCGGTGTCGCGGGGGGATATATAGCCGATAACTTATAACGGAATATCGGTATAAGTTATCGGCCCTAACCTCCACCGATTATCGGTATCGGCCCTAAAAAACTGATATTGGTCGATCCCTACCACAAATACCGTAAAATACAGTGAAACCGCCATAATTTAGAGAAAAAAACCTTGATATACATTTTTGGTCATACCGCCCAGCTCTAGTACGCGGTTCCTTTAACACTTTGTATGTGCATGCGGTTCCATCTAGTTTGCACAATATGGTTTTTGAGTTTGCACCGGCGCAGTGTACACCGGATGGAATGAAGTTAAAAACATATACTTTTTTTATTTTTTAAACGCATGCAACCGGACAACATTATTAAAACCATATATGGGTTAAAGGGGTACTCCGGTGAAAAACTTTTTTTTTTTTAAATCAACTGGTGCCAGTAAGTTAAACAGATTTGTAAATTAGTTCTATTAAAAAAATCTTAATCCTTCCTGTACTAATTAGCTGCTGAATACTACAGTGGAAATTCTTTTCCGTTTGAAACACAAAGCTCTCTGCTGACATCATGACCACAGTGCTCTCTGCTGACATCTCTGTCCATTTTATGAACTGTCCAGGGTAAAAGGAAATCCCCATAGCAAACATATGCTGTTCTGGACAGTTCCTAAAAATGCACAGAGATGTCAGCAGAGAGCACTGTGCTCGTGATGTCAGCAGAGAGCTCTGTGTTTCAAAAAGAAAAGAATTTCCGCTGTAGTATTCAGCAGCTAATAAGTACAGGAAGGATTAAGATTTTTTTAATAGAAGTAATTTACAAATCTGTTTAACTTTCTGGCACCAGTTGATTTAAATAAAAAAAAAAAGTTTTTCACCGGAGTACCCCTTTAAAATATGTAGTCACGTTTAGTCTGTTTTTCATCAAAAACCTGATACGTGGGAAGAGTATTGCATAAACGTGGTGTGAATGCCGCCTTACTCACCCTAAACTTGCCGCGCAGGAGGCTGTTGAGGGCGAAGTCGTCCTTCCACGCGCTCTGAGCCTCTTGCAGCTCGGACAGCGATGGCGCCGCCTTCTGGAGCTTCTCTTTATCTTTGACTCCGTGTTCCAGCCGAAACATAGAATCTGTCTCCAGTTTCTGCTTCTCTTCATGTTCTTGGGGGTGAAAATAACAGGTGAATACACCCCAATATCTGCTGCTGCCCCCCCATTCCTCTCCAGTGGGCATAACCTCTGACCTGTAGTAAGTATTTGCTCGTTGTCTGCCATGTCCCAGCGCTCCTCCTTCCTTTGTGCTCCGCTCACGATCACGTAGTCACATGACGCAGGGTCCGTCTGCATCTCAATGTAATTCACACATAAGTGACACTTCATCCTGAACCTGGGAAAGTGAGAAGAGAAAGGCACATTGTCATTATTAGTATAAGGTCATTAAAGGGGTAGTCCCGCAATTACCGTATTTTTCGCCGTATAAGACGCACTTTTTCTCCCCCAAAACTGGGGGGGGGGGGAATAGTCAGTGCGTCTTATACGGCGAATACACCCCTATCGCGGCGGTCCCTGCGGCCATCAACGGCCAGGACCCGCGGCTAATACAGGACATCACCGATCGCGGTGATGCCCTGTATTAACCCTTCAGACGCGGCAATCAAAGCTGACCGCCGCGTCTGAAGGGAAAGTGACACTAACCCGGCTGTTCAGTCGGGCTGTTAGGGACCGCCGCGATTTCACCGCGCCGGTCCCGAACAGCCCGACTGAATAGCCGGGTTAGTACTTACAGGACACTGGGAGGGACCTTACCTGCCTCCTCGGTGTCTTCTCCGTTCAGGGATCCCCTGTATGGCCGGCGCTCTCCTTCCTCGTCATCACGTTGTTGCATACGTGCGTCGGCGTGTGTAACGACGTGATGGCGGCGACGGAGAGCGAGGATACCCGGCCGGCAGCAGAGACGTTCCGGAGCGACGGGGACACGGCGACAGCGATGGAAAAAATCTTATCCCATATCCAAAGGATAGGCGATAAGATGTCTAATCGCGGGGGTCCCGCCGCTGGAGACCCATGCAATCTCTGCTGTTCCGTGCTGGCGACTACAGCCACCAAACCCCCTCCATTCATGTCTATGGGAGGAGACGTGATAGGAGATGTACTAGCCGTCACGCCCCCTCCCATAGACATGAATAGAGGGGTGTGGCGTGACGTGATAAGACATCTTATTCCTTACCCTTTGGATGGGGATAAGATGTTTTCCGGCGGATTACCCCTTTAAGTATAATTAAAGGAGAGCTGTGTTTTTTTTGACTGTGCCATTGTGTTTACAAAGAGAAGGGCACTTCTTGGTGCAAATTCACATAACTACATGCTCTGCCTCAGGGTGTCTCCAGCTGTTGCAAAACTACAACTCCCAGCATGCCCGGAGTAGTAATTTTGCAGCAGCTGCAGGCACACTGGTTGGGAAACACTGATCTAGACAATCGCTCACAATGCAATGTATTAGTAATTACAGTATCTATATACTGGGGGGTTCTGTCCATCCAGATGAGGGTCCCCAGTGGCGATTGTGTTCAGTGAAGGGCCCCAGCTTGGCATGAGGAGATTATTACCTGTAAATAGGAGTGGTGTAATAATTGCCGACCTTCTTCTTCTCTGCGTTATATCGGACGCCTGAAATAGAAAGGAATAGTCAGAACTGACAACCAAGATAGAGAGAACGGCGAAAAGAAGAAAAGGTAATAATTATAGTGAACCTGTCATCAACAAAAACCTTTTATATAATGTAGATGATACCATTATATGTATATTTGTCATATACATTGGTAAAAAAAATATGTGTATATTTTTGTCCCTGCAGCTATTGCCTGTGTGTGTCTCTGTGAGAAGACCAAATACAGGAAGGGAGGGTGGACAAGCGGGGCTCTGTACACCGAGGACAAGCGGGGCTCTGTACACCGAGGACAAGTGGGGCTCTGTACGCCGAGGACGAGCGGGGCTCTGTACGCCGAGGACGAGCGGGGCTCTGTACACCGAGGACGAGCGGGGCTCTGTACACCGAGGACGAGCGGGGCTCTGTACACCGAGGACGAGCGGGGCTCTGTACACCGAGGACGAGCGGGGCTCTGTACACCGAACTTCCTGTATTAGGACTCGTCATAGAGACATACAGGCAATAGCTGCAGGAACAGCATTTTTTCACCCAATGCACTTAAAATCCTCATTTCGGATTCTACTACGTATATTCCAAAACTATTAATTTATTGGAGATTTTGAGTTCCCCATTGAACTCAGTGGAGAAAACACACACTAAGATCCACAGCGAACATTAATTTGCTATAGATCCGAAATCCACACCACAGGTCAATTTATGTACTAATATTGTGGGGATTTTATTCATTTATATTTATAATATCATTATTACTACATTGTTTACAATTATTACAATTTTATTTTATTTTTTTACCCAGCATGCGAATGAGATTCCTACCAATCCCATGCACTTTTCTGTTAGCATAGTCTTGTTGTGTAAACATATCCTAAACAGTCCAAGGAGAGATACAGTCCTGAACTCCAGGGAAGAAATATTACGTTATTTTGTGTTTTAGACACATTTTACACCCATGTAAAAGTTATGAAAATGGAGACAAAAAGATGTACTGGATTTATAATAGACACGTGCCGCGGTAATGACTGTGCCCCAGGCAGACAGATAATGCCGCTATCATGCCAACCAAGTATTACAAGATATTATGTAGCAGGAGCAATAAGGAACGGCACATGTCAGACCAGGCATCGCTCTGTAGTCCGGCTGGGGCCATGATGTTATCTTGCTAGAGATTACAAGACTTTGTCAGAGTCTCTTACCCATTCCTATGTGATTCTTGCAGCCGTCACACCAGATGTTATACGGCATCTCAAACCTGTGGAATAGCGGAGAGAAGCTTGTGAATCCACAATGATCCTCATTACCCCACAGACAGCTCCTTGGTAGAGATACATGTCTGACTATGCAGGCCCGGGGTACTATGAGAAGTAAAGATGAACAGACTGAATACATAGAACAAATGTTATTTTCACCATAAGTAGTGATGGCTTAGAAAAAGGTAGGTGAGACCCCACTGATCGCAAGATCATATAGTCCTCCGAGTATATCGTCCCACAGCGCTGCTCCTGACCTGTCTCTATAATACTACATGCAAATGGAGCTCATCTGCAGTAACTGCAAACCCCAACAGGGGGTGCTGCAGTCCCGTCATTCTAGTGGTCATGTGGGTGACATCAGTTGTTCCCCATAGAGAAGCAAGTTAAAGGAGTAGTCCAGGATTGAAAAAGTTATCCCCTATCCTAAGGATAGGGGATAAGTTTCAGATTGCGGGGGGTCCGACTGCTGGGATCCCCCGCGATCTCCAATACGGGGCCCCGGCAGTCTGCAGGAAGGGGCGTTTCGACCCCCCGCACGAAGCGGCAGCTGACACGCCCCCTCAATACAATTCTATGGCAGAGCCGGAGCGCTTCCTTCAGCAATCTCTGCCTCAGCGCTGTATTGAGGGGGCGTGTCGGCCGCGGCTTCGTGAGTTGGTCAACATACACTATCTGGCCATAGGGCCGGGTACAGGAGATCACGGGGGATCCCAGCGGTCGGACGCCCCGCTAGCTGAAACTTATCCCCTATCCTTAGTATAGAGGATACGTTTTCCAATCCTGGACTACTCCTTTAAGGCTCCTCTAGGAATATGCCATCACCTTCTATGGTGGGAAACTGGCACTACTCCCTGTATTGTACTTCTAGTAATTAAAGGGTTATCCTCTTATCAATGCATTGTCTATGGGAGTGCTGGAGATGCCGGAGTATAGCATTCGTGTATCTCCGGCACTCCTATAGACAATGGAGACATGGAGCACGTGCCAACCCCACTACCCCAGGCAGTGAGGAAAGTCAGGGCCCCGTTCTGAAGATCAGACACTAATCCCCCTACCCCGCAGATAGGAGATATGTTTTTAATCCAGTGTTTTCCAATCAGTGAGCCTCCAGCTGTTGCAAGACTATAACTCCCAGCAGGCCAGGACATGCCGGAAGTTGCAGTTTTGCAACAGCTGGAGGCTCACTAGTTGGGAAGTACTTCTTTAAGTTCTGGAAAACCCCTATAACGTCATATCCACAGATGTTAGTCCCACCTTAGGGAAGAACTGTGGTCTAGTCATGTGATGTCATCAGAGAGCGGAGCAGAATTATGTTCCTACTCTGGGGGGAGGGGGAATCTAGCTGACTGTCTCCCCCCCCCCTTACCTGATGATGAGGATGCCCTGGGACAGCTTCCGGGCCCGCTCCCGCAGTGGGTGACTTTTCCTGTAGCCGTTGAGGGAGCCATGCTGCAAGATATAAGAATAACCTGTGTGAGAGTCGCCCGCACATAACACTACACCAGGGCGGCGCTATATATGTGTAATGGAGGACACCATGGCCGCTGACACCTTGGTACATTGCAGTCGCACTCACCTTGGCCGGGTCGAAGTCCGGAGGATAATACTTGTTGGTTCCTTTTCTCTCACCCTGGAGGAAGACAAAAGACATTTACGTTGTTATTAAAAGGGGTTATCCAGGAAAAAAAATAAATGTATGTATATATATATATATATATATATATATATATATATATATATCTCAACTGGCTCCAGAAAGTTAAACAGATTTGTAAATTACTTCTATTAAAAAAAAAAATCTTAATCCTTTCAGTACTTATGAGCTGCTGAAGTTGAGTTGTTCTTTTCTGTCTAAGTGCTCTCTGATGACACCTGTCTCGGGAACTGTCCAGAGTAGAAGCAAATCCCCATAGCAAACCTATTCTATTCTGTGCAGTTCCCGAGACAAGCAGAGATGTCAGCAGAGAGCACTGTTGCCAGACAGAAAAGAACAACTCAACTTCAGCAGCTGATAATTATTAGAAGGATTGAGATTTTTTAATAGAAGTAATTTACAGATTTGTTTAACTTTCTGGAGTCAGTTGATATATAAAAAGATTTTTTTTCCCTGGAATACCCCCTTTAAGTGTCCTGGGGGAGACAAGTCATACTCCATCTGTTCCCCTTTTCTACTGCAGTGATCCCTAACTTTTTGCACCCCAGCTGCTGCAAAACTACAACTCCTATCATGCCCTGACAGCCGAAGGCTGTCAGGGCATGATGGGAGTTGTAGTGTTGCAGCAGCTGGGGAGCCACTGTTGGGGTTCACTGCCTAGCTGTGCTTTATCTTAAGAACTACAAGTCACAGAAACATGCATTGCCTCCTGCCCTGGACTTCTGCATCAGCGGAGGCACTACAAGTCCCAGAAACCTCCATAACCCCTGACAACTTGTAGTATCAGCTCCGAGGACCTATGCTTCTCCATTTATTGTGGAACTACAGTGGTTATTAAGTGCCCTTATATCCCCACCAGTGGTGGAACTACAACTCTCAGCAAAAACCTACTTCCCGAGCCACAGACTTGCACTTTTTTTTTTTTTTTTTATCGTCGGACTACAAGTGTCAGCACAACTTAGCCCCCCCTCCCCCCCCCCCCCCCGGCACTACAAGTCCCATAAACTCCTGAACAGCAGTTGAACTACAAGACCCAGCAGCCTACGTCTCTCTTTATTGTGGAACAATTAACAGTACGCCTGACTGCAGAGGAACTACAAGTGCCAGCAACCTTTAGCAGAGCAGCTATCATGAAGTCACAGGTGTCCTCATGCCTACTAGCTAGGACTTGTAGTTCCACCATAAGCACTACAAGTCACATCTGTTTTACATGGGACTAAATCTCTCGGCATCACCGAGGGCACTACAAGACCCAGCAATCAATGTCTGAGTCTCTTTTAGAAATAGAGGAACCCCAGCGAGCTCCATAACCCCTGACATCTTGTAGGACTGGGGCTTTTCCATACATTGTGGAACTACAAGCCCCAGCAGTGTGTAGTATGCGCCTATACATAAAAGCTGGGACTTGTAGTTCCACCATAAGCACAGCCAAGGGGCTTTACTATCCCACTCACCATCCTTGCACAGTGTCAGCCCCAGACGTGTCCTCCTCTCCTCCAAGCCTGTGTTATGGTTGTGTGACTGTGCGACAAAAAAAAAAAAACAATCTTTGTCCTCATCTGCCCGTGTACAATGTAATGTTCCGCCAATAGCAGGCGGTCTACAAGAAAATGGCCGCCGCGCCGTAACACTATGACGGGAGCTGGAGACACACAGTGTACCACGTGATGCGTAAAGCTACTTCCTGGATAGTCATGTGACCTAACGGTGTCTCTCTAGGGTCAAAACTCCTTTTGCGTTTTCTTTCTATGATTTATATGGGTGTTCCTAAACATGTAGTCCCCCCAGCTGATGCAAAACTACAACTCCTAGCTTGCTCGGGTTTTGCAACAGTTAAGATATTATATATATATATATATATATATATATATATATATATATATATATACGGTATATATATACACATACACACATTTTATTTATTAATATATATATATATATATATATAAAGATACACACACACACACATTTTATTAATATATATATATATATATATACACACACACGCATTTTATTAATATATAGATATATATATATATATATATATATATATATATACACACACACATTTTATTTATTAATATATATATATATATATATATATATATATATATATGTATATATATATATATATAGTCCAGTGATGCAAAAAGCAAAATCATAGGTAGTTGCAGTATCTTGTAATGCAACTGCCGATGATTTTGCTTTATATTTACATATACACACACATTTTATTTCTTTATATATATATATATATATATATATATATATATATATACACACACACACATTTTATTTATTAATTTCTTTAGTTATTTTAATGATTTTGATTAAAATGGATGAAATTTAATTTTTTTTTATCTGTCCACTAGTTGGCGCTGTGTGATAACATTTTCTTATGTCAGTGTTTCACAACCGAGGTACCTCCAGCTGTTGCAAAACTACAACTCCCAGCAAGCTGGGAATTGTAGTTTTGCAACAGCTGGAAGCACCCTATTGACAAGCATTGTAAATAATCAATAAATAAATAAGTTGGTGTTTTATCGTAGACAGGAAATAAATACGGTCAGGCTGTTCTTGTCTCCGCTGATTTCCCTCAATGGAGATAAGACGGTTATCAATAAGATGTCTGTGATATGCCGCACCCTGCACAAGGGCGCCACCATTTTTAGGGCTCCCCCTACTGTCAGCTTGCGTTATGTAGAAACTGTTAAGTGTTTTTAAGGATAACCCCATTAAATTATGCATTTTCTGGCTCTAAATACATGGTTTTTATGGAGTTTAACCCCTTAAGGAATAAGGACCACAGATTTTTTCATTTTTGCACTTTCGTATTTTCTAAAAATCAGAACGCTTTCAATTTTGCACCTACAGAGTCATACGAGGGCTTGTTTTTTGCGCCACCAATTGTACTTTGTTGTGACAGCAATCATTTCACCCCAAAATTTATTGTGAAACCAGAAAAAAATTATGTGTGCGGCAAAACTGGGAAAAAAAAGCTATTTTGTAACTTTTGGGGGGGGGGGTGCTTCTAAATTCTACTCAGAGCAATTTTTGGTAAAAATGACACCATATATTTATTCTGTAGGTTCATACGGTTACAATGATAGCCAATTTATATAGGTTTTATTTCATTTGACTACTTTAAAAAAAATTATAACTACATGCACCAAAATTAGTATGTGTAAAATTGTCATCTTCTGACCCCTATAAATATGACCCGACACATGCTATCTGGCCAGAGACCCGGGGTCCCAGCAGTCGCCCCCCGCCATCTCAAACTTTTCCTCGATCTATAGCATAAGGGATAGGTTTTCCAATCCTGGACTATTCCTTTAACCCCTTAAGGACCAGGTTTTTTTTTCTGTTTTTGCACTTTGATTTTTTCCTCCTTACTTTTAAAAAATCATAACTCTTTCAATTTTGCACCAAAAAATCCATATAATGGCTTATTTTTGTGCCACCAATTCTACTTTGTACTGACATCAGTCATTTTACCCAAAAATTTACGATGAAATGGAAAAAAAAATTCATTGTGCGACAAAATTTAAGAAAAAACGCCATTTTGTAACTTTTGGGGGCTTCCGTTTCTACACAGTACATTTTTTGGTAAAAATGACACATCTTTATTCTGTAGGTCCATACGATTAAAATGATTCCCTACTTATATAGATTTGATTTTGTCGGACTTCTGGAAAAAAAAAATCATAACTACATGCAGGAAAATGTATACGTTTAAAATTGTCATCTTCTGACCCCTATAACTTTTTTATTTTTCTGTGTATGGGGCGGTATGAGGGCTCATTGTTTGCAACATGATCTGAAGTTTTTAGCGGTACCATTTTTGTATTGATCGGAATTTTTGATCGCTTTTTATACATTTTTTCATTATATAAAAAGTGACCAAAAATACGCTATTTTGGACTTTGGAATTTCTTTGCGCGTACGCCATTGGCCATGCAGCTTAATTAATTATATATTTTTATATTTATTTCGGACATTTCCGCATGCGGCGATACCACATATTTTTTATTTACACAGTTTTTTTTTTCTAATGGGAAAAGGGGGTGATTCAAACTTTTATTAGGGAAGGGGTTAAATGATTGCAAGGTTATAGCTCCTATAGATTTGATGATCTTTTATTTTGTTAGAAATCCTTCATAAATGACTCCATTATAAAAACTGCACCCCTCAAAGTATTCAAAATGACATTCAGTAAGTGTGTTAACCCTTTAGGTGTTTCACAGGAATAGCAGCAAGCGGTAGGAGAAAAGTCAAATCCTCGATTTTTTTACACTAGCTACTACACTAATGTTGTTGTTGCCCCAAATTTTTCATTTTTACAAGGGGTTAATGGAGAAAATGTACCACAAAATTTGTGACCCAATTTCTCCCGATTCTGGAAATACCCCATATGTGGACGTAAATGTTGTGCGGGCGAACTACAGGGCTCAGGCGGGAAGGAGGAACTTTGGGATTCTGGAGAGAGGATTTGGCAGGAATAGAAGTTGGGGGCCATGTCGCCTTTATACAGCCCCCCATGCTGCCAGAACAGCAGAAACCCCCACATGTGACCCCATTTTGTAAACTACAACCCTCACGGAATGTAACAAAGGGTACAGTGAGCATTTATACCCCACTGATGTATGACAGATTTTTGGAACAGTGGGCTGTACATATGAAAAATAAAAATTTTCATTTTCATGGACCACTGTTCAAAAAATCTGTCATACATCAGTGGGGTGTAAATGTTCACTGTACCCTTTGTTACATTCCGTGAGGGTGTAGTTTCCAAAATGGGGTCACATGTGAGTGTTTAGGTTTTTTTTGCATTTTTGTCCGAACCGCTGTAACTATCAGCCACCCTTGTGCAAATCACCAATTTAAAGGGGCACTCCGGTGAAAACCTTTTTTCTTTTAAATCAACTGGTAGCAGAAAGTTAAACATATTTGTAAATTACTTCTATTAAAAAATCTTCCTGTACTTATTAGCTGCTGAATACTACAGAGGAAATTCTTTTCTTTTTGGAATGCTCTCTGATGACATCACGAGCACAGTTCTCTCTGCTGACGCTATTATAATAATAATAATGCTTTATTTATTATTGTCCTTAGTTGGATTTGAACCCAAATCCCCAGCACTGCAAGGCAGCAGTGCTAACCACTGATCCACCATGCTGCCCTTAGCATACATCTGCTATGCATGGTTGCTAAAATAGACAGAGATGTCAGCAGAGAGCACTGTGCGCGTGATGTCATCAGTGTTCCAAAAATAAAGGCATTTCCTCTGTAGCATTCAGCAGCTAATAAGTACTGGAAGGATTAAGATTTTTTAATAGAAGTAATTTACAAATATGTTTAACTTTCTGCCACCAGTTGATTTAACCCCTTAAGGACCCAGCCGAAATATACCTTAAGGACCCGGCCATTTTTTGAACATCTGACCACTGTCACTTTAAGCATTAATAACTCTGGGATGCTTTTACCTTTCATTCTGATTCCGAGATTGTTTTTTCGTGACATATTCTACTTTATGTTAGTGGTAAAATTTTGTCGATACTTGCATCATTTCTTGGTGAAAAATTCCAAAATTTGATGAAAAAATTGAAAATTTTGCATTTTTTTAACTTTGAAGCTCACTGCTTGTAAGGAAAATGGATATTCCAAATAAATTATATATTGATTCACATATACAATATGTCCACTTTATGTTTGCATCATACAATTGACGTGTTTTTACTTTTGGAAGACATCAGAGGGCTTCAAAGTTCAGCAGCAATTTTCCAATTTTTCACAAAATTTTCAAAATCGGAATTTTTCAGGGACCAGTTCAGTTTTGAAGTGGATTTGAAGGGCCTTCATATTAGAAATACCCCACAAATGACCCCATTATAAAAACTGCACCCCTCAAAGTATTCAAAATGACATTCAGTAAGTGTGTTAACCCTTTAGGTGTTTCACAGGAATAGCAGCAAAGTGAAGGAGAAAATTCAAAATCTTCATTTTTTACACTCGAATGTTCTTGTAGACCCAGTTTTTGAATTTTTACAAGGGGTAATAGATGAAAAATCCCCCCAAAATTTGTAACCCAATTTCTCTCGAGTAAGGAAATACCTCATATGTGTATGTCAAGTGTTCGGCGGGTGCACTAGAGGGCTCAGAAGGGAAGGAGCGACAATAGGATTTTGGAGAGGGAATTTTGCTGAAATGGTTTTTGGGGGGCATGTCACATTTAGGAAGCCCCTATGGTTCCAGAACAGCAGAAAACCCCAACATGGCATACCATTTTGGAAACTAGACCCCTCAAGGCACGTAACAAGGGGTCCAGTGAGCCTTAACACCCCACAGGTGTTTGACGACTTTTCGTTAAAGTCGGATGTGTAAATGAAAAAAAAATTTTTTCACTAAAGTGCAGTTTTTCCCCCAAATTTACCATTTTTACAAAGGGTAATGGGAGAAAATGCCCCCCCAAATTTGTAACCCCATCTCTTCTGAGTATGGAAATACCCCATGTTAGGATGTAAAATGCTTTGCGGGCAAACTACAATGCTCAGAAGAGAAGAAGTCACATTTGGCTTTTTGAAAGCAACTTTTGCTGAAATGGTTTTTTGGGGGCATGTCGCATTTAGGAAGCCCCTGTGGTGCCAGAACAGCAAAAAAATACCCACATGGCATACTATTTTGGAAACTACACCCCTCAAGGAACGTAACAAGGGGTCCGCTGAGCCTTAACACCCCACAGGTGTTTGACGACTTTTCGTTAAAGTTGGATGTGTAAATGAAAACATTTTTTTTTTACTAAAATGCAGTTTTTCCCCAAAATTTTACATTTTTACAAGGAGTAATAGGAGAAAATGACCCCCAAAATGTGTAACCCCATTTCTTCTGAGTATGGAAATACCCCATGTTAGGACGTAAAATGCTCTGCTGGCGAACTACAATGCTCAGAAGAGGAGGAGCGCCATTGAGCTTTTGGAAAGATAATTAGTTTGGAATGGTAGTCAGGGGCCATGTGCGTTTACAAAGCCCCCCGTGGTGCCAGAACAGTGGACCCCCCCCACATGTGACCCCATTTTGGAAACTACACCCCTCACAGAATTTAATAAGGGGTGCAGTGAGTATTTACACCCCACAGAACTTTGGAACAGTGGGCTGTGCAAATGAAAAAGTTTATTTTTCATTTTTACGGACCACTGTTCCAAAAATCTGTCAGACATCTGTGGGGCGTAAATTCTCAATGTACCCCTTATTACATTACGTGAGGGGTGTAGTTTCCAAAATGGGGTCACATGTGTCGGGGGTCCATTGTTCTGGCACTATGGGGGCTTTGTAAACACATGTGGCCTTCAATTCTGGACAAATTTCTCTTCTCTTCTGAGCATTGTAGTTCGCCCGCAGAGCACTTTAAATTCACATATGGGGTATGTTCTTACTCAGAAGAGATGGGTTTACAAATTTGGGGGGGCTTTTTTCCTATTTACCGATGTGAAAATGAAAAATTTAGGGTAACACCAGCATTTTAGTGAAAAAATATAATTTTTTTCATTTTCCCATCCAACTTTAATGAAAATTCGTCAAACACCTGTGGGGTGTTCAGGCTCACTATACCTCTTGTCATGTTCGGTGAGGGGTGTAGTTTCCAAAATGGGGTCACATGTGGGTATTTTTTTTTTTTGCGTTTGTCAGAACCGCTGTAAAATCAGCCACCCCTGTGCAAATCACCAATTTAGGCCTCAAATGTACATGGTGCACTCTCACTCCTGAGCCTTGTTGTGTGCCCGCAGAGCATTTTACGCCCACATCTGGGGTATTTCTGTACTCAGGAGAAATTGCGTTACAAATTTTGGGGGTCTTTTTTTCCTTTTACCGCTTGTGGAAATAAAAAGTATGGGGCAACACCAGCATGTTAGTGTAAAAAAAAAAAAAAAATTTACACTAACAGGCTGGTGTAGCCCCCAACTTTTCCTTTTCACAAGCGGTAAAAGGGGAAAAAAAAGCCCCCCAAAATTTGTAGTGTAATTTCTTCCGAGTACGGAGATACCCCATATGTGGCCCTAAACTGTTTCCTTGAAATACGACAGGGCTCCGAAGTAAGAGAGCACCATGCGCATTTGAGGACTAAATTAGGGATTGCATAGGGGTGGACATAGGGGTATTCTACGCCAGTGATTCCCAAACAGGGTGCCTCCAGCTGTTGCTAAACTCCCAGCATGCCTGGACAGTCAGTGGCTGTCCAGAAATGCTGGGAGTTGTTGTTTTGCAACAGCTGGAGGCTCCGTTTTGGAAACCCTGCCGTACAAGACGTTTTAAATTGTTTATTGGGGGGGGACAGTGTAAGGGGTGTATATGTAGTGTTTTACCCTTTATTATGTGTAGTGTAGTGTTTTTAGGGTACATTCACACTGGCGGGTTACGGTGAATTTCCCGCTAGGAGTTTGCACTGCGGCAAGCAGCCCAAACTTGAAGCAGGAAATTTACTGTAAACCCGCCTATGTGAATGTACCCTGTACGTTCACATGGGGGGGGGGGCAAACCTCCAGCTGTTTCAAAACTACAACTCCCAGCATGTACTGACAGACCGTGCATGCTGGGAGTTGTAGTTTTGCAACAGCTGGAGGCACACTGGTTGGAAAACCTTCAGTTAGGTTCTGTTACCTAACAATATTTTCCAACCAGTGTGCCTCCAGCTGTTGCAAAACTACAACTCCCAGCATGTACTAATCACCGAAGGGCATGCTGGGAGATGTAGTTATGCAATAGCTGGAGGTACCCAACTACAACTCCCAGCATGCCGAGACAGCTGTTTGCTTTCTGGGCATGCTGGGAATTGCAGTTTTGCAACATCTGGAGAGCTACAGTTTTTAGACCACTGCACAGTGATCTCCAAACTGTGGACCTCCAGATGTTGCAAAACTACAACTCCCAGCATGTCCAGACAACAAACAGCTATGTGGGCATGCTAGGAGTTGTAGTTTTGCAACATCTGGAGGGATATAGTTTAGAGACCACTGTATAGTGGTCTCAAACTGCAGCCCTCCAGCTGTTGCAAAACTACATATTCCAGCATGCCCAAACAGCTGTCTGGGCATGCTGGGAGTTGTAGTTTTGCAACATCTGGAGGGCTACAGTTAGAGACCACGGTCTCAGACTGTAGCCCTCCAAATCTACTTACCGGCTTCCGTAGGATCCCGGCAGCCGTCCTCTTCAGACGCACGTGACGCCGGCCGCCGATCAACGTCGCCGCAGCCTCCGGACGGGTAAGTGGACGTCGGCGCCCGGTCCCCTTCGGTTCCCTGTCCTGCCCCGCCTATTGTGGGAGGGCAGGACGGGGAAAACGAAAGTTAACCCCCCCGCCCCCGGTCTGCTATTGGTCGTCGCCTCTGACGATCAATAGCAGGGATAGGAGGGGTGGCAACCCTGCCACCTCACTCCTATGCCTACAGGGGGATCGTGGGTGTCTTAGACAACCGCGATCCCCCTTCTATTCTGGGTCACCGGGTCACAATAGACCCGTATGACCCGGAATCGGCGCAAATCGCAAGTGTGAATTCACTTGCGATTTGCGCCGATCGCCGACGGGGGGGGGTCTGATGACCCCCCCCTCGGCATTTGCACGGGGTGCCTGCTGATTGATATGAGCAGTCACCCCGGCCCGGTCCCCGCCCGGCGCGCGGCGGGGGACCGAAATTCCCACGGGCGTATGGATACGCCCTGGGTCCTTAAGTACCAGGACGTCAAGGCGTATCCATACGCCCTAGGTCCTTAAGTGGTTAAAAGAAAAAAAGATTTTCACCGGAGTACCCCTTTAAGCCTCAAATGTACATGGTGCGCTCTCACTTCCATATGTGGCACTAAACTGTTACCTTGAAATACGACAGGGCTCCAGAGCTCCATGCATATTTGAGGCCTAAATTAGGGATTTGCATAGGGGCGGACCAAAAATAGCCTACAGCAGTATTTCTCAAACAGGGTGCCTCCAGCTGTTGCAGAACTACAATTCCCAGCATGCCTGGACAGTCAATGGCAGTTTAGCCATTCTGGGAGCTGTAGTTTTGCAACAGCTGGAGGCTCCGTGTAGAAAACAGTGCCAAGCGATTCGTTTTGGGGGTAACTGTGTAAGGGTGTGTGTGTATATGTGGCGTTTTACTCTTTATTTTGTGTTAGTGTGGTGTAGGTGTAGTGTACGTGCGCATGGTCGAGTTTATGGGTTTCTCGCTACAAGTATGAGCCATGGAGGATTTTCCGCAACTCAAACACTAAGTTGGAAACTTACTGTAAACCCACCTTTGTGCTCTAGCTGTTGCATAACTACAAATCCCAGCATGCCCTGACAGCCAAAGGGCATGCAAAGAGTTGTAGTTATGCAACAGCTGGAGGCAACTAACTACAACTCCCAGCATGCCCTTTGGCTTTCCGTGCATGCTGGGAGTGGTAGTTATGCAACAGCTAGAGGCAGGGGTGGACTGACAACTCATGGGGCCCCCAAGCAATAGAGAATCATGGCGGCCCCATACGTGTCGACACCAGGCCGTTTAGCATCATCAACCAATGAGGATGCTGATGATGTCCTGCATTAACCTTTTAGATGCAACAATCAAAGTTAATCGCAGCATCTAAAATGGGAAAAACCTCATCGCAGCATCTAAAATGGGAAAAACCTCCTCCTCCTCGCCAGCTCACTGGGTTGATCAGGACCACCGCAAGACTGAGCCTCCTCTCTGTCCAATTGGCGCTCCAATTGTGTAGGCAGCATGTAGTAATGGAGCGCCGATTACACTGATCAATGCTGTGCTACTTACCAGGTCCTGTCGCTTTGGCCACATATAACACACTGCCAAAGCATTATATATGGTAAAATCTACTGCTTGCTTCACTTTGAACAAAACCCCTTGTTATCCACATTTTAATTGCACAAATTTTCTTACACACAAAAATATAATAAATGACTCGGACAAGTCAAGGAATGGTAAAACATTTGCAGTTTATTATAATGTATATGTATGTACGTATAGGAGAGATAAGCGAACTTACAGTAAATTCGATTCGTCACGAACTTCTTGGCTCGGCAGTTGATGACTTTTCCTGCATAAATTAGTTCAGCTTTCCGGTGCTCCGGTGGGCTGGAAAAGGTGGATACAGTCCTAGGAAAGAGTCTCCTAGGACTGTATCCCCCTTTTCCAGCCCACGGGAGCACCGGAAAGCTGAACTAATTTATGCAGGATAAGTCATCAACTGCCGAGCCGAGAAGTTCGTGACGAATCAAATTTACTGTAAGTTCGCTCATCTCTATTCGCAACCCCGCGATGTATCGTGTAACTTTCATTTTTAAATCCCCCGCGGGGAGCCCTGAATGGACGGTACCGAGGAGCCAATCAGGGCTCCTGCTGGGGGGATTTAAAAATGAACATTGTGAGTAGCAGGGGGCCATATGTATATTAAAAGCGCTGCAGGGGGGTGGGGGGTAGGCAAGATATATAGCACTGCAGGGGGGGGCAGACATATAGCCTATATATCTAGCTCCCCAGTGCTTTTATAATATACCCCCCGCCGGTACATTTATAAATATATACCCTCCGCAGCGCATGTATAATATACCCAGCGCAGCTATATACATAGATGTGAAAATCTATATGTGAAAAGCATTCTAGCAGCCGGCTGGCCCAAATCTGCTGATAGAAATACTTTTCATACATAGCACTGCGGCGGCATATGTATATAGTTGTGCTGTGGGGTGGGGGGGGGGGGCAGATAATGCTATATGTCTGCACCCCCCAGCACTTCTATATACATATACCCCTGCAGCACTATGAATGAAAAGTATATCTATTAGCAGCGCATAGTGCCAGCAGCCGGCAGGGGTCATATCTTTATTAAAGGGGTTCTCCACCATAAGGTGATTTTAGTATGTACCTGGCAGACAGTAATGGACATGCTTAGGAAGGATCTGCGCTTGTCATGGGCTAAATGACTATGTTGTGAGATTACCATAATACTGTGGCTAGCTTTTTGTGAACTTGTATTTCCTGTTTGACTTAAGTTTTTTTGACTACAAATACCACAATGCCATTTTCCTCCCTCTCACACATCAGCCACCCCACCCATTGAAACAAAAGACCTGTGGTTTTCAATCAGGGTGCCTACAGACGTTGCATTAGTTGCAGATTGATCTCTCTCCCACCAAGCGATCCCTCCACCCATTGAAGCAGACAGGCTCCCTGTCATCAGCTGACTAGTGATGTCAGGTCTCGGCCGCATTGCAAGCTGGGAAAAATCTGAGACAACAGTCATTCCTGGACGTCCTACGGCAGCACAGTATGGGTTAAAGTCTGTCCCCCTGAACTTGCCAGAAGAGATAATTAGCATAATAAAAACATTTGCATAATTAATTAGTGCAATTAACCGGAACCTCCCAGTGTATAAGTAACCCCCACAGACAACAGACCACAGAGTTTTTTCTTCTGCTTCCAGAAGGATTTTAGTATATTCAAGGATTCCAGGACATCTGAGGGGAGACTGTGAAGTTCCCCTTATCAGCGACCCCTCTGTGGACTACTGTGAAGTATCTTGGGGTCTGCTGTACACTACCGGCGCTGTGAAGTCCCGTGTGTGTTATGTATTATTTTACCTGGTCTGGATGGCGAAGCGCGGTAATCTGGAGGCTGCCATAACTATCAGGTAAGTGAAGCAGTCCTCATGCGGCAGGGGCAGCATGCGCGCGGCCATCTTAGGACTCCCGGAAGTATCGGGTAAACACTGCTCCCTCGTGCGTACGGCGTTCCGGAAGTGCGTCACGCAGGGGGGCGGTGCTAAGATTGCCCGGCAATAACATCTATATCTTGAGTGTCTCCGGTGCATTCCGGTGCTGAGGCACGGACCAGGGCAGCAGGACTACCTGAGAGCTAAAAGTAGGTAAATTAGTCAGCTCTATGCAGACTCTGTGAAGTGTCTATTTTGATATAAAAGAGAGAGTTACTGTGAAGCACTCAGTCTCTATTTTTAAAGTACATAGGGTATCTGTGAAGTACTCTATGTTAGTTCGTTTTTTTGGTTGATTCCAAATCTTTTACAATAATTATTGACCTATACTTATGTTAATGACTTATGGTACCTATGTTCATTATCTAGTGTCAGACGTAACTCCTCGAGGCAAACGGTCTAGAAAGGCGAGGCACAGAGTATGTGGCTCATGTTCACAGCCGTTGCCGGAGGAAATCGAAGGAGATTTATGCTCTCATTGTTCCCTGCAGTCTCAGCCGGAGGAGGAGGAGGATCAAAGATTTGGCAATGAGGCAAGTGCTTTTTTCTCTTGGTTCAAAAATCGTATATCTTCCTTAATCCCTGATGACGCGCCACCTTCTAAAAAACGGAGGATTCAGCGCAGGGCAGTCTCCCCTTCTGATTCAGAGAATGCAGCATCCTCTTCTTCTGTGGATTCTCAGGAATCACCAGAGGATTTTTATATTTTTCACAAGGACAATATGCACGATTTAATTAAATCAGTCAAACATGTCCTAGAGTCTGACCGCTCTGTGGAAGGTAAACCTCCGCGTGAAGGTTTATACTACTTCCCAGTTTCCAATGACAGGGTGTTACCTTCTCACCCAGCTGTGTCTAAATGGTTCAAATCAAACTGGGAAAAACCCGAGAAACGCGTAGACGTGGGTTCCCGTTTTAAATCGGTCTACAGATTATTTTCAGAAGCTACTTCCTCATGGTTTTATCCACCAAAATTGGATTTGCCTGTGGCAAAACTAGTTAAAAAATCATATTTTCCCTCTGAAGAATCTTCATTGTTATCCAATCCTATGGATAAAAAGGCAGACGCCCTTGCAAAAAAAGCATATTCCACGTCTGCAGCGGTATCCAAGATAGCAATGGCATCTCTACCAGTGGCGAGGGCACTTAGGGTCTGGTTAAGTCAACTTACCAAGGATCTGCAAGAGGGAGTTTCCAGACAGGATATTCTCCAGAAAATACCAATTATGAAAACTGCCACAGAATTTTTGTGCGATGCGCCATTGGACACCCTACGGCTTGCATCATTAAATATGGCTGAATGTAATTCCATAAGGAGATCCTTATGGATAAAACAGTGGTCCAAAGGGGACGTTGCAGCTAAATGTCATCTATGCTCTTTGCCATTCTCTCCTGAATCTCTCTTTGGTCCCAACCTTAAAGGTATATTGAAAGACATGAATGATGACAATGATGCCTTTCCGGGGACTCAAAAAAAGGAACCGGCGAAGGGTCGGCAGAATTGGAGACGATCTCCAAAGAGTTTCAGGAGAAACTACCAGGCTGGCGGTTACAATAAGTCAAGATTCTCAAGACAAAAGAGGAATCCAACTTATCAACAAGCCGCTAAGTACAAGGCGCCACCTAAAAAGAAAGAATTATGACGCCACGTTAACATCCCTGAAAGTTGGAGGAAGATTAAGGCATTATTTTCCGGCATGGGCAGTAACAACAAAGGACAGATGGGTCCTTTCAGTTATAAGATCCGGCTACAAACTAGAGCTCCTAGAAACCCCGCCTGTAAAATTCTTCCTCAACAACAGTCAAGACCCACATGTTCTCCCTCTGGTTCTTCAATTTTTTGCAAAAGAAGCCATAGAGTGGGTACCTTCTCAGGAGCACTTTGCAGGAGTCTATTCCAGAATTTTTTCAGTACCCAAGTCAAGCGGCGGATGGCGCCTAGTAATCGACTTGACTTATCTGAACAAGTTTCTAATGAAGAAACATTTCAAGATGGAAAACATAAGATCCGTAATGCCCATCTTGGATCAAGGGGACTTCATGTCAACATTGGATCTATCGGACGCCTACCTGCACATACCGATTCATCACCTCTTCAGGAAATATCTGAGATTTGCGTTGCAAATGGGAGAAGAAATTTGGCACTTCCAATTTACATGTCTACCATTCGGTCTCAGCTCCGCCCCAAGAGTCTTCACGAAGATGGTGGTGGTTCTCTCAGCGGCACTACGTCTACAGGGAATCATGGTAATACCATACCTGGACGACTGGTGGCTGAAGGCGGCGACAGAGCAGGCGCTGAAATGTCAAGTCACCAGGACAATAGAGTTCTTGAAGATCCACGGTTTCATTCTAAACGAGAAAAAGTCCCACCTTGCTCCCACTCAAAAAATTATATTTCTAGGTTTCGTGATAGATTCAGTACTCATGAAAATTTCCATTTCCCGGGCAAGGGAATTAAAGATAAGGGGCCAATTGAAAGTTCTGTTGAAGAACAGGAAGGTGACAATTCGACAAGCCATGAAGATTTTAGGCAGTCTCACATCCTCCATAGATGCAGTCCAATGGGCGAAGGCACATATTCGAGGTCTACAGTCGAAGATTCTGTCTGCATGGGACCGGTCACAGACATCGCTAGAGGAATCGATTTGGATTTCAACAGAGCTTTGCCAAGACCTACGGTGGTGGTTGGACCCGACCAGGTTTGCAAGGGGAAAATCTTTGCTTCCAGCCCCTCAAGTAACATTAACTACGGATGCGTCTGCTCATGGTTGGGGAGCCTATCTTGGTCACCGGTGGATTCAAGGTCAATGGTCAGACTTGGATCAGAGGCTGTCTTCAAATATGAAGGAGTTAAAAGCAGTGTACCTAGCACTACTTCACTTCTCCCCTTACTTGACAAACAAAGAAGTCCTCATAAGGTCGGACAATCTACCTGCAGTGTTCTACGTGAACAAGCAAGGGGGGACCAGGTGTCCTTCACTGATTCAGCTTTGTGCAAAAATTTTTCTTTGGGCAGAAGGCAAAGTCAGAGACCTTACAGCAGTCTACCTGAAAGGATCTCTCAATGTAAGAGCAGACCTTCTCAGCCGAGAAGCACTACTCCCAGGAGAATGGGAACTGAATCAAAAGATCTTCGAACAAGTGATACGGAAGTTCGGGTGCCCGGAGATAGATGTCTTTGCGACGAAACAGAACACCAAGCTCAAAGTGTTTTGCTCCCTGTCCAGGACAGATCATCCTTACCAATTGGACGGTCTCTCGATATCATGGAAAAACAAGTTTATATATGCATTTCCTCCTCCAGCTCTGATCCAGAGGACGTTGTGGAAAGTCAAAAGAGAATCTCCTCAGGCAATCTTGATTCTTCCATTTTGGCCAAGGAGAGCGTGGTTCTCTCTGGTCATGAGTCTATCTCAGAACCAGTTTTGGCAGCTTCCAAAAAGAAAGAACCTTCTAAGTCAGAAGGGTATGTTGCATCAGAATCTAGAGATGCTCAATCTTTCGGCATGGAAGGTGACCTCTCTATCCTGAAAGCAGAGGGTCTTACAGATGAAGTCATCACAACATTAGGAAATTCAAGTAAACCCGGCACCAGAAGGTGCTATGCTAGAATATGGAAACTATTCAAGTCTCATTATTCAAATCCAGAAGTTCCTGTATCTGTTATTCTGAATTTTCTTCAACAAGGTTTGGACAAAGGATTGAAGTTATCTACTTTAAAGGTCCAGTTTGCAGCCATAAATTTTTTTCTTTCTGGCAAATTTTCTAAGGACCCATTAATAAGGAGGTTTTTTAAAGGGGTCAATAATATGTACCCTAAGGTCAGTACCCCTATTCCTTCTTGGGACCTGTCGGTTGTGCTTAGAAGCCTAGCTGAAGATCCTTTTGAACCCTTAGATTCTGTAAGCTTAAAGTTTCTCACATGGAAAACATGTTTTTTAGTCGCTATTGCGTCAGCTAGACGGGTCAGTGAGATCCAAGCATTGTCCTGCCGAGAGCCATATTTACGTGATATGGGGGATGCGTTAATTCTTCGAACGTTACCAGGCTTCATACCTAAAGTTCGGTCTACGCTTAATTTACAGCAAGAAATTATTCTTCCAGCTCTGTCGGAAGACACGGAGGTATCAAAAATTGATGTAAGAAGATCTGTTCTACAATATATCTCAAGGACTGCATCCTTTAGATGTTCAGAGCATTTATTTATCCAATTTGGAGGGACATCTAAAGGCTCTAAAGCAGCAAAATCGACAATTTCCAATTGGATCAAGAACACGATCAATTTTTGTTTCCAAAAGGTTGGTTTAGATCCACCTAAAGACCTCAAGGCTCATTCTACTAGAGGAACCGCAACCTCTTGGGCAGAAGCTTCCTATGTGCCACTTCAGGAAATATGCAGAGCCGCTACTTGGGCAACACCTTCAACTTTCATACGCCATTACCGTCTTGACATCTCAGGTAGTTCGGCCTTAGGCAAAACAGTGCTTGAAGAAGCATTTAAGAAATAATGCCCACCCTTTGTTATTTTCTTGCTACCTAAATCCCATACTGTGCTGCCGTAGGACGTCCAGGAATGAATAAAATTTTGTCTTACCTGAAAATTTCAATTCCTGGAGTCCGTAGGCAGCACAAGGTTCCCACCCTAATAAATAAGCATGCTATAAACTACTCTGTGGTCTGTTGTCTGTGGGGGTTACTTATACACTGGGAGGTTCCGGTTAATTGCACTAATTAATTATGCAAATGTTTTTATTATGCTAATTATCTCTTCTGGCAAGTTCAGGGGGACAGACTTTAACCCATACTGTGCTGCCTACGGACTCCAGGAATTGAAATTTTCAGGTAAGACAAAATTTTATTCATTTTGTATGTTGGTAAAAATAAATATTGGGGTGAAAATCACAGAAGAATTGTGAGAAAACCGTCACACACAGGTACAGACACTATATTATGAACTACACTAACTTTACAGCCCCTGTAGCATAGTCAAATAAAAAAAAATTCCTGGAATACCCCTTTAATGCGCTGCAGAGGGCATATTATAAATGCACTGGGGGGCTAGATATATAGGCTATATGTCTACCCCCCCCGCAGCGCTATATATCTTGCCCCCCCACAGCGCTTTTAATATACATATGGCCCTCGCTGCCACTCACAATGTTCATTTTAAAAACCCCACCAGGAGCCCTCAATGGCTCCACAGTACCGGCCATTCAGGGCTCCCCGCGGGGGATTTAAAAATGAAAGTTAAAACACACGATACATCGCAGGGTTGCGGATCATGCCGCTCTCTCCCCTGCTTAATAACTTCTGTTCGCATCGGCTCTCAGAAGTGAGACCCGGTGCGATCAATCCCTCAGCCCCTGTACTGAGGGATTGATGTACAAGATGGAAAACATAAGATCCGTAATGCCCATCTTGGATCAAGGGGACTTCATGTCAACATTGGATCTATCGGACGCCTACCTGCACATACCGATTCATCACCTCTTCAGGAAATATCTGAGATTTGCGTTGCAAATGGGAGAAGAAATTTGGCACTTCCAATTTACATGTCTACCATTCGGTCTCAGCTCCGCCCCAAGAGTCTTCACGAAGATGGTGGTGGTTCTCTCAGCGGCACTACGTCTACAGGGAATCATGGTAATACCATACCTGGACGACTGGTGGCTGAAGGCGGCGACAGAGCAGGCGCTGAAATGTCAAGTCACCAGGACAATAGAGTTCTTGAAGATCCACGGTTTCATTCTAAACGAGAAAAAGTCCCACCTTGCTCCCACTCAAAAAATTATATTTCTAGGGTTCGTGATAGATTCAGTACTCATGAAAATTTCCATTTCCCGGGCAAGGGAATTAAAGATAAGGGGCCAATTGAAAGTTCTGTTGAAGAACAGGAAGGTGACAATTCGACAAGCCATGAAGATTTTAGGCAGTCTCACATCCTCCATAGATGCAGTCCAATGGGCGAAGGCACATATTCGAGGTCTACAGTCGAAGATTCTGTCTGCATGGGACCGGTCACAGACATCGCTAGAGGAATCGATTTGGATTTCAACAGAGCTTTGCCAAGACCTACGGTGGTGGTTGGACCCGACCAGGTTTGCAAGGGGAAAATCTTTGCTTCCAGCCCCTCAAGTAACATTAACTACGGATGCGTCTGCTCATGGTTGGGGAGCCTATCTTGGTCACCGGTGGATTCAAGGTCAATGGTCAGACTTGGATCAGAGGCTGTCTTCAAATATGAAGGAGTTAAAAGCAGTGTACCTAGCACTACTTCACTTCTCCCCTTACTTGACAAACAAAGAAGTCCTCATAAGGTCGGACAATCTACCTGCAGTGTTCTACGTGAACAAGCAAGGGGGGACCAGGTGTCCTTCACTGATTCAGCTTTGTGCAAAAATTTTTCTTTGGGCAGAAGGCAAAGTCAGAGACCTTACAGCAGTCTACCTGAAAGGATCTCTCAATGTAAGAGCAGACCTTCTCAGCCGAGAAGCACTACTCCCAGGAGAATGGGAACTGAATCAAAAGATCTTCGAACAAGTGATACGGAAGTTCGGGTGCCCGGAGATAGATGTCTTTGCGACGAAACAGAACACCAAGCTCAAAGTGTTTTGCTCCCTGTCCAGGACAGATCATCCTTACCAATTGGACGGTCTCTCGATATCATGGAAAAACAAGTTTATATATGCATTTCCTCCTCCAGCTCTGATCCAGAGGACGTTGTGGAAAGTCAAAAGAGAATCTCCTCAGGCAATCTTGATTCTTCCATTTTGGCCAAGGAGAGCGTGGTTCTCTCTGGTCATGAGTCTATCTCAGAACCAGTTTTGGCAGCTTCCAAAAAGAAAGAACCTTCTAAGTCAGAAGGGTATGTTGCATCAGAATCTAGAGATGCTCAATCTTTCGGCATGGAAGGTGACCTCTCTATCCTGAAAGCAGAGGGTCTTACAGATGAAGTCATCACAACATTAGGAAATTCAAGTAAACCCGGCACCAGAAGGTGCTATGCTAGAATATGGAAACTATTCAAGTCTCATTATTCAAATCCAGAAGTTCCTGTATCTGTTATTCTGAATTTTCTTCAACAAGGTTTGGACAAAGGATTGAAGTTATCTACTTTAACCCCTTAAGGACACATGACGTTCTCATACGTCTCCATTTCCGAGTCCTTAAGGACACATGACGTATGAGAACGTCATGTGTTTTACCGGCCCCCCGCAACCATCTGGAGCGGAGCCGGTCCCCGATGCCTGCTGAAATCGTTCAGCAGGCATCGGGGCATATCGCCCAGGGGGGTCATTATGACCCCCCATGTCGGCGATGGCCGCAGATCGCTGGACAATTCAGTCCAGCGATCTGCGGCGGATTCCGGGTCAATCGGGTCTCCAGTGACCCGATGACCCGGAATTATTGGCTGATCGGGGCCGTCAGAGACGGCCCCGATCAGCCAGAGCCAGCAGGGGTGAGGTGGCACTGGTGCCACCTCACGATCGCCCTGATTCGTCGGCCGGATTACCGGCCGACCAATCAGGGCGCCTGCTGCGGGTGTCACTCCCGCAACCCGCTCCGCCCCTCTTCCGGAGGACGTGAGCGGGTGCGGGACGTGCACCCCCGGTGCTGGGGACCCCGATCCCCGGCGTCCCTGTTGGGATCGGGGCCCCAGGAGCGACGGCCGCGGCGGAGACGACGAGGGACTGACCTGTGCGGCTGGATCGTTGGAGGTGAGTGACAGCCTCCTGCTGTTGCTTAGCAACAGCTCCCAGCATGCAAAAAGGGCATGCTGGGAGCTGTAGTTATGCAACAGCAGGAGGCAGACCACCACAACTCCCAGCATGCCCTTATGGGCATGCTGGGACTTGTAGTTTTGCAACAGCTGGAGGCACATTCTTTCTATGGAAAAGTGTACCTTCAGCTGTTGTGTAACTACAACTCCCAGCTTGCACAATCAGCTAAAGTGCATGCTGGGAGTTGTAGTGGTGCATCTGTTGGTTGCATAACTACAACTCCCAGCATGCCCGTTGGCTGTCGGTGACTGCTGAGAGTTGTAGTTTTGCAACAGCTGAAGGCACACTGAGTTAAGTAGTAAACCAGTGTATCTCCAGCTGTTGCATAACTACAATCCCCAGCATCCCCAGCCAAAGTAGTATGCCTCCGGCTGTTGCATAACTACAACACCCAGCATGCCCTTCCGCTGTCCGTACATGCTGGGGGTTGTAGCTTTTGCAACAGCTGAAGGCACACTGGTTGCAAAACACTGAGTTTGTTACCAAACTCGGTGTTTCACAACCAGTGTGCCTCCAGCTGTTGCAAAACTACAACTCCCAGCATGCACTGATAGACCGTACATGCTGGGAGTTGTAGTTTTGCAACAGCTGGATGTCCCCCCCCCAATGTGAACGTACAGGGTACACTCACATGGGCGGAGGATTACAGTTAGTATCCGGCTGCAAGTTTGAGGTGCGGCAAAATTTCTGCCGCAGCTCATACTGCCAGCGAGAAACTACTGTGAACCCCCCGCCCGTGTGACTGTACCCTAAAAACACTACACTACACTAACACAAAATAAAATAAAAAGTAAAAAACACTACATATACACATACCCCTACACAGCCCCCCTCCCCAATAAAAATAAAAAACGTCTGGTACGCCACTGTTTCCAGAACAGAGCCTCCAGCGGTTGCAAAACTACAACTCCCAGCATGCACTGATAGACTGTACATGCTGGGAGTTGTAGTTTTGCAACAGCTGGATGTTCCCCCCCCAATGTGAACGTACAGGGTACACTCACATGGGCGGAGGATTACAGTAAGTATCCGGCTGCAAGTTTGAGCTGCGTCAAATTTTCTGCCGTAGCTCAAACTGCCAGCGAGAAACTACTGTGAACCCCCGCCCGTGCGACTGTACCCTAAAAACACTACACTAACACAAAATAAAATAAAAAGTAAAAAACACTACATATACACATACCCCTATACAACCCCCCTCCCCAATAAAAATGAAAAACGTCTGGTACGCCACTGTTTCCAAAACGGAGCCTCCAGCTGTTGCAAAACAACTACTCCCAGTATTGCCAGATAGCCGTTGACTGTCCAGGCATGCTGGGAGTTTTACAACAGCTGGAGGCCCCCTGTTTGGGAATCACTGGCGTAGAATACCCCAATGTCCACCCCTATGCAAGTCCCTAATTTAGGCCTCAAATGCGCATGGCGCTCTCACTTTGGAGCCCTGTCGTATTTCAAGGCAACAGTTTAGGGCCACATATGGGGTATCGCCGTACTCGGGAGAAATTGGGCTTCAAATTTTGGGGGGTATTTTCTGCTATTACCCTTTTAAAAAATGTAAAATTTTTGGGAAAACAAGCATTTTAGGTAAAAAAAATATATATTTTTTTACATATGCAAAAGTCGTGAAACACCTGTAGGGTATTAAGGTTCAAATTACCCCTTGTTACGTTCCCCGAGGGGTCTAGTTTCCAAAATGGTATGCCATGTGTTTTTTTTTTTTGCTGTCCTGGCACCATAGGGGCTTCCTAAATGCGGCATGCCCCCAGAGCAAAATTCGCTTTCAAAAAGCCAAATGTGACTCCTTCTCTTCTGAGACCTGTAGTGCGCCAGCAGAGCACTTTTCACACCCATATGGGGTGTTTTCTGAATCGGGAGAAATTGGGCTTCAAATTTTGGGGGGTATTTTCTGCTATTACCCTTTTTAAAATTGTAAAAATTTTGGGAAACCAAGCATTTTAGGTAAAAAAAAAATATATTTTTTTACATATGCAAAAGTCGTGAAACACCTGTAGGGTATTAAGGTTCACATTACCCCTTGTTACGTTCCCCGAGGGGTCTAGTTTCCAAAATGGTATGCCATGTGTTTTTTTTTTGCTGTTCTGGCACCATAGGGGCTTCCTAAATGCGGCATGCCCCCAGAGCAAAATTTGCTTTCAAAAAGCCAAATGTTACTCCTTCTCTTCTGAGACCTGTAGTGCGCCAGCAGAGCACTTTTCACCCCCATATGGGGTGTTTTCTGAATCGGGAGAAATTGGGCTTCAAATTTTGGGGGGTATTTTCCGCTATTACCCTTTTTAAAAATGTAAACATTTTGGGAAAACAAGCATTTTAGGTAAAAAATAATTTTTTTTTTTACATATGCAAAAGTCGTGAAACACCTGTAGGGCATTAAGGTTCACGTTACCCCTTGTTACGTTCCCCGAGGGGTCTAGTTTCCAAAATGGTATGCCATGTGTTTTTTTTTTGCTGTTCTGGCACCATAGGGGCTTCCTAAATGCGGCATGCCCCCAGAGCAAAATTTGCTTTCAAAAAGCCAAATGTGACTCCTTCTCTTCTGAGACCTGTAGTGCGCCAGCAGAGCACTTTTCACCCCCATATGGGGTGTTTTCTGTATCGGGAGAAATTGGGCTTCAAATTTTGGGGGGTATTTTCTGCTATTACCCTTTTTAAAAATGTAAAATTTTTGGGAAACCAAGCATTTTAGGTAAAAAAAATATATATTTTTTTTACATATGCAAAAGTCGTGAATCACCTGTAGGGTATTAAGGTTCACTTTACCCCTTGTTACGTTCCCTGAGGGGTCTAGTTTCCAAAATGGTATGCCATGTGTTTTTTTTTTGCTGTCCTGGCACCATAGGGGCTTCCTAAATGCGGCATGCCCCCCAAAAACCATTTGTCGCTCCTTCCCTTCTGAGCCCTCTACTGCGCCCGCCGAACAATTAACATAGACATATGAGGTATGTGCTTACTCGAGAGAAATTGGGTTTCAAATACAAGTAAAAATTTTTTCCTTTTTATCCCTTGCAAAAATTCAAAAATTGGGTCTACAAGAACATGCGAGTGTAAAAAATGAAGATTTTGAATTTTCTCCTTCACTTTGCTGCTATTCCTGTGAAACACCTAAAGGGTTAATACACTTACTGAATGTTTTTTTGAATACTTTAGGGGGTGTAGTTTTCATAATGGGGTGTTTTATGGGGTATTTCTAATATGAAGACCCTTCAAATCCACTTCAAAACTGAACTGGTCCCTGAAAAATAGTGAGTTTGAAAATTTTGTGAAAAATTTCAAAATTGCTACTGAACTTTGAAGCCCTCTGGTGTCTTCCAAAAGTAAAAACTCATAAATTTTATGATGCAAACATAAAGTAGACATATTGTATATGTGAACCCAAAAAAAATATATTTTGAATATCCATTTTCCTTACAAGCAGAGAGCTTCAAAGTTAGAAAAATGCAAAATTTTCATTTTTTTCATCAAATTTTGGGATTTTTCACCAAGAAAGGATGCAAGTTACCATAAAATTTTACCACTAAGTTAAAGTAGAATATGTCACGAAAAAACAATCTCGGAATCAGAATGATAACTAAAAGCATTCCAGAGTTATTAATGTTTAAAGTGACAGTGGTCAGAATTGCAAAAAATGCTCCGGTCCTTAAGGTATAAAATGGCCTGGTCCTTAAGGGGTTAAAGGTCCAGTTTGCAGCCATAAATTTTTTTCTTTCTGGCAAATTTTCTAAGGACCCATTAATAAGGAGGTTTTTTAAAGGGGTCAATAATATGTACCCTAAGGTCAGTACCCCTATTCCTTCTTGGGACCTGTCGGTTGTGCTTAGAAGCCTAGCTGAAGATCCTTTTGAACCCTTAGATTCTGTAAGCTTAAAGTTTCTCACATGGAAAACATGTTTTTTAGTCGCTATTGCGTCAGCTAGACGGGTCAGTGAGATCCAAGCATTGTCCTGCCGAGAGCCATATTTACGTGATATGGGGGATGCGTTAATTCTTCGAACGTTACCAGGCTTCATACCTAAAGTTCGGTCTACGCTTAATTTACAGCAAGAAATTATTCTTCCAGCTCTGTCGGAAGACACGGAGGTATCAAAAATTGATGTAAGAAGATCTGTTCTACAATATATCTCAAGGACTGCATCCTTTAGATGTTCAGAGCATTTATTTATCCAATTTGGAGGGACATCTAAAGGCTCTAAAGCAGCAAAATCGACAATTTCCAATTGGATCAAGAACACGATCAATTTTTGTTTCCAAAAGGTTGGTTTAGATCCACCTAAAGACCTCAAGGCTCATTCTACTAGAGGAACCGCAACCTCTTGGGCAGAAGCTTCCTATGTGCCACTTCAGGAAATATGCAGAGCCGCTACTTGGGCAACACCTTCAACTTTCATACGCCATTACCGTCTTGACATCTCAGGTAGTTCGGCCTTAGGCAAAACAGTGCTTGAAGAAGCATTTAAGAAATAATGCCCACCCTTTGTTATTTTCTTGCTACCTAAATCCCATACTGTGCTGCCGTAGGACGTCCAGGAATGAATAAAATTTTGTCTTACCTGAAAATTTCAATTCCTGGAGTCCGTAGGCAGCACAAGGTTCCCACCCTAATAAATAAGCATGCTATAAACTACTCTGTGGTCTGTTGTCTGTGGGGGTTACTTATACACTGGGAGGTTCCGGTTAATTGCACTAATTAATTATGCAAATGTTTTTATTATGCTAATTATCTCTTCTGGCAAGTTCAGGGGGACAGACTTTAACCCATACTGTGCTGCCTACGGACTCCAGGAATTGAAATTTTCAGGTAAGACAAAATTTTATTCATTTTGTATGTTGGTAAAAATAAATATTGGGGTGAAAATCACAGAAGAATTGTGAGAAAACCGTCACACACAGGTACAGACACTATATTATGAACTACACTAACTTTACAGCCCCTGTAGCATAGTCAAATAAAAAAAAATTCCTGGAATACCCCTTTAATGCGCTGCAGAGGGCATATTATAAATGCACTGGGGGGCTAGATATATAGGCTATATGTCTACCCCCCCCGCAGCGCTATATATCTTGCCCCCCCACAGCGCTTTTAATATACATATGGCCCTCGCTGCCACTCACAATGTTCATTTTAAAAACCCCACCAGGAGCCCTCAATGGCTCCACAGTACCGGCCATTCAGGGCTCCCCGCGGGGGATTTAAAAATGAAAGTTAAAACACACGATACATCGCAGGGTTGCGGATCATGCCGCTCTCTCCCCTGCTTAATAACTTCTGTTCGCATCGGCTCTCAGAAGTGAGACCCGGTGCGATCAATCCCTCAGCCCCTGTACTACTACCCTGTACAGACTTTGTTCCATGATGGGGGTAGTCGCACAAACACTAATGTAGCCTCCCCAGCTGTCTGCAGACTGCCACAGCCAGGGAATTACTACTCCCATCATGGAAACAAGTCTTTTCCATAATGGGAGTAGTAGTAGTCCCTCAGCACTGCAGGAGTCTGCTGATGTCACCTCTTCTGAGCATGCTCAGAAGTAATACCGGATAATCAAAAAATCCCGTTTAACATCCGTTATTAAGGCTTTTCTAATGGACGTTTATAAGGGATCTTTTAATGGATGAATGTTATAGTGTGAAAGCAGCCTTACCTGAGGGATTTTACTATAAGGTTTATAAAAATGGCGGCTCTCCCTGATGAAAAGTCAAGGGCACTTCATCGGTCAGCTTTACTATTACTGTGTGGCGGGTTATATTTATTTCCCCCAACCAGAGAAATGTAGAGAGGGATGTATAAAGGGATGTATAGAGGAAGAAGGATGCAACTTCCCCCGCTCTTCCTCTACGCAGGTTTTGATACATCTCCTCTAGTATATTCAATGCGGCGTCTGCACAGGAACATTGTTATTCATAAAGGACCATCTATAGAAGGAGAGAGACACAAATACAGTTACACTCTGCAGCTCTTCTAATCATAGTTTTAGTCTGGGCCCCTGAACGCTAGCCCAACCTTAAAATAAAGAAAGTTGCAGGCAGTGGCGGGGCCCCCTCAGACCAGGTGCCACTAGCTGTTGTATAACTACAACTCCCAGCATGCCCTTTGGCTGTGCATGCTGGGAGTTGCACCAATGCAACAGCAGGAGACACACAGGCCTCACCTTATGCTGCTGCTGGACACAACGCCACCGGCCTGGACTCCGCCACCATCGGCCAGCAGGAGCTGCAATTGGTCTCTGGTCTTGGCTGACCTATCACGGCGATACTCTACAGCAGCAGTGCTGGTCAAGGGTGATTGGTGCTGTCTTGGACTCCTCCTGGCAGTACCCCAACCCCTCCCCATCTACATACTGCTGCTGCAAGCTCTATGAGATCAGGCTATATAGTAGTTATACACCTCCCACTCCAGCTCTATCTGTATACTGCTGCTATCTCTGTTGAATCAGGATATGTAGTAGTTATACACCTCCCGTTCAGCTGTATCTGTGTATACTGTTGCTCTATGGGGGGGGGGGACTGGGGAACAGGACAAAAGGAAGGGGGGGGGGGGGCAATTATGACAATGCTACATTTATACACTGCCTTTCTCCTTATACACCAGAGGAATATTATCACCATAGATAATACCATCGTACTGTTACTGATCAAATCCTGTATACTGAGACCAATATTACCATTATACAAGGAAGAAATACTCCCCCCACACAGTGTGACCATCTAGTGTTAGAGAAAAGCTCTATACAGGCTCTGCAGACCATATAAGTGATTACAGTGCAGTTATATCAGGTGACTTCTTCTCTGATCGGAGTCGTTCACTTTCCTTTCTCTTCTCCCTCCGGCCCAGACCATCATGATGATTTCTTCCAGCCACATTCCGTCTCCACAGAACCTGACAAAAATGTTAGGCTTCACACTTTCCAGAACCTATAGTGCTCCAAACCGTAATAACAACCCCCTTGGTGTCTCGCACAGTCAAGTGAATAGACATGTGGGTTGGGAAAGAGTAGGTTGTTTCCCCCCCATATTAAATTAGATTGTTCGCTCCAATAGGCAGACAGGTCCCTTTACATGGTTTCCCCCATTATGGAAGTGCCCCAAATAGGTAGGTTTCTTGTAGATAGGTTTCCATATAGATAGCTGCCTTCTGTAGGTAGTTACTATTTGTATGCAGTAGCAGCCCCCTAAAAGTATGGGCTATTCTCTGTAGATAGGTCCCATTGAAGATAGTAGCCCCCTGTATATATTAGTAACAGCTAACAATATATAGTAATAGCAGCACCCTCAGGTGGTAGTAGTAGCAGCCCCCTTTAGGCAGTAATAGCCGCTTTATCTAGTAAAAGCAGTAGCCCCCTTTAGCTCATAAAAGCAGTAGCCCATAAAAGCAGTAGCCCATAAAAGCAGTAGCCCCCTTTAGCTCATAAAAGCAGTAGCCCCCTTTAGCTCATAAAAGCAGTAGCCCATAAAAGCGGTAGCCCCTTTAGCTCATAAAAGCAGCAGCCCCTTTAGCTCATTAAAAGCAGCAGCCCCTTTAGCTCATTAAAAGCAGCAGCCCCTTTAGCTCATTAAAAGCAGTAGCCCCCTTTAGCTCATTAAAAGCAGTAGCCCCCTTTAGCTCATTAAAAGCAGCAGCAGTAAACCCCTTTAGGTAGTAGTAAAAGCAGTAGAGCCCTTTAGGTAGTAGTACTACAAAGTAATGTTGGGGGGGGGCCCCCTTTAGCGATATCCCTGCAATAAAAATGCATAATTTTACAGCAATTTTGAAAAATCACATCTAGAAAAATGCAGTAAAAACGCCACATGTGAACATAGCCTGATAACTTCAAATCGTCATACAGACATGCCAATTGTGATTATACTTCAAATCACTCGTCTCACGTCGATATTTCTCTAAAACAATGCACTTTAAGGGTGCATTCCCACCTGGCGTAATTTGCTGCTGCGTATATTTTCCTACCCATTGACTTCAATGGGAAAATAAAATACGCAGCAGCAAATACGCCAGGTGGGAACGTACCCTAAATAAGAAAAACACATCAAAATTGCACATAATGTGAACTGACCGCAAATGAGTCTCAGCTGCTGATTAGATAACCAGGTGCAGTGATGAGAATCCATATCTCTCTCTCTCTCTCTGCAAAGCCAGAGGATTCCTGGGAAATGTAGGCAACAATAGGAAATCCTTTCTGTGATTCCATGTGCAATGAATATGGCTGAATACTAGAGATGAGCGAACTTACAGTAAATTCGATTCGTCACGAACTTCTCCGCTCGGCAGTTGATGACTTTTCCTGCATAAATTAGTTCAGCTTTCAGGTGCTCCGGTGGGCTGGAAAAGGTGGATACATTCCTAGGACACTCTTTCCTAGGACTGTATCCACCTTTTCCAGCCCACCGGAGCACCGGAAAGCTGAACCAATTTATGCAGGAAAAGTCATCAACTGCCGATTCGAGAAGTTCTTGACGAATCGAATTTACTGTAAGTTCGCTCATCTCTACTGAATACCCAATGCCTGCCACAACAGGTAAGCACAAGGCATACACAAGAACCTCTATGTTATTCTCTAATCGCAGCCTATGCTGCTCTATATAAGCAAAACTAAAATAAATAGTAAATTCAGCTCTGGGTGTGACTAGAGAAATGTTTTCCCCAAACCCAGGGGTCCCTCCAGCTATTGCTAAAACTACAACTCCCAGCATGCCCGGACAGCCGAAGGCTGTCCGGGCATGCTGGGAGTTGTAGTTTTGCAACTGGACTTATAAGGTTGGGACTTCATATAGAAGAAATTTTTGTTTTAACTCTGAAAATAAGTCTTTTATTTAAAAAATGTTCATACAAATATTGCTGATGCAATAAAATATTTCTATAGGTGTCGGATCCCGTATTGTGACTCTTTATTATGGGAGATGGATTACGTTTCCAGTGATTACGGAGGGGCCCCGCCATTGTAGTGACTCATGCAGGTAGTGTGACCGGAGGATTGTTTGGGGGGGGGGGGGTCAGGTTTGTCGTATTCTTTTCCCTGCTCGGGTGGCATAGGATACGCCAGTATGGGCACAGCTTGGTAAGCTATGGATGCCCATCACTGGCATCACTTTACTATATGAAGTAATTACAATTAGAAGCTCCCTCACTGATTAGAACATTCAATGCCAAGCTTCCCCCCCCACCCCCACCGCTGAATGGAATGTTCCAGTCAGATGGCATAATGCTATCGGATGTAACGTGAAGGGCATCCTATCAATGGTGTCCACGTGAGGCCGATCACCACTTCTTCTTGTGCTCATCCATGGAGACCCCGCCGGGGCCCAGGGCCACCACCAGCAGCAGCCCCCCCATGACAGACAGGGTCTGGAAGAAGTCGTACTTCAGGAAGTCGTGCATGGGGCGGTACGAGGGTATAGTCCAGAAGGCGTTCTGAAGAACATTGATGATCATGAGCCACAGGACCAGGGTCAGAGCTGCCAGCTTAGTCTTATAGCCGATGGCAACCAGGATGATGAGGGTCAGGCCAAAGATGTCTTGGAAGATCTAAAGAAGAGATAAGGGCAAGGATTACATAGTGCAACATGGCCCCGACTAAATCCAATACACAGTGCCCACCTCCTAGGGTACCCAGTGCTCATCTCCAACCACCAATACAATACACATACAGTGCCCACCTCCTCCCACCAATACAATATACATACAGTGCCCACCTCCTCCACCAATACAATACACATACAGTGCCCACCTCCTACCACCAATACTATACACATACAGTGCCCACCTCCTACCACCAATACAATATACATACAGTGCCCACCTCCTCCACCAATACAATATACATACAGTGCCCACCTCCTCCACCAATACAATACACATACAGTGCCCACCTCCTCCACCAATACAATATACATACAGTGCTCATCTCCAACCACCAATACAATATACATACAGTGCCCACCACCTCCACCAATACAATATACATACAGTGCCCACCTCCTCCACCAATACAATACACATACAGTGCCCACCTCCTACCACCAATACAATATACATACAGTGCCCACCTCCTCCACCAATACAATATACATACAGTGCCCACCTCCAACCACCAATACAATATACATACAGTGCCCACCTCCTACCACCAATACAATACACATACAGTGCCCACCTCCTACCACCAATACAATACACATACAGTGCCCACCTCCTCCACCAATACAATATACATACAGTGCCCACCTCCTACCACCAATACAATATACATACAGTGCCCACCTCCTCCCACCAATACAATATACATACAGTGCCCACCTCCTCCACCAATACAATATACATACAGTGCCCACCTCCTAGGGTACCCAGTGCTCATCTCCAACCACCAATACAATACACATACAGTGCCCACCTCCAACCACCAATACAATATACATACAGTGCCCACCTCCTCCACCAATACAATATACATACAGTGCCCACCTCCTACCACCAATACAATATACATACAGTGCCCACCTCCTCCACCAATACAATATACATACAGTGCCCACCTCCTCCACCAATACAATATACATACAGTGCCCACCTCCTCCACCAATACAATATACATACAGTGCCCACCTCCTCCACCAATACAATATACATACAGTGCCCACCTCCTCCACCAATACAATATACATACAGTGCCCACCTCCTCCACCAATACAATATGCATACAGTGCCCACCACCTCCACCAATACAATACACATACAGTGCCCACCTCCTCCACCAATACAATACACATACAGTGCCCACCTCCTCCACCAATACAATACACATACAGTGCCCACCTCCTCCACCAATACAATATACATACAGTGCCCACCACCTCCACCAATACAATATACATACAGTGCCCACCACCTCCACCAATACAATATACATACAGTGCCCACCACCTCCACCAATACAATATACATACAGTGCCCACCTCCTACCACCAATACAATATACATACAGTGCCCACCTCCTACCACCAATACAATATACATACAGTGCCCACCTCCTACCACCAATACAATATACATACAGTGCCCACCTCCTCCACCAATACAATATACATACAGTGCCCACCTCCTCCACCAATACAATATGCATACAGTGCCCACCTCCTCCACCAATACAATATACATACAGTGCCCACCTCCTACCACCAATACAATATACATACAGTGCCCACCTCCTCCACCAATACAATATACATACAGTGCCCACCTCCTCCACCAATACAATACACATACAGTGCCCACCTCCTCCCACCAATACAATACACATACAGTGCCCACCTCCTCCCACCAATACAATATACATACAGTGCCCACCTCCTCCACCAATACAATACACATACAGTGCCCACCTCCTCCACCAATACAATACACATACAGTGCCCACCTCCTCCACCAATACAATACACATACAGTGCCCACCTCCTCCCACCAATACAATACACATACAGTGCCCACCTCCTCCCACCAATACAATATACATACAGTGCCCACCTCCTCCACCAATACAATACACATACAGTGCCACCTCCTCCCACCAATACAATATACATACAGTGCCCACCTCCTCCACCAATACAATATACAATATACATACAGTGCCCACCTCCTACCACCAATACAATATACATACAGTGCCCACCACCCCCACCAATACAATATACATACAGTGCCCACCTCCTCCACCAATACAATATATATACAGTGCCCACCTCCTCCACCAATACAATATATATACAGTGCCCACCTCCTCCCACCAATACAATACACATACAGTGCCCACCTCCTCCACCAATACAATATACATACAGTGCCCACCTCCTCCACCAATACAATACACATAAAGTGCCCACCTCCTACCACCAATACAATACACATACAGTGCCCACCTCCTCCACCAATACAATACACATACAGTGCCCACCTCCTCCACCAATACAATATACATACAGTGCCCACCTCCTACCACCAATACAATATACATACAGTGCCCACCTCCTCCACCAATACAATGTACATACAGTGCCCACCTCCTCCACCAATACAATGTACATACAGTGCCCACCTCCTCCACCAATACAATGTACATACAGTGCCCACCTCCTCCACCAATACAATGTACATACAGTGCCCACCTCCTCCACCAATACAATACACATACAGTGCCCACCTCCTACCACCAATACAATATACATACAGTGCCCACCACCTCCACCAATACAATATACATACAGTGCCCACCTCCTCCCACCAATACAATATACATACAGTGCCCACCTCCTCCCACCAATACAATATACATACAGTGCCCACCTCCTCCACCAATACAATATACATACAGTGCCCACCTCCTCCCACCAATACAATACACATACAGTGCCACCTCCTCCCACCAATACAATATACATACAGTGCCCACCTCCTCCACCAATACAATATACAATATACATACAGTGCCCACCTCCTACCACCAATACAATACACATACAGTGCCCACCTCCTACCACCAATACAATACACATACAGTGCCCACCTCCTACCACCAATACAATGTACATACAGTGCCCACCTCCTACCACCAATACAATGTACATACAGTGCCCACCTCCTACCACCAATACAATGTACATACAGTGCCCACCTCCTCCACCATGTGCGACTTTTTAATAATGCTGTCAACAGTTTTGTAAGCCAAGTCAGGGCTGGTGTAGATTTGCGCCTAATTAAGCACAGTTGCGACCAAAGATGCAACAAACTGAAAAGTCACATATGATAAATTCCTGACCACTGCAGGATATCCCCTGAATCCATGACTTGGTATGTTCGCTTAGAAAAACCTTCTAAAGCAAAAGTAGCAATGAAAAGTCTCAAAACAGCAAGTGAGACAAATGTACACCACAAAACCAGGGTAAAACCAATTATAAATTCCCCCCACGTTGCCCACTTCTTAGTGTATCCAGTGCCCATTTCCTACCACCAATACACTACACATACAGTGTCCACCTCCTAGGATACCGAGTGCCCAACACCTTTCTAATGCCCAAACCATGCCAACATACTGAACACCTTCATCATCCACCAATACATTGATCATCCAGCACCCGTCCATGCACCCAGCATCACCTCCCATTTATACTCTGTGCACCCAACCCTTACACCACACATCCACAGACATTACCTGTCACGATCCTTAGGTAACTACATACACTCCTCAAAATCATGTGCCCCCCCCCTCCGCACCACCACCACCAGCACACCATTACTTACAGAGAAAAAGCTGGCACTAAAGCGCAACAGGGTCATGAACATGAGGATAAGCAGCACACGACCGCCCAGCTGCATATACTGACGGGGTGATGTGTCGCCTACAGTGGGCACACCAGCAAACATACTCTTGCCTTCAGAGCGGGACTCTGCCAGGAGCAGCAGAAGACCCCCACCCAGGGCCATGTTCCTGGAGGAAAGAGAATGATAAGATGAGACGCGAGCTGGTAACAAGACCTGGCATAATGTGACTAAAGCAGTTGTGCCCATACACACTGACCATCAACAGCCAATAAAAACGTATCCCCTTATCCACAGAATAGGGAATAAGTGTCTGATGGAAAGGGGGTCCGAACTCTCGGACCCCTGCAATCTCTAGGACAGGGACTTATGCAATGTCTATGAGAGCGTCAGAGATACCCAAAACCTGCACTTCTGGCGCGCTGACCCACCTTTCCACTCTGGGGAGAGTTGGGTCCCCATTCTACAAATAGACATTTGTCCCCTATTCTGTGGTTTTTCTAGTTTTAAGGGGCAGGAGTACCCCTTTAGGGTCTATTCACACATACAGTATTCTGCGCACATTTGATGTAAACTAAATTACTGAACACAGATTCAAATCCTGCCGATCAAATCTGCCGAGAATACTGTACTTGTGAATAGACCCTTAAAGTTTATAGTTTACTGGTTAAAGGGGTACTCCGTTGAAAACATGACAGGGGTGCCGCAGCAGAGATTGTGGGTGATAATGGGGATGTTCACTTGTGTCCACTTATACTCACAGGACAGATCTTAAAGGGGTACTCCGCTGAAAACATCTTATCCCCTATCAAAAGGATAGGGGATAAGATATAAGATTGTGGGGGTCCCGCCACTGGGGACCCCCACAATCTAACATCTTATCCCATATCCTTTGGATAGAGGATAAGATGTTTTCAGCGGAGTACCCCTTTAAGATCTGTCCTGTGAGTAGAAGTGGACACAAGTGAACATCCCCATTATACCTCACATACAATGAATACTGACCTCATGAGGAACTTTACGTCCCAAAGGATGTTGTAGACAATGGTCTGAAAAAGAGAAGAAACGTTCTTTATAGGGTTAATCCAGTATGAGATCTACAAGATATAGGGGGAGATTTATCAAAACCTGTGCAGGGGGAAGTTGCTGCATTGCCCATAGCAACCAATCAGATCGCTGCTTTCATTTTTAACAAGTCCTCTGCAAAATGAAAGAAGCGATCTGATTGGTTGCTATGGGCAACTCCGCAACTTTTCCTCTGGACAGGTTTCGATAAATCTCCCCCTAATAATCATTACAGAATGAAACATAACATCTTTCTATTATACCATTTCCAAAAGACCTGCTTGCTGTCAATGACTGGAAACCTTCTGATGTTACAACTCATGGTCTCCCGCCTGCCGCCCTCTAACCGTTGCAAAAACTACAACTCCCAGAATGCCCAGACAGCCGTTGGCTGTCTGGGCATGCTGGGAGTTGTAGTTTTTGCAGCATCTTAAGGGTACGTTCAGACGAGTGGATTTACAGCGTATTTTACGCTTCGGATCCGCCACTGAAGGACCGCTGTATGCTGCCTTTACAAGTGCCTGCTCGGAGCGGCAATACGCCGCTACGTGCAGACACACTGAAGCGATGAGCGAGTTGCCGCGCATGCGCGGTGTACTTGCACACATCGCGGCCGCTCCCCCCTGCTCTATGAGCTAGGCCGAGAGCTGCAGCGATGTGAGGGTATACTGCGCATGCGCACGGCGACTCGCACATCGCAGTGTGTCTGCTCGTAGCGGCGTATTGCCGCTCTGAGCAGGCACATGTAAAGGCAGCATACAGCGGTCCTTCAGCGGCGGATCCGCAGCGAAATCCACCCTGTAAATCCGCTCGTCTGAACGTACCCTAAGGGTCAAAGTTTGGAGACCACCAATGTTCGGGTCAAAGTTTGGAGACCACCAGTGTTCGGGTCAAAGTTTGGAGACCACCAGTGTTAGGGTCAAAGTTTGGAGACCACCAGTGTTCCGCAACCAGTGGCTCTCCAGCAGTTGCCTTTGACTGTCAGTCCATGCTGGGAGTTATAGTTTTGCTGGTTTAGGTTGATATATTTAACACATTGTTCCGCGCCCGCTGCTGTTTAAAACAGGGGTCCTCAGGAAGCAGCAGCAGGGGGATTATGGAATAAAGGTGCCCTGTGAGAGGAGGTGTTGGGGGGGGGGGGGGGTAGACTGTGTCCCATTTTTTTCTTAGGAGTTCTTTATACTCATGATCACATATTGCAGCTGATCATATGGATTACAATGATGTCAGGGGGCTATAGGATAACTACAATACCTCCTAACCCCCACTAGGTGGCACTGTGGTCCTGTACTTATGGTCTTAGCCCAGGATTCTTATACTGCAGTGGGAGGGGCAGAAGCATCATGTCGTGAACAGTCACTTGTACGCTGACCTGCAAGATTCCCAGCGGCGATCATGCCAAGATAGCGTGGGGGTAATATGAGCGTGATATGCCACAGACTGGAGGGAGAGGGGGGGGGGTGCATTACATAAAGGACAATAGCAATCAATAATGTGAATAGACACTGCAGTCTGTGCTGCCACAACATGGGTGCCGAGCGCCGCTCACCTGCAATACGATGATGATGAAGAGGCCCAGGCAGGCGTACGGCACGAACTTCCTCAGCAGGACCAGGACGCAGCCCACTAAACACAGACATAGAGCATTATCATCACCCCAGGGGAGGGTGCTGCAGGGGGGGGGGGGGAGGCACACAACAGTATGGGGGTCTCACCCAGTTGTCCCAGCATGTTTATAAGGACAAAGACAGTAGCCAGGAACATCCCGCAGCCCCAGGACATGCTGATGTAGTCCCGCTGCTCGTTCCACTGCAGCCACATGCGCAGGCCGTCCTCCAGGAAGGTGCTGATCAGACACAGATGAGCCAAGTGCGGGAGAAAGCGCTTCGTCACGCGGAGGAACTGCGAACAGAAAACGGGTAGAGTGTCAGCTCTGCGGCACAAGGATCCTGCCGTAATCAACCGTTCCAACCATTACTATAAAACTAACACCACACTGGGGGGAGAAAAGGGGGTGTGCAGCGCGTATTTAGATTTTACGTATGGCGTTAGCGCTGCGTCATTTTACTCATACAATGGGCATCGCGCAGCTGGTGGTGCCATAGAGCTGGTCAGATCCTGTTCCGGTGTCCTATGATGTTATAAGGGGAACCCATACTGAAGTGCGCCTAACTGATCTGAGGGCATGTGGGCCTCTGCCAACTGATGGTGCCCGCAGCTAAGTGCACTACCGTGATTATTATGGGGGTGAAGCTCATGTACAATAAGGGGGGGGGGGGGGGGGGTATGCATCAACTTGGTAGCCTCAGACCCCGGGCCCTATGATGTTGTAGGACAGTGGTCTCCAACCTGCGGACATCCAGATGTTGCAAAACTACAATTCCCAGCATGCCCGGACAGCCAACGGCTGTCCGGGCATGCTGGGAGTTGCAGTTTTGAAACATCTGGAGGTCCGCAGGTTGAAGACCACTGTTATAAGGGGAGCTCCTGCTGGGGTGTGCCCAACTGATCTGAGGGCATTATAGACTGCACCCCCGATGGTGCCCGCAGCTACCTGCACTGCCATTTTTTTGTTATGGTGGTGAAGCCCATGTACAATAAGGGAGGAGGGGTGTTAAAAAAAAAATAAAAAAACCTGGCATGGATCTGTAAAATCTCACGAAAGTTGTGCTTTATTTTGGGCAAATTTTTTTTAGTGTGTGTGTGTGTGTGTGTGTGTGTGTGTGGTTAGCAGACGCACTGAATGTATCACAGGTGACCAATAGCAATTAATAGATTGATATGAATACTGTTTAGTGTTATGTATAGGCATAAACAGTTATCAGTGATATCAGGGATCTACTTCTCTGGTCTGCCAAAAGGCAGACTATACAGGCAGAACCCAGAAGAGCGGAACGGACGGAGCAGGTGAGCAGAGCGCCGTCGGCCACGTTTACTTACCAGATCCCCTGCGATCACTTTGCGGGTGGTCTGATCAGTTTATCTAAGCTCCACAGATGCTTTAGATCAGTGGTTCTCAACCTGGGGTACAAGTACCCCAGGGGTACTTAGCAGTTCTCCAGGGGGTACTTTAAAAACAATCAGTAATGGCAGCCACAGCCACTGGTTACTGGTCTGGACCACTTTGAAAGAAATGGTAGGATGATGTCACTGCACAGAGGAGCGGAGCAGGAGGACAGCAAAGGGAAAGGCACAGGCACTGGGTTGCTGTGGGCAGTAACTACCATCAGATTTGTTGCTCCACTGTCCCTGCAGACCGGGGACCTACTGCTATGAGCCATAGGAATAGGTCCCCAGAACGGAGGAGCAGTGGAGCATCAAAGCGGGACAGTATGGCGGCCTACAACTATATATATGGGCAGTTTGGGGGCCTACAGCTATATTTGGGGGCACAGAGGGGGCCTAACAACTTTATGGGGACACAAAGCGGGTACTATTACTGTGTGTGACAATAAACATGGGGAGTTTGTAATAGGGATCGACCGATATCGGATTATTATCGGGGCATTATCGGCAAGGTAATTTCTGATACCAATAACGGCCAAAATTGTGAATATCGTTCGATAATATCGGCCAAACCGATAATCGGTCGATCCCTAGTTTGTAAATAGGTGGTGGGTATTGTACTGCAGAAAGAAGCCTAAAATGTTTGTTTGGTTCTGTGGAGACGTCTTGTATGGGTGAAGTCTTAAAGGGGTATTCCAGGATTTTTTTTTATTTGACTATGCTACAGGGGCTGTAAAGTTAGTGTAGTCCATAATATAGTGTCTGTACCTGTGTGTGACGGTTTTCTCACAATTCTTCTGTGATTTTCACCCCAATATTTATTTTTACCAGCATACAAAATGACTGTTGTCTCGGATTTTTCCCAGCTTGCAATGCAGCCGAGACCTGACCTCACTAGTCAGCTGATGACAGGGAGCCTGTCTGCTTCAATCGGTAGGAGAGAGATCAATCTGCAACTAATGCAACAGCTGTAGGCACCCTGATTGAAAACCACAGGTCTTTTGAATGGATGCAGCTCATTAATGTTTCAATGGGTGGTTGTGGCTGATGTGTGGGAGGGAGGAAAATGGAATTATGGGATTTGTAGGCAAAAGAGAAAACTCAAACAGGAAATACCAGTTCACAAAAAGCATAGCCACAGTGTTATGGTAATCTCACAACATAGCCATTTAGCCCCAAGACAAGCGCAGATCCTTCCTAAGCATGTCCATTACTGTCTGCCAGGTACGTACTAAAATCACCTTATGGTGGAGAACCCCTTTAATGGCGGTCTGGGCCAGATAATGAAAAAAAGAAAAGTAAACAACTCCAGTTAGAGAAGACGTCACCTGTAAATTGGGGGACTGGGGAGATAGGGAGAGGAACAGGGGCCAGTTCTAGAGTAAAGTAACGCATATGAATTCTACTATAATCATTACAAAATGTCTCTAATATGGGGGTACAATTTTTTGGGAATGGGCTGTCAAGGGGTACTCAGGCAAAAAAGGTTGAGAACCACTGGTAGATACCATGATCAGTACTGATCACAGCATCTAAAGAGTGAATGGCGGACATCAGTGCAGATTGCTGACGTCCGCCTTGAACTTGCTGCCGCTCAGGACGTCATTGTACGTGAAGTACTAGGGCACCGGGACGTACATTAAGTTTTATAACACCGACACTAAGTAATCCCTGCGCAGCGTGGTAAATGTGTGGCATGGTTATAGTGCAGGCTCAGAAAGCGGGCGCAATGTACAATGGGTTGGAACCTCTAATCCAGTGTTTCCCATGCAGGGTGCCCTCCAGCTGTTGCGAAACTACAATTTACAGCATGCTCGGACAGCCGTTGGCTGTCCGAGCATGCTGGAAATTGTAGTTTTGCAACAGCTGGAGGCACCCTGGGATGGGAAACACTGGTGTAAGTGCAGACAACATAAAAATTCCCCCTGCTGTGTGTGAGACTGAGGTTATACAGGACACAAGTCCCTATTGAGTAAACCTCGTGCAAATATCAGGAGATTATCGTAATCTAGTGTATGCCTAAAAGCGCCGATGCCAGGAAGCGCTGCCAGCTGAGCAGATCATTATTTGTAGGTTACATTACTACAACTTGTGCAAATATTTAGGAGAGGAAAGAACTGAATAAACCTGGGGCTCTCACAAATGCGAAAATCAGAGCTGATGGTTCAAAAATCATGTATAGCATGCAGTTTCAGTGAGTCACCACTTGGTGGCGCTGCAGTGCTCATGTTACAGAACTCTATCATACACCTGGTAAGACAATTATAGAAGGACAGGTCAAAGATTTTATATATAATCAGTGCAGGATAAGTAATGTAATGTATGTACACAGTGACCTCACCAGCAGAATAGTGAGTACAGCTCTGGAGTATAATACACGATATAACTCAGGATCAGTACAGGATAAGTAATGTAATGTATATACACAGTGACCTCACCAGCAGAATAGTGAGTACAGCTCTGGGGTATAATACAGGATATAACTCAGGATCAGTACAGGATAAGTAATGTAATGTATGTACACAGTGACCTCACCAGCAGAATAGTGAGTACAGCTCTGGAGTATAATATAGGATATAACTCAGGATCAGTACAGGATAAGTAATGTAATGTATGTACACAGTGACCTCACCAGCAGAATACTGAGTACAGCTCTGGAGTATAATACAGGATATAACTCAGGATCAGTGCAGGATAAGTAATGTAATATATGTACACAGTGACCTCACCAGCAGAATAGTGAGTACAGCTCTGGGGTATAATACAGGATATAACTCAGGATCAGTACAGGATAAGTAATGTAATGTATGTACACAGTGACCTCACCAGCAGAATAGTGAGTACAGCTCTGGAGTATAATATAGGATATAACTCAGGATCAGTACAGGATAAGTAATGTAATGTATGTACACAGTGACCTCACCAGCAGAATAGTGAGTACAGCTCTGGAGTATAATACAGGATATAACTCAGGATCAGTGCAGGATAAGTAATGTAATGTATGTACACAGTGACCTCACCAGCAGAATAGTGAGTACAGCTCTGGGGTATAATACAGGATATAACTCAGGATCAGTACAGGATAAGTAATGTAATGTATGTACACAGTGACCTCACCAGCAGAATAGTGAGTACAGCTCTGGAGTATAATACAGGATATAACTCAGGATCAGTATACAGGTCAATTATTGTGGACAAATTCTAAAAAAAATTAAACCTTTCTTCTGATACTATTAATAGAGGCGGGTAAGGACATGATAAGTAGAAATCATACCCCTGCTTGATTCTGACAGGGATCTGCTACTTCCTCCCGGCAGCGAGTGAACGGTGAATGATAATAATTACTGATAATCATTCAGCTGGAACTGACAGAATCAATACACGTCATGAAGGAGAAAGCGATGGAGGATGGACGGTATATTCCAGGACATTACAGATCAGCTAGTCCAATGTGTCTCAACCTTCTGCAGCCAAGTACCATCTTCTTAACAAAATATACTCAAAGCTAAGATGGTACACTGTGCTGCCTCATAAAAGCACGGCATGATGACAGTCCCAATACCCCCTGGGGATAGGCACATACTTCTTGGGTTCAAACACTTAAAAATCTGTAAGCTAGCCCCATACCCCCTGAGGATGCAGTGGATATGGCGAAACACGTTAGAGGGAATGGCAAATTTGTACTAGCTATGAGTTCAGTGTGTTATAGGTGTATTCTGCAGGAACATCATAGATACAGTAGAATACATAATTGCAGTGCACAATGGTGTATATCTACTGCCAATTCCCATTTCTGTAAACCTTGTAGAGTTTTAAATGATGTATTATAGAGATCCTAGGTATATAAAAGTCTTATGCTTGCTCCTATATCCCCTTTTAAAGAGTTTCCCAACACTGCCCTAGTGACTGGATGAACTGAAGGCCTTGTGGACAGCAGGCAATATGACCTATGCACAAGGTTACACGGTTTCCCACCAACGTATAGTAACATATGTTCCAGCAGAAGCTTTGACCCCCATATCTTTATTACACAACGTGCCAAAGGGGCAATGCCTTAATTTAAAGGGCTTCTCTGGGCACCACTTTCTGGATAGGCCATCAATATCTAGAAATACCATACACAGCTGTTTGCCATTACTGTGGCACCCACAGAAAGCACCATACACTGTATCATGACTATGCATAGAAAAGGGGGAGCCAGCACCATATTCTTGAAGTCCCTGAGGAGCAGTGACCTATCAAGAAACATCGTCTGTTCTTTACCACTCTTCAGACGCCAACAAAATGGTACAGGGGAATTGAAAAAAAGTACAAAACTCCCTCCCCCTCTCCTTCAGCACCTAGACTGAGGAAGGTAGACAGGCGAGGAGGAAGGTAGACAGGCGAGGTCTAATTTTCAGTAGCCAGACAAGCTGCTTGCTTTCACCAGATTCCTCATGTTAGCTCCCTCTGCTGGTTAACAGTGGGAGATGTGACAAGTTATTTCATTAATTCATTAATTTCATTAAGTTATTTCCCAAAAAAAATATAAAAAAATTTAATAAAAATAAAAGTGAAAAAATGATTTAAACTCCAAAAAAAAATTCATAATAATAATTACATTTGGTGACACATTACCTTTAAAAGGGGTACTCCGGTGCTCCAGCGCTCTGAACATTTTGTTCAGAACACTCTGTGCCAGAGGCCGTGATTGTGACATCATGCCACGCCCCTTGTGATGTCATACCACGCCCCCTCCATTTATCTCTAAGGACACGCCCTCTCCCATAGACATGAATGGAGGTGGCATCACCAGTGGTGTGGATTTAATGTCACGACCACTGCCACAGGAACCTCGCATTTGTTTAGAACGCCGGGTGCTGCGGGAGAATGCGGGAGGCCCCAGTGATGGGACCCCCGCGATCAGATCTTTAGCCCTATCCTTTGCATAGGGGATAAGATGTTTAGCAGTGGAGCACCCCTTTAATGGAAACTAAGCTGCAGTACCCAGCACGGCCACTACACAATGTACGGTGCTGTCTGCTTCCTGTGCATGTTTACTGTGTATAGAGGCAAATAGCCGGGTGTCAGACCCCCCGATCACATACTGATGGCCTATCCTGAGGACACGTTACAGCGCAACCATGTTTATTTACATTAGACACAGTGATTTAAAGGGGTTATCCAGGAAAAAACTTTTTTTTATATATCAACTGGCTCCAGAAAGTTAAACAGATTTGTAAATTAAGATTAAATGGTGGATGTCTGGTATCAATAATAGAGAAAACAAAATTGGTATATAAAATGGTATTTAATATGTATTAAATAGTGCGTTCCCGCAGGGCCCTACGGTGGCGCATAAATGGTTAAAAGATAATAAATATAAAAATGCAACAAGTTGTTACACTACAGAGCGAACATGTGTAGTACTAATAACACTCTTAATAACAAATGTATCTATTATGGCTGCCAGCCGTATAATGATACACTGGATGATACTGTAACATATAACATACACTGATCAGAATGGTAGTAGGTTCAAAGCAGATTAGTAGTGCCCCTTCATCAGTGGTGTATAACAGCTATACACCACTGAGGAAGGGGCACTACTAATCTGCTTTGAACCCCGAAACGCGTTTGGTGACTGTGATTGAGCCTTATATATTGGTCTAGTTCACACTACAGTTGCGGTTATACAAGCACTGATCGGACAGTTCCTCTCTGGAGAGACTCTACTTATCATCCACTTACTACATGGTCTTGCATTCAAATCCATCTGCTGAACCGGTGCAGAGCCCTCCACCATTGGAATAATACTTCTATCTGCACGCATTATTGACATTTAACGTCATTCAGTACTAACAAGCCTCCCGCACAAGGTCAGCTGACCTGCCATCAGCTGACCTGCTAAGTCAGACGCCAAGAGACAACTCGCGGGTGAGAGCGGCTGTATACTATGCAATCAACACTCCGCCCCGGCTAGAGTACACCTGACGCCAAGGGACAGCTCGCCGGTGAGAGTGGCTGCACATCCTGCGACCATCACGCCGCCCCGGCTAGAGCGCATCTGTCCATCGCCCATCTGTTCACCAGCGGTGCGGTGAGTGGCACAATTGTGCCAGCGATCATATTTTGATTTGCAGGCCATTTGGTTGTGGAGTGGAGAAACCGGTAACAGCGATCTCGCTTCAATACCCACTATACAAACTGATCTGTATGTCATAATTATTACAGCATATGATTCTATCACAGGACATTGTTTCAGGACAATCGTAGGATTTATTTTACAGGACACAACTTCACCATCTATAGGACTGTCCTCTTTACCATTCACAGAAATTTTGTACATTTATTTATTTTTTTGATATCAAGCTATTTCCTTTCCAGGAGGAACGTTCCTATTTTATTTTTGTGCACATCATTCTGATCAGTGTATGTTATATATGTTACAGTATCATCCAGTGTATCATTATACGGCTGGCAGCCATAATAGATACATTTGTTATTAAGAGTGTTATTATTAGTACTACACATGTTCGCTCTGTAGTGTAACAACTTGTTGTTGCATTTTTATATTTATTATCTTTTAACCATTTGTGCGCCACCGCAGGGCCCTGCGGGAACGCACTATTTAATACATATTAAATACCATTTTATATACCAATTTTGTTTTCTCTATTATTGATACCAGACATCCACCATTTCATCTTTTTGATATTGAGCTGAGGACTAATATCCCATTTCTATCACTTTTTTATATCTCTCTGTGGGGGAGAGCTTTTAGTTAACCTCGCTCATTTTTTGTGGTTGAGCTACACATATCTGTATATCCAGATTTGTGAATTACTTCTATTAAAAAATCTTAATCCTTTCAGTACTTAGGAGCTTCTGAAGTTTAGGTTGTTCTTTTCTGTCTAAGTGCTCTCTGATGACACGTGCCTCGGGAACAGCCCAGTTTAGAAGAGGTTTGCTATGGGGATTTGCTTCTAAACTGGGCGTTTCCCGAGACACGTGTCATCAGAGAGCACTTACACAGAAAAGAACAACCTTAACTTCAGAATCTCCTAAGTACTGAAAGGATTAAGATTTTTTAATAGAAGTAATTTACAAATCTGTTTAACTTTCTGGAACCAGTTGATATATAAAAAAAAGTTTTTTCCTGGAATACCCCTTTAGGGTCATATAACCCCTAATGTGGCCACAAAAAGCCACGTAACCCCAGCCTTAAATTAGTAATCCAGGAGTGGAAAACCAGAGCTACACCTGTCCCCAGGCAGTGTGTGGTATAACAAATTGGCTCCATTCACTTCAATGGAACCGAGCTGCAATACAACACACAACCAGAGGACAGGAGTAGCGCTGTTTATCAAAGAAATAAGCTGTTTTTCAAATCCTGGATAACCACTCTAAATGGGTTATCTACTAATAGAAGATAAAAGCTGCTTTCTTCAAAGAACAGCGCCACCCCTGTCCTCAGGTTGTGTGTTGTATAGCAGCTTGCTCCATTGATGTTAAAGGGGTACTCCACCCCTAGACATCTTATCCCCTATCCAAAGGATAGGGAATAAGATGTCTGATTGCGAGGGTCCTGCCGCTGGGGACCCCCGCGTTCTCGGCTGCGGCACCCCGCTGTCATCACTGCACAGAGCGAACTCGCTCACGGCCCACCCCTTTAATGCAAGTCTATGGATAGGAGATAAGATGTCTAGGGGCGGAGTACCCCTTTACCCCTTAAGGACTGAGCGATTTCACGTTTTTGCATTTTCGTTTTTTCCTCCTTGCCTTTAAAAAATCATAACCCTTTCAATTTTGCACCTAAAAACCTGTATTATGGCTTATTTTTTGCGCCACCAATTCTACTTTACAGTGACATCAGTCATTTTACTGAAAAATCCACAGCGAAACGGAAAAAAAAATTTGAAGAAAAAATGCCATTTTGTAAATTTTGGGGGCTTCCGTTTCTACATAGTACATTTTTCGGTAAAATTGACACCTTGTTATTCTGTAGGTCCATACGGTTAAAATGATACCCTACTTATATAGGTTTGATTTTGTCGTACTTCTGGAAAAAATCATAACTACATGCAGGAAAATTAATACGTTTAAAATTGTCATCTTCTGACCCCTATAACTTTTTAATTTTTCTGTGTTAAGGGCGGTATGAGGGCTCATTTTTTGCGCCGTGGTCTGAAGTTTTTAGCGGTACCATTTTTGTTCTGATCAGACTTTTTGATCACTTTTTTGTGGTATAAAAAGTGATAAAAAATCCGCTATTTTGGACTTTGGAATTTTTTTGAACGTACGCCATTGAACGTGTGGTTTTAAAAGTGGTATATTTTTATGATTCGGACATTTACGCACGCGGTGATACCACATATGTTTATTTTTATTTACACTGTTTTATTTTGTTACTAGGAAATGCCGAGTGATTTAAACTTTTAATTCAGAAGGGAATACCTGAAAGGGTTAACTTTTTTTTTTTACACTTTTTTTTTGCGAGCTCATAGCTCCAATAGGGATCTATGAGCTTGCAATGGCTGATTGCATACACAGATTGTTGCCTTGACGTTGCATGGCAACAAGCTGTGTAATCGGCGGTTGATTGCTCCAGCCTGTAACTCAGGCATGGAGCAATCAATCAGAGCCAGGATGCCGACGGAAGAAAGTAGGGACTTTCTTCTCTCCGGGTAGCTGATCGGGGCATCACGATTTTATCGCTATGACCCCGATCAGCCCGACTGAGCAACCGGGAAGCATTAACTTTCACTTTCGATGCGGCGCTCAGCTTTGAGCGCTGCATCGGAAGGGTTAATAGCGTGTGGACGAACGATCGCTGCCGCGCGCTATTAGCCACGGGTCCCGGCTGTGAACAGGTGCCGGGACCATCCCGCTATGATACGGGGTCCCGCCGGGATCCCGCGTTATAGACAGGGACCGGACTTAGGACGTACTCATACGTCTTAAGTCCTTCAGGGGTTAAAGGAAAACAGTCATCCTGTTCACCCACGCTAAACTCAATACACTGGGTCACAGTGTGGGTGAACAGGAGACCGCTGAGGGGTGAATGCGTTAAATACCTACCTGTAGTCCAAGGTTGTGTCCCTCCAAAGATCCTCTTCTATCCCTGCTGAATTGCGCACAGAAGTTTGGCCCGCCGGGTGAATTTGAATATTCATTCGCGCTGGTCACGTGAGCGCTCAGTAGGCACAAACTCTCATGTGACCAGCGCCAATGTATATTCAAATTCACCCGGCGGGCCAAACTTCTGTGCGCAATTCAGCAGAGATAGAAGAGGATCATTGGAGGGACACAACCTTGGACTACAGGTAGGTATTTAACGCATTCACCCCTCATCGGTCTCCTGTTCACCCACACTGTGACCCAGTGTATTGAGTTTAGCGTGGGTGAACAGGATGACCGGTTTCCTTTAAAGGACATCCGCAGTGAAAAACTTTCATCGGCTAATGCGCATGTCGTGGAGCTCATTGAGCTCGACGGACACCCCCCCCCCATACAGCTCTATGGGAGAGGCACGAACGCTGCATCCCCGCCTCTCCCATAGAACTACATTGAGGAGGCGTGTCGGCCGAGGTGTCGTCATGCTGCTGCCGGCGCGGCCCCATGCAGGAGATCGCAGGTTGTCCAAGCATTCGAACCCCCCGCTATCAGACACTTATCCCCTATCCTGTGGATAGGGGATAAGTTCATTGTACTGCAGATTTCCTTTAAGGGAGCCAAGCTGTTATACCACACACAACCTGAGTACAGCTGTGGCGCTCTTTTTCTATTCCTGGATAACCCCTTTAATTACAGGTTATCCCGCTTCCGAGACCTCTAGCGATCATCTGTTATCTGTGCGAGAACCCACCAGCAGGTGTTTCGGTGTTTCCCAACCAGGGTGCCTCCAGGTGTTGCAAAACTACAACTCCCAGCATGCCCGGACAGCCAAAGGCTGTCCGGGCATGCTGGGAGCTGTAGTTTTGCAACATCTGGAGGCACCTTGGTTGCGAAACACTGAGGTGTTTAATTCCTCAGCAGCGCCACCACAGGAGAAAAGAAGCATTACACAGTTCCTGATAAATTCCCTGTGTTCTTGGTATATTCCATGAACGTCCCGGGTACTCCGCCGACAGATGAGGTCCCCCCCCAACCTGTGACTCGCCATCTATTGCAAACCTACAACTCCCATCATGCCCTGGGAGTTGTAGACTTGCAACAGCTGGAGAGCCGCAGGATGAGGACGGCCCTGATGGGCGACAGGTTATATGGCCAACAATAATAACATTAGAATAAAGCACGAGGATGATCCATAAGGGTATATGGACGCCTTTGACCAAATGCCTCTCTTTTTGGCGCGCCCATCTTCTTGTTCCATTGGTGAATGTGTAAAACTTCATACATATGTTCCGCCAAAAAAAATGGCGCACTCAATATATAGCAAAACGACAGCCTAGAGGTAATTTCTTGCCAAGGTGGCAGCTGTTACCATGACAACAGCAGGGATGCTGCTTTGACTGTGGTCATTGGACACTTCCAGTAAAAGTGGCAGTGTGATAGCATAAGGCCAGCATGGGAAGATCTCATCCTGTGACCAATGGATTATTTTGGCTCTAGTGGAACTACAAGTCCCATAGTGTCTGGTAACTTTGCCACAGGTTGGCTGAAGAACAAGTTATAGCCCTGGCTGCCAATAACTGGGCTGTCATATGCCCCACTCCAATCAATCCCTCCCTGCGCCCCTCTTCCAATACCACATGGTTTCTTCCATGCACCAAGAATGTACCTAGCGGAACGTACCAACACCTGTCACAGGTAGGAAAACATGGACTGTACCATGTCTCGGATAAGGAGGGTCTGGTGCCCGCTGGGTGATCACACAGCAGCACCTCGGGGGGAGGTTATGCAGCAGGGATCATGGCGGAGGGTCGTTACCTGGTCAGCCAGCTCCTCGGCTTTTCCCATCAGATCCGCGGGCGCCATCTCCTCCTGTGCTCTCAGTGAGCCCGTCCGTCTAGCAAGCAGGCTGGCACTGGCGATAGGGGGGGCGTGACCCCGATGCGTGACGTCATCTTCGACTCCCCCTCTGCTATTGGTGGATACCTGGCGATCGACGGAGTCACGTTTCTTTTTCCGCCAATAGCTGCGTCCCAACTCACTGCTTCGCCGTGTTGTGCAATACGAGTGGAAATCGGGAGGCGTCCATAATAAGTAAGGGCGGCCTGCCCTCACTGTCAACGTGGACAGAAATACAGTCTGGGGGAGAGTTCATAGAGAGGGAGACGCGGGCTGAGAAGACAGGAGACGCGTAGTGTGTACATGTACATGTGTATAAACGCTGGGTATTGGGGGGAAAGGCTGAAGTGTGACTGTACTGCAGTGTTTCCCAACCAGGGAGCCTCCAGTAGTTGCAAAACTACAACTCCCAGCATGCCCGGACAGCCAAAGGCTGTCCGGGCATGCTGGGAGTTGTAGTTTTGCAATAACTGGAGATGCCCTGATTGGAAAACATTGATCTAAACCCTCCCCTGCAATATTCCAACCTACCATGTGTCAACTGTACAGTATATACATCCCTGATATAGTCATGTGACTGGCATCAGGTGTATGTGGGCACCATGGAGGAGGGGATTTATCAAAATCTGTGTAAAGAGTGGAGTAGTTTCCCATAGCAACCAATCAGATCGCTTCTTTCATGTTATAGAGGCCTTTATAAAGAACATAAATGAGTATAGTAGTTAGCCTCCCTCTGTGCCCACGTATAGTACTAGCAGGGATGTGGGAATTGTATCGCCCCGGGACATGCAGTTATGGGTGCCGGGCAGGTGAATTCTTCAGGCATTTAGCCCTGCTTCTGTTAGCAGAATTCACATATAACGGGGCAATCATTCTGGCCCCGTCACTAAACTCCTATAGACTGCAGCCTATAGCGAGCTGCGCAGGACTGCGGCGTCCCAGCGTAGGCGCGTGCAATGACCTCACTCATCACGCGCACCTCCGTTAGGACCGAGGATGCAGTCCAGTAACATAACCGCCGCGCCAATGAGCCTGTTGGAGGGCACATGGGGACGGATGACAGGTAAATAGGGTGAAATAGAATGGCGCGGGGGGGTGAAATTTAATGGCACGGGGGGGGGAGGGTGAAATAGAATGGCACGGGGGGGGGTTGAAATAGAATGGCACGGGGGGGGGGGTGAAATAGAATGGCACAGGGGAGGGGGTGAAATAGAATGGCACAGGGGAGGGGGTGAAATAGAATGGGACAGGAGGGTGAAATAGAATGGCACGGGGGGGGGGGTGAAATAGAATGGCACGGGGGGGTGAAATAGAATGGCACAGGGGGGGTGAAATAGAATGGCACAGGGGGGGTGAAATAGAATGGCACAGGGGGGGTGAAATAGAATGGCACAGGGGAGGGGGTGAAATAGAATGGGACAGGGGGGTGAAATAGAATGGCACAGGGGGGTGAAATAGAATGGCACAGGGGGGGGTGAAATAGAATGGCACAGGGGGGGTGAAATAGAATGGCACAAGGGGGGGATAGAATGGGACAGGGGGGAAATAGAATGGCACAGGGGGGGTGAAATAGAATGGCACGGGGGGGTGAAATAGAATGGCACAAGGGGGGGGAATAGAATGGGACAGGGGGGGAAATAGAATGGCACAAGGGGGGGGAATAGAATGGGACAGGGGGGGAAATAGAATGGCACAGGGGGGGTGAAATAGAATGGCACAGACAGGGGGGGGCACAGGATGGTAGCAGCTTTTCTAATGCTGATACTGGTACCACATTGTGCATTGTCACGTGATGCATGCAATTGGCAGTATAGCAAGGAGTGTGTCACCAAACTATATAAGGGCGTCACTTTGAAAAGTTTGGAAAGCTCTGACTTAGGGAGTATAATTGTTTAAATTGGAGCCCTACCTGATGGGGGTGATATCTATCTGGGGGCCTGTCTACCTACTGGGGGAGCTCTACCTAATGGGGTCATTTCTATCTGGGGCTCTTTCTGGGAGCCCTACCTTTTTACCAGCTGGGGGGACATAAATATCTGGGGCCCTATTTACATACTAATGGAGCCCTACATGCCTGCCTACCTGATGAGGGGACATACCTACATGAAAGGGGGGGGGGACTACCTATTTATTGGGCAGACTTACTTATCAGGGGCCCTAATCCACCTAATGGGGTGAAATACTGGTCTGCCTATTAATTTTCTATTATTTATTTTATGTACCAGGACAAGTGAATCGTCATGAGGGACAAGAAGATTGTTCTCCCTTTTAGTCCCTTGGACAAGTATTTTTTTTTTTTTTACATTTCCACACCCCTGAGTATTCCTCCAAATTGCCCCAATACTGACCCAATATATTGATAGGCATCCATACTTCCCCATAAAGCAGTAGGCCTCCATACTGCCTCAATATCGTAGAAGGCCTTTATACTGTCCCTATATAGTAGTAGGTCTCCATACTTCCTCCATAAAGTAGCAGGCCTCCATATAGTAGAAGGCCTAATTACTTGGTCGCTTCATTGGGGGACACCAACAATGTTTTAGTTTTACTTTTAGCTGAGTCCCCCAATAAAGGCTGCGAGAAGGAGATTTTTCAGTGAGTACAAAAAATCTACTGACTGCCCCCATATAGTAGTAGGCCTCCATAATGTCCCTTTATAGTGATAGGCCTCCTTACTGCCCCAATATAGTAGTAGGTCTTCATACTGCCCCAATATAGTAGTAGGTCTTTATACTGCCCCTATATAGTAGTAGGTCTTTATACTGCCCCTATATAGTAGTAGGTCTTTATACTGCCCCTATATAGTAGTAGGTCTTTATACTGCCCCTATATAGTAGTAGGTCTTCATACTGCCCCTATATAGTAGTAGGTCTTCATACTGCCCCAATATAGTAGTAGGTCTTTATACTGCCCCTATATAGTAGTAGGTCTTTATACTGCCCCTATATAGTAGTAGGTCTTTATACTGCCCCTATATAGTAGTAGGTCTTTATACTGCCCCTATATAGTAGTAGGTCTTCATACTGCCCCAATATAGTAGTAGGTCTTTATACTGCCCCTATATAGTAGTAGGTCTTTATACTGCCCCTATATAGTAGTAGGTCTTTATACTGCCCCAATATAGTAGTAGGTCTTTATACTGCCCCTATATAGTAGTAGGTCTTTATACTGCCCCTATATAGTAGTAGGTCTTTATACTGCCCCTATATAGTAGTAGGTCTTTATACTGCCCCTATATAGTAGTAGGTCTTTATTCTGCCCCTATATAGTAGTAGGTCTTTATACTGCCCCTATATAGTAGTAGGTCTTTATACTGCCCCTATATAGTAGTAGGTCTTTATACTGCCCCTATATAGTAGTAGGCCTCCATACTGTACCTGTATAGTGATAGGCCTCCTTACTTCCCCTATATAGTAGTAGGTCTCAATACTGCTCCCATATAGTTATAGGCCTCGTTACAGACCCAATATGGTGAAATAGATCCTGGTTGTACCCAGTGAACATCTGCCCCCTTCCTGATTAGTTTATCAGAAGCAGTGCATGCGCCAGAAAGTTCAACACTGACAAGCTGACAGTTAGATGATACATTTTTTTATTAAAGGAAATTCCCAATAAAAAGATGCTAGAAAAAAAACCTGTGTGGAAACTTAGCCTTAGGGTCTATTCACACGGCAGAATTTCCACTTGTGGAATTCCACCTCAAATTAAAGTTGTACCCCAGTTCCTGATACGGACAGAGGTTTCAGCAGAGAGCACTGTGTCAGACTGAAAAGAACTTCAGAAAGAAATACAACTTCCTGTGGTGCATACAGCAGCTGATAAGTACTGGAAGAATTAAGATTTTTAAATAGAAGTAATTTACAAATCTGTTTAACTTTCTGGCACCAGTGGATTTTAATTTTTTTTTTTTCCAACTAAGTACCCCTTTAAAGCCCATAGACTTCTATGGGATTCCTCACTCCCATTCATACTTCTGAATTTCCGCTTGCGTGCCACGTGAAAAGACCCTTAAAGTTGTGCTACAGTATATTTGTATCTTATATGTAGTTGTCATGAATCCTTGGTAATACATATTAATATGTAATGTAAATTAAACCGCACGGTCTATGGCTTATGCGTACAAAAATAGCAAAGTCCAGAATAGCAAATTTTTTGTCACTTCATATACCATAAAAAATTTATAAAAAATGATCAAAAAGCCCAATCAAACAAAAATGGCCCTGATTAAAACTAAAGATCACAGCGCAAAAAAATTCCCTCATACATCCCTGTATACGAAAAATAAAAAAGTTTTAGGGGGTCAGGTAATTTTAAGCATACTAATATTCGTACAAAAAGTTATAAAATAAAACCTATATAAATTGGGTATAGTTGTAATATAATGTGAAAAATGCAAGGCATAGAAACAGAAGTCCCCAAAATTTCAAAATGGCGATTTTTTTAAATTTCAATTTCACCCTCCAAATAATTTACTTTTTGTTTTGTCATAGATTTTGTGGTAAAATTTATAAACAAGCCCTCATATGGGTATGTAGGTGGAAAATTAAAAGCGTTATGGTTATTAGAAGGCGAGGAGGAAAACACGAAAGTGCAAAAATTAAAAAATCCCTGTGCCCTTAAGGAGTTAACATGGGGGAAATTGGCCTTTTAAAAATGGAATGTTTTTGCCCTCTTGACAAGTCTTTGTTTTCTACTTTTAAGGTATGTTCATGCTCAGGAATTTACAGATTCACTAATTAGAATTGATGTTTCCACTGACCCATTCACACTATGGAATTTTCGAGGAGGAAAATTCACCCGCCAAAAGAATGAACATGGACTGCATTAATTGTGATAACTCATATCGGTGCGGTCCTAGCACCAAAGGATTTTGGTGGCAGCTGCTCACATGGAATCTCCAACCCAGAATATTTGTAGGCGGAGATTCTGTAGTGTGAACATACCTTTAGGGTACATTCACACATATATAATACTCTGTGGCTATCCTGAAGCAGAAAATCTGCAAGTAGATTTTCTGCAGACTCATTGAGGTCAATGCGTAGCAACGTAATCCCCAGAAAACCTGCAGCAAATTATGTACGTGTGAACATACACTTAAAGTGTAACCTCTACATCACACTATATCCCTAATGACCCCAGATCACATAGAAAGAATCACAACACCAATCATCATAGACATAATAGCTCCAACAGAAATCTATAACCTATATAGCCTCCAGTTACCATAAAACCAACAAAAAAACGGGGCTCGGGACATCTTATCGGTAAAAATTATGCCCCATATTCCAAGCGGAAGGCCCTAGTTCTTCAGCTACTAATTCCATCCAATATGCTATTACTGACATGAATATACAGTCAGACAAAATCCCACAGGACCTTTTGGATCTATTGGACACTACGCCTCGAGATGGGATTAGCCTCCCTTCGGGTAACTATAACAGCAGTGACACTTCTATTTTGGAGGATTCCCTCATTACAGTACATCGCGTCACACCTTCCCCCATTAAGTGTATGTCTGACTATCAGTACTTTACACCTACAGGTCCCTCTATTTCATTTACTGCCCTTACTACACATGGTACATCTGATTCAGACACATAGGCGTGCACACGGGGTGTGCCGGGTGTGCCTAATCCAGGGCGGTCCGAGGGCCCGGCCGGATTATGGGCCCACCGCCGCTACTGAGGATCCGGGACATTTGTCCCAGATCCCCAGCAGACAGCGCTGCCTTTTCCGGAATGTGCGATACACATCTGCAGCTTACACAGAGGAGACGTGACCTCCGCCCCCATGCAGCACACAGTACAGGCGCCGATGAGGTCACTCATCCGCACCTGTACTGTGGAGGGGAGATGACACGGGCCCCTGCTGAGGAGATCGCTGCGTGGGACATCAGGTGAGTATCTTTTTTTTTTTTATCTCTGCCTATACCTATGGGGGAGGGGGAGTAACCCTGCCTATACCTATGGGGAAAGTGGGGGGGGGATAACTCTGCCTATACCTATGGGGAAGGGAGAGACTCTGCCTATACCTATGGAGAAAGGGGGGGGGGACTCTGCCTATACCTATGGGATTGGGGAATGGGTAACTCTGACTATACCTATGGGGAAAGGGGGGGGGGTAACTCTGCCTATACCTATGGGGAAAAGGGGGTTTAACTCTGGCTATACCTATGGGAAATGGGGGGTTTAACTCTGCCTATACCTATGGGGAAAGGGGGGGGGGGACTCTGCTGCCTATACCTAAGGAGAAAGGGGGGTTAACTTTGTTCCTTTACCTATTGGGAAGGGGGGTTAACTCTCCTGCCTATACCTATGGGGAGGGGGGGGGGGTTAGGTCTGCTGCCTATACCTATGGGGAAGGGTGGGGGGCTAACTCTGCTGCGTATGTGTGTGTATATATATGTATATATGTATATATATATATGCACATACGCACGCGAGTGGCGTGAATTTATGCTTTAGGGTGCACGCGCCTATGTTCAGACAGCTCCCCCTCTTGTAACACTACTGCTTTTTTAGGCCTTCCCTCCACTATGCAGCTCCCACCATTACTAGTGCCCCCACTGGAGGTCCATCCATTGGAAACGGTACATTGTGCCACCATTGGGGACAAAAAGAAAAGACAGAGAAAGAGGGGATGCTGAGGAGGAAGGGCTAGAAGACAGAGGCAGGGGAAAAAGAAAATCTTCCAAAACATCTTCAGAAGAAGTAACCACAGTCAAAATCTTTCATTTGTCCACTTGCGTTCTAGATGAAATTGATCGTAGTATCCTTGAGAAAGGTTTATCATATTGCCCTACAGCCAAATCTGACAGCTTTAATTTATTTATGGACTTGAATAGTTTTATTAGAAAGCTGACAATTAAGCCTTTCTTTGCTATCAATGATAAAGAGGATCTAGCTAATAAAGAATGTGGGGAGGGGTCTACACCCAGAAATTCTAGATACACCCCCAATACATACAGGGGTCAAACCCAAGTCCACCTTATTTCCACTTCAATCTAGAGGGTGCTATATTAAAACTTTCTCTTCTCTGGTTAGCACTGAATTGGACAACTTATCCAAATCCAGAACTAAATATTCCATTAATTTAAGTAAGAAAGAAACCATGGCAGATAATGGTGATATTGTGATTAAATCTGCGGACAAGGGGGGAGGGATTGTTATTATGTATCGGGAGTATTACATCAAAGAGGCGTTCAGACTCCTTTCCAATAACAATTTCTACAAACTCTTCCCTTTAAATCCCACCATTGAATATACCAAGGATTTACATGCTCTGATTATGAATGGCTTCACTAATGGTGTTCTCAACAAAGCGGAAAGGGATTATCTTTTAGTCACTGAACCTGCATTACCTGTATTTTATTTTTTACCCAAGGTTCACAAATGTGAAAAGAATCCTCCGGGTCGACCTATAGTCTGGTGTCCCGGTACCGTATTGCATACCGTACCTAGTGTGGTAGTCCCCAAAGTCAGAGTAACTACGTAACTACGTATATTTAATATAATGTATAGTACTTACCTTGTTTAGCGTCGCAGGACCTTCGGTCATCTGACTATGTTAATAACCTCTATGGTATGTTGGAGGACCTTTGGAGGTCCTTGGGTCACATGTTACCCATAATCCTTTGTAATGGTGATTGACACAAGTATTGGACCAATTAGCACTAGTCCAGCCCCTGCTCATATAAGGGAGCTGTAGCCAATTATCGCTCTCTTGGGTTGCTGCTCTCGTGGATGCCAGACTAGCAGGATGGATCTGCGCAACTTGCAAAGACACGCTAGGCCTGAAAACCTACCGGCCTCAGCGGAACTAAACCGTGAGTTCTAAACTACTCCCCGCTAAAGCTAGCGTGACTACTGGAGAGCAACTAAATCCCCTAAATCCAGTGGAACAGCGAATATTATCCTAAAGACTCTAAATTGCTAAAGTCCCGGTTATGAAACTTGCATAAAATCTTCAGTAAAAGTTACAACTGTTTCAGTAAACTCTCCGGTTGTGGACATTCCATTATTATCTACCTCCCTATAGCTCTTGGGAAGGGTGGCGGTAGGACAAGCATTACTGAGGAGCCCTCACCCTGGTGTCATGAATAGAAAGGGTTAACAAGCACCCTTTAGTCACTGCACAGCTACACTCCCCATACCCTACTCCCCCAGGCTATCACATAGCTTTTTGGCGTCCTACGAACAGGATTCGGGTGCGTGCCTACAGCTGTTGCCACCAAGTAAAGTGTACTCCCCCTATGTAAAAGACTGTATTAATGTGTTACGAAGCACCATCCAAGAGTATGGAATTGTGTGTATGGTGCCGCGTGCAGAGAGCACACGCGAAAAGTAAAGGGGGAGGCGAAAATTTATTTGCTGCGACAATGTGTAAAGTGAGAAGTGAATGTATGCTACGATCCTCCGGTCCGGTCAGCGATGCTAGAGTTAACCCGCTGCCGGAAAAGCGCTCAAAGAAAGCCTGCGCTGCGCCACCACCCGCTCCTGGGCGTGGCTACCAAGTAAATGTGTTGCAGCCGAAAGGGAACGTAAATTCACTGCTGTTGTGTCCGGGGGGACCGGTAGTCGGGGCTGCACCGATGACGTCCTTCTGGCCGGCAGCCATTTTGAAGAAGCCCATTATAAAAGGAGCCCTGCACAGCGACCTCTTCAGTCTGCACAAAGGAGAGCCGTACAGACATGGCGGAGAGCAGCGTTCCACGTGGCGTGCGCACCAAGATGGCACCGGAACAAAGGAAAGTTGCGGCGGTCGCAGCCCAACTGTTCCACGATCTTGCCGATTGTCTGCAGTGGTTATCATTGGATGAAGAGGGGGCCTGCAATCTTCCCCCACTGCCCGATGATGATGACGACTGGCCGGATACCCCTCCAGGGGAAGTCGCTGGGACATCTGGAGCAGCTTCACCAGTGAGACTGTCCCCTCACCACCGGACATGGGGTTCGTAGGCGGAGATCCCGACGGATGAATCCTCTGTAAGTACACCATCAGAGGCTGCCTTCTCTTCCTCCACCAGCCCTGAGCCAGAAATACCCCTGTCCGCTTTGCAGAGTGCACGACCATGCTCACCAAAATTACCCCAATGGGTCTTTGGGGATGAACCTGATTTGATCCAGTACATGCATGATGTTCTTCAACCCCTGCCTGGGAAGCCCCTTCCACCGGTCCCTAAGGCAGAGGGAAAGGGCCCGTCATGAGGCTGAAATAGCCGACTTGATGGGAAAGTTAAAGGCTCGACACAGAGAACTTTATGCTCCTAAGCACGTTCATCTGCCTCATGATGAGAGGATCAAGAAAACACCAAAGAGCTGGAGGCTCTCTTCATCTGCATGTGGGATCATTCCTGAGAAGGGGAGAAGCCCTTGGAACGTCATAGGGCAACAGTGGCCAAGTTCGACAAGGTCAGAGGTTATGGTACCCTCATTGATTGCCACACCAGCTATACCATCCTCGTAAACCGGCGAGCTGTACAGAGGCCATATCTCCACAAAAAGTTCCATTCCTTGGAGGTGGGTGAGATAGTGGAATACACCCCTGTCCAGGGCCTGCGAGGAGAGTGGGCTGCCGCAGTCACCAGACCAGCCGCTCCAACCCAGCTTCCTTTCAAGTACTTTCCTTCTACTGATTGGGAGGTGGACCCCTTCCAGCTGAGGCCGAAATGGCCTGCTTCTGATGCCTCCACCTACGAACTCGAGGAGGAATTACTACAGCAGCAGCCACTTCCTTCTACCTTCAGCAAAGTACCCAGGCCTACTCCTATTAAGGAGGTTGGGCCTACCCAGCGGGTACCAACCAATGTACCTAGGCCTACTCCCGACGCGGAGGTTTGGCCTGCCCACCAGGTACCAACAAAAGTGCTGCGGCCCACTCCCGACGAGGAGGTGGGGCCGAATCAACCAGCACCAACTGTTAGTCTCAATCCTACAGTGTCACATACTACCCTTACTAATGTGGTGTGGGAGAGTCACATTAACTCTTTGCCTGATCGTGATCCTGAGAGGGGTAGAGGCTCCAGGCGAGGAGCAGGACGTCATCGTAAGAGTTTCTTCTGAACTGTGACACTTATCTTGTCTTAAAGTTTTTGTCTTCACAGACTGTCTGCAATGTTTAAGAAGTGTGCCTAGCAGGACTATGCTAAGACTGTTCAAGTTGAAACCGTAACCGTCAAGCTTTTGTGCCTGGTCCTTAGACCAAGAGACTCCTAGCGGTAGGAGATTCGTAAGTGTGTGCCCGGCTAATAGCTCTAGCCGTGAAATTTGGACTCTTAGTGCAGGTGGACTGCTGATCCTTGCACGTCTGTTTACATGTATATACCTCAATAGTAACGTGACATTCTTTGCTAAAATTGCACTTATCAGGTGAATGCACCTGAACCCTGTTGGAGTGTTTAATAAATATTTGTGCTAAGGTAGCTCAATGTAAATGGTTATTGTACACAGAAACATTAGCCTTGTAAACTTGTACATAAAAAAATGTAAATCATAGGTGTTGTAGTAGTTGCTAGTAGGTGGCTTTCTCAGCTCCTCAAAGGATAACATGTCTGTCACCCATCACTAACACCTTCTCAAAGGTCCACTCAGGGAAAACTACCCCTAAGGTATCAAGACTGACCTCTCACATAGTAATACACACATAGTACCTCAAAATAATCACTTAAGTGTACTTACCTCACTTAAATTTAGTACACCAAACAACAAAAAAAATCACCTCACACTCAAGTAAATGCTTTGGGAATTGTAGCTAATGTCATTTTCCAATGCCTGCCACTGTTATGTACACTAACTCTTCTCTCTCCTATGAGTGCGATATGCCCTGCCTGGCCAGTAGGTGCTCTTGCGAGCTAAAAATAATACACGTAATCAAAAGGTAACCTAGGTAAGGTTTGTCTGTTGTGTTCTAGGGATAAGAGCGTGTAGCCAATGGACCCTAGTAGCCAGTTTATTGGTAGAAAGCCTCAGGCAAGCCAGTAAAGGTTTCAGTGTACTAAACAGGTAACTAAAATGGCATAAATGTATAGTGTGATTCAAAATGTCTAGTAAGCTTTAAAAATGTTAAGTAGGATGTATCTCATGTAAATAATATCATCCTGGTACTAAATTCATGAACCAAACAATCCTGTTCATGAGTTTACCCAAGCAAATGTATGTACCTCGGAGAAAGTTAAGTAGCTTTATAATGTTATTAACCGACCTTCACTTCGTCCCTCTGTCTTAGGGGACAGACGTCGAGGCTGACTTATTTTAAGTAAGAGGGTTTGTGGTATCCCGGTACCGTATTGCATACCGTACCTAGTGTGGTGGACCCCAAAGTCAGAGTAACTACGCTCAGGTAGGGTCCCCCAGGTGGGACAGCCCCTAGTCGCCTCTCCTCTACTCTAATTCTACAATGTTGATACATGTACATACTTAATAATAACGTATATTTAATATAATGTATAGTACTTACCTTGTTTAGCGTTGCAGGACCTTCGGTCATGTGACTATGTTAATAACCTCTATGGTATGTTGGAGGACCTTTGGAGGTCCTTAGGTCACATGTTACCCATAATCCTTTGTAATGGTGATTGACACAAGTATTGGACCAATTAGCACTAGTCCAGCCCCTGCCCATATAAGGGAGCTGTAGCCAATTATCGCTCTCTTGGGTTGCTGATCTCGTGGATGCCGGACTAGCAGGACGGATCTGCGCAACTTTCAAAGACATGCTAGGCCTGAAAACCTACCTGCCTCAGCGGAACTAAACTGTGAGTTCTAAACTACTCCCCGCTATACAATAGTGTCTGGTATTAATTCCTTAACAACCAATTTGTCACATTATGTGGACCTGCTTCTACAAAAACATGTGGTTAATCTCAAATCCTTTTTAAATGACATCTCTGAGTTCATTAATAACATTGTGGATGTACCCTGGGAGGACCAATTTCTCTTGGTCACTATGGACATCTCATCTTTATACACCGTAATCGATCACGTGTTAGGTGTCAGTGTGGTTAGTCATTTCCTACATAGAGATAGCAACATGCCACAGGCCCAGAGAGAATTTGTTCTTAATGGAATTAGATTCATTCTGAAGTACTATTTCGAATTCCAACAACAAATTTATTCCTATCACACCGGCACTGCTATGGGCTCAAAAATGGCACCTAGTTTTGCCAACGTATTTGTGTGCCTATTTGAGTCTGTTGTCCACACACCCACTATTTACGTTCTGCCGCTTTTACAAGAGGTAGATAGATGATATTTTCTTTATATGGAATGGGAGTGTATCTGAACTTAATGAGTTTTTATCTGTTCTTAATGATAATCAATGAGGTCTTACTTTTTACTCTGTTTTTAAAAATAATGCAGTTTTTGGATGTAGTAGTATTCCATGATGACACTAAACGTTTATCCACTAGAAACATTTTTAAAGCAGTAGACAGTAATAGTTATCTTGATTTTAACAGTGTACATTTTAAGAAGTTGCTTACTAACATACCTTTTGGGCAGTTCAAAAGAATTTGCAGGAACTGCACTACACAGAGCAAGATTTATGGCTAAAAAATATCCCAAAAACTTCTTCTCTGAAAAGGGCAAAGAATCTCACCCAACAGGAATGCCTGGTCCCTAAGAAGGAGATAGCGCCTTCTCAGGGTGCTAAAAAAACTGAATTGTCAGGGAACTTCATCACAACCTACTCTCCAGAGAATGTGGCCATTCAGGGCATTTTAAACAAACACTGGCACATCCTTTTAAAAGACCCACACTTAAGCTCTCTGCTCCCCCCCTAAAACCAGGTACTACATTTCAGAGGGCACATGCACTTAAGAAGCAGACTTAAAGGAACCAAGATTACCACCCAGACTTTTTTAAAGGAGTAGTCCGACGTGCACTTTTCTTATTTTATCCGGTCCGGGCTGCAAAAAAAAAAAAAGAAAACAAACTTTCTCTTGCATGCCTACGTGCCCCCGGAGCTCCGGTTCAGGTGTTCGGTCGCCGGGCTATTTGCTTCTTACTTCCTGTTTGCCCGGCACGTCACACGGAACTTCAGCCTATCACCGGCCGAGGCGGGACATCGCTGCGGCCGGTGATAGGCTGAAGTTCCGTGTGACTTGCCGGGCTAACAGGAAGTAAGAAGCAAACAGCCCGAACACCTGTACCGGAGCTCCGGAGGCGTGTAGGCACGCAAGAGAAAGTTTGTTTTCTTTTTTTTTGCAGCCCGGACCGGATAAAATAAGAAAAGTGCACGCCGGACTACTCCTTTAACTGCTGTAGGCTGTTTTTAATGTGGTCATGCGAGGTGTAAATGCTGTGAATCTATTGTAAACCGAACAAAAAGTTTTGTCTCCACAGTGTCCAAGTAGGTTTTTAATATTAAATAATTTATAAATTGTACTACCCGGTTTGTTATCTACCTCCTAGAGTGCCCTTGTAGTCTACAATACTTGGGACGCAATACTCAGTGCATCAGAGATAGAATAAGCAAGCATTAAAGTAACACCAACTTCGGTTTCATGCTGCACAGTGTATCCAGACACTTGGTAAATCACCATCAATCGGATTTCAGTTGCATCAATATGATTGTGATTGAAAGCATTTCAAAGTATAATCCTCAACAATACAATATCTTGAGCAGGAGAGAGAATTTCTGGATATACAAACTCCAGATTCTGACACCACTGGGCCTGAACAATATGATTGAAAGGTCACTCTGAAATTCATTTATTCACGTTAATTGTTGCTGCTATTAGTGTTAGATTCTATCTTCTCTAATTTGGGTTTGATATACATGCAACTACCTTTTGTTCTAGTTCCAGTTACCTTTTATATATCCATAGGTGCATATTTATATCTTTTATACTATATTGTGGTTTTGCGCATACCTATCTATACATTTTTTCATAGTTCTTCGACATGTTAGGATGTGCTACCACTATATATATTGTTTATATTTTGCACACTTTGGGCCTCATTTACTAAGCCAAACACAGCTGTTTATATCAGGTTTTGTGGACTTTAGGCATACGCCTGTGCGACACTTTTTGCGACATGTTTGGGCAAAAAATAGTCTACATTCTCACAAATCACTCGGAGAGTTTGAGAAAACCCTATGAATGGGCGTGGCTTATTGAAAATGGGCGTAACCCAAAATTTTTCAAAAATCACTCAGTTATTTTGGTCCAAAACCCAACAAAAGAGCAGGGAAGAGAAAATTTTAACCCCTTAAGGACGCAGGGTTTTTCAGTTTTTGCATTTTCGTTTTTTCCTCCTTACCTTTTAAAAATCATAACCCTTTCAATTTTCCACCTAAAAATCCATAGAATGGCTTATTTTTGGCGTCACCAATTCTACTTTGCAGTGCCATTAGTAATTTTACCCAAAAATTCCATGGCGAAACGAAAAAAAAAATCATTGTGCGACAAAATCGAAGAAAAAACGCCATTTTGTAACTTTTGGGGGCATCCGTTTCTACATAGTGCATATTTCGGTAAAAATGACACCTTAGCTTTATTCTGTAGGTCCATACGGTTAAAATGGTACCCTACTTATATAGGTTTCATTTTGTCGTACTTCTGGAAAAAATCATAACTACATGCAGGAAAATGTATACATTTAAAAATGAGGGCTCATTTTTTGCGCCGTGTACTGAAGTTTTTATCGGTACCATTTTTGTTTTGATCAGACTTTTTGATCACTTTTTATTCATTTTTTAATGGTATGAAAAGTGACCAAAAATACGCTTTTTTGGACTTTTTTTTACGTGTACGCCATTGACTGTGCGGTTTAATTAACGATATATTTTTATAGATTGGACATTTATGCACGCGGCGATACCACATATGTTTATTTTTATTTAAACTGTTTTATTTTTTTATGGGAAAAGGGGGGGGATTCAAACTTTTATTAGGGAAGGGGTTAAATGACTTTATTAACAATTTTTTTTTCCTTTATTATTTGCAGTGTTATAGGTCCCATAGGGACCTATAACACTGCACCCACTGATCTCCTATGCTGATCACTGGCGTGTATTAACACGCCTGTGATCAGCATTATCGGCGCTTGACTGCTCCTACCTGGATCTCAGGCACGGAACAGTCATTCGTCGATCATACACCGAGGAGGCAGGTAAGGGCCCTCCCAGTGTCCTGTAAGCTGTTCGGGACACCACAATTTCACAGAGGTGGTCCCGAACAGTCCGACTGAGCAGCCGGGATACTTTCACTTTAGCTGACCGCCGCATCTGAAGGGTTAATACACGGCATCACCGCAATCGGTGATGTCCTGTATTAGCCGCGGCATATCGCAGGAGACGGCGGAGGACGTAAATATACGTCCTTCTTCATTAAGGGGTTAAAAACCCAACTGCCAGAGGTTGGTGCAATAAACAAGTAAAATGGTCGGTTTTTCCCCCCAGCATGGTTCTTATGGGCAATATGCATAAACTAGGGAAACCAAAATTAAAAAGACTGGTTCACAATCCTCTGATTGGAACTTATATTCCTGACTTGATATGATATATGGACAAATGTTAAATTTTTATGTGTGTGGAAAGGCAGTGCTTCTCAAATAGTGGGGGTGGGGGGGGGGGGGGTGGGCGCAAGGCTCCGTAAAGGGGGGCCCGACTCACGGCTGGATCTTACTTAAGGCCCTGGGTTGTCAGTGCCTGGGAGAGGGCTGCCTGGGAGAGGCGCTTTGAACTCCGGCGTGGCGCGCTGCTACGTTCAGACGTGAGGTCACGTCACCGGGGTGACGTGACCTCACGTCTAAGCGCAGCGGCCCACCTTGTCGGAGTTCACTGTGCCACCGAGCAGTGCGCCCGCCGCCCTGCTCTCTCGTAAAGAGCCCTGCTTGTTGTCAGTGTACAGAGCCCTGCTTGTCCTCAGTGTACAGAGCCCCGCTTGTTGTCAGTGTACAGAGCCCCGCTTGTTGTCAGTGTACAGAGCCCCGCTTGTTGTCAGTGTACAGAGCCCTGCTTGTTGTCAGTGTACATAGCCCCGCTTGTTGTCAGTGTAGAGAGCCCCGCTTGTTGTCAGTGTACAGAGCCCCGCTTGTTGTCAGTGTACAGAGCCCCGCTTGTTGTCAGTGTACAGAGCCCCGCTTGTTGTCAGTGTACAGAGCCCCGCTTGTTGTCAGTGTACAGAGCCCCGCTTGTTGTCAGTGTACAGAGCCCTGCTTGTTGTCAGTGTACAGAGCCCCGCTTGTTGTCAGTGTACAGAGCCCTGCTTGTTGTCATTGTACAGAGCCCTGCTTGTCCTCAGTGTACAGAGCCCTGCTTGTTGTCAGTGTACAGAGCCTCATATACGTTAATAAGGATACAGTGTTATGCAGAGGTGTACTTATAACAATTTTATAGACAAATTATACTATTTACAGTCGTGCGGGGGGTGCGAAATGTTTTCTTCTTCCTAGGGGGGGCATGACAGAAAATAATTGAGAAGCACTGGTGGAAAGGTAATGTGTGGAAATTTTACTGTTTACTTTGCTGTTTGCATTGTTACATGGTAGTAATTTCTAACTTAATCTGTGATTTTATTCAATATTTATTGCACAACTTTATTTGTAGGATTGCTGACATAATCCACTTTCAGCCTTTTCTTCCATCTGGTCTGTAGAATATTGTCGCTATGGCTCGCAGCCTCAGTGTCCAAAATGCATGCTCAAATGGTATTCCCAAATTGTGTAAACAAACAAGTGTGTTATTTCTTAAATAAAATCGCCATAATTTACAGAGCAGATTTTGCACCCAACTCAATTTCTCAGGAATTTGGCAAATGCTTTGAAAATGTCATGCTTTTGCATTGCTGGTTGTTGGGGTGGTGTCTCATGTCTCAGATTTTCACAGACCTGAAGAGCCACTGTTGTTTATTCCCACATTTTTTTGTACCTTCCAGTGTGGACAAAAAAAACCCTTGTGTGCCAAAAAAAATAAAAAAAATAAAGGGACACCGAGCGACATCTTAGTAAATAACACACAGAATAAGAAGACTAAAAAAAAAACTGACAAAAACCCTACAGGGCTATTATGCATGTTTTCACTATATGTGCATATATTTATTTTATCTATTTTTATATTATATATATATATATATATATATATATATATATTTGTTTTTACTTTGAGATATGCTAGGATATATTAACCTCTTAAGGACGCAGGGCGTACCTGTACGCCCTGCGCCTGGTCCCGGTGTTTAAAACGGGGTCACACCGCATCACACTGGATCGGTCCCAGCGGCTTATGATAGCCGGGATCCTGGGCTAATAGCGCCCGGCGCAGATAGTTGTGCCGTGCGCTATTAACCCTTCAGATGTGGCGATCAAAGTTGATCGCCGCGTCGAAAACAAAAGTAAAAGCTTCCTGTCAGCTGAGTCGGGCTAATCGGGACTATCCCGATAAAATCGCGATGTCCCGATCAGCTAGGATGCAAGCGGAGGTCCCCTTACCTTGCTCCATCGCGTCAGATCGGTGTTTAATTGCTCCAAGCCTGAGCTACAGGCTTGAACAATCAAGCCCCTATTACGCTGATCCATGCAAAGCTATGGCTTTGCAGGGATCAGGGTAAAAGATCAGTGTGTGCAGTGTTATAGCCCCCTATGGGAGCTATAACACTGCAAAAAAAAAAGTGATTTTTTTTTATAAAGGTCATTTAACCCCTTCCCTAATAAAAGTTTGAATCACACCCCTTTTCCCATAAAAAAAACTGTGTAAATAAAAATAAACATGTGGTATCGCCGCGTGCATAAATGTCTGAATTATAAAAATATATCGTCATATATGGTCAATGGCCTACACGCAAAAAAATTTGAAAGTCCAAAATAGCGTATTTTTGGTCACTTTTTATATCATAAAAAAATGAATAAAAAGCGATCAAAAAGTCAGATCCATGCAAAAATGGTAGCGATAAAAACTTTAGAACACGGCGCAAAAAAATAGCCTCCATACTGGCCCATATGCGGAAAAATAAAAAAGTTATAGGGGTCAGAAGATGAGAATTTTTAATGTATACATTTTCCTGAATGTAGTTATGATTTTTTTCGGAAGTACGACAAAATCAAATCTATATAAGTAGGGGATCATTTTAATTGTATGGACCTACAGAATAATGATAAGGTGTCAATTTTACTGAACAATGCACTGCGTAGAAACGGAAGCCCCCAAAATTTCTTCAATTTTGTCGCACAATGAATTTTTTTTCTGTTTTGCCGTGGATTTTTTGGTAAAATGACTAATGTCACTGCAAAGTAGAATTGGTGGCACAAAAAATAAGCCATAATATGGAATTTTATGTGCAAAATTGAAAGCGTTATGATTTTTAGAAGGTGATGTGGAAAAAATGAAAATGGAAAAATGGAAAAACGCTGAGTCCTTAAGGGGTTAATAATGCTAACTTATTTATTTATTATTATTTTCTATTAATATTTATTCTACCAACCATTTTAAACCTTATGAAAGGATGAATATCTCTATACTATTACTATATGGATCTTAAACGTATTATGGGTATTATTCCTATTAAGTCTATGGTGTATTATATACCATTTAATATAGATATTATGACCTCCCCAGTCCGTTCATATTATTGTCTTGAATAATCCACATATGCTTTCTTTCTCTTTTAGATATATTTAACATCTGTCTGCTGCATTGGCTGTACACCCTGTTCCAAATTATTATGCAAATACTATTTAAGTGTAATACAAGTATAGGGGAGTGGAGCTCACAAACACACAACACGAGGTTAACTGTGACCCTCTCACCCAGGAGGGGAAAAAAGTTTTTAGAGAAATGACTAAGAAAAATTCACAGTCCTCAGTGTTATATCCCGTAGGGGTATATGATGGAGATCAATGCAAGAATGTTGTGTATAAAAAGGAAAATATTTATTTTCTCTCCTCCAAAATTTGATCACTTAAATAAACATATAATATATAATATTTAACCCAGGGCCCTTGCGTGATAAAATAATATAACAATATAGACACAAACATTCATAAAAATATATAAAAATGCATATTCAAGGTGTCCACAAGAGGTTTGTGGATGTAATGTGAACTTCCACCTAGAAGGCAAACAGCTGGAGTAATCCACCTGAGAATAGATAGCTCAAGTCTATGGAGCAGAGTTTGGTCACTCAATGTCAATAACAGGTTATATCTATAGCAGGTTATAAAAATGAAGAATAGAGTCACAAGTTATCAGGAGTTGTCAAAGTGTCCAGTCCCGTATATATGACATCAAAGTGGATGAACCCCACCAGTATCCACTATTACACTCGCTATGTAGATGGACAAACCACAAGTCTATAGACAGGAACAATAGTTTTGGCACAGTTTTGGCATAGTGTGCCACTCACCGCTCCACGCCGGAGTTGCGGGTCCTGCTCTAACCAGCAGTAGTTGGTTCACAAACAGCCGCGCGACTCCCGGTGTCACCGATGTACCTCGCGGTGTCACCGATGTACCTCGCGTGTGCTGGTGAGCTTCCGGTAGCTGCGGTCAGCTGATTGCAGGTCAGCTGATCTGGAAGTGCCGTCAGATGGGAGAGTAATCGTTCTGTCAGATGGAAACGGCTTGTGGTTAGCGGTGACGGTCTCCAGTAGCAACGGACCTCAGTAGTGGAAAGCTGGAACTGGTGGGAGGATGTAAATTTCCTTTTTGGCCAGAACTCTGATAGAGCCGGTGGAGAGAGTAATTGGCTCTAGGCGTTTCAATTAGGCATCCAGAGTGGAAACGCACAATGTGAACAGCATTCATATGCTCAAAACAGTAGCTATAACAAATAGATTTCACCAAACGCGTTTTGGGGTATTGGAAATGAAGTCAGAACCCCTTCCTCAGTGGTGCAATCTACACTATTTAAGTGTAACAAAGATTTAAATATTTTGTTTTTCAGTGTAACTTATAGATGGCATTGTGTCTCTTTTGATCACTGAAAACAATCTCGGACACTTGTGATAATTAGATTGCCAGGTGAGCCCAATTTAAGGAAAAACTACTAAAGGTGGGTGTTCCACATAATTAAGCAGAGCACCATTTTCAAGAAATATGGGGAAGAAAAAGGATCTCTCTGCTGACAAAAAGAGTGAAATAGTTCAATGCCTTGGGCAAGGTATGAAAACGTTAGATATTTCACGAAAACTTAAGCGTGATCATTGCACTATTAAGAGATTTGTGGCTGATTCAGAGCACAGATGGGTTTGTGCAAATAAAGGCAATTTGAGAAATATTTCTGCCAGATCCATGCATCGGATCGAGAGAACAGCTGCTAAAATACCATTACATAGCAGCAAACAGATATTTGAAGATGCTGGTGCCTCTGGAGTCCCATGGACATCAAGGTGTAGAGTCCTCCAGAATCTTGCAACTATGCATAGACCTTCTATTCGGCCACCACTTACCAATGCTCACAAGCAGAAATGGCTGCATTGGGCAGAAAAATACATTGAAAGACTAATTTTCCAACAGTTCTGTTCACTGATGAGTGCTGTCCACCCCTAGATGGTCTAGATGGATGGAGTAGTGAATGGTTGGTGGACGGCCCCCCTGTTCCAACAAGGCTGCAACGTCAGCAAGGTGGTGGTGGAGTCATATTTCGGCCAAGAATCATGGGAAGAGAGCTGGTTGGCCCTTTTAGGGTCCCCCGAAGGTGTAAAGATGACCTCTGCAAAGTATGTGGACTTTCTGACAGACCACTTTCCTCCCTGGTACAGAAGAAAATACTATACTTTCCATTATAAAATCATCTTCATGCATGACAATGCACCATCTAATGCTGCAAAGAATACGGGATATGCAAAAGAATTACCTTCCCCGGCACAGCAGACCCCCTTTCATTATCAGCAGAGTACAGTTTGTCCCCTTACACCAAGACTTAAGTCATGCATTTAACTCCATCCTTCGACCTTGGAGGTCCCACATGGACCACGACAGCCCCCCCCCCGGGGACATTATGTCCATCCACTCCACCACATGCAGAATCCCCAGTATCAGGCAGTACGCAAGCCCTTCTGTTGAGGTGTCCTTGGTGACAACCTATTTTATCTGCCTTTCCAATGAAAGAAACCCCTACGAGCATTAGCTGTCTTAGCCTTCTTGGATTACCACCTCTCACTACTAGTTGGACAGCTCTCCCAGCTGTATCTATTGCCATTTCTGAGACTGAGCCCCTCTTGTCATCAACCAGCTAAATTGGTAACTGTGCTTGCGAGCTCAGAAGCAGAAGGTTTCCTTTTCTTGGAACCATTTCCAGCCCCAGTTATTTAAATGGTTCTCCTTCTTCAGTTTTCCACCCTCTATGTCTACCTAATCTTGCTATTCTCTATCCTGGTGAAGAGTCAGTGAAAAAGAAAAGTAAGAATTTACAGCACAGACTTTGAACTCCTCTTTATTACTCTACTTATGCACAAGCCACTTAGCAGCACACCCAGGGTGAGCAGCTCAGACTGAGCGTACATTTAGATCGACTGATTTCCATTGGCGGCTATTTTAACTGTTTCAATGCCACTGTCAATGCTGACAGCGGTCATTAAGGGGGGAAAAAACTATAAAAAGTGTGTTGTGCAACCAAAGGCATAACTCTCAGCAGGCTCATATGTATAAGAGTAGTGGTCATACAGGGTCATCAGCCGCAGCTGCTCCTCTCCCTGCTAAGCCTGTCAAAATCCAAATAAAATAAGAAACTGGTGCAAACTGGGATGTATAGGCACTACCAGAACTAAATGTGGATAATCCAACAAATAAAAACTTTGTTTTTTTGATTTATTTATGTTTTAATTTCCATTCAAGTCATCCCTGATGAAGGGGCTAGCCCAGAAACGCGTTCCATGAGGTTTATTGATTGAATCATCCACATTTGGTTGTGGTAGCCCCCTAAGCTCCCAGTTTGCCCCAGATGATTATTTTATTTCAATTAAATAGACAGTCAGTAATGGTGCTGAGGAGACAACTTTGGGTTTTCCCATATCTAATTTGATCTGGATTTACCATATGTCTGATTTCTGGGGTGTGGGGAAGTGCTTCTCACACCATAGAGGGATATTGCTCTAAAAAAAAATTATTTATAGGATATACGGTTATTTTTCTAGATTGAGGGATCCTTGTATAATCATGAACTGGATAACAAATCCCCAATAAAACCCTTTGTTCATATAATTTAATGATATTTTGAAAACCCCTGGCGCTGTGTAGGACGGGTTGTCAGCTGCTCCATCTTTTGTGTGGCACCCTTCCCTGTAGTCACTGCTGGCACTGTACTTGTTCCTGTGTAAACAGCTTGTTCCTTTATATAATGGGTGTGTGCATATGCCCTGGGGGTAGACAGCAAAGAGATGTGTCAGCCCGGGCTGGCAGAGACCACACAGGCTATGAGGCTCTACCACGTTACATCCGCGTCCGTCAGGTACACAAGGGGAACCTAAGCTCTGTTTTGTGTTCTTTGACTTTTAGACAGTGATCTGAAATAGATGTGTGTCTTAGAGATACTTTTGAGAGAACATGCAAATATTGCCCCCTATATTAGGTCAAGCAATTGGCCGTCGAACAAGAATTTATTTGCTCGTTGTTGAACGTAACCTTTTAACCGTTTAAACATCTTCATTCATGGGCCACACATCTTCCAATGTAATAGGGTATGGCATCCATCAATAATAGTAAAGGGCTTCATAAAAGATTCCTTAGAGAGAACCTAAAGTGCAGGGGAGAACTGTCTTCCATCTGGCAGGGTACATGGCTGGAATGTAACAAGGTTACATTGGAAACATCCTTCAAAGGCCACCTAAGGTGGTATTTATCCCCATCAATTACTTTTCACAATGTCAGGTTTCCACTTTAGGGATCCTTACACCATCTCTCCAAATCCCTCCATACGTATGAATGATTGGCTCAGCCAAACATTTATGTATTTGGAATGGTATGAAGAGGGGTAGGCTGCTGCCAGATTCCTCTGGTGGTGGCTTATCTCCCCAAGAACAAAAGGAGCAAGCAATTGAAATTCAACATACCCAATTCATCACAAAAGTCAAGAGGCCCCCAAACACTTCAGACACCAAGTCCCACCGATTTCAGGGAGTTGGACTTTTTTTTACTTATGTGTACCAGGACCTTAAAGAGTACCTGTCATCAACAAAAACTTTTAATATGTTGTTTATAATCATTAATGAAGACATATTGTAATATATCTTCATTAAAAAATATTAATATTTATACCAGTTTTTTCATTTTATACTTTTGGCCACTAGGGGTCACTCTTCTATGCCTGGTCTGCAAGCAGCATCCTATGCTTTTCATAGTAAGTATACAACTTTTAGGACTAATTCTGAAAGGGCTCTGGTCCTTCCACAGGAAGTTCAGTGCTCTCAGCTCAGGACTCGCTCCCAGCCTGTGAGCTACAAGCCTGCACATGCCTCTCATATAACAGCCAGTCACCTCCCCCCTGCTCTGTGTTCTCCCTGCCCCTCACCACACGTTATCTTATACATTGTATTATCTCGCTGCACTCCCTGCTCTGTGCCCCCCCCCCACTCCCCTGACATTCATCTTAATTACTGCCTCTGTAATTGCTCCCACGGCCCCTGGTTCTCAGCATTGACTTTTTAGTGCAGAGAGACACAGGAGAGAGAGAGACAGAGGCTGCCGTCCCTCCCCTGTACTTAGTCTGTATGCACACTGCAGAGCAGTGTTTCCCCACCAGGGTGCCTCCAGCTGTTGCAAAACTACAACTCCCAGCATGTCTGGACAGCTGTTGGCTGTCTGGGCATGCTGGGAGTTGTAGTTTTGCAACAGCTGGAGGTGCCCTGGTTGGGAAACACTGCTGCAGAGGGAGAGCAGCATACAGGAAGACTGGCAGAAGCAGAGTCCTGGCCAGGCTTCATGTGACATCATGCCTGCCGGGACCCGCCTCTTTCCACCCCTCAGAAAGACAGTGCTCCTGAGCTAATGAAGAGGGATAAAAAAAGGTATTTCCACAGCGTTTTAAACCTCAATAAACACAGGGATAGGCATAGTTAGAGTAAGGGACAGATGGGGAGGGGGATCAGGGAAATTTTAGATGATGACAGGTACTCTTTAACTTTTTCATTGTGTGCTATCTCCTGGTGATAGGCTACACACCTGATGGTCCTGCCCTCAGGCATAGAGACTTTGGATCTGGGTCTATTTTATTGGTACACTTAGTCACTGGCGATAACATAAAGACCCATAGAAGGCCCTCTTAAATAAAAGAATAGAGAACATGTCCTCAGATTTCTCGGAAATTAGTCTTCACACGCCCCCTGAGGAAGCCATTGCGAAACGTCCATAGGGGTAGGGGGTACGGTGCTCCTGAAGGCATGCATTATCCTTTTTTATTTTGTATCTGTGCTCATCAGTTTATGTTTGAATCCTTTTCTATGCCTTTTTGCTCCTTTTTAGCCTGGCCAGTCTATGGTATTATCCATTGGATGCCATGTCAGTTATCTCTATGCTATACCTTTTGTCTGACATGCACTTTATTGATATTTAAGCCATAACTGTATGCATTTAGCAGCAAAAACCCATTTCTGTGCACCTGTGTACTCCCAGTGCTTAAAGGGGTACTCCAGCCCTGAGACATCTTATCCCCTATCCAAAGGATAGGGGATAAGATGTCTCACCTCGGGGGTCCTGCCGCTGGGGACCCCCGCAATCTTGTATTCGCCACCCACCTGTTTGAGCTGCACGCCGCAGTGCCAGCTCACAAACAGCCGGGTGGCAACCACGGGGCTGGAGTATCCTGATGTCACGACTCCGTACCCATGAGATGTCACCCCCCGCCCCGCTATGCAAGTCTATGGGACCCATAGACTTGCAAAGCTTAGGCGGGGGGTGATATCACGCCCCCTCCCATAGACTTGCATAGCAGGGGCGGGGGGTGACATCACATGGGGGCGGAGTTGTGACGTCACGATACTCCGGCCCCGTGGTCGCCACCCGGCTGTTTGGGAGCTGGCACCGTGGCGTGCAGCTCAAACAGGTGGGTGGCAAATACAAGATTGCGGGGGTCCCCAGCGGCGGGACCCCCGTGGTGAGACATCTTATCCCCTATAAATAAATAAAGAACATGTCCTCAGACTCTCAGAAATTAGTCTCCCTCCTTTTTCTTGCTGCCAAGTAAACAATTGCTTATACATGGGAAAAAAACAATCCAGACTTTTGTGAGGTCAGGAGGCAACTAAATTGGTATACGTTAAATGAAAAATTGACATCCATCTGGCAGACCTTCATGGCATATTCCTGAGAGTCTGGACCGTGAGCGTAGACTGTGTCCTTCCTTATCAACACAGTAGAAATTTGCTTTAAAAAAAATAAAGCATAAAATAATAAATTCTACTGAATATAAACCACAGTTTTTGTCCCATAATTAATACTATAGGTGATCTACATTGAGGTGCGTCTTTCTATCTTGTAGGACATACCTTGGATTATTGTGATACTCTTGACTTGTACATTGTACACTTGTTAGTGCCAATAAATGTTATCAACAATAATTATAATATACATATATTTATATATTCAACTTTTTACGGTTTCTTTTTTCTTCTGTTCCCGGAATATGAAGGTTTATAGTTTGTCTGACAATTCACGGAATCGGTCAGGAGACTATCATGTGATGGGCGGGATTATACAGTCAGGGGTGTGAATGTTGTACATTCAGGGGCCTGTATATCTAAGGCTTCTTTCACACAGAAGTGTGACAGATGTCGGGGGAACCCGGGGGAAATAGGAGAAAAATTACTGCTTGTGCCGTCTTTTTCTTCCACTATTCCCATAAAAAAATAAGTAAAATAAAAAAACGTCACCCGGCGACCCCCATAATAGTAAATGGGAGCCAATGGGTCTTGTTGTTGCCTGTTGCTCCCCGTCACAAGAATGGCCGTTAAAGTCACAAAACAACTAAACAAAACTACAAACCCTCATATTTTAGGGAATGGGAGGAGATAAAAAAAAAAAAACTGTAAAAGGTGTGGGACCAGGGGGCCTTAAGCTGCTTAATGATAATGCAATCTTATTTTTTGGTTTTTGGCCACAGGTCCTCTTTAAATAAGCAACGCTAGACTTATACAAGCTGGTTATTGCTCGTATAGGGCAGATGTCTACCGCGTTTCTCCGAAAATAAGACCGGGTCTTATATTCATTTTAGTCACAAAAAACACACTAGGGCTTATTTTCAGGGTAAGGCTTATTTATTTACGGTATGTACATTGAACAACATCCATTGCCCCCCAACGTCCCCCCCCCCCCTGCCGGTTTATCAGCCCAGCGCTGCACCCCACATCGGGGGACTAATCGTATGTCACCCGCGAGCGCAGCTTCTCTCCCCCCCTCCCCCACCAAATAATTATCAGCCGCTGCGCTGTCCTGTGCCTGGGCTGCAAATATTAAAAAACAAACTTTAACTTACCTTCGTCCTCCGTTCCCCCGTTGCTAAGGAACCGGCCTCACTGTTCTCCACTGTTCTTGCTGCTTCCAGCGATGTCCCACCTCGGCCGATGACAGGCTGAGCCCACTAACATGTAATGACAATGCGCTCAGCCTATATAACTACTATAATACTGCTCCTATATACAAGAATTTAACTACTACAATACTGCTCTTATATACAAGAATATAACTACTATAATTCTGCTCCTATATACAAGAATATAACTACTACAATACTGCTCCTCTATACATGAATATAACTACTATAATACTGCTCTTATATACAAGAATATAACTACTATAAATATGACGGTTCAAGAGAAAGTAGAGAGACCGGTAATTGGTGCGCTGGTTCCTCACCACCCACTGTGTCCTTCCCAATAAAAGGCACCTGCCCCTTCCTGCCCTTGCCGGATCTTTGTGCCTTGTGCCTCTGAGAAAGCGTTCCCTTCTGTGATAGTTGCCGAACCCGTTGCTACCGTATTCTCGCCTGTGAACCCTTGCCACCTGCCCTGACCTCTGCTACGTCCGACTATGCCTTTCCCTGCTCCCTGTGTACTTCGCTATATCAGCTGCCAGAGAGGTCAAGCCACTATTGGGGGAACGACCTGGGGACTACCTACCGCAGCAAGTCCATCCCGCTTTGCGGCGGGCCCTGGGGAAGACCAGTAGTCCCTTAAACTCCGTTCCCCTAGTACGGCCCGTGCCATCGCCTCTCTGGTCTGGAGGATCCACTACCAGCCCTGCCGGTTCATGATAGTAAGATCCGGCCATGGATCCCGCTGATGTTCCCCTGCCAAGTCTAGCGGACCTCACCTCCATTGTGGCCCAGCAAGGTCAGCAGCTGGCCCAGTTGACCGCTATGATGCAACAACTCCTGCCTGCCTGTTCCTCCGTCTGCACCTGCTGCATCAACTCCGCCTGCAGTTGCCACTGGATCCAGAATCCGTTTGTCCCTACCAGACAAATACAACGGAGATCCTAGACTATGCCGAGGGTTCCTGTCTCAGTGCTCTCTTCACCTCGAGCTACTGTCAGACCAGTTTCCGTCTGAGTGAGCCAAGGTAGCCTTCATCCTCAGTCTACTCTCCAGGAGGGCCCTGGCCTGGGCTACACCGCTTTGGGACCGCGCTGATCCAGCCACCGCATCTGTCCAGAGTTTTTGTCAGGAGTTTCGTAGTGTTTTCGAGGAACCTGCCCGGGTTACCTCCACAGAGACTGCTTTGCTAAACTTGTCCCAAGGAAATTCTACCGTGGGTGACTATCCAGTTCCGCACCCTTGCTTCCGAGCTGAACTGGAACAATGAAGCTCTTTGTGCCACTTTTAAGAAGGGACTTAATTGTGACATTAAGGACGTCCTTGCTTCACGTGACCTGCCTACCACCCTGAGTGACCTCATCTTGTTAGCCACAAGGATCGATAAACGTTTATCCGAGAGACAAGAGGAACTCCATCTTGAGATGGAAAAAGCTCGTCCTAAACGCTGCCCTCGTCTGACTCCTGTGTTCCAGCGTCCACCTCTACCTGTCTCTTGGTCTTTCGCTGTGGAGGCCATGCAGGTGGACCGGTTTCGCCTGACCCCGCAAGAACGGAGTCGCCGTAGAGACGAGAACCTGTGTTTGTACTGCACTAGTACCGAGCACTTCCTTAAGGACTGTCCTCTTCGTCCTCCACGTTCGGGAAGCGCTCGCACCTAGTGGATGTGGGAGAGGCATTACTAGGTGTGGATTCTTTCTCTCCACGTCTCATGATATCCGTGCAGTTGTTCCTCTCGTCCAAGTCCTTCTTCTCTGCTGCTGCCTTCTTGGATTCCGGTTCAGCCGGCAACTTCATCCACGCCTCCTTGGTCGACAAGTATCAAATTCCTATAACCCGTCTGCCCAAGCTGTTCCTTATTTCTATGGTCAACGGGGAGAGACTCTCTGCTACAGTACAATACCGCACCCAGCTCCTGCGGATGGACATTGGGATATTTCATACCGAGACTCTGGAATTTCTTGTTCTTCCCTTCTGCTCTTCCGAACTCCTACTGGGTTTACCGTGGTTGCAACGCCATTGTCCTGTCTTGAATTGGTCCACCGGTGAGATTCTGCATTGGGGTTCCTCAACCGGTGCTTCAAACCTGCTCCTATCAAACGGGTCCCGCCAGTTCCTCCGCCACCAGGTCTCCCCAAGCCTTACCACCATTTTGCGGACGTCTTCTGTCAAAAACAAGTGGAGACTCTTCCTCCTCACAGGCCTTTAGAGAAAGGAAGGAAGGCGCCTCATGTGCGGGATCAGTAGATCTTGCAGGTGGGGGTAGGGGAAGGTGATTCCCAAGCCGCTTACCGAAGTTGGTTGTGCGCCCACACACAACAAGGTTAGGAGCAGAAGAGGTATGAAGGCAGGTCCACTGCAGCCCTCCTGGATAGGTGTAGAATCAAAGGCGAATGACCAGGGAGTCAGGAGTAGGTCTGGCGCAGAGAGGAACCATCAGACAGCCAAGTAAAATCAATGGATTTATTAGATGCAACGCGTTTCGCTGCGCATGCGCAGCTTCATCAGGCATCATGCCTGATTACCTGGCATCATGCCTGATGACCTGTTACCGGGCTCTACTCCTCCTCGTGGCAGAATTTATCCTCTCTCACCTCTAGAGACTCAGGTCATATCGGACTATGTACGTGAAAATTTACAGAGAGGCTTTGTTAGGAAGTCTTCTTCTCCTGCTGGAGCCGTTTTTTTCTTCGTGTCTAAAAAGGATGGTTCTCTCCGCCCCTGCATTGATTATTATTAGAGGCCTCAATAAAATTACCATTAAAAACCGTTACCCTCTGCCTCTAATCTCTGAGCTGTTTGACCATCTCAGAGGAGCTAAGATTTTCACCAAGTTGGATCTCCGCGGGGCCTACAATTTGTTCCGCATTCGAAAAGGAGACGAGTGGAAGACCGCTTTTAACACTAGGGATGGTCACTTTGAGTACTTAGTGATGCCTTTTGGACTTTGTAACGCACCAGCAGTCTTCCAGGAGTTCTTTAACGACATCTTCCGGGACCTTCTCTACACTTGTGTAGTAGTATATCTGGATGATATCCTTATTTTTTCATCTAATCTGGATTAACATTGAGTCCATGTTCGACAAGTTCTCACCCGTCTCAGAAGTAACCGCCTCTACGCCAAAATTGAGAAATGTCTGTTTGAGCGTACCTCCTTGCCATTCCTGGGGTATATCATCTCTGCCCAAGATCTGCAAATGGATCCTGCCAAGCTATCTGCGGTTCTGGACTGTCCACGCCCCTCTGGTCTCTGAGCTATACAGAGATTCTTGGGTTTTGCCAATTACTACAAACAGTTTATTCCTCATTATTCCACCCTCGTGGCTCCTCTTGTGGCTTTGACTAGAAAGGGTGCCAATCCCAAGACCTGGCCTCCTCACGCTGAAGAGGCCTTTGAGTCCCTAAAAGCCGCCTTTGCGTCTGCACCTGTCCTTTCCCGGCCAGATCCTTCCAAGCCATTCTATCTTGAAGTGGATGCATCCTCGATGGGAGCTGGAGCTGTATTAACTCAGAGGTCTTCCAGAGTTAAGACCATAACTTGTGGCTTCTTCTCTAAAACCTTTTCTTCTGCCGAGAAGAATTACGCTATTGGGGACAGAGAACTGTTGGCAATTAAATTAGCCTTGGAGGAGTGGAGACATCTTCTTGAGGGTGCTCCTCACCCTGTGACCATTTTCTCGGACCATAAGAACCTAGTCTACCTCCAGTCTGCTCAGAGACTAAATCCCCGCCAAGCCCGTTGGTCCATCTTCTTCGCCCGCTTCAATTTCCAGATTCACTTCCGTACCGCTGCCAAGAACATCAGGGCAGATGCCCTTTCTCGCTCTTCAGATGTGGTGGGCGACGTACCCACTCCTCAACACATTATCCCACCAGAATGTCTCATCTCGGTTGCACCTGTGGACTTGCGGCTTCTTCCTCCGGGTAAGACCTATGTTCCTCCTCAACAGCGGTTACAAGTTCTCAAGTGGGGTCACGCTTCCCTCTTTGCCGGTCATCCTGGGATTAAGAAGTCTCTTCAATTAATTTCTCAAAGATATTGGTGGTCCTCGCTAGAAAGAGACGTCACAGAATTCATCCAGTCCTGTGCGATCTGCACCCGTGACAAGACTCCTCGTCAGAAACCTGCGGGCCTTCTTCTGCTCCTTCCTGTTCCGGGGACCCCGTGGTCACACATCGCCATGGACTTTATCACTGATCTTCCCTCCTCCCATGGTATGATAGTCATTTGGGTCGTGGTTGACCGATTTTCGAAGATGGCTCATTTTGTGTCCCTGCCTGGTCTCCCGTCCGCGCCTCAGTTGGCCAAACAGTTTTTTCTACACATCTTCCGCCTCCACGGTCTTCCCAGACACATCGTCTCTGACCGTGGGGTGCAGTTCGTTTCCAAGTTTTGGAGGGCTCTCTGTGGTCAACTCGGAGTCAAGCTGGATTTTTCTTCCTCGTGTCACCCTCAGTCCAACGGCCAAGTAGAACGGCTGAACCAGACTCTGGGAGATTATCTACGCCATTTTGTGTCCTCCCGCCAAGATGATTGGTCGGACTTACTCCCTTGGGCAGAGTTCTCTTATAACTACAAACAATCTTCCGCCACCAATAAGTCTCCATTTTTTGTGGTTTATGGCCGTCATCCTCTGCCTCCTCTGCCTAGGACCTCCGCACCATCCTCTGTACCAGCTGTAGAGGACCTCCTTCTGGACTTCACTTCTATTTGGCGAGAGACACACTCAGCCCTCCTCAAGGCCTCGGCCCGTATGAAGCTCCAGGCCGACAAAAGTCATAGAGCTCCTCCGGAATTCAGTCCCGGTGACAAGGTGTGGCTCTCCTCGAAGTACATCAGATTTAAGGTACAAAGTTACAAGCTGGGCCCTCGTTACTTGGGTCCCTTCAGAGTCAACAGTCGCATTAATCCGGTGTCCTACCAGCTCCATCTTCCTCCCTCCCTCAGAATTCATAACTCTTCCCATGTCTCCCTTCTCAAACCTGCTATCTTTAATCGCTTCTCTCCTAAACTTCTTTCTCCCACCCCTGTCACTGGTACCTCAGATATTTTTACAGTTAAAGAAATCCTAGCCACCAAGCTCGTTCGGGGGAAAAGATTCTTTTTGGTCGACTGGGAGGGCTGCGGTCCTGAAGAGAGGTCTTGGGAGCCTGAAAATAACAGACCTAAGGGGGGGGGGGGTACTGTCACAGCGAGCGCTCCGGTCATCACCTCCGGACCGGAGCACCCGCTGCTGCAACCCAGTCCCGGGGTCCTGGCATCTCTGGTCAGACGCACTGACAAGGAGCACGGGTCCCACAGTGGCAGAGACGCGGCTGGCGTGGCGGCTGGTCCCTGCTCACGCGCCGTGTCCCTGTTCAGCTTACCTGCTCCTCGCACGGCTCTCTGCACTCCTGCATCCCGGCACGCGCGGCCCCGCTCTCTAGGGCGCGCGCGCGCCGGCTTCAGTAAATTTAAAGGGCCAGCGCACCGGTAATTGGTGCGCTGGTTCCTCACCTCCCACTGTGTCCTTCCCAAGAAAAGGCACCTGCCCCTTCCGGCCCTTGCCGGATCTTTGTGCCTTGTGCCTCTGAGAAAGCGTTCCCTTCTGTGATAGTTGCCTTGCCAGGAACGACCTGGGGACTACCTGCAGCAGCAAGTCCATCCCGCTTTGCGGCGGGCCCTCGTGAAGACCAGTAGTCCCTTAGACTCCGTTCCCCTGGTACGGCCCGTGCCATCGCCTCTCTGGTCTGGAGGATCCACTACCAGCCCTGCCGGTTCGTGACAACAAGAATATAACTACTATAATACTGCTCCTATATACAAGAATATAACTACTATAATACTGCTCCTATATACAAGAATATAACTAATATAATACTGCCTCCTATGTACAAGAATATAACTACTATAATACTGCTCCTATATACAAGAATATAACTACTATAATACTGCTCCTATATACAAGAATATAACTACTATAATACCGCCCCTATGTACAGGAATATAACTACTATAATACTGCTCCTATATACAAGAATATAACTACTATAATACTGCCTCCAATATACAAGAATATAACTACTATAATACTGCTCCAATATACAAGAATATATCTACTATAATACTGCTCCTATATACAAGAATATAACTACTATAATACTGCTCCTATATACAAGAATATAACTACTATAATACTGCTCCTATATACAAGAATATAACTACTATAATACTGCTCCTATATACAAGAATATAACTACTATAATACTGCTCTATATATACAAGAATATAACTACTATAATACTGCCTCCTATATACAAGAATATAACTACTATAATACTGCTCCTATATACAAGAATATAACTACTATAATACTGCTCCTATATACAAGAATATAACTACTATAATACTGCTCCTATATACAAGAATATAACTACTATAATACTGCCTCCTATATACAAGAATATAACTACTATAATACTGCTCCTATATACAAGAATATAACTACTATAATACTGCTCCTATATACAAGAATATAACTACTTTAATACTGCTCATATATACAAGAATATAACTACTATAAAACTGCCGCCTATGTACAAGAACATAACTACTCTTATCCTAATATCATATATATATATATATATATATATATATATATATATATATATATATATACACACACACACACACACACACACATAATAAAGAATATCTGTTCTGGTCTCTGATACAGATACGTAGCATATCATTACTATGTGTATGGGCAGTGGCATAGGTTGCTTTGCCAGGGCTTAATAACATTCCAGGAGACGCTGATCTAATGATCTTTTTCGCCTCATTATGGAATTTAAATGCAGAGAAAGAGAATCAGAATGTGCTGGTGCAGAGAACAGCAGAGTCACTGACGGCAGTGTCGGTAACAAATCAATGAAATCTTGTATTTTACTGTATATAAGGATCTACAACTTATGGCTCATCAGCTGATATGTTACAACAACCCTCAGCATGCCCATACAGCTACTGGACGATTTTTTTGTTTTGTTCTGGAACACGTAGATCAGTTTAAAAAAAATTATCTGGATTCTTCCTATATTCAGGAAAATACTAGAACCCTGTACAGAAATACAGTAAATGTGTCTCCTTTGCTTTACTAAGAGAAGGCTGGTCCCTGTTGTGGACCCTCATGTAGTAAGTAGTCCAAGCTGAGGGCAGGTAAACACAATGGACTACTAAGGGCCTGTCAGGTCTGTATAAATCATAGTCATGTACTGTCATTTATCAGTTTTCTGTGGTGGCGCTGTAGGAAATTTGAGCATATGCTGCAGGGTTTTACCCACAGATAAGGTTGGGTTCACATATATCAGGCGTTCGGCACAGTTTCCCTCCGGTGCATCAGAAGGAAACTGATGCTAGAACTGATCCCATTAATTTGAATGGGACAGTTCACAATCATCCAGCGTCTCAAGTTTGATGCCGGATGGTTGGATATGCCTGTCCACTGTCCAGGAACAATGGACGCCGGATGCCATACAACTGATGACAAGTTGTCATCAGTTGTGGCATCAGTTGCGTCGAGATCTAGGCTGAGTTCACCTATGCCGGATGTCGAACATATGTGAACCCAGCCTTACTTTGGGCTCACAGCAGTGGGATATCTTGTGATCTGTATAACATCATTGGGATCATTGTGGGATTGCTTTCATGCTGCCTAAACCACGAGGCTATGATGAAGGTATGATACATTGCCATCTATGGAGACAGAGCATTTCCGAGCCGTCCTATCGCTCCTTGCACCTCCGGAACATGCAAATGTGCAGAAATTCGACACATTTTACTCCATGTGAATATAGTCATCAGGGCGATCCCTGGCAGCTTCTCCCTTTCCCGCAGCCTTCATTGATAAATATCTCCATTAACCCAGACAAGGCCAATGGGGCAGGTAAAAAATAGCTGGGAACTACCCCCAAAGACTTGTGTTTCAGGCAGCATGAAAGTGATGACAGTTTTAATTTAAAGGGAATGTGCCATCAGAAAATGACCTATTGTTTAAATCGTTTTTCTGTTAAACATAATTTTTAAGAATTTTTGGTGATATTTTTTTTTTAGATTTCATTTAACTATCAATATTTAAAATAATCCTAAAATCTTTCAATTTTCATTCTGGCCACTAGGTCTAGTCCACAAAATGGAGCTCCGTCGCCTAGAGATGAGCGAAGTTACAGCAATTCGATTCATCACGAACTTCTCGGCTCAGCAGTTGCTGACTTTATCCTGCATAAATTAGTTCAGATTTCAGGTGCTCCGGTGGCTGGAGACTCTCTCCTAGGACTGTATCTACCTTTTCTAGCCACCGGAGCACCGGAAAGCTGAACTAATTTATGCAGTTTAAAGTCAGCAAATGCCGATCCGAGAAGTTCGTGATGAATCGAATCACTGTAACTTCGCTCATCTCTAGTTCCAACGATTTTAGCGGAGAAAAAAATAGTGCATGCAATACACTACCGGAATCAGACAGATCCCATTCAAGTCTATAGGATCAGTCGGGACCCGGTGGAGTCCTTTATGCTCCTACCCGTTTTTTGCCATTGTGCTCCGTCCTGTTCTGGGTCTGTTCTGCTCTTTTATTGCTCTGAATGGACCCAAAATGGGATGGAGCACAACAGCAATGTGAACTTAGCCTTATCTTCAGAACACAATTGGTGAAAGGTAATACCAGTATGTGAATAAGAAGAATACAAAATAACAGTTGCTTACAGCCCAGCCTCCCCCTCCCTGTAGAATGAAATCTCGAGCATGCCCAGACACCTTTCCCATTTATGCCAATAAGACAGCTCTAATGTATTGCCACCTATGTCTATGGACCCTGCTGTATAGCGTATCACTAAATGCTATGAAAACCGGCTCAAGCAAGATGGCTGCCCTCGTATTAATGTACAATATATATATATATATATATATATATATATATATATATATATTATGGTCAGAAAATAGAAACCGATTAGTAAAAAAAAGAACATATTTCAGTATCAGGCTCTAATAGGAAAAAAAGTTTTTTAGGTGATATATTCTCCTTAACCTCTTAAGGACACAGGGCATACCTGTATGCCCTGGGCCAGGTCCCAGTATATAACGCGCTTCATACTGGGTCGGTCCCGGCGGCTAATGAAAGCCGGGACCCTGGGCTAATAGCGTGCCGCACGCTATTAACCCTTTAGACGCAGCGTTCAAAGTTGATCGCTGCGTCTTAAATGAAAGTGAAAGCTTCCCGGCAGCACAGTTGGTCTGATCAGGACCATTGCGGTGAAATCGCGGTGTCCTGATCAGCTAGAATGCGAGCAGAGGTCCCCTTACCTGCCTCCGTCACGTCGGATCGGCGATTGATTGCTCCAAGCCTGATATCCAGGCTTGAGCAATTGACCGCCGATAACACTGATCTTTGCCGTGTCAATGTATGGCAATGATCTGTGTAGCAGATCAGTGTGTGCAGTGTAATAGCCACTAAGGGGGGGGGGGGGGGGGGTTATAACATTACTACAAAAAAATAAAATAAAGATTATTTAACCTCTTCCCTATTAAAATTAAGAATCACCTCTCTTTTTCCATAAAAAAAACTGTGTAAATAAAAATAAACATATGTGGTATCGCCACATGCAGAAATGTCCAAACTATAAAAATATATTGTTAATTTAACCACACGGTCAATGGCGTATGCGCAAAAAAATTCCAAAGTCCAAAATAGCGTATTTTTGGTCACTTTTTAAATCATGAAAAAATTAATAAAAAGCTATCAAAAAGTCCGATCAATAGAAAAATGGTACCAATAAAAACTCTAGAAGCCCCCAAAAGTTACAAAATGGCATTTTTTCTTCATTTTGTTCCACGGTGAATTTTTTTCCCGCTTCACTGTAGATATTTTGGTAAAATGACTGTCACTGCGAAGTAGAATTGGTGGCGCAAAAAATAAGCCATCATATGGAATTTTAGGTGCAAAATTGAAAGCGTTATGATTTTTAGAAGGAAAAAATGAAAATGCAAAAAACGGAAAAACCCTGCGTCCTTAAGGGGTTAAATTGGCTATCGATCAGTGATTCACAAACAGGGTGCCTCCAGCTGCGGCAAATCTACAACTTCCAGCATGCCCGGACAGCCAACGGCTGTTCAAGCATGCTGGTAGTTGTAGTTTTGCAACATCTGGTAGGCCATAGTTTGGTGACCACTGATCTAAAAATAATCCAACTAACCAGGGCTGACTACATAAGGTTTGTTTGTAGTCTGTAGCCATGGAAACACTAAGATCTGCATAGGAGCTGTATACATGCCCCCCCCCCCCCCCCCATAAAGACTTTTTGCAAAGTTCCAATTCAAGATGCATCAAAGCAATGAAAGACAATGATTACAAGCCTATTCCTACCTTCAAGAAGAGGTTCTAGGAAATGTTCCTAGATTGTAATAGTTGTCATACTGGTTATCGGTAAAGTTGCATTAACATTTTATATTTTTGTTCCCCCCCCCCCCGGTTCTGGCCTTGTTTCCTAACCATGTGTCTCTTCCCAACCTTATGGCATATTCACAGAGCATATGAGTATTCAGGTCTTTGAAGTGCCAGGGGCATTTCTTCAAAAGGGGCTTATCTTCTAAACCTTGGCCTGTGGGTGTTAAGCCGTGACAGCTGGCAGCCGGGGCTCGCAATGATGTGTTTATCAGGAACTGGGGTAAATGTAGAACAGACCCTGCCACTGTATATGTACAGCTATAGTCAAGTGCCTCGAAACCCGCAGAAAATGTGAAAACAGTCACTTTCACTTAGTTTGCACTGAGCAAAGTCTTTAATTTGCATTCATTTTTAATCAAGTTTAATAATAAATGTGAAAAATGAAGGTTTCTATTGTTCATTTTATTGCAAAGAAACAAAGGTAAATGTTATCCAGGATCAAGTCATGGTTATGACAGACAGAGGAGCTCTGTTATATGGATACAGATGTTCAAGAAACTTACTCCTTATTTCCGAGATAGTGGTTGTTTTATACAAAGGATGCTGTGAATCAGTGCTTCCCAACACAGAGTGCCTCCAGCTGTTGCAATACTACAATTTCCAGCATGCCTGGACTGCCAACGTAATACATGCTCTCAGACCTCCAGTATTGCATACTAAATGCGAGGTCTCTGTGTCCAGGAGGCTACAGTTTGCCCTGGGTGCTTAGCATTTTTCTCTATACTTGTAGACCATGTGATTCTCCCCTGAAAAATGCCTTGTGCATGTTTTCCATCCTATCTACAGCTAGTGTGAGCTACCCTGCATGTATGCACACCCACCTCTACACACACTTGTCTGCTGGGTAAGGTTTTTTTTTCTATATGGACAGAGATGCATAACACATGGACTGGATGTGATGATGAGTTCTTTTTTTAAGTAATTTGTATTGAGAAAAATAAAAACAATAAAATCTTAAAGGAAAAAATAAATAAAAAGGTCCTGGAGTGGCCTAGCCAGTCTCCAGATCTTAACCCCATTGAAAACCTTTGGAGGGAGTTGAAAGTCTGTGTTGCCCAGCGACAGCCCCAAAACATCACTGCTCTAGAGGAGATCTGCATGGAGGAATGGACCAAAATACCAGCAACAGTGTGTGAAAACCTTGTGAAGACTTACAGAAAACGTTTGACCACTGTCATTGCCAACAAAGGGTATATAACAAAGTATTGAGATGAACTTTTCTTATTGGCCAAATACTTATTTTCCACCATAAATTGCAAATAAATTCTTTAAAAATCAGACAATGTGATTTTATGGATTTTTTTTCTCATTCTGTCTCTCATAGTTGAGGTATACCTGTAATGAAAATTACAGCCTCTCATCTTTTTAAGTGGGAGAACTTGCACAATTGGTGGCTGACTAAAAACTTTTTTGCCCCACTGGTTTTGCAAAGTCCCCTCATTTTCTATGTCTCCTCCCAGTAATACATACTAGATGTGAGGTCTCTGTATCCAGGAGTCTACAGTTTGCGGTCGTTGCTTTGCTTTCTCTCTATACATGTACACAGCCCTTGTAACACTCTCCTGCAAAGGGCCTTGTATATGCTTTTCATCCTATCTACAGCTAGTGTGAGCTGCCCTTCATGTTTGCACTCCCACCTTTACACACACTTGTCTGCTGTGTATAACAACCCCCTCTCATCCCCTTGATTTCTCTAACACTGGGAAGAGCAAAAAGAGATGATCAGAAACACGCACATCTCTCTGATATATTTCTCTTATGTCTCATGGTGAGATGCCCAGATGAATGACTCTGACAGACTCTGCAGCAACAAAATGCTAAGAAATTGCTTAATTTTACATTTAGGATTAAATCAATAAAATAAAAAATGAGTACCAAGCTGCCTAGTCCCCATTTATAAATTTTTTTGGCGCCAGTGGGTTGATGCGTCACAGTGCAGCTCAGAGAAATGATGGAAAGGTGTCCCACCTGAGCAGGTGATTGGCTGACTGCACTCAGTGATCTGCACTGTGATGTATCAACCCCCCAGTACCAGAAAGAGGATCGTACTGAGGACTTGAGCATGATTACCAGAGGCACCAGGACAGGACGGGAGGTAAGTATAGGTTTTGGTTTCTTTTTTTAACCCCTTAAGGACACAGCTCATTTTACTTTTCCTCGCCTTCTAAAAATCATATCTCTTTTATATTTCCATCCACAAACCCATATTTGGGCTTGTTTTCAGCGCAACCAATTTTTTTAATGTCATCACTCATTTTACCATAAAATGTATGGCGCAACCAAAAAAATATTATTTGTGTGGGGAAAATAAAAAGAAAGCCACAATTTAGCACATTTCGGAAGGTTCCGTTTTTTATGCTGTATACTTTACGCTAAGTGTTCTTTATTCTGTGGGTAAAAACGATTAAAATGATACCCATGATTACATACTTTTCTATTATTGTACTGCTTAAAAAAAAAACTCACATTTTTCAAACAAAATTAGTATGTTTAAAATCAAATTATTCCGTATATAGGACTGTATGAGGGCTATTATTTTTTTGCCGTGATCTGTAGTTTTTATCAGTACCACTTTTGCGTATATATGTAACTTTTTAATTGCTTTTTATAAAAAAATTTGGAATGTGATGTGACTTTTGGACTTTTTATTTCTTTTTACATTTATGATGTTCACCGTATGTTACGCCTAGCGCTCCGGGTCCCCGCTCCTCCCCGGAGCGCTTACGGCGTCTCTCTCTCCGCAGCGCCCCGGTCGGTCCCGCTGACCGGGAGCGCTGCACTGTCATGGCCGTCGGGGATGCGATTCGCACAGCGGGACGCGCCCGCTCGCGAATCGCATCCCAGGTCACTTACCCGTCCCGGTCCCCTTCTGTCATGTGCTGGCGCGCGCGGCTCTGCTCTCTAGGGCGCGCGCGTGCCAGCTCCCTGAGACTTAAAGGGCCAGTGCACCAATGATTGGTGCCTGGCCCAATTAGCTTAATTGGCTCCCACCTGCTCCCAGACTATATCTGATCTCTGCCCCTGCACTCCCCTGCCGGATCTTGTTGCCTTTGAGCCTAGTGAAAGCGTTACTGTGTTTATCCATACCGTGTACTTGACCTCCTGCTTGCCTTATTGACTACGATTCTTGCTGCCTGCCCCGACCTTCTGCTACGTCCGACCTTGCTTTGTCTATTCCCTTGTACCGCGCCTATCTTCAGCAGTCAGAGAGGTTGAGCCGTTGCTAGTGGATACGACCTGGTCACTACCGCCGCAGCAAGACCATCCCGCTTTGCGGCGGGCTCTGGTGAACACCAGTAGTGCCTTAGAACCGGTCCACTAGCACGGTCCACGCCAATCCCTCTCTGGCACAGAGGATCCACCTCCTACCAGCCGGGATCGTGACAGTAGATCCGGCCATGGATCCCGCTGAGGTTCCCCTGCCTTATATCTCTGATCTCACCACGGTGGTCGCCCAGCAATCCCGACAGATCGCCCATCTAACCCACCAGCTGTCGGAAGTGTCCACCACGGTGCAGCAACTTCAGTCGCAACTTCTGCCTCTGCTACAGCAGCAACCATCTCCTCCGCCAGCTCCTGCACCCCTTCCGCAGCGAGTGGCCACTCCTAGCCTCCGCTTGTCCTTGCCGGACAAATTTGATGGGGACTCTAAGTTTTGCCGTGGCTTTCTTTCGCAATGTTCCCTGCACTTGGAGATGATGTCGGACCAGTTTCCTACTGAAAGGTCTAAGGTGGCTTTCGTAGTCAGCCTTCTGTCTGGAAAAGCCCTGTCATGGGCCACACCGCTCTGGGACCGCAATGACCCCGTCACTGCCTCTGTACACTCCTTCTTCTCGGAAATTCGAAGTGTCTTTGAGGAACCTGCCCGAGCCTCTTCTGCTGAGACTGCCCTGCTGAACCTGGTCCAGGGTAATTCTTCCGTTGGCGAGTACGCCATACAATTCCGTACTCTTGCTTCTGAACTATCCTGGAATAATGAGGCCCTCTGCGCGACCTTTAAAAAAGGCCTATCCAGCAACATTAAAGATGTTCTGGCCACACGAGAAACTCCTGCTAACCTGCATGAACTCATTCATCTAGCCACTCGCATTGACATGCGTTTTTCTGAGAGGCATCAAGAGCTCCGCCAGGAAAAAGACTTAGATCTCTGGACACCTCTCCCACAGTCTCCATTGCAATCTGCGCCTAGGCCTCCCGCCGAGGAGGCCATGCAAGTGGATCGGTCTCGCCTGACCCAGGAAGAGAGGAATCGCCGTAGGGAAGAGAATCTTTGTCTGTACTGTGCCAGTACCGAACATTTTTTGGTGGATTGCCCTATCCGTCCTCCACGTCTGGGAAACGCACGCTCGCACCCAGTTCTCGTGGGTGTGGCGTCTCTTGATGCTAAGTCGGCTTCTCCACGTCTCACGGTGCCTGTACGGATTTCTCCTTCAGCCAACTCTTCCCTCTCAGCCGTGGCCTGCCTGAACTCTGGTGCCTCTGGGAATTTTATTCGGGAGTCCTTGGTGAATAAATTCCGCATCCCGGTGACCCGTCTCGTCAAGCCACTCTACATTTCCGAGGTCAACGGAGTCAGGTTGGATTGCACCGTGCGTTACCGCACGAAGCCCCTCCTAATGTGCATCGGACCTCATCACGAAAAAATTGAGTTTTTGGTCCTCTCCAATTGCACTTCCGAAATTCTCCTTGGACTACCCTGGCTTCAACACCATTCCCCAACCCTGGATTGGTCCACAGGGGAGATCAAGAGCTGGGGTACCTCTTGTTTCAAGGACTGCCTTAAACCGGTTCCCAGTACTCCCTGCCGTGACCCTGTGTGTTCCCCTGTATCCGGTCTCCCTAAAGTCTTTATGGACTCTGCCTGCCATAAGAAGTGCCTCTCCCCCCCTCCCAGTCCAGTCAGGCAAGCCTCGGTGCCTCCTCATGGCCCCCGTCCTGGTGTCACACTGCCCCGTGCCAGGCCTCGCCCTCTGCCCTCCCTCCCCATTCCCACTCCTGCTGTACTGCCTCCCGTTGAGGAAACCCTCCATTCTTTCCCGGTGTCCTCATCCCAGGGGAGGCAGTTACCGGACAAAGAGAAGGGGAGACCTAAGGGGGGGGGTACTGTTACGCCTAGCGCTCCGGGTCCCCGCTCCTCCCCGGAGCGCTTACGGCGTCTCTCTCTCCGCAGCGCCCCGGTCGGTCCCGCTGACCGGGAGCGCTGCACTGTCATGGCCGTCGGGGATGCGATTCGCACAGCGGGACGCGCCCGCTCGCGAATCGCATCCCAGGTCACTTACCCGTCCCGGTCCCCTTCTGTCATGTGCTGGCGCGCGCGGCTCCGCTCTCTAGGGCGCGCGCGCGCCAGCTCCCTGAGACTTAAAGGGCCAGTGCACCAATGATTGGTGCCTGGCCCAATTAGCTTAATTGGCTCCCACCTGCTCCCAGACTATATCTGATCTCTGCCCCTGCACTCCCCTGCCGGATCTTGTTGCCTTTGAGCCTAGTGAAAGCGTTACTGTGTTTATCCATACCGTGTACTTGACCTCCTGCTTGCCTTATTGACTACGATTCTTGCTGCCTGCCCCGACCTTCTGCTACGTCCGACCTTGCTTTGTCTACTCCCTTGTACCGCGCCTATCTTCAGCAGTCAGAGAGGTTGAGCCGTTGCTAGTGGATACGACCTGGTCACTACCACCGCAGCAAGACCATCCCGCTTTGCGGCGGGCTCTGGTGAACACCAGTAGTGCCTTAGAACCGGTCCACTAGCACGGTCCACGCCAATCCCTCTCTGGCACAGAGGATCCACCTCCTACCAGCCGGGATCGTGACACCGTACAGAATCATTAACATTATATTTTGATAGTTCAGACATTTAAACATGCAGCGATACCAAATTTATTTATTTATTTTTTTTAACGCTTTTTGGGGTGAAATGAGAAAAAGGGGCAATTAAAATTTTTATTGGGGAGGGGCTTTTTAAAATTTTTTTTAAACTTTTTAAAACTTTTTTTTTGTTTTTTACACTTTTTATGTCCTCATAGGGGACTATTTACAGCAATTATTAGATTGCAAATACTGAACAGTGCTATGCATAGGCATAGCACTGATCAGTATTATCGGATATCTTCTTCTCTGGTATGCTCTTTGTCAGACCAGAGAAGAAGACCTTGGATGACAGCCGCAGCAGGTGAGGGGACCTCCAGCCGCATGTTGGATGATCGAATCATCATCCATTCAAACACCCGCAATGCCGCAGATGCCGTGATCTGTATTGATCACGGTATCTAATGGGGTTAATGGCAGACATTAGCGCAATCACTGATGTCCGCCATTACAGGCGGGTCCCTGACTGCTGATAGGAGCCAGGACCTGCCACGCATGGTGTTCACATCATGTACATGACGCAAATGAACGTCCTGGTGCATTAAGTACAAAGTCACCAGGACGTACATTTACGTAATGTGTCCTCAAGGGGTTAAATACACTGTTCAAAAAAAATAAAGGGAACACTTAAACAACACAATGTAACTCCAAGTCAATGACACTTCTGTGAAATCCCACTGTCCACTCAGGAAGAACACTGATTGACAATCAATTTCACATGCTGTTGTGCAAATGAAACAGACAACAGGTGGAAATTATAGGCAATTAGCAAGACACCCCCCAATAAAGGAGTGGTTCTGCAGGTGGTGACCACAGACCACTTCTCAGTTCCTATGCTTCTTGGCTGATGTTTTGGTCACTTTTGCATGCTGGCAGTGCTTTCACTCTAGTGGTAACATGAGACGGAATCTACAACCCACACAAGTGGCTCAAGTAGTGCAGCTCATCCAGGATGGCACATCAATGCGAGCTGTGGCAAGAAGGTTTGCTGTGTCTGTCAGTGTAGTGTCCAGAGCATGGAGGCACCACCAGGAGACAGGCCAGTACATCAGGAGACTTGGAGGAGGCTGTAGGAGGGCAACAACCCAGCAGCAGGACCGTTACCTCCACCTTTGTGCAAGGCGGAACAGGAGGAGCACTGCCAGAGCCCTGCAAAATGACCTCCAGCAGTCCACTCAAACAGTCAGAAACAGACTCCATGAGGGTGGTATGAGCGCCCGGCGTCCACAGGTGGGGGTTGTGCTTACAGCCCAACACTGTGCAGGACGTTTGGCATTTGCCAGAGAACACCAAGATTGGCAAATATTGGCCTGACTGCCAATAGGTATCAAGATGAGATCCTCAGACCCCTTGTGAGACCATATGCTGGTGCGGTTGGCCCTGGGTTCCTCCTAATACAAGACAATGCTAGACCTCATGTGGCTGGAGTGTGTCAGCAGTTCCTGCAAGAGGAAGGCATTGATGCTATTGTTACGCCGAGCGCTCCGGGTCCCCGCTCCTCCCCGGAGCGCTCGCTTCACTCCCTCCGCTGCAGCGCTCCGGTCACGTCCTCTTACCCGGGGCGCTGCGATCCCGCTGCCAGCCGGGATGCGATTCGCGATGCGGGTAGCGCCCGCTCGCGATGCGCACCCCGGCTCCCCTACCTGACTCGCTCCCCGTCTGTTCTGTCCCGGCGCGCGCGGCCCCGCTCCCTAGGGCGCGCGCGCGCCGGGTCTCTGCGATTTAAAGGGCCACTGCGCCGCTGATTGGCGCAGTGGTTCCAATTAGGGTTTTCACCTGTGCACTTCCCTATATTACCTCACTTCCCTTGCACTCCCTTGCCGGATCTTGTTGCCTTAGTGCCAGTGAAAGCGTTCCTTGTGTGTTCCTTGCCTGTGTTTCCAGACCTTCTGCCGTTGCCCCTGACTACGATCCTTGCTGCCTGCCCCGACCTTCTGCTACGTCCGACCTTGCTTCTGCCTACTCCATTGTACCGCGCCTATCTTCAGCAGCCAGAGAGGTGAGCCGTTGCTAGTGGATACGACCTGGTCACTACCGCCGCAGCAAGACCATCCCGCTTTGCGGCGGGCTCTGGTGAAAACCAGTAGTGGCTTAGAACCGGTCCACTAGCACGGTCCACGCCAATCCCTCTCTGGCACAGAGGGTCCACTACCTGCCAGCCGGCATCGTGACAGTAGATCCGGCCATGGATCCCGCTGAAGTTCCTCTGCCAGTTGTCGCTGACCTCACCACGGTGGTCGCCCAGCAGTCACAACAGATAGCGCAACAAGGCCAACAGCTGTCTCAACTGACCGTTATGCTACAACAGTTGCTACCACAGCTTCAGCAGTCATCTCCTCCGCCAGCTCCTGCACCTCCTCCGCAGCGAGTGGCCGCTCCTGGGATACGCTTATCCTTGCCGGATAAATTTGATGGGGACTCTAAGTTTTGCCGTGGCTTTCTTTCCCAATGTTCCCTGCATCTGGAGATGATGTCGGACCTGTTTCCCACTGAAAGGTCTAAGGTGGCTTTCGTAGTCAGTCTTCTGTCCGGAAAAGCCCTGTCATGGGCCACACCGCTCTGGGACCGCAATGACCCCGTCACTGCCTCTGTACACTCCTTCTTCTCGGAAATCCGAAGTGTCTTTGAGGAACCTGCCCGAGCCTCTTCTGCTGAGACTGCCCTGTTGAACCTGGTCCAGGGTAATTCTTCCGTTGGCGAGTATGCCGTACAATTCCGTACACTTGCTTCAGAATTGTCCTGGAATAATGAGGCCCTCTGCGCGACCTTCAAAAAAGGCCTATCCAGCAACATTAAAGATGTTCTGGCCGCACGAGAAATTCCTGCTAATCTACATGAACTTATTCACCTAGCCACTCGCATTGACATGCGTTTTTCTGAAAGGCGTCAGGAACTCCGCCAAGATATGGACTCTGTTCGCACGAGGCGTTTCGTCTCCTCGGCTCCTCTCTCCTCTGGTCCCCTGCAATCTGTTCCTGTGCCTCCCGCCGTGGAGGCTATGCAGGTCGACCGGTCTCGCCTGACACCTCAAGAGAGGACACGACGCCGTATGGAGAACCTCTGCCTGTACTGTGCTAGTACCGAACACTTCCTGAGGGATTGTCCTATCCGTCCTCCCCGCCTGGAAAGACGTACGCTGACTCCGCACAAAGGTGAGACAGTCCTTGATGTCTACTCTGCTTCTCCACGTCTTACTGTGCCTGTGCGGATGTCTGCCTCTGCCTTCTCCTTCTCTACAGTGGCCTTCTTGGACTCTGGATCTGCAGGAAATTTTATTTTGGCCTCTCTCGTCAACAGGTTCAACATCCCGGTGACCAGTCTCGCCAGACCCCTCTACATCAATTGTGTAAATAATGAAAGATTGGACTGTACCATACGTTTCCGCACGGAGCCCCTTCTTATGAGCATCGGATCTCATCATGAGAGGATTGAACTTTTGGTCCTCCCCAATTGCACCTCGGAGATTCTCCTTGGACTTCCCTGGCTTCAACTTCATTCCCCAACCCTGGATTGGTCCACTGGGGAGATCAAGAGTTGGGGGTCCTCTTGTTCCAAGAACTGTCTAAAACCGGTTCCCAGTAACCCTTGCCGTAACTCTGTGGTTCCTCCAGTAACCGGTCTCCCTAAGGCCTATATGGACTTCGCGGATGTTTTCTGCAAAAAACAAGCTGAGACTCTACCTCCTCACAGGCCTTATGATTGCCCTATCGACCTCCTCCCGGGTACTACTCCACCCCGGGGCAGAATTTATCCTCTCTCTGCCCCAGAGACTCTTGCCATGTCCGAATACGTCCAGGAGAATCTAAAAAAGGGCTTTATCCGTAAATCCTCCTCTCCTGCCGGAGCCGGATTTTTCTTTGTGTCCAAAAAAGATGGCTCCCTACATCCTTGCATTGACTACCGCGGTCTTAATAAAATCACGGTTAAGAACCGCTACCCCTTACCCCTCATCTCTGAACTCTTTGATCGCCTCCAAGGTGCCCACATCTTCACTAAATTGGACTTAAGAGGCGCCTATAACCTCATCCGCATCAGAGAGGGGGACGAGTGGAAAACGGCATTTAACACCAGAGATGGACACTTTGAGTATCTGGTCATGCCCTTTGGACTGTGCAATGCCCCTGCCGTCTTCCAAGACTTTGTCAATGAAATTTTTCGTGATCTGTTATACTCCTGTGTTGTTGTATATCTGGACGATATCCTAATTTTTTCTGCCAATCTAGAAGAACACCGCCAGCATGTCCGTATGGTTCTTCAGAGACTTCGTGACAACCAACTCTATGCCAAAATTGAGAAATGTCTGTTTGAATGCCAATCTCTTCCTTTTCTAGGATATTTGGTCTCTGGCCAGGGACTACAGATGGATCCAGACAAACTCTCTGCCGTCTTAGATTGGCCACGCCCCTCCGGACTCCGTGCTATCCAACGCTTTTTGGGGTTCGCCAATTATTACAGGCAATTTATTCCACATTTTTCTACCATTGTGGCTCCTATCGTGGCTTTAACCAAAAAAAATGCTGATCCCAAGTCCTGGCCTCCTCAAGCAGAAGACTCCTTTAAACGACTCAAGTCTGCCTTTTCTTCGGCTCCCGTGCTCTCCAGACCTGACCCTTCCAAACCCTTCCTATTGGAGGTTGATGCCTCCTCAGTGGGAGCTGGAGCTGTTCTTCTACAAAAAAATTCTTCCGGGCATGCTGTCACTTGTGGTTTTTTCTCTAGGACCTTCTCTCCAGCGGAGAGGAACTACTCCATCGGGGATCGAGAGCTTCTAGCCATTAAATTAGCACTTGAGGAATGGAGGCATCTGCTGGAGGGATCAAGATTTCCTGTTATTATCTACACCGACCACAAGAACCTCTCCTACCTCCAGTCTGCCCAACGGCTGAATCCTCGCCAGGCCCGGTGGTCTCTGTTCTTTGCCCGATTTAATTTTGAGATTCACTTTCGTCCTGCCGATAAGAACATTAGGGCCGATGCTCTCTCTCGTTCCTCGGATGCCTCAGAAGTTGAACTCTCTCCGCAACACATCATTCCACCTGACTGCCTGATTTCCACTTCTCCAGCCTCCATCAGGCAGACTCCTCCAGGAAAGACCTTTGTTTCTCCACGCCAACGCCTCGGAATCCTCAAATGGGGTCACTCCTCCCATCTCGCAGGTCATGCGGGCATCAAGAAATCTGTGCAACTCATCTCCCGCTTCTATTGGTGGCCGACTCTGGAGACGGATGTTGGGGACTTTGTGCGAGCCTGCACTATCTGTGCCCGGGATAAGACTCCTCGCCAGAAGCCCGCTGGTTTTCTTCATCCTCTGCCTGTCCCCGAACAGCCTTGGTCTCTGATTGGTATGGATTTTATTACTGATTTACCCCCTTCCCGTGGCAACACCGTTATTTGGGTGGTCGTTGATCGATTCTCCAAAATGGCACATTTCATCCCTCTTCCTGGTCTTCCTTCTGCGCCTCAGTTGGCTAAACAATTTTTTGTACACATTTTTCGTCTTCACGGGTTGCCTACGCAGATTGTCTCGGATAGAGGGGTCCAATTCGTGTCTAAATTCTGGAGGGCTCTCTGTAAACAACTCAAGATTAAATTAAATTTTTCCTCTGCATATCATCCCCAGTCCAATGGACAAGTAGAAAGAATTAACCAGATCCTGGGTGATTATTTGCGACATTTTGTTTCCTCCCGCCAGGATGACTGGGCAGATCTCCTTCCATGGGCCGAATTCTCGTATAACTTCAGGGTCTCTGAATCTTCCTCCAAATCCCCATTTTTCGTGGTGTACGGACGTCACCCTCTTCCCCCCCTCCCTACCCCCTTGCCCTCTGGTCTGCCCGCTGTGGATGAAATTTCTCGTGACCTTTCCATTATATGGAGAGAGACCCAAAATTCTCTCTTACAGGCTTCTTCACGCATGAAGAGGTTCGCGGATAAGAAAAGAAGAGCTCCCCCCGTTTTTTCCCCTGGAGACAAGGTATGGCTCTCCGCTAAATATGTCCGCTTCCGTGTCCCTAGCTACAAGTTGGGACCACGCTATCTTGGTCCTTTCAAAATTTTGTGTCAAATTAATCCTGTCTCTTATAAACTTCTTCTTCCTCCTTCTCTTCGTATCCCTAATGCCTTTCACGTCTCTCTTCTCAAACCACTCATCCTCAACCGTTTTTCTCCCAAATCTGTTCCTCCCACTCCTGTTTCCGGCTCCTCGGACGTCTTCTCGGTCAAGGAAATTTTGGCTGCCAAAAAGGTCAGAGGGAAAAATTTTTTTTTAGTAGACTGGGAGGGTTGTGGTCCTGAAGAGAGATCCTGGGAACCTGAGGACAACATCCTTGACAAAAGTCTGCTCCTCAGGTTCTCAGGCTCCAAGAAGAGGGGGAGACCCAAGGGGGGGGGTACTGTTACGCCGAGCGCTCCGGGTCCCCGCTCCTCCCCGGAGCGCTCGCTTCACTCCCTCCGCTGCAGCGCTCCGGTCACGTCCTCTGACCCGGGGCGCTGCGATCCCGCTGCCAGCCGGGATGCGATTCGCGATGCGGGTAGCGCCCGCTCGCGATGCGCACCCCGGCTCCCCTACCTGACTCGCTCCCCGTCTGTTCTGTCCCGGCGCGCGCGGCCCCGCTCCCTAGGGCGCGCGCGCGCCGGGTCTCTGCGATTTAAAGGGCCACTGCGCCGCTGATTGGCGCAGTGGTTCCAATTAGGGTTTTCACCTGTGCACTTCCCTATATTACCTCACTTCCCTTGCACTCCCTTGCCGGATCTTGTTGCCTTAGTGCCAGTGAAAGCGTTCCTTGTGTGTTCCTTGCCTGTGTTTCCAGACCTTCTGCCGTTGCCCCTGACTACGATCCTTGCTGCCTGCCCCGACCTTCTGCTACGTCCGACCTTGCTTCTGCCTACTCCATTGTACCGCGCCTATCTTCAGCAGCCAGAGAGGTGAGCCGTTGCTAGTGGATACGACCTGGTCACTACCGCCGCAGCAAGACCATCCCGCTTTGCGGCGGGCTCTGGTGAAAACCAGTAGTGGCTTAGAACCGGTCCACTAGCACGGTCCACGCCAATCCCTCTCTGGCACAGAGGGTCCACTACCTGCCAGCCGGCATCGTGACAGCTATGGACTGGCCGGCCCGTTCCCCAGACCTGAATCCGATTGAGCACATCTGGCAACATCATGTCTCGCTCTATCCACCAACGCCATGTTGCACCACAGACTGTCCAGGAGTTGGCGGATGCTTTAGTCCAGCTCTGGGAGGACATCCCTCAGGAGACCATCCTCCACCTCATCAGGAGCATGCCCAGGCATTGTAGGGAGGTCATATGGGCACGTGGAGGCCACACACACTACTGAGCCTCATTGTGACTTGTTTTAAGGACATTACATATAGTTGGATCAGCTTGTAGTGGGGTTTTCCACTTTGATTTTGAGTGTGACTCCATATCCAGACCTCCATGGGTTGATAAATTTGTCAGCACATTCAACTATGTAAAGACGAAAGTATTTCATACGATTAGTTCATTCATTCAGCTCTAGGATGTGTTATCTTTGTGTTCCCTTTATTTTTTTGAGCAGTGTATAAAACAGGCTAGGCACCTTTATTAAAAGAAAAACACCCCTCTGCCGGAGTACTCCTTCAACATTGCTTTAAAGGGCTAATGTACAAGTTTCATCTTTGCCAGGGTCGGTGCTGCCTATAGGGCACCCTCTTGATGGTGGCGCCACTCTGTCCCCCACAAGAAAGTTAGGCAGACACAATCTGAACCACTCGCTCAACCAGCAGCACCACCATAACCCCCCTCTGATGTGTGTCACCCCAGTTGTAAGGAGATTACATGAGGAGGAGGTTTGTTACAGTGTGTCACCCCAGAAGTAAGGTGATTACATGAGGAGGGGGTTTGTTACAGTGTGTCACCCCAGAAGTAAGGTGATTACATGAGGAGGGGGTTTGTTACAGTGTGTCTCCCCAGTAGTAAGGTGATGGATTACATGAGGAGGAGGTGGTTTGTTACAGTGTGTCACCCCAGTAGTAAGGTGATTGATTACATGAGGAGGAGGTTTGTTACAGTGTGTCTCCCCAGTAGTAAGGTGATTGATTACATGAGGAGGAGGTTTGCAATAGTGTGTCACCCCAGTAGTAAGGTGGGGCGTGTCAAAGGGCAGGCCAATGGGTGGAATCAAGGGGGCAGCAAAATTAGCTTTTGCTTAGGGTGGCAAAAATCCTTGCACCAGCCCTGATCTTTGCTGTGAACTAAAGTTCCAGAACTTTGGAAAAGTTTATAGTGATTGGTGTAAACTGCTGTCCCTGTTCTGCCAATCATTGGCGGTCATGGTGCTGGGGAAGTTCCTCCCAGGCCGGCCCTTAAAAAAGTGGCAACACGAAATGGCGTATGGGTGTACAGTACGGAATGCGATCAGTATGGGTAAGCACATAGGCACCTTATAACTTGTATTCATATATGAACTTTAGTTTTTTTTCTTTTGTCGACATGCAGTAGTTGCCTGTATACTAGGTAATAATGGAGTCTGGTTGGGATAGCATGCCGATAGGTGGAAGATATTGATGCAGTCCTATTGATGAATGAGAACCCAAGACTCTATACCAGACATTGAAGAGAACCTGTCATGATCTTATAAAATTTTACAATCTTCCCAGTTCACTGCCCCCATCATGATAACCCCCCCCCCCCCCCGCCTTTATATTTTATTATTTTTTAGTTTACTACCTTGATATTGCTCTGTATTTTCTGCTCAGTCTCAGTCAGATTCACAGACTGGGAAGGGGCGTTCCCCAGCAGGCTGTGACATCATCTGAAGCCATACAGGGGAGAACTTGCCTGCATTTCCTGATTTTGGACTTCTGTCAGGCCAGCAGGAGTCCAAAGTCTGTGCAAGAGATGGGTCGGAAATGTGCTCTGGACAAGTAAAGGGAGACACCTAGTGGTAGCTTTTTTTTTAACACAAATAAAACATAGAAAACTGAGGCGGCCTGGACTTTATCCTTGAATTTTGCTTCTCCAGATTCCGAGTGCTGTTTTAAAGTGAATATTTTAATAAAGTGTTATTTATTTTATCATACGAGTGGTTTCTGAGCGCTCAGTTTTTTCTGTGTATATACCTGACTGATTTGCAGCCCATACAGGGTCATTAAAGGGGTCATTCAGGAAAAAACTTATATATATATATTCTATCTATCTCAACTGGCTCCAGAAAGTTAAACAGATTTGTAAATTACTTCTATTAAAAAATCTTAATCCTTTCAGTACTTATGAGCTGCTGAAGTTGAGTTGTTCTTTTCTGTCTAAGTGCTCTCTGATGACACCTGTCTCGGGAACCGCCCAGCAAATCCCCATAGCAAACCTCTTCTACTCTGTGCAGTTCCCGAGACAAGCAGAGATGTCAGCAGGGAGCACAGTTGTCAGACAGAAAACAACAACTCAACTTCAGCAGCTCATAGTTATTGAAAGGATTAAGAATTTTTTAATAGAAGTCATTTACAAATCTGTTTAACTTTCTGGAGGAGCCAGTTGATATTTAAAAAAAAAGTTTTTTTTCCCTGGAATACCCCTTTAACTTTAAATAGGCTACCATGGGTGATATTTCACTGATACCTCCTACCAAAGATAAAGAGCGGGCTGGCGAGTGAAGGGCCCTATACTGGGGGGGGCAGATCTTTATGTTATCTATCCATAGACGACGTGGTGAGTCCCGCAGATAGATGACAGGTCTACAATGATTAGGAGTAGGAGAGACTTACGGCTGACTATACGTATGACATTTATACAGCTGACAAGTGAGAGGAAACATAAGAGAAAACGTCCCGGAGCTAGAGGCTGACATTGACATTAACTGGAGTGACAGACGACAAGAGACCCTAATCATATCTAGGCTGTAGTTATAAGAGTCTATATCAGTGGTCTCCTAAATGCGGACCTACATGTGTTGCAAAACTACAACTCCCAGCATGCCCGGACAGCCAACGGCTGTCCGGGCATGCTGGAAGTTGTAGTTTTGTAACATCTGGAGGTCAACACTTTGGAGATCACTGCTCTACAGCATGCATTGTAAATATTAGAGCAATCAGACTTTTAGGGGGGGTTAGGTGCTTTCTCTTTCCATTTCTATGAATCCACTTTGCACCTCTTCTGGTAATGGAGATGTGTTCGTTCGCAATCCAGATTTTTTTTAACGCTTAGTAGAGATGCGGTGGCTAACACGTACTGCGTGCCAGCCAATGGCGGAGCCGTATAAGCTCGCGAATCGATCTCCGCGTGATTGACAGCTCCTTTCTCATTGACGTTTAATATCGGTCGTCCATAGGTTTGGGTAGTGCTGATTTGGGTCTAGTCTGTGACAGGGTTAATTCTCTCCATCTTCTCCCCAGGCCCTGACTGCTACTCCTGGTCAGCTACTTTACCATCCCCAGAAGTCTTAAAGTGCTGAATCTGGGAGTGAGCTAAGTGCCTGTCTCCAGCGTCAGCACAAGTGCCTGCTGGGAAACTCTTAACCCTTCACTTGCCGAGGGAGGCTGGAAGCAGGAGGTCATTAGGGTTTAGATACGTAATGGTGCAGGGCGGTCAATGAATGACTGTGGGGAGACAGAAGGGTTAATGGACTGGCTGTACCTGAACCTGATTGACATCGGTGGCCGGCGGCGCTGTCCTTATTTACTGATGACCACTGAACTGACCAGAGACAAGGGGATGAGTAATGGAGAAACTAAGCAATAAGGAAAGACTACAGGTCAATGAGAAGGTCCGTCCTGAAACAGTGTGAAGATTCAGACCTACCTACAGAAGGGTCAGTAGATGTTTGACTTAACTGCAGACCCTTGGGACCAATGGAGGAAATCCTTGAAGGACAGCCAAAGTGTGGTGGAACGGTGGCCCTGTAGAGTATACAGTATATCCCATAAGTGAGTCCACCCCTCACATTATATATACAGTATATCCCATAAGTGAGTCCTTCCCTCACATTATATATACAGTATATCCCATAAGTGACTCCACCCCTCACATTATATACACAGTATATCCCATAAGTGAGTCCACCCCTCACATTATATACACAGTATATCCCATAAGTGAGTCCACCCCTCACATTATATATACAGTATATCCCATAAGTGAGTCCACCCCTCACATTATATATACAGTATATCCCATAAGTGACTCCACCCCTCACATTATATACAGTATATCCCATAAGTGAGTCCACCCCTCACATTATATACAGTATCTCCCATAAGTGAGTCCACCCCTCACATTATATATACAGTATATCCCATAAGTGAGTCCACCCCTCACATTATATATACAGTATATCCCATAAGTGACTCCACCCCTCACATTATATATACAGTATCTCCCATAAGTGAGTCCACCCCTCACATTATATACAGTATATCCCATAAGTGAGTCCACCCCTCACATTATATACAGTATCTCCCATAAGTGAGTCCACCCCTCACATTATATATACAGTATCTCCCATAAGTGAGTCCACCCCTCACATTATATATACAGTATATCCCATAAGTGACTCCACCCCTCACATTATATACAGTATCTCCCATAAGTGAGTCCACCCCTCACATTATATACAGTATCTCCCATAAGTGAGTCCACCCCTCACATTATATACAGTATCTCCTATAAGTGAGTCCACCCCTCACATTATATACAGTATCTCCCATAAGTGAGTCCACCCCTCACATTATATATACAGTATATCCCATAAGTGAGTCCACTCCTCACATTATATATACAGTATCTCCCATAAGTGACTCCACCCCTCACATTATATATACAGTATCTCCCATAAGTGACTCCACCCCTCACATTATATATACAGTATCTCCCATAAGTGACTCCACCCCTCACATTTTCGTAAATATTTTATTCTATATTTTCATGTGACAATGCTAAAGAAATGACATTCTGCAACAATGTAAAGTAGTGAGTGCACAGCCTATACAACTGTGTGTAATGTTGTGTCCCCTGAAAATAACTCAACACACAACCATTAATGTCTAATCCTTGGCAACACAAGTGAGTACACCCCTTAGTGGAAATGTTCAAATTGGGCTCAATTAGCCATTTTCACTCCTCGGTGCCATGTGACTCGTTAGTGTTGTAAAGTCTCAGGTGTGAATTGAAAGCAGTGTCTTAAACTTGGTGTTATTGCTCTCCCAATCTCTAATACTGGTCACTCGAAGTTCAACATGGCATCACAATAGCTCTCTAAGGATCTGGAAAAAAGAATTCTTGCTCTACATAAAGACAGCCTAGGCTATAAGAAGATTGCCAAGACACTGAAACTGAGCTCCAAAACAGTGGGCAAGACCATACAGTGGTCACAAGACAGATTCTACTCAGAACAGGCTTCACCATGGTCGACCAAAGAAGTTGAGTGCATGTGCTCCATCATATCCAGAGGTTGTCTTTGGGAAAGAGACGCTTGAGTGATGCCAGGATTGCTGCAGAGGTTGAAGAGGTGGTGGTGGTGGGGGGGGGGGGGGGGGCAGCCTGTCAGTGCTCAGACCATACACCTCACATGGCATCAAATGTGTCTGTATTGCTGTTGTCCCTGAAGGAAGCCGCTTCTAAGGATAATGCACAAGAACTAAGGACGTGGATTACAAGAACCATGTCCTGTGGCCCGATAAGACCAAGATAAAACTTATTTGGTTCAGAAGGTGTCAAGCTTGCGTGGTGGCAACTAGGTGAGTAGTACAAAGAAAAGTGTGTTGGGAGTGGCATGGTGGTGGAAGTGTTATGGTCTGGGGCTACCTGCTGGCACTGAGGAGCTACAGTTCATTGAGGGAACAATGAATGCCAACATGTACTGTGTCATTCTGCAGCAGAAACAAAACAGCAATCGCCAATGGCAAACGATCATACGCTAACTAAGTTAAATACACAGCGAAACAGCGTATATAGATCAATGTATCAAAACCTTTATTAAACATGAATCAAACAGACATTTAAAATCGCATAAAATTACACACATGATATATATAGCCCTTGTAATGGGCCTACCCAACCAGTGACAACCAGGGGGAAAGAGAAAAGGAGGTCAAGATAGTGTACAGCAGCAAGTTCTGGCCATAAATTAAGCCAATGTATTGTAAACATTAGACACTAAGGTGCGATAAACAGTCAGCACCTTTGATGGATTGCCCTCTATTATGAAAAAATGCCAATAGGGGCAAAGGCCGCTGCCTCACACTAACAATAAGAGTATATAATATAACTTGCCTAGTGGAGACAGTAGTTGGACCACCTGCACCCGACGTTTCGTCACCAGACTTCTTCCGGGGTGTAGACTACTGTCTCCACTAGGCAAGTTATATTATATACTGTTACGCCGAGCGCTCCGGGTCCCCGCTCCTCCCCGGAGCGCTCGCTTCACTCCCTCCGCTGCAGCGCTCCGGTCACGTCCTCTGACCCGGGGCGCTGCGATCCCGCTGCCAGCCGGGATGCGATTCGCGATGCGGGTAGCGCCCGCTCGCGATGCGCACCCCGGCTCCCCTACCTGACTCGCTCCCCGTCTGTTCTGTCCCGGCGCGCGCGGCCCCGCTCCCTAGGGCGCGCGCGCGCCGGGTCTCTGCGATTTAAAGGGCCACTGCGCCGCTGATTGGCGCAGTGGTTCCAATTAGGGTTTTCACCTGTGCACTTCCCTATATTACCTCACTTCCCTTGCACTCCCTTGCCGGATCTTGTTGCCTTAGTGCCAGTGAAAGCGTTCCTTGTGTGTTCCTTGCCTGTGTTTCCAGACCTTCTGCCGTTGCCCCTGACTACGATCCTTGCTGCCTGCCCCGACCTTCTGCTACGTCCGACCTTGCTTCTGCCTACTCCCTTGTACCGCGCCTATCTTCAGCAGCCAGAGAGGTGAGCCGTTGCTAGTGGATACGACCTGGTCACTACCGCCGCAGCAAGACCATCCCGCTTTGTGGCGGGCTCTGGTGAAAACCAGTAGTGGCTTAGAACCGGTCCACTAGCACGGTCCACGCCAATCCCTCTCTGGCACAGAGGGTCCACTACCTGCCAGCCGGCATCGTGACAGTAGATCCGGCCATGGATCCCGCTGAAGTTCCTCTGCCAGTTGTCGCTGACCTCACCACGGTGGTCGCCCAGCAGTCACAACAGATAGCGCAACAAGGCCAACAGCTGTCTCAACTGACCGTTATGCTACAACAGTTGCTACCACAGCTTCAGCAGTCATCTCCTCCGCCAGCTCCTGCACCTCCTCCGCAGCGAGTGGCCGCTCCTGGGATACGCTTATCCTTGCCGGATAAATTTGATGGGGACTCTAAGTTTTGCCGTGGCTTTCTTTCCCAATGTTCCCTGCATCTGGAGATGATGTCGGACCTGTTTCCCACTGAAAGGTCTAAGGTGGCTTTCGTAGTCAGTCTTCTGTCCGGAAAAGCCCTGTCATGGGCCACACCGCTCTGGGACCGCAATGACCCCGTCACTGCCTCTGTACACTCCTTCTTCTCGGAAATCCGAAGTGTCTTTGAGGAACCTGCCCGAGCCTCTTCTGCTGAGACTGCCCTGTTGAACCTGCTCCAGGGTAATTCTTCCGTTGGCGAGTATGCCGTACAATTCCGTACACTTGCTTCAGAATTGTCCTGGAATAATGAGGCCCTCTGCGCGACCTTCAAAAAAGGCCTATCCAGCAACATTAAAGATGTTCTGGCCGCACGAGAAATTCCTGCTAATCTACATGAACTTATTCACCTAGCCACTCGCATTGACATGCGTTTTTCTGAAAGGCGTCAGGAACTCCGCCAAGATATGGACTCTGTTCGCACGAGGCGTTTCGTCTCCTCGGCTCCTCTCTCCTCTGGTCCCCTGCAATCTGTTCCTGTGCCTCCCGCCGTGGAGGCTATGCAGGTCGACCGGTCTCGCCTGACACCTCAAGAGAGGACACGACGCCGTATGGAGAACCTCTGCCTGTACTGTGCTAGTACCGAACACTTCCTGAGGGATTGTCCTATCCGTCCTCCCCGCCTGGAAAGACGTACGCTGACTCCGCACAAAGGTGAGACAGTCCTTGATGTCTACTCTGCTTCTCCACGTCTTACTGTGCCTGTGCGGATGTCTGCCTCTGCCTTCTCCTTCTCTACAGTGGCCTTCTTGGACTCTGGATCTGCAGGAAATTTTATTTTGGCCTCTCTCGTCAACAGGTTCAACATCCCGGTGACCAGTCTCGCCAGACCCCTCTACATCAATTGTGTAAATAATGAAAGATTGGACTGTACCATACGTTTCCGCACGGAGCCCCTTCTTATGAGCATCGGATCTCATCATGAGAGGATTGAACTTTTGGTCCTCCCCAATTGCACCTCGGAGATTCTCCTTGGACTTCCCTGGCTTCAACTTCATTCCCCAACCCTGGATTGGTCCACTGGGGAGATCAAGAGTTGGGGGTCCTCTTGTTCCAAGAACTGTCTAAAACCGGTTCCCAGTAACCCTTGCCGTAACTCTGTGGTTCCTCCAGTAACCGGTCTCCCTAAGGCCTATATGGACTTCGCGGATGTTTTCTGCAAAAAACAAGCTGAGACTCTACCTCCTCACAGGCCTTATGATTGCCCTATCGACCTCCTCCCGGGTACTACTCCACCCCGGGGCAGAATTTATCCTCTCTCTGCCCCAGAGACTCTTGCCATGTCCGAATACGTCCAGGAGAATCTAAAAAAGGGCTTTATCCGTAAATCCTCCTCTCCTGCCGGAGCCGGATTTTTCTTTGTGTCCAAAAAAGATGGCTCCCTACGTCCTTGCATTGACTACCGCGGTCTTAATAAAATCACGGTTAAGAACCGCTACCCCTTACCCCTCATCTCTGAACTCTTTGATCGCCTCCAAGGTGCCCACATCTTCACTAAATTGGACTTAAGAGGCGCCTATAACCTCATCCGCATCAGAGAGGGGGACGAGTGGAAAACGGCATTTAACACCAGAGATGGACACTTTGAGTATCTGGTCATGCCCTTTGGACTGTGCAATGCCCCTGCCGTCTTCCAAGACTTTGTCAATGAAATTTTTCGTGATCTGTTATACTCCTGTGTTGTTGTATATCTGGACGATATCCTGATTTTTTCTGCCAATCTAGAAGAACACCGCCAGCATGTCCGTATGGTTCTTCAGAGACTTCGTGACAACCAACTCTATGCCAAAATTGAGAAATGTCTGTTTGAATGCCAATCTCTTCCTTTTCTAGGATATTTGGTCTCTGGCCAGGGACTACAGATGGATCCAGACAAACTCTCTGCCGTCTTAGATTGGCCACGCCCCTCCGGACTCCGTGCTATCCAACGCTTTTTGGGGTTCGCCAATTATTACAGGCAATTTATTCCACATTTTTCTACCATTGTGGCTCCTATCGTGGCTTTAACCAAAAAAAATGCTGATCCCAAGTCCTGGCCTCCTCAAGCAGAAGACTCCTTTAAACGACTCAAGTCTGCCTTTTCTTCGGCTCCCGTGCTCTCCAGACCTGACCCTTCCAAACCCTTCCTATTGGAGGTTGATGCCTCCTCAGTGGGAGCTGGAGCTGTTCTTCTACAAAAAAATTCTTCCGGGCATGCTGTCACTTGTGGTTTTTTCTCTAGGACCTTCTCTCCAGCGGAGAGGAACTACTCCATCGGGGATCGAGAGCTTCTAGCCATTAAATTAGCACTTGAGGAATGGAGGCATCTGCTGGAGGGATCAAGATTTCCTGTTATTATCTACACCGACCACAAGAACCTCTCCTACCTTCAGTCTGCCCAACGGCTGAATCCTCGCCAGGCCCGGTGGTCTCTGTTCTTTGCCCGATTTAATTTTGAGATTCACTTTCGTCCTGCCGATAAGAACATTAGGGCCGATGCTCTCTCTCGTTCCTCGGATGCCTCAGAAGTTGATCTCCCTCCGCAACACATCATTCCACCTGACTGCCTGATCTCCACTTCTCCTGCCTCCATCAGGCAGACTCCTCCAGGAAAGACCTTTGTTTCTCCACGCCAACGCCTCGGAATCCTCAAATGGGGTCACTCCTCCCATCTCGCAGGTCATGCGGGCATCAAGAAATCTGTGCAACTCATCTCCCGCTTCTATTGGTGGCCGACTCTGGAGACGGATGTTGGGGACTTTGTGCGAGCCTGCACTATCTGTGCCCGGGATAAGACTCCTCGCCAGAAGCCCGCTGGTTTTCTTCATCCTCTGCCTGTCCCCGAACAGCCTTGGTCTCTGATTGGTATGGATTTTATTACTGATTTACCCCCTTCCCGTGGCAACACCGTTATTTGGGTGGTCGTTGATCGATTCTCCAAAATGGCACATTTCATCCCTCTTCCTGGTCTTCCTTCTGCGCCTCAGTTGGCTAAACAATTTTTTGTACACATTTTTCGTCTTCACGGGTTGCCTACGCAGATTGTCTCGGATAGAGGGGTCCAATTCGTGTCTAAATTCTGGAGGGCTCTCTGTAAACAACTCAAGATTAAATTAAATTTTTCCTCTGCATATCATCCCCAGTCCAATGGACAAGTAGAAAGAATTAACCAGATCCTGGGTGATTATTTGCGACATTTTGTTTCCTCCCGCCAGGATGACTGGGCAGATCTCCTTCCATGGGCCGAATTCTCGTATAACTTCAGGGTCTCTGAATCTTCCTCCAAATCCCCATTTTTCGTGGTGTACGGCCGTCACCCTCTTCCCCCCCTCCCTACCCCCTTGCCCTCTGGTCTGCCCGCTGTGGATGAAATTTCTCGTGACCTTTCCATTATATGGAGAGAGACCCAAAATTCTCTCTTACAGGCTTCTTCACGCATGAAGAGGTTCGCGGATAAGAAAAGAAGAGCTCCCCCCGTTTTTTCCCCTGGAGACAAGGTATGGCTCTCCGCTAAATATGTCCGCTTCCGTGTCCCTAGCTACAAGTTGGGACCACGCTATCTTGGTCCTTTCAAAATTTTGTGTCAAATTAATCCTGTCTCTTATAAACTTCTTCTTCCTCCTTCTCTTCGTATCCCTAATGCCTTTCACGTCTCTCTTCTCAAACCACTCATCCTCAACCGTTTTTCTCCCAAATCTGTTCCTCCCACTCCTGTTTCCGGCTCCTCGGACGTCTTCTCGGTCAAGGAAATTTTGGCTGCCAAAAAGGTCAGAGGGAAAAATTTTTTTTTAGTAGACTGGGAGGGTTGTGGTCCTGAAGAGAGATCCTGGGAACCTGAGGACAACATCCTTGACAAAAGTCTGCTCCTCAGGTTCTCAGGCTCCAAGAAGAGGGGGAGACCCAAGGGGGGGGGGTACTGTTACGCCGAGCGCTCCGGGTCCCCGCTCCTCCCCGGAGCGCTCGCTTCACTCCCTCCGCTGCAGCGCTCCGGTCACGTCCTCTGACCCGGGGCGCTGCGATCCCGCTGCCAGCCGGGATGCGATTCGCGATGCGGGTAGCGCCCGCTCGCGATGCGCACCCCGGCTCCCCTACCTGACTCGCTCCCCGTCTGTTCTGTCCCGGCGCGCGCGGCCCCGCTCCCTAGGGCGCGCGCGCGCCGGGTCTCTGCGATTTAAAGGGCCACTGCGCCGCTGATTGGCGCAGTGGTTCCAATTAGGGTTTTCACCTGTGCACTTCCCTATATTACCTCACTTCCCTTGCACTCCCTTGCCGGATCTTGTTGCCTTAGTGCCAGTGAAAGCGTTCCTTGTGTGTTCCTTGCCTGTGTTTCCAGACCTTCTGCCGTTGCCCCTGACTACGATCCTTGCTGCCTGCCCCGACCTTCTGCTACGTCCGACCTTGCTTCTGCCTACTCCCTTGTACCGCGCCTATCTTCAGCAGCCAGAGAGGTGAGCCGTTGCTAGTGGATACGACCTGGTCACTACCGCCGCAGCAAGACCATCCCGCTTTGCGGCGGGCTCTGGTGAAAACCAGTAGTGGCTTAGAACCGGTCCACTAGCACGGTCCACGCCAATCCCTCTCTGGCACAGAGGGTCCACTACCTGCCAGCCGGCATCGTGACATATACTCTTATTGTTAGTGTTAGGCAGCGGCCTTTGCCCCTATTGGCATTTTTTCATAATAGAGGGCAATCCATCAAAGGTGCTGACTGTTTATCGCACCTTAGTGTCTAATGTTTACAATACATTGGCTTAATTTATGGCCAGAACTTGCTGCTGCACACTATCTTGACCTCCTTTTCTCTTTCCCCCTGGTTGTCCCTGGTTGGGTAGGCCCATTACAAGGGCTATATATATTATGTTTGTAATTTTATGCGATTTTAAATGTCTGTTTGATTCATGTTTAATAAAGGTTTTGATACATTGATCTATATACGCTGTTTCGCTGTGTATTTATTCTGCAGCAGAGCATGATCCCCTCCCTTCAGAGACTGGGTAGACAGTATTCTAACACGATTATAACCCCAAACACCTCCAAGTCCAACACTGCCTTGCTAAAGATGCTGAGTCTAAAGGTGATAGACTGACTGAGCATGTCTCCAGACCTTAACCCTGTTGAACATCTGTGGGGCATCTTCATAGAAAGGTGGAGGAGTCTTTAACATCCACTAGGTCCACAATGTCATCATAGACGAGTGGAAGAGGACTACAGTGGGAAACTGAGAAGCTCTGGTGAACTCCAAAAGTCCCTCTCCTCTTATGCTTGTTTCTGCTTAATTGACAGTCAGATAGAAGCTGAGCCCTGTTTCCAAAATGTATTTCTGCACCATGCATACTAATTGTATGCAGGTGCGAGATTTGAAAACAGGGCTCAGCTTCCAGCTGACTGTCAATCTAGCAGAGACTAGGCCAGGGTAGGGAGGGGGAGAAGGAAGATGTTCCAGCCCTTAGCACTTCAGGGGCTTGGAAATGCCTCTTTGTACCAGAGAATAAAAGCATTTTCTTTGATATAATAAAGGGGTACTCCGGCGCTAAGACAAAAAGGGGTACTCCACACCGCTGGGGACCCCCGTGATCTTGCACGCAGCACCCCGTTACAATCAGTCCCCAGAGCATGTTCGCTCCGGGTCTGATTACTGGCGATCACAGGGCCGGAGCATTGTGACGTCACGGCCCCGCCCCCTCAATGCAAGCCTAGGGGAGGGGGCGTGACATGCTCCGGGGACTGATTGTAACAGGGTGCTGCGTGCAAGATAACGGGGGTCCCCAGCTGCGGGACCCTCGCGATCAGGCATTGTATCCCCTATCCTTTGGATAGGGGATAAGATGTCTTAGCACCAGAGTACCCCTTTAATGGTGCATTGTGTCTTCTTCTTCTAAGAACTGTCTAACAGTGTCAGCAGTTTGGAACGTGAATTGCAGCTGACAGATTCCCTTGATACATGAATCTAGTTGTAAATGAACTGCACTAAATCTATCAGGATGCGGCACTATAATTATTTAAATATTCTACAGTGCTGTACAGAGATTATCATATCAGCCCCTGTCCCCATTGGGGATCACAGCCTAAGCCAGTATTTCCCAACCAGTGTGCCTCCAACCTTTGGCCGTAATCTTCGATTTTCGGTATATGCTGATGAAGTGCTAACTGGCACTGGCCGGGCTAACTAGCACTCTGACGTCAGTGCCGCTGGCCGAAGCGCCGCCCAGCTCATCAATATTCCTCCCCTCCGGTGCAGTTATGGCAGAATGTAGTATTATAGTACTGGCAGTGCAGGGATGGCAGAATGTAGTATTATAGTACTGGCAGTGCAGGGATGGCAGAATGTAGTATTATAGTAGTGGCAGTGCAGGGATGGCAGAATGTAGTATTATAGTAGTGGCAGTGCAGGGATGGCAGAATGTAGTATTATAGTACTGGCAGTGCAGGGATGGCAGAATGTAGTATTATAGTAGTGGCAGTGCAGGGATGGCAGAATGTAGTATTATAGTAGTGGCAGTGCAGGGATGGCAGAATGTAGTATTATAGTAGTGGCAGTGCAGGGATGGCAGAATGTAGTATTATAGTAGTGGCAGTGCAGGGATGGCAGAATGTAGTATTATAGTACTGGCAGTGCAGGGATGGCAGAATGTAGTATTATAGTAGTGGCAGTGCAGGGATGGCAGAATGTAGTATTATAGTACTGGCAGTGCAGGGATGGCAGAATGTAGTATTATAGTACTGGCAGTGCAGGGATGGCAGAATGTAGTATTATAGTAAAGACAGTGCAGGGATGGCAGAATGTAGTATTATAGTAGTGGCAGTGCAGGGATGGCAGAATGTAGTATTATAGTACTGGCAGTGCAGCGATGGCAGAATGTAGTATTATAGTAGTGACAGTGCAGGGATGGCAGAATGTAGTATTATAGTACTGGCAGTGCAGGAATGGCAGAATGTAGTATTATAGTAGTGACAGTGCAGGGATGGCAGAATGTAGTATTATAGTAGTGGCAGTGTAGGGATGGCAGAATGTAGTATTATAGTACTGGCAGTGCAGGGATGGCAGAATGTAGTATTATAGTACTGGCAGTGCAGGGATGGCAGAATGTAGTATTATAGTACTGGCAGTGCAGGGATGGCAGAATGTAGTATTATAGTAGTGGCAGTGCAGGGATGGCAGAATGTAGTATTATAGTACTGGCAGTGCAGGGATGGCAGAATGTAGTATTATAGTAGTGGCAGTGCAGGGATGGCAGAATGTAGTATTATAGTACTGGCAGTGCAGGGATGGCAGAATGTAGTATTATAGTACTGGCAGTGCAGGTATAACAGAATGTAGTATTATAGTAGTGGCAGTGCAGGGATGGCAGAATGTAGTATTATAATAATGGCAGTGCAGGGATGGCAGAATGTAGTATTATAGTACTGGCAGTGCAGCGATGGCAGAATGTAGTATTATAGTAGTGACAGTGCAGGGATGGCAGAATGTAGTATTATAGTACTGGCAGTGCAGGAATGGCAGAATATAGTATTATAGTACTGGCAGTGCAGGGATGGCAGAATGTAGTATTATAGTACTGGCAGTGCAGGGATGGCAGAATGTAGTATTATAGTATTGGCAGTGCAGGGATGGCAGAATGTAGTATTATAGTACTGGCAGTGCAGGGATGGCAGAATGTAGTATTATAGTACTAGCAGTGCAGGGATGGCAGAATGTAGTATTATAGTAGTGGCAGTGCAGGGATGGCAGAATGTAGTATTATAGTAGTGGCAGTGCAGGGATGGCAGAATGTAGTATTATAGTACTGGCAGTGCAGGGATGGCAGAATGTAGTATTATAGTAGTGGCAGTGCAGGGATGGCAGAATGTAGAATTATAGTACTGGCAGTGCAGGGATGGCAGAATGTAGTATTATAATAGTGGCAGTGCAGGGATGGCAGAATGTAGTATTATAGTACTGGCAGTGCAGGGATGGCAGAATGTAGTATTATAGTAGTGACAGTGCAGGGATGGCAGAATGTAGTATTATAGTACTGGCAGTGCAGGGATTGCAGAATGTAGTATTATAGTACTGGCAGTGCAGGGATGGCAGAATGTAGTATTATAGTACTGGCAGTGCAGGGATGGCAGAATGTAGTATTATAGTAGTGACAGTGCAGGGATGGCAGAATGTAGTATTATAGTACTGGCAGTGCAGGGATGGCAGAATGTAGTATTATAGTACTGGCAGTGCAGGGATGGCAGAATCTAGTATTATAGTACTGGCAGTGCAGGGATGGCAGAATGTAGTATTATAGTACTGGCAGTGCAGCGATGGCAGAATGTAGTATTATAGTAAAGACAGTGCAGGGATGGCAGAATGTAGTATTATAGTACTGGCAGTGCAGGGATGGCAGAATGTAGTATTATAGTACTGGCAGTGCAGGGATGGCAGAATGTAGTATTATAGTAGTGGCAGTGCAGGGATGGCAGAATGTAGTATTATAGTACTGGCAGTGCAGGGATGGCAGAATGTGGTATTATAGTACTGGCAGTGCAGGGATGGCAGAATGTAGTATTATAGTAGTGGCAGTGCAGGGATGGCAGAATGTAGTATTATAGTAGTGGCAGTGCAGGGATGGCAGAATGTAATATTATAGTAGTGACAGTGCAGGGATGGCAGAATGTAGTATTATAGTACTGGCAGTGCAGGTATTGCAGAATGTAGTATTATAGTAGTGGCAGTGCAGGGATGGCAGAATGTAGTATTATAGTACTGGCAGTGCAGGGATGGCAGAATGTAGTATTATAGTAGTGTCAGTGCAGGGATGGTAGAATGTAGTATTATAGTAGTGTCAGTGCAGGGATGGCAGAATGTAGTATTATAGTACTGGCAGTGCAGGGATGGCAGAATGTAGTATTATAGTACTGGCAGTGCAGGTATGACAGAATGTAGTATTATAGTACTGGCAGTGCAGGGATGGCAGAATGTAGTATTATAGTACTGGCAGTGCAGGGATGGCAGAATGTAGTATTATAGTACTGGCAGTGCAGGGATGGCAGAATGTAGTATTATAGTAGTGGCAGTGCAGGGATGGCAGAATGTAGTATTATAGTAGTGTCAGTGCAGGGATGGCAGAATGTAGTATTATAGTACTGGCAGTGCAGGGATGGCAGAATGTAGTATTATAGTAGTGTCAGTGCAGGTATGACAGAATGTAGTATTATAGTACTGGCAGTGCAGGGATGGCAGAATGTAGTATTATAGTACTGGCAGTGCAGGGATGGCAGAATGTAGTATTATAGTACTGGCAGTGCAGGGATGGCAGAATGTAGTATTATAGTAGTGGCAGTGCAGGGATGGCAGAATGTAGTATTATAGTAGTGGCAGTGCAGGGATGGCAGAATGTAGTATTATAGTACTGGCAGTGCAGGGATGGCAGAATGTAGTATTATAGTACTGGCAGTGCAGGGATGGCAGAATGTAGTATTATAGTACTGGCAGTGCAGGGATGGCAGAATGTAGTATTATAGTACTGGCAGTGCAGGGATGGCAGAATGTAGTATTATAGTAGTGGCAGTGCAGGGATGGCAGAATGTAGTATTATAGTAGTGGCAGTGCAGGGATGGCAGAATGTAGTATTATAGTACTAGCAGTGCAGGGATGGCAGAATGTAGTATTATAGTAGTGGCAGTGCAGGGATGGCAGAATGTAGTATTATAGTACTGGCAGTGCAGGGATGGCAGAATGTAGTATTATAGTAGTGTCAGTGCAGGGATGGCAGAATGTAGTATTATAGTACTAGCAGTGCAGGGATGGCAGAATGTAGTATTATAGTAGTGACAGTGCAGGGATGGCAGAATGTAGTATCATAGTAGTGGCAGTGCAGGGATGGCAGAATGTAGTATTATAATAGTGGCAGTGCAGGGATGGCAGAATGTAGTATTATAGTACTGGCAGTGCAGCGATGGCAGAATGTAGTATTATAGTAGTGACAGTGCAGGGATGGCAGAATGTAGTATTATAGTACTGGCAGTGCAGGAATGGCAGAATGTAGTATTATAGTAGTGACAGTGCAGGGATGGCAGAATGTAGTATTATAGTAGTGGCAGTGCAGGGATGGCAGAATGTAGTATTATAATAGTGGCAGTGCAGGGATGGCAGAATGTAGTATTATAGTACTGGCAGTGCAGCGATGGCAGAATGTAGTATTATAGTAGTGACAGTGCAGGGATGGCAGAATGTAGTATTATAGTACTGGCAGTGCAGGAATGGCAGAATATAGTATTATAGTACTGGCAGTGCAGGGATGGCAGAATGTAGTATTATAGTACTGGCAGTGCAGGGATGGCAGAATGTAGTATTATAGTAGTGGCAGTGCAGGGATGGCAGAATGTAGTATTATAGTACTGGCAGTGCAGGGATGGCAGAATGTAGTATTATAGTAGTGGCAGTGCAGGGATGGCAGAATGTAGTATTATAGAAGTGGGAGTGCAGGGATGGCAGAATATAGTATTATAGTACTGGCAGTGCAGGGATGGCAGAATGTAGTATTATAGTACTGGCAGTGCAGGGATGGCAGAATGTAGTATTATAGTACTGGCAGTGCAGGGATGGCAGAATGTAGTATTATAGTAGTGGCAGTGCAGGGATGGCAGAATGTAGTATTATAGTAGTGGCAGTGCAGGGATGGCAGAATGTAGTATTATAGTACTGGCAGTGCAGGGATGGCAGAATGTAGTATTATAGTACTGGCAGTGCAGGGATGGCAGAATGTAGTATTATAGTACTGGCAGTGCAGGGATGGCAGAATGTAGTATTATAGTAGTGGCAGTGCAGGGATGGCAGAATGTAGTATTATAGTACTGGCAGTGCAGCGAAGGCGGAATGTAGTATTATAGTAGTGGGAGTGCAGGGATGGCAGAATGTAGTATTATAGTAGTGGCAGTGCAGGGATGGCAGAATGTAGTATTATAGTACTGGCAGTGCAGGGATGGCAGAATGTAGTATTATAGTACTGGCAGTGCAGGTATGGCAGAATGTAGTATTATAGTAGTGGCAGTGCAGGGATGGCAGAATGTAGTATTATAGTACTGGCAGTGCAGGGATGGCAGAATGTAGTATTATAGTACTGGCAGTGCAGGGATGGCAGAATGTAGTATTATAGTAGTGTCAGTGCAGGGATGGCAGAATGTAGTATTATAGTAGTGTCAGTGCAGGGATGGCAGAATGTAGTATTATAGTAGTGTCAGTGCAGGGATGGCAGAATGTAGCATTATAGTACTGGCAGTGCAGGGATGGCAGAATGTAGTATTATAGTACTGGCAGTGCAGGTATGACAGAATGTAGTATTATAGTAGTGTCAGTGCAGGGATGGCAGAATGTAGTATTATAGTACTGGCAGTGCAGGGATGACAGAATGTAATATTATAGTACTGGCAGTGCAGGGATGGCAGAATGTAGTATTATAGTAGTGGCAGTGCAGGGATGGCAGAATGTAGTATTATAGTATTGGCAGTGCAGGGATGGCAGAATGTAGTATTATAGTACTGGCAGTGCAGGGAAGGCAGAATGTAGTATTATAATACTGGCAGTGCAGGGATGGCAGAATGTAGTATTATAGTAGTGGCAGTGCAGGGATGGCAGAATGTAGTATTATAGTATTGGCAGTGCAGGGATGGCAGAATGTAGTATTATAGTACTGGCAGTGCAGGGATGGCAGAATGTAGTATTATAGTACTGGCATTGCAGGGATGGCAGAATGTAGTATTATAGTACTGGCAGTGCAGGGATGGCAGAATGTAGTATTATAGTACTGGCAGTGCAGGGATGGCAGAATGTAGTATTATAGTACTGGCAGTGCAGGGATGGCAGAATGTAGTATTATAGTAGTGGCAGTGCAGGGATGGCAGAATGTAGTATTATAGTAGTGGCAGTGCAGGGATGGCAGAATGTAGTATTATAGTACTGGCAGTGCAGGGATGGCAGAATGTAGTATTATAGTACTGGCAGTGCAGGGATGGCAGAATGTAATATTATAGTAGTGGCAGTGCAGGGATGGCAGAATGTAGTATTATAGTACTGGCAGTGCAGGGATGGCAGAATGTAGTATTATAGTACTGGCAGTGCAGGGATGGCAGAATGTAGTATTATAATAGTGGCAGTGCAGGGATGGCAGAATGTAGTATTATAGTACTGGCAGTGCAGTGATGGCAGAATGTAGTATTATAGTACTGGCAGTGCAGGGATGGCAGAATGTAGTATTATAGTAGTGGCAGTGCAGGGATGGCAGAATGTAGTATTATAGTACTGGCAGTGCAGGGATGGCAGAATGTAGTATTATAGTACTGGCAGTGCAGGGATGGCAGAATGTAGAATTATAGTAGTGTCAGTGCAGGGATGGCAGAATGTAGTATTATAGTAGTGGCAGTGCAGGGATGGCAGAATGTAGTATTATAGTAGTGGCAGTGCAGGGATGGCAGAATGTAGTATTATTGTAGTGGCAGTGCAGGGATGGCAGAATGTAGTATTATAGTACTGGCAGTGCAGGGATGGCAGAATGTAGTATTACAGTACTGGCAGTGCAGGTATGGCAGAATGTAGTATTATAGTACTGGCAGTGCAGGGATGGCAGAATGTAGTATTATAGTACTGGCAGTGCAGGGATGGCAGAATGTAGTATTATAGTACTGGCAGTGCAGGGATGGCAGAATGTAGTATTATAGTACTGGCAGTGCAGGGATGGCAGAATGTAGTATTATAGTACTGGCAGTGCAGGGATGGCAGAATGTAGTATTATAGTACTGGCAGTGCAGGGATGGCAGAATGTAGTATTATAATAGTGGCAGTGCAGGGATGGCAGAATGTAGTATTATAGTACTGGCAGTGCAGGGATGGCAGAATGTAGTATTATAGTAGTGGCAGTGCAGGGATGGCAGAATGTAGTATTATAGTACTGGCAGTGCAGGGATGGCAGAATGTAGTATTATAGTAGTGGCAGTGCAGGGATGGCAGAATGTAGTATTATAGTACTGGCAGTACAGGTATGAAAGAATGTAGTATTATAGTACTGGCAGTGCAGGGATGGCAGAATGTAGAATTATAGTAGTGTCAGTGCAGGGATGGCAGAATGTAGTATTATAGTAGTGGCAGTGCAGGGATGGCAGAATGTAGTATTATAGTACTGGCAGTACAGGTATGAAAGAATGTAGTATTATAGTACTGGCAGTGCAGGGATGGCAGAATGTAGTATTATAGTACTGGCAGTGGAGGGATGGCAGAATGTAGTATTGTAGTACTGGCAGTGCAGGTATGACAGAATGTAGTATTATAGTAGTGGCAGTGCAGGGATGGCAGAATGTAGTATTATAGTAGTGGCAGTGCAGGGATGGCAGAATGTAGTATTATAGTAGTGGCAGTGCAGGGATGGCAGAATGTAGTATTATTGTAGTGGCAGTGCAGGGATGGCAGAATGTAGTATTATAGTACTGGCAGTGCAGGGATGGCAGAATGTAGTATTACAGTACTGGCAGTGCAGGTATGGCAGAATGTAGTATTATAGTACTGGCAGTGCAGGGATGGCAGAATGTAGTATTATAGTACTGGCAGTGCAGGGATGGCAGAATGTAGTATTATAGTACTGGCAGTGCAGGGATGGCAGAATGTAGTATTATAGTACTGGCAGTGCAGGGATGGCAGAATGTAGTATTATAGTACTGGCAGTGCAGGGATGGCAGAATGTAGTATTATAGTACTGGCAGTGCAGGGATGGCAAAATGTAGTATTATAGTAGTGGCAGTGCAGGTATGGCAGAATGTAGTATTATAGTACTGGCAGTGCAGGGATGGCAGAATGTAGTATTATAGTACTGGCAGTGCAGGGATTGCAGAATGTAGTATTATAGTACTGGCAGTGCAGGGATGGCAGAATGTAGTATTATAGTACTGGCAGTGCAGGGATGGCAGAATGTAGTATTATAGTACTGGCAGTGCAGGGATGGCAGAATGTAGTATTATAGTAGTGGCAGTGCAGGGATGGCAGAATGTAGTATTATAGTACTGGCAGTGCAGGGATGGCAGAATGTAGTATTATAGTACTGGCAGTGCAGGGATGGCAGAATGTAGTATTATAGTACTGGCAGTGCAGGGATGGCAGAATGTAGTATTATAGTAGTGGCAGTGCAGGGATGGCAGAATGTAGTATTATAGTACTGGCAGTGCAGGGATGGCAGAATGTAGTATTATAGTACTGGCAGTGCAGGGATAGCAGAATGTAGTATTATAGTAGTGGCAGTGCAGGGATGGCAGAATGTAGTATTATAGTACTGGCAGTGCAGGGATGGCAGAATGTAGTATTATAGTACTGGCAGTGCAGGGATGGCAGAATGTAGTATTATAGTACTGGCAGTGCAGGGATAGCAGAATGTAGTATTATAGTAGTGGCAGTGCAGGGATGGCAGAATGTAGTATTATAGTACTGGCAGTGCAGGGATGGCAGAATGTAGTATTATAGTACTGGCAGTGCAGGGATGGCAGAATGTAGTATTATAGTACTGGCAGTGCAGGGATGGCAGAATGTAGTATTATAGTACTGGCAGTGCAGGGATGGCAGAATGTAGTATTATAGTACTGGCAGTGCAGGGATGGCAGAATGTAGTATTATAGTACTGGCAGTGCAGGGATGGCAGAATGTAGTATTATAGTACTGGCATTGCAGGGATGGCAGAATGTAGTATTATAGTACTGGCAGTGCAGGGATGGCAGAATGTAGTATTATAGTAGTGACAGTGCAGGGATGGCAGAATGTAGTATTATAGTACTGGCAGTGCAGGGATGGCAGAATGTTGTATTATAGTAGTGGCAGTGCAGGGATGGCAGAATGTAGTATTATAGTAGTGGGAGTGCAGGGATGGCAGAATATAGTATTATAGTACTGGCAGTGCAGGGATGGCAGAATGTAGTATTATAGTAGTGGCAGTGCAGGGATGGCAGAATGTAGTATTATAGTAGTGGCAGTGCAGGGATGGCAGAATGTAGTATTATAGTACTGGCAGTGCAGGGATGGCAGAATGTAGTATTATAGTAGTGACAGTGCAGGGATGGCAGAATGTAGTATTATAGTACTGGCAGTGCAGGGATGGCAGAATGTAGTATTATAGTAGTGGCAGTGCAGGGATGGCAGAATGTAGTATTATAGTACTGGCAGTAAAGGGATGGCAGAATGTAGTATTATAGTAGTGGCAGTGCAGGGATGGCAGAATGTAGTATTATAGTAGTGGGAGTACAGGGATGGCAGAATATAGTATTATAGTACTGGCAGTGCAGGGATGGCAGAATGTAGTATTATAGTACTGGCAGTGCAGGGATGGCAGAATGTAGTATTATAGTAGTGGCAGTGCAGGGATGGCAGAATGTAGTATTATAGTACTGGCAGTGCAGGGATGGCAGAATGTAGTATTATAGTACTGGCAGTGCAGGGATGGCAGAATGTAGTATTATAGTAGTGACAGTGCAGGGATGGCAGAATGTAGTATTATAGTACTGGCAGTGCAGGGATGGCAGAATGTAGTATTATAGTACTGGCAGTGCAGGGATGGCAGAATGTAGTATTATAGTACTGGCAGTGCAGGGATGGCAGAATGTAGTATTATAGTACTGGCAGTGCAGGGATGGCAGAATGTAGTATTATAATAGTGGCAGTACAGGGATGGCAGAATGTAGTATTATAGTACTGGCAGTGCAGGGATGGCAGAATGTAGTATTATAGTACTGGCAGTGCAGGGATGGCAGAATGTAGTATTATAGTACTGGCAGTGCAGGGAAGGCAGAATGTAGTATTATAGTACTGGCAGTGCAGGGATGGCAGAATGTAGTATTATAGTACTGGCAGTGCAGGGATGGCAGAATGTAGTATTATAGTAGTGACAGTGCAGGGATGGCAGAATGTAGTATTATAGTACTGGCAGTGCAGGGATGGCAGAATGTAGTATTATAGTAGTGGCAGTGCAGGGATGTCAGAATGTAGTATTATAGTAGTGGGAGTGCAGGGATGGCAGAATATAGTATTATAGTACTGGCCGTGCAGGGATGGCAGAATGTAGTATTATAGTACTGGCAGTGCAGGGATGGCAGAATGTAGTATTATAGTAGTGGCAGTGCAGGGATGGCAGAATGTAGTATTATAGTAGTGGCAGTGCAGGGATGGCAGAATGTAGTATTATAGTACTGGCAGTGCAGGGATGGCAGAATGTAGTATTATAGTAGTGACAGTGCAGGGATGGCAGAATGTAGTATTATAGTACTGGCAGTGCAGGGATGGCAGAATGTAGTATTATAGTACTGGCAGTGCAGGGATGGCAGAATGTAGTATTATAGTACTGGCAGTGCAGGGATGGCAGAATGTAGTATTATAGTACTGGCAGTGCAGGGATGGCAGAATGTAGTATTATAGTAGTGGCAGTGCAGGGATGGCAGAATGTAGTATTATAGAAGTGGGAGTGCAGGGATGGCAGAATATAGTATTATAGTACTGGCAGTGCAGGGATGGCAGAATGTAGTATTATAGTACTGGCAGTGCAGGGATGGCAGAATGTAGTATTATAGTAGTGGCAGTGCAGGGATGGCAGAATGTAGTATTATAGTAGTGGCAGTGCAGGGATGGCAGAATGTAGTATTATAGTACTGGCAGTGCAGGGATGGCAGAATGTAGTATTATAGTAGTGACAGTGCAGGGATGGCAGAATGTAGTATTATAGTACTGGCAGTGCAGGGATGGCAGAATGTAGTATTATAGTACTGGCAGTGCAGGGATGGCAGAATGTAGTATTATAGTACTGGCAGTGCAGGGATGGCAGAATGTAGTATTATAGTACTGGCAGTGCAGGGATGGCAGAATGTAGTATTATAGTACTGGCAGTGCAGGTATGGCAGAATGTAGTATTATAGTAGTGGCAGTGCAGGGATGGCAGAAGGTAGTATTATAGTACTGGCAGTGCAGGGATGGCAGAATGTAGTATTATAGTACTGGCAGTGCAGGGATGGCAGAATGTAGTATTATAATAGTGGCAGTGCAGGGATGGCAGAATGTAGTATTATAGTAGTGGCAGTGCAGGGATGGCAGAATGTAATATTATAGTAGTGGCAGTGCAGGGATGGCAGAATGTAATATTATAGTAGTGGCAGTGCAGGGATGGCAGAATGTAGTATTATAGTACTGGCAGTGCAGGGATGGCAGAATGTAGTATTATAGTACTGGCAGTGCAGGGATGGCAGAATGTAGTATTATAGTACTGGCAGTGCAGGGATGGAAGAATGTAATATTATAGTAGTGGCAGTGCAGGGATGGCAGAATGTAGTATTATAGTACTGGCAGTGCAGGGATGGCAGAATGTAGTATTATAATAGTGGCAGTGCAGGGATGGCAGAATGTAATATTATAGTAGTGGCAGTGCAGGGATGGCAGAATGTAGTATTATAGTACTGGCAGTGCAGGGATGGCAGAATGTAGTATTATAGTAGTGGCAGTGCAGGGATGGCAGAATGTAGTATTATAGTAGTGGCAGTTCAGGGATGGCAGAATGTAGTATTATAGTAGTGGTATTGCAGGGGTGGCAGTGAGTGTAGTATAAAAATGGCAATGATGAAAAAATATAGTGACAGAAAATGTATTGGCAAAATCATGTGATAAAGTGGCAGCATGGTGGCTTAGTGGTTAACACTTTTGTCTTGCAGCACTAAGGTCCTGGATCCTTTAAATCCCACCAAAGCAACATCATTATATAGTTTACATGTCCTCCCCATGTTGGCATGGGTTTTCTCCAGGTAGTTTCTTTCACACTTGAGCCCCATTGGGAATAGTTAGAGATGACGTCAAGCTTCGTAAAGTGCTGCAGAATATGTTGGTGATATATTAAATAAAGCAATTAACCCCTGAACCGCATAGGCTGTAGTATGTGCAGCTCATCGGGTCATACTGTGCTGCAGTACAAATGTATTGCAGCATAGTATAACCTGTAAAAAGTGTAAAAAATAAAATAAAAAGTTCTTCAATAAAAGTATACTATGCTGGCTTAATGTAGAGATGGTACAAGGTAAGTTAAGTGATATAAATGTAAGCAAATCCCCAGGACCGGATGGACTACACCCAAGAGTTCTTAGAGAGGTAAGTTCAGTAATATCTGTACCCCTGTTCATGATATTTAGAGATTCTCTGGTGTCTGGTATTGTGCCAAGGGACTGGCGCAAGGCGAATGTGGTGCCAATCTTCAAAAAGGGCTCTAGGTCTTCCCCAGGAAACTATAGACCGGTAAGTTTAACGTGCATTGTGGGTAAATTGTTTGAAGGACTTATAAGGGATTACATACAGGAATACATAGGGGATAATTGTATTATAAGTGATAGCCAGCATGGGTTTACTAAGGATAGAAGTTGTCAAACCAATCTAATTTGCTTTTATGAAGACGTGAGTAGAAGCCTTGACAGAGGAATGGCTGTGGATATAGTGTTTCTGGATTTTGCTAAAGCATTTGATACTGTCCCTCATAGACGTCTGACAGGTAAGTTAAGGTCTTTGGGTTTGGAAATTTTAGTTTGTAACTGGATTGAACACTGGCTCATGGATCGTACCCAGAGAGTGGTGGTCAATGATTCGTACTCTGATTGGTCCCCGGTTATTAGTGGTGTACCCCAAGGTTCAGTACTGGGCCCGCTGTTGTTTAATTTATTTATTAATGATATAGAGGATGGTATTAACAGCTCTGTTTCTATCTTTGCAGATGACACCAAGCTTTGTAGCACAGTACAGTCTATAGAGGATGTGCATAAGTTACAAGATGACTTGGATAGACTAAGTGTCTGGGCATCCACTTGGCAAATGAGGTTCAATGTGGATAAATGTAAAGTTATGCATCTGGGTACTAATAACCTGCATGCATCGTATGTCTTAGGGGGGATTAAACTGGCAGAGTCACTGGTAGAGAAGGATCTGGGTGTACTTGTAGATCACAGACTACAGAATAGCATGCAATGTCAGGCTGCTGCTTCCAAAGCCGGCAGGATATTGTCATGTATCAAAAGAGGCATGGACTCAAGGGACAGGGACATAATACTCCCCCTTTATAAATCATTGGTACGGCCTTACCTGGAATATGCTGTTCAGTTTTGGGCACCTGTCCATAAAAGGGACACTGCGGAGTTGGAAAGGGTGCAGAGACGCGGGACTAAACTAATATGGGGAATGGAACATCTTAGCTATGAGGAGCGATTAAAGGAGTTACAATTGTTTAGTCTTGAGAAGAGACGTTTAAGGGGGGATATGATAAACGTATATAAGTATATTAATGGCCCATACAAAAAATATGGAGAAAAACTGTTCCAGGTTAAACCCCCCAAAGGACGAGGGGGCACTCCCTCCGTCTGGAGAAGAAAAAGTTTAGTCTCAAGGGGCGACACGCCTTCTTTACCATGAGAACTGTGAACTTATGGAACAGTCTACCTCAGGAACTGGTCACAGCAGGAACAATTAACAGCTTTAAAACAGGATTAGATACATTCCTGGAACAAAATAAGATTAATGCTTATGAAGAAATATAAAATCTCATCCCTTCCCCAATATCGCGCCACACCCCTACCCCTTAATTCCCTGGTTGAACTTGATGGACATATGTCTTTTTTCGACCGTACTAACTATGTAACTATGTAACTATGAAGTGTAAAAAAAATATAAAAAATGCCTCTTTCCCAATAAAAGCCCTGTATTATCATCAAAAAAGATCAAAAACACAAATCATATACATCATAGGTATTGCCATGTCCGTAATGACGTGCACTATAAATCTATAATTTAAATGATCCCGCAAAGTGAACACCTTAAAAAAAAACATCAAAAATAATATTCGCCAATTTTGGTACAAATAGCGGAATAAAAAAAGATCAAAAGGTAGCACATAGCTAAAAAATTTGCAAAAAAACTACAGCTCATCCCGCAAAAAATAAGCCCTTACTCAATGGCGTCAGACGAAAAATAAAAAAGTTATGGCTGTTGGAAAATAAGTGGCAGAAAAAGAATTTTGCTTAGAAAAGGAAAAAGAACATAGAACGCCATATATAATGGGTATCGCCATAATCATACTGACCCACAGAATAAATATAACGTCACTTTTACCGCACAGTGTACACCATAAAAAAAAAACGTCAGAAATTTTCCAGTTTTTCACAATATTTTGAAGTTTTTCACAAAAAATGCTGCATGTGTCAACAAAAATGCACCAGTTATATAAAGTACAATATGTCACGAAAAAAACAATCTCAGAATCGCTGTGCCGAGAAAAAGCATTCTAAAGTTATAACCATTTAAAGAGACATGTCAAATAAAATAAACAAAGCGCCTGGTCATTAGGGTAAAAAATGGGTCCGTCCTTAAGGGGTTAATAATAATAATTTTTTCATTGTAGAATTAGAGCTTTGTAGCAACAGAATAGTATAGGAATAAAATGACAGTGTGGTCATAAGACAGTGTAGTGACAGAATAGTGACACTACAGTAATAACAGTGCTGTGATGGAACAGTGCAATGGTAGAGCTGTACAACAAGAACAGTGCAGTAATAGCTTAATGCAGTGACAAAAAAGTGTCAGTTCAGTAATAGAATTATACAATACTGACAGTGTAGTGGTAGAATAATAGATGTACGGTGATATAACTACTTTAATGTAAGTGCACTGGTGCCCAGTACTGTACACAGTATTCTATGTGTGGTCTGACTAGTGATTTGTACAGTGGTAGAATTATTTCCTTGTCGTGGGCATCTATTGATGCACCTTTTCTATGTCAGTTGTCCCAAGTGTTCTCCCATTTAATACATAATCCCAGCACGAATTTTTCCTCCTCATGTGCATTACCTTACATTTATCAGTGTTGAACCTCATCTACCACTTCTCAGCCCAAACCTACAACCTACCAACCTATCCAGATCCATTTGTAACAGTGCACTGTCCTCTATTGTGTTTACCACTTTACAGAGTTTAGTATCATCTGCAAAGATTGCAACTTTACTATTCAACCCCTCTACAAGGTCATTAATGAATATATTAAATAGGACAGGACCAAAGACGGACCCCTGTGGTCCCCACTAGTAACAGTCACCCAATCAGAATAAGTACCATTAACCGCTTAAGGACTAAGCGTTTTTCCGTTTTTGCATTTTCATTTTTTCCTCATCACCTTCTAAAAATCATAACACTTTCAATTTTGCACATAAAATTTCATATGATGCTTATTTTTTGCACCACCAATTCTACTTTGCAGTGACATTAGTCATTTTACCAAAAAATTCATGGCAAAATGGGAAATAAATTCATTGTGCAACAAAATTGAAGAAAAAATTCAATTTTGTAACTTTTGGGGGCTTCCGTTTCTACACAGTGCATTTTTCTGTAAAAATTACACCTTATGTTTATTCTGTAGGTCCATACAGTTAAAATGATACCCTACTTATATAGGTTGGATATTGTCATACTTCTGAAACAAAATCATAAATACATGCAGGAAAATGTATACGTTAAAAATTCTCATGTTCTGATCCCTATAACTTTTTTATTTTGTGCCGTGATCTGAAGTTTTTATTGGTACCATTTTGCACGTTTTTATCCCAGGGTCCCGGCTATCATTAGTCGCCGGGACCGACCCGGTATGACGCGGGGTCACGGCATTATATACCTGGACCGGGCGCAGGGTGTACAGGTACGCCCTGCATCCTTAAAGGGGTAGTCCAGTGGTGAAAAACTTATCCCCTATCCTAAGGATAGGGGATAAGTTTGAGATCGCGGGGGGTCCGACCGCTGGGGCCCCCTGCGATCTCTCTGTACGGGGGCCAGGCTCTCTGGCCAGATAGCGGGTGTCGACCTCCGCACGAAGCGGCGGCCGACATGCCCCCTCAATACATCTCTATTGCAGAGCCGGAGATTGCCAAAGGCAGCGCTTCGGCTCTGCCATAGAGTTGTATTGAGGGGGCGTGTCGGCCACCGCTTGGTGCGGAGGTCAACATGCCCCCTTCCCACGGGCTATCGGGGCTCCGTACAGGAGATCGCAGGGGGCCCCAGCAGTCGGACGCCCCGCGATCTCAAACTTATCCTATATCCTTAGGATAGGGGATAAGTTGTACACCACTGGACTACCCCTTTAAAGGGGTATTCCGGGCAAAAACATCTTATCCCCTATCGAAAGGATAGGGGATAAGATGCCTGATCGCGGGGGGGCCTGCTGCTGGGATCCACCGCAATCTCCCTGCAGCAGCCCGCATACTATGGGTAGCTACGTCTGAAGTTTCGGAAACTTCCATTCATTTCTATGGGAGGGGGCGTAACGGCATGAATGGAGGGGGCGTGGCGTGACGTCACGTCCCCGTCTCGGAAGCCCGGAGGTTTCTGAAACTTCAGACGCAGCTACGCATAGAATGCGGGCTGCTGGAGGGAGATTGCGGGGGGTCCCAGCGGTGGGCCCCTCATGATCAGACATCTTATCCTCTATCCTTTCGATAGGGGATAAGATGCTTTTGCCCGAAATACCCCTTTAAGAGGTTAATAACCACCCTCTTTTTCCTATCACTGAGCCAGTTACTTACCCACTTTCTCTCCCAGCCCAATCCTTCTCATTTTATGCACCAACCTTTTATGAGGCACTATATCAAATGCTTTGGAAAAATCCAGATATTCGATATCCAGCGGTTGCCCCTGGTCTAGTGTCTGGAGCTCACCTCCTCATAAAAGCTCATCAGGTAAGTTTGACAGGACCGATCCCTCATGAATCCATGCTGATATGGGGTCATACGTTTATTTTTATCAAGATATTCCAAAATAGCATCTCTTAGAAAACCCTCAAACAATTTACATACAACAGAGGTTAAACTAACAGGCCTATAATTCCCGGGGTCACCTCTTGACCCCTTTTTAAATATTGGCACCACATTTGCCACGCGCCAGTCCTGGGGAACAGTCCCTGTCACTATAGTGTCCCGGAATATTAAAAATAGGGGTCTGTCTATTACATTACTTAATTCCTTTAGAACATGGGGGTGAATGCCATCTGGGCCTGGTGATTTGTCTATTTTGATTTTTTGCCACTGTAAAGTAGCAATATAGTAATTGAACAGAGTCGCGACTGTACACTAAATAATAAAACATTGTAGTAGCAGTTTTGTAATAGAGCAGTGTAGTGAGGGTGTAGTATGTAATAGAGCAGTGTTGTGACAGAATTGTAAGTGATAGTGTAATTACAGTATACTAAAGCAGTGTAGAGACAGAATAGTAAGCAATACAGCAGTGTAGTGAGGGTAAAGTAATAGCATAGTAATGGAGCGGTGATGTAATAGTATAGTAAGCAATAGAGCAGTGTAGTGAAGCTATAGTAACAGAGCAAAGTAGTGAGAGTATAGTGTGGGGTCCCAGTACCAGATTAAACATTGCTTCAGGTGCCTGCGATAGGCCCTGCGTCTCAAGTGATGCTTTAATATTCATTACGGTCTTTACTGTCACATTGGGCAGGGATAGAGTGCAGCCCTAAACTTGCCCACACCCTCTGTCCCTGCCTACTTGCGGACCCATCCTAATCCACAAAGACTGTGCCTTCCTATAATACGTGCAGGGACAGTCAAAAGTCAAAACAATAAAATACAATACAGTAGGTGTCGGGAAACAGCTGGAGGCACACAAAACTAATAGAAATAAAACTAGACAAACACACAGTCAAGTCAGGGTCAAAATAAGCTGGGTCAGCAACAGGAGATATCAAGGTACCAATACACAAAGATGGAAGAAAGGTCAGAGAGCCAAGCCAAGATCAATACATAAAAACAGACACAAACAATGCTGGTTACTTGAAACTAAGTTCTTTCACTGGCAACCAGGAACAGAGTGAGCTGGACTTAACCCCTTAAGGACTCAGGGTTTTTCCGTTTTTGCACTTTTGTTTTTTCCTCCTTACCTTTTAAAAATCATAACCCTTTCAATTTTCCACCTAAAAATCCATATTATGGCTTATTTTTTGCGTCGCCAATTCTACTTTGCAGTGACATTAGTCATTTTACCCAAAAATGCACGGCAAAACGGAAAAAAAAATCATTGTGCGACAAAATCAAAGAAAAAACGCCATTTTGTAACTTTTGGGGGCTTCCGTTTCTACGCAGTGCATATTTCGGTAAAAATTACACCTTATCATTATTCTGTAGGTCCATACGGTTAAAATGATACCCTACTTATATAGGTTTGATTTTGTCGCACTTCTGGAAAAAATCATAACTACATGCAGGAAAATGTATACGTTTAAAAATGTAATCTTCTGACCCCTATAACTTTTTTATTTTCCCACGTACAGGGCGGTATGAGGACTCATTTTTTGCGCCGTGATCTGAAGTTTTTATCGGTATGATTTTTGTTTTGATCGGACTTTTTTATCACTTTTTATTCATTTTTTAATGGTGTAAAAAGTGACCAAAAATGCGCTTTTTTTGACTTTGGATTTTTTTTGCGCGTACGCTATTGACCGTGCGGTTTAATTAATTATATATTTTTATAGGTCGGACATTTACGCACGCGGCGATACCACATATGTTTATTTTTTTTTACACTGTTTTATTTTTTTTTATGGGAAAAGGGGGGTGATTCAAACTTTTATTAGGTTAAATGAGCTTTATTAACACTTTTTTTTTACTTTTTTTTTGCAGTGTTATAGGTCCCATAGGGACCTATAACACTGCACACACTGATCTCTCATCCTGATCACAGGCGTGTATTAACATGCCTGTGATCAGTGTTATCGGCGCTTGACTGCTCCTGCCTGGATCTCAGGCACGGAGCAGTCATTCGCCGATCGGACACCGAGGAGGCAGGTAGGGGCCCTCCCGGTGTCCTGTCAGCTGTTCGGGACGCCGCTATTTCACTGCGTCGGTCCCGAACAGCCCGACTGAGCAGCCGGGTCACTTTCACTTTCACTTTAGAAGCGGCGGTCAGCTTTGACCGCCGCTTCTAAAGGGTTAATACCGCACATCGCCGCGATCGGCGATGTGTGGTATTAGCCGCGGGTCCCGGACGTTGATGAGCGCCGGGACCGACGCGATATGATGCGGGATCGCGGCGCGATCCCGCTTCATATCGCGGGAGCTGGCGCAGGACGTAAATATACGTCCTGTGTCGTTAAGGACTCAGACAATTAAATTTTTACGTTTTCATTTTTTCCTCCTTCTAAAAATCATAACTTTTATATTTTCATCCACAGACTAGTTTGAGGGCTTGTTTTTTGCGTGACCAGTTGTCCTTTGTAATGACATCACTCATTATATCATAAAATGTATGGCGCAACCAAAAAACACTATTTTTGTGGGGAAATTAAAACGAAAAACGCAATTTTGCTAATTTTGGAAGGTTTCGTTTTCATGCCGTACAATTTATGGTAAAAATGACATGTGCTCTTTATTCTGAGGGTCAATACGATTAAAATGATACCCATTATTACATACTTTTATATTATTGTTGCGCTTATAAAAAATCACAAACTTTTTAACCAAATTAGTACGTTTATAATCCCTTTATTTTGATGACCTCTAACTTTTTTATTTTTCCGTATAAGCGGCGGTATGGGGGCTCATTTTTTGCGCCATGATCTGATATCACATTTGCGCATAAAAAACATCTTAATACATTTTTTATAATTTTTTTAAAATAAAATGTATTAAAAAAGTAGCAATTTTGGACTTTTTTTTCTTTTGTTCACGCCGTTCACCGTACGGGATCAATAACATTTTATTTTAATAGTTTGGACATTTACGCATGCGGCAATACCAAATATGTCTATAAAATTTATTTTTTACGCTTTTTAGGGGTAAAATAGGAAAAAATGGACGTTTGACTTTTTTATTGGGGGAGGGGATTTTTCACTTTTTTTTTACTTTTACATTTTTTTACATTTTTTTTTACACTTGAAAAGTCCCCATAGGGGACTATTCATAGCAATACCATGATTGCTAATACTGATCTGTTCTATGTATAGGACATAGAACAGATCAGTATTATCGGTCATCTTCTGCTCTGGTCTGCTCGATCTCAGACCAGAGCAGGAGACGCCGGGAGCCGGGCGGAGGAAGGTGAGGGGACCTCCGTGCGGTGTTCTGAATGATCGGATCCCCGCAGCAGCGCTGCGGGCGATCCGATCATTCATTGAAATCGCGCACTGCCGCAGATGCCGGGATCTGTATTGATCCCGGCACCTGAGGGGTTAATGGTGGACGCCCGCGAGATCGCGGGCATCGGCCATTGCTGGCGGGTCCCTGGCTGCGATCAGCAGCCGGGATCAGCCGCGCATGACACGGGCATCGCTCCGATGCCCGCGGTTATGCACAGGACGTAAATGTACGTCCTGGTGCGTTAAGTACCACCGCACCAGGACGTACACTTACGTCCTGCGTCCTTAAGGGGTTAAAGGGGTACTCCCATGGAAAACTATATATATATTTTTTTTTTATCAACTGGTGGCAGAAAGTTAAACAGATTTGTAAATCACTTCTATTAAAAAAATCTTAATCCTTCGAGTACTTTTTAAGGGGCTGTATACCAAAGAGAAATCCAAAAAAGAAATGCATTTCCTGTGATGTCCTGACCACAGTGCTCTCTGCTGACCTCTGCTGTCCATTTTGGGAACTGTCCAGAGAAGCATATGTTTGCTATGGGGATTTTCTCCAGTTTCTAAAATGGACAGCAGATGTCAGCAGAGAGCACTGTGGTCAAGACATCACAGGAAATGCATTTCCTTTTTTGATTTCTCTTTAGTATACAGCCCCAAAAAAGTACTGGAAGGATTAAGATTTTTTAATGGAAGTGATTTACAAATCTGTTTAACTTTCTGGCACCAGTTGATTAAAAAAAAAAAAAAAAGCTTTCCACGGTAGTACTCCTTTAAATGTTCAGCTCACAGGTGTTGCTCAGCCTGATTGCTCCTACAGACAGATTGCCTGTAAGGCATAGCCAAGCAACCAGGCCAAGCCAAAGCTCAGGGAAGGTTAACCCTTTGAGTTCTTACATTTGCCTTTTAATTTGAATTGTTTTGCAATAACATTTAAGAAATGTATAGGATATCCGTAGGGAGGCATGATGCAGAGTACTCATGTGACTCTGGTTGTCTAATTGGAGGCCCCCTAGCTAGGCCATAAATAGTGTAGGGGGGGGAGGAGCTATTTAGCTTAGTCATTCTAAGTGAGTGTGTGCTGTGCAGAGCTCAGTGTGAGCTGCAGTGTGGAAAAGAGACAGCAGGAGTGTGAGGTGATTGAAAGAAAGCCCAAAGTGAATCTTCAAGCAAGCGACCGCGCCATTGTGCAAGTGTTCCCCGCCCAGGAGGAGTCGGAAATTCCTAATTGTGAGCATAATACCTGGTGAGTCGATGGGCCACACAGTGCTAGCTCATACCCTGACATTGTAGCGTTAATTGGACACTATCAGAACCCTAGTCAATGTGGGAGGCCTCAGAATTAAGTCTAAAGTCCCAAGTAAAATACTACAAGTGACAGCAAGGCTACCGGGCTCCGAAGCGTTACTCTGCATCTACTCTAATCTGCGCTGTGAGGATTGTAACATTTACTCCTGCCTCAGTAAAGACAGTTATCCGTAACCTGGCATCAGTGTGTATTTATTATCCTGTGCCTCGCCCAGGAGAATCTGTCCTATCCTCGGACCGTGTAGGTTATCAGTGCCTTGGCGTCACAAAGTGATGCATCTCACAGTCACGTACCATACCACCCCAAGTCACGTACCATACCACAGTCTGTATAACTCCCTGTGTCTGCCACAAAAGTAATATAGCAGTGTAGTGAGAGTATAGCAATATAGCAGTGTAGTGCAGCATAGTAATAGTATAGTAATAGAGCAGTGTAGCGTGAGAATAGTAATAATTATAGTAATAGAGCAATGTTATGACAGTACAGTAATAGTATACTAATAGAGATGTGTAGTGACAGTATACTTATAGTATACAAAAAGAAGAATTGTATTGATAGTATAGTAATAGAGCAGTGTAATGACACAAAACCAAAAGTGTAGTGATAGTATAGCACAGAAGTGCTGGTGCAGTGAAAGCAATGTGGAGTCCAACACAAAAAATAATGTAGTGTAGTCATAAGAGAACGTGACTGGTTGGTGACATCATCCCTGTCAGACCATGGCTGCTGATTAACCAATATTGCACTAGTGAAACACCAGGCACAGATAAGAGACTGAATGGCAGAAAAGCATCAGAAAATGATCACAGCTTATGGAGCGATGACAGCACCAGTCACAGGGGTGATAATTACCCAATTAACCAGACACATGCGGCAACACTGACAGCAAAGCTGTACTACACTGGCACACCAGGCGTCTAATGGCAGAGCACTGGCACACTGCTACCACTGGAGGGGAGGATGGTGACAGAATGGTGTAAACTGGAACTGCCCAGACACTCAATGATTATAACACAGTGACCTAACATAGAAACGGGTAAAATAAGATAGAAAATACATAGATGGGAAAACAAAGAAAGATAGATTGATAGACAAATATATTGGGGAGATTTATAAAACCTGTCCAGAGGAAAAGTTGCTGAGTTGCCCATAGCAACCAATCAGATCTCTGCTTTCATTTTTCAGAGACCGTTTCAAAAATGAAAGAAGCGATCTGATTGGTTGCTATGGGCAACTCAGCAACTTTTCCTCTGGGCAGGTTTGATAAATTTCCCCCATAGATACTGTAGATAGACCCAATAGGAAGGTAGGAAGATAGATAGTGCGGATATAGCTAGATCCTTAGAAGCACGCTTCATTACTGTATAGCACAAAGCTCAATTTCAGTATGTAGTGTGTGTATTCTGCTGTAGGTACATTACATGCTGTGTACTCTCTGTATGTACATTATATGCTGTGTACTCTCTGTATATACATTACATGCTGTGTACTCTCTGTACGTACATTACATGCTGTGTACTCTCTGTACGTACATTACATGCCGTGTACTCTCTGTATATACATTATATGCTGTGTACTCTCTGTATGTACATTATATGCTGTGTACTCTCTGTATATACATTATATGCTGTGTACTCTCTGTATATACATTACATGCTGTGTACTCTCTGTACGTACATTACATGCCGTGTACTCTCTGTATATACATTATATGCTGTGTACTCTCTGTATATACATTATATGCTGTGTACTCTCTGTACATACATTATATGCTGTGTACTCTCTGTACATACATTACATGCCGTGTACTCTCTGTACATACATTACATGCTGTGTACTCTCTGTACATACATTATATGCTGTGTACTCTCTGTACATACATTATATGCTGTGTACTCTCTGTACATACATTATATGCTGTGTACTCTCTGTATATACATTATATGCTGTGTACTCTCTGTACATACATTACATGCCGTGTACTCTCTGTACATACATTACATGCTGTGTACTCTCTGTACATACATTATATGCTGTGTACTCTCTGTACATACATTATATGCTGTGTACTCTCTGTACATACATTATATGCTGTGTACTCTCTGTATATACATTACATGCTGTGTACTCTCTGTATATACAATACATGCTGTGTACTCTCTGTACGTACATTATATGCTGTGTACTCTCTGTATGTACATTATATGCTGTGTACTCTCTGTATATACATTACATGCTGTGTACTCTCTGTACATACATTACATGCTGTGTACTCTCTGTACATACATTATATGCTGTGTACTCTCTGTATATACATTACATGCTGTGTACTCTCTGCATGTACATTATATGCCGTGCACTCTCTGTATGTACATTATATGCTGTGTACTCTCTGTATATACATTATATGCTGTGTACTCTCTGTATGTACATTATATGCTGTGTACTCTCTGTATAAACATTACATGCTGTGTACTCTCTGTATATACATTATATGCGGTGTACTCTCTGCATGTACATTATATGCTGTGTACTCTCTGTATATACATTACATGCTGTGTACTCTCTGCATGTACATTATATGCGGTGTACTCTCTGTATGTACATTATATGCTGTGTACTCTCTGCATGTACATTATATGCCGTGCACTCTCTGTATGTACATTATATGCTGTGTACTCTCTGTACGTACATTACATGCCGTGTACTCTCTGTATATACATTATATGCTGTGTACTCTCTGTATGTACATTATATGCTGTGTACTCTCTGTACATACATTATATGCTGTGTACTCTCTGTATGTACATTATATGCTGTGTACTCTCTGTATATACATTATATGCTGTGTACTCTCTGTATATACATTACATGCTGTGTACTCTCTGTACGTACATTACATGCCGTGTACTCTCTGTATATACATTATATGCTGTGTACTCTCTGTATATACATTATATGCTGTGTACTCTCTGTACATACATTATATGCTGTGTACTCTCTGTACATACATTATATGCTGTGTACTCTCTGTACATACATTATATGCTGTGTACTCTCTGTACATACATTATATGCTGTGTACTCTCTGTACATACATTACATGCTGTGTACTCTCTGTACATACATTACATGCTGTGTACTCTCTGTACATACATTATGTGCTGTGTACTCTCTGTATGTACATTATATGCTGTGTACTCTCTGTACATACATTACATGCCGTGTACTCTCTGTACATACATTACATGCTGTGTACTCTCTGTACATACATTATATGCTGTGTACTCTCTGTACATACATTATATGCTGTGTACTCTCTGTACATACATTACATGCTGTGTACTCTCTGTATATACATTACATGCTGTGTACTCTCTGTATATACATTACATGCTGTGTACTCTCTGTACGTACATTATATGCTGTGTACTCTCTGTATGTACATTATATGCTGTGTACTCTCTGTATATACATTACATGCTGTGTACTCTCTGTACATACATTACATGCTGTGTACTCTCTGTACATACATTATATGCTGTGTACTCTCTGTATATACATTACATGCTGTGTACTCTCTGCATGTACATTATATGCCGTGCACTCTCTGTATGTACATTATATGCTGTGTACTCTCTGTATATACATTATATGCTGTGTACTCTCTGTATGTACATTATATGCTGTGTACTCTCTGTATAAACATTACATGCTGTGTACTCTCTGTATATACATTATATGCGGTGTACTCTCTGCATGTACATTATATGCTGTGTACTCTCTGTATATACATTACATGCTGTGTACTCTCTGCATGTACATTATATGCGGTGTACTCTCTGTATGTACATTATATGCTGTGTACTCTCTGCATGTACATTATATGCCGTGCACTCTCTGTATGTACATTATATGCTGTGTACTCTCTGTATATACATTATATGCGGTGTACTCTCTGCATGTACATTATATGCTGTGTACTCTCTGTATATACATTACATGCTGTGTACTCTCTGTATATACATTATATGCGGTGTACTCTCTGCATGTACATTATATGCTGTGTACTCTCTGTATATACATTACATGCTGTGTACTCTCTGTATATACATTACATGCTGTGTACTCTCTGTATATACATTATATGCGGTGTACTCTCTGCATGTACATTATATGCCGTGCACTTTCTGTATGTACATTATATGCTGTGTACTCTCTGTATATACATTACATGCCGTGTACTCTCTGTATGTACATTACATGCTGTGTACTCTCTGTACATACATTACATGCTGTGTACTCTCTGTACATACATTATATGCTGTGTACTCTCTGTATGTACATTATATGCTGTGTACTCTCTGTACATACATTACATGCTGTATACTCTCTGTATGTACATTATATGCTGTGTACTCTCTGTATATACATTATATGCGGTGTACTCTCTGCATGTACATTATATGCTGTGTACTCTCTGTATATACATTACTTGCTGTGTACTCTCTGTATATACATTATATGCGGTGTACTCTCTGCATGTACATTATATGCCGTGCACTCTCTGTATGTACATTATATGCTGTGTACTCTCTGTATATACATTACATGCTGTGTACTCTCTGTATATACATTATATGCGGTGTACTCTCTGCATGTACATTATATGCCGTGCACTCTCTGTATGTACATTATATGCTGTGTACTCTCTGTATATACATTACATGCCGTGTACTCTCTGTATGTACATTACATGCTGTGTACTCTCTGTACATACATTACATGCTGTGTACTCTCTGTACATACATTATATGCTGTGTACTCTCTGTATGTACATTATATGCTGTGTACTCTCTGTACATACATTACATGCTGTGTACTCTCTGTATATACATTATATGCGGTGTACTCTCTGCATGTACATTATATGCTGTGTACTCTCTGTATATACATTACATGCTGTGTACTCTCTGTATATACATTATATGCGGTGTACTCTCTGCATGTACATTATATGCCGTGCACTCTCTGTATGTACATTATATGCTGTGTACTCTCTGTATATACATTACATGCTGTGTACTCTCTGTATATACATTATATGCGGTGTACTCTCTGCATGTACATTATATGCCGTGCACTCTCTGTATGTACATTATATGCTGTGTACTCTCTGTATATACATTACATGCCGTGTACTCTCTGTATGTACATTATATGCTGTGTACTCTCTGTATGTACATTATATGCTGTGTACTCTCTGTGCATACATTACATGCTGTGTACTCTCTGTACGTACATTATATGCCGTGTAGTCTCTGTACATACATTATATGCTGTGTACTCCCTGTACATACATCATATGCTGTGTACTCTCTGTACATACATTACATGCTGTGTACTCTCTCTACATACATTATATGCTGTGTACTCTCTGTACGTACATTATATGCTGTGTACTCTCTGTATGTGCATTACATGCTGTGTACGCTCTGTACATAAGTTCCATGCTGTGTACTCTCTGTACGTACATTATATGCTGTGTACTCTCTGTACATACATTATATGCTGTGTACTCTCTGTACATACATTATATGCCATGTACTCTCTGTACATACATTATATGCCGTGTACTCTCTGTACATACATTATATGCCGTGTACTCTCTGTACATACATTATATGCCGTGTACTCTCTGTACATACATTATATGCTGTGTACTCTCTGTACATACATTATATGCTGTGTACTCTCTGTACATACATCATATGCTGTGTACTCTCTGTACATACATTATATGCTGTATACTCTCTGTATGTACATTATATGATGTGTACTCTCTGTACATACATTACATGCTGTGTACTCTCTGTACGTACATTATATGCCGTGTACTCTCTGTACATACATTATATGCTGTGTACTCTCTGTACATACATTATATGCTGTGTACTCTCTGTACATACATTACATGCTGTGTACTCTCTGTACGTACATTATGTGCTGTGTACTCTCTGTACATACATTATATGCTGTGTACTCTCTGTACATACATTATATGCTGTGTACTCTCTGTACATACATTACATGCTGTGTACTCTCTGTACGTACATTATGTGCTGTGTACTCTCTGTACATACATTATATGCTGTATACTCTCTGTACATACATAATATGCTGTGTACTCTCTGTACGTACATTATATGCTGTGTACTCTGTGTACGTACATTATATGCTGTGCACTCTCTGTACATACATTATATGCTGTGTACTCACTGTACATACATTATATGCTGTGTACTCTCCGTACATACATTACATGCTGTGTACTCTCTGTACATACATTACATGCTGCGTACTCTCTGTACATACATTATATGCTGTGTACTCTCTGTAGGTACATTATATGCTGTGTAATCTCTGTACGTACATTATATGCTGTGTACTCTCTGTACATACATTATATGCTGTGTACTCTCTGTACATACATTATATGCCGTGTACTCTCTGTACATACATTATATGCCGTGTACTCTCTGTACATACATTATATGCCGTGTACTCTCTGTACTTACATTATATGCTGTGTACTCTCTGTACATACATTACATGCTGCGTACTCTCTGTACATACATTATATGATGTGGACTCTCTGTAGGTACATTATATGCTGTGTACTCTCTGTAGGTACATTATATGCTGTGTACTCTCTGTACATACATTACATGCTGCGTACTCTCTGTACATACATTACATGCTGCGTACTCTCTGTACATACATTATATGATGTGGACTCTCTGTAGGTACATTATATGCTGTGTAATCTCTGTACGTACATTATATGCTGTGTACTCTCTGTACATACATTACATGCTGTGTACTCTCTGTACATACATTATATGCCGTGTACTCTCTGTACATACATTATATGCTGTGTACTCTCTGAACATACATTACATGCTGTGTACTCTCTGTACGTACATTATATGCCGTGTACTCTCTGTGCATACATTATATGCTGTGTACTCTCTGTACATACATTATATGCTGTGTACTCTCTGTACATACATTACATGCTGTGTACTCTCTGTACGTACATTATGTGCTGTGTACTCTATGTACGTACATTATATGCTGTGTACTCTCTGTACATACATAATATGCTGTGTACTCTCTGTATGTACATTATATGCTGTGTACTCTGTGTACGTACATTATATGCTGTGCACTCTCTGTACATACATTATATGCTGTGTACTCACTGTACGTACATTATATGCTGTGTAGTCTCCGTACATACATTACATGCTGTGTACTCTCTGTACATACATTACATGCTGCGTACTCTCTGTACATACATTATATGCTGTGTACTCTCTGTAGGTACATTATATGCTGTGTAATCTCTGTACGTACATTATATGCTGTGTACTCTCTGTACATACATTATATGCTGTGTACTCTCTGTACATACATTATATGCCGTGTACTCTCTGTACATACATTATATGCCGTGTACTCTCTGTACATACATTATATGCCGTGTACTCTCTGTACTTACATTATATGCTGTGTACTCTCTGTACATACATTACATGCTGCGTACTCTCTGTACATACATTATATGATGTGGACTCTCTGTAGGTACATTATATGCTGTGTACTCTCTGTAGGTACATTATATGCTGTGTACTCTCTGTACATACATTACATGCTGCGTACTCTCTGTACATACATTATATGATGTGGACTCTCTGTAGGTACATAATATGCTGTGTAATCTCTTTACGTACATTATATGCTGTGTACTCTCTGTACATACATTACATGCTGTGTACTCTCTGTACATACATTATATGCCGTGTACTCTCTGTACATACATTATATGCTGTGTACTCTCTGAACATACATTATATGCTGTGTACTCTCTGTACGTACATTACATGCTGTGTACTCTCTCTATGTCCATTACATGCTGTGTACTCTATGTATGAACATTATATGCTGTGTACTCTCTGTATGTACATTATATGCTGTGTAATCTCTGTACGTACATTATATGCTGTGTACTCTCTCTATGTCCATTCCATGCTGTGTACTCTCTGTATGAACATTATATGCTGTGTACTCTCTGTACGAACATTATATGCTGTGTGCTCTCTGTATGTGCATTACACTGGGTACTCTCTGTATGTGCATTACACACTGTGTACTCTGGTGCATGTGTATTACACGCGGTGTACTCTCTGTATGTGCATTACGCACTTTGTACTCTCTGTATCTGCATTACATACTGTGTACTCTCTGTATGTGCATTAAACGCTGTGTACTCTAGTGCATGTGCATTACATGTGGTGTACTCTCTGTATGTGCATTACATGCTGTGTACTCTGTTGTATGTCTATTACAGGCTGTATACTCTGCTCTATCTAAGTGATCTGATTGGTTGCTATGGGCAACTCAGCAACTTTTTGTCTGGGAAGCTTTTGATAAATCTCCCCCTGTATGTTTATTACATGGTGTGTACTGTTTGTATGTGCATTACACGCTGTGTACTCTCTGTATGTGCATTACATGGTGTGTACTCTCTGTTTGTGCATTACACGCTGTGTACTCTCTGTATGTGCACTGCACGCTGTGTACTCTCTGTATGTGCATTACATGATGTGTACTCTCTGTATGTGCATTACACGCTGTGTACTCTCTGTATGTGCATTACACGCTGTGTACTCTCTGTATGTGCATTACACGCTGTGTACTCTCTGTATGTACATTACATAATGTGTACTCTCTGTATGTGCATTACACGCTGTGTACTCTCTGTATGTGCATTACACGCTGTGTACTCTCTGTATGTGCATTACACGCTGTGTACTCTCTGTATGTGCATTACACGCTGTGTACTCTCTGTATGTGCACTGCACGCTGTGTACTCTCTGTATGTGCATTACATGATGTGTACTCTCTGTATGTGCATTACACACTGTGTACTCTCTGTATGTGCATTACACGCTGTGTACTCTCTGTATGTACATTACATGATGTGTACTCTCTGTATGTGCATTACACGCTGTGTACTCTCTGTATGTACATTACATGATGTGTACTCTCTGTATGTGCATTACACGCTGTGTACTCTCTGTATGTGCATTACACGCTGTGTACTCTCTGTATGTGCATTACACGCTGTGTACTCTATGTGTATTACACGCTGTGTACTCTCTGTATGTGTATTACATGCTGTGTACTGTCTGTATGAGCATATCATGCCGTGTACTCTCTGTATGTTCATTACACGCTGTGTACTCTCTGTATGTGCATTACACGCTGTGTACTGTCTGTATGTGTATTACATGTGTACTGTCTGTATGTGTATTACATGTGTACTGTCTGTATGAGCATTACATGCTTTATACTCTCATGTATGTGCTTTACATGTTATGTACTCGCTGTATGTGCATTACATGCTGTATACTCTGCTGTATGTGTATTACATGCTGTATACTCTGCTGTATGTACATTTCATGCTGTGTACTCTGCTGTATGTACATTTCATGCTGTATACTCTGCTATATGTGCATTACATGCTGTGTACTCTGCTATATGTACATTTCATGCTGTATACTCTGCTATATGTGCATTTCATGCTGTGTACTCTGCTATATGTGCATTTCATGCTGTGTACTCTGCTATATGTACATTTCATGCTGTGTACTCTGCTATATGTACATTTCATGCTGTGTACACTGCTATATGTACATTTCATGCTGTATACTCTGCTATATGTGCATTTCATGCTGTATACTCTGCTATATGTGCATTACATGCTGTATACTCTGCTATATGTGCATTTCATGCTGTGTACACTGCTATATGTGCATTTCATGCTGTGTACTCTGCTGTATGTACATTTCATGCTGTGTACTCTGCTGTATATATATTTCATGCTGTATACTCTGCTATATGTGCATTACATGCTGTATACTCTGCTATATGTGCATTTCATGCTGTGTACTCTGCTGTATGTACATTTCATGCTGTGTACTCTGCTGTATGTACATTTCATGCTGTATACTCTGCTATATGTGCATTACATGCTGTGTACTCTGCTGTATGTACGTTTCATGCTGTATACTCTGCTATATGTGCATTACATGCTGTGTACTCTGCTATATGTACATTTCATGCTGTATACTCTGCTATATGTGCATTTCATGCTGTGTACTCTGCTATATGTGCATTTCATGCTGTGTACTCTGCTATATGTACATTTCATGCTGTGTACTCTGCTATATGTGCATTTCATGCTGTGTACTCTGCTATATGTACATTTCATGCTGTGTACACTGCTATATGTACATTTCATGCTGTATACTCTGCTATATGTGCATTTCATGCTGTATACTCTGCTATATGTGCATTACATGCTGTATACTCTGCTATATGTGCATTTCATGCTGTGTACTCTGCTATATGTGCATTTCATGCTGTGTACTCTGCTGTATGTACATTTCATGCTGTGTACTCTGCTGTATATACATTTCATGCTGTATACTCTGCTATATGTGCATTACATGCTGTATACTCTGCTATATGTGCATTTCATGCTGTGTACTCTGCTGTATGTACATTTCATGCTGTGTACTCTGCTGTATGTACATTTCATGCTGTATACTCTGCTATATGTGCATTACATGCTGTGTACTCTGCTATATGTGCATTTCATGCTGTGTACTCTGCTATATGTGCATTTCATGCTGTGTAATCTGCTATATGTGCATTTCATGCTGTATACTCTGCTATATGTGCATTTCATGCTGTGTACTCTGCTGTATGACCATTTAGTTCTGTAGCTGCTGCACGGATCTGATGCATGTTACAGTCGGTGCAGGTAGCAGAAGGGTTAAGCACTTGGTGCAGTGTCGCCATGTAGTGGCACAGGCTGCTGCTGTTCCTGTTGTAGTATGGTGAGGCGGTTCAGCACTTGGACAGCTCCCAGCCAAGACCGTACTGTGTGACACATCTCTGCATAGCTCTCTACACTTTCCCTCCTGCTCACTGGCGCCCTCTACAGCTGACCCTTAACTTCTTCTTAGGCACAGTGTACCTGTAGAGTATTCCAGCCCAGGTTATTCCCTTCTTCATCAGCCATTCTCCTCACCCCCTTCTGTCACTTTCCACTTGGCTTGTCATATCCCTCCCCCCCTCCACCTATAGAGGCTCCGGTGTGGGTTTGGCAGGCCAGCTGCTGCAGTGATTGGCCTGGGGCTATCATGTGTAGATAGAGAGATGAATTACACCTCCACCTTTCTCCCTAATCCATATCCTTTAGGTGATCCATATTCTATAGGTCTGTCCGGCTGCGTCCGGTCTTATCCAATCTGCTCTTTCAGCGCCTCTTATGTCTCCCAATGGCCGATCCTAGGCAGACCTTTTAGTATTGCATAGGGCTGGGGGAGTGGTGGTTGGGGGGGAGTGGAGATGAGGACTGCAGCATATCTCTCCCCTCCTTCTCTTCCAGTCTCTCCCCCTCCTCTCCTCCTGGATCCCTCTCCCTCCGCTCCCACTGCTGCTGATGTGAAGGATTGAGACTTAGCAGCTATCTTCTCAGACTGGACACACATAGGAGCATCTCTATCTATAATAAGGGGGATATAATGGAAGTGCCAAGCATTGCAGAAGCCGCCTGCCGGCTCTACCCTCATCGCCCCATTGCCAATCAGTCGATAACCCACAGTGAATGATTTCCCATCTCCAAATGTCATTGTGTCTCAATCGTGAGGTTCTCCAAGACTCCCCCATACTCTGAAGCCTGCCCTATCTCCCTCCTCTTGCTCTCACTCCATCCCCCACCCCCTCTACCACCTCTCGCTCTCTCTTCCTATCACCCACAACCACTGCCCCCCCCCTCTTTTCCACCTCCTCCTCCTCCCACCGCCCCGGACGGATTGCAGGATCTTGAAAGATGCAGCTCTGAAAACGGCAGGTCTGAAAACGGTGGAGCGTGCAGGGGAGAGGGTCCGCACCGCAAGACCCCTCAATCTTTTTTTTTTTATTTTCATTTTGTTTTTTTCATTTTCCTCCTTTTTTTACTATTGTTTTTTTGTTTCGTTTTTTCTTTTTAAAAAGGAAAAAAAAGAGACACGAGTCCGGCGGCGAGGGAATGTGTGATCGCCCCCTTTTCTTAACCGTTACCTCTCCACGTATCTATCTCCATTTGTTGCCTGCGACTTGGACTTTCATGCATGAAGACCCTGTATAGAATTCCATACGTATATAGGACTTGTTATTGGGCGTACGTGTCTTCTGCCTGCTCTGTATACTACTGTTAAGTTGAGAGATCATCTCAGTATATTCCTGTATTTTCTATATGAGCACCTGTCTGAGGAGATACCTGAGGAGTGTGCAGTCGTATCTGGGACGCTGCCTGTCTGGATGAGATGTGATGCTTTGCAGCGTCCTTACCTCTTCTTTTCCTATATCTTTTCCTTGCTCCTCGCTTTCCGGTAACCCGCGGACTTTGTCCCCGACATCATGGGGGCTCGTTTCGGGGACGAGGTGCCGGCCCGTGGTGGAGGAGTCGCAGGTCGTGGAAGTCGACAAGGTGGGCCCCCGGGGGCTCAGAGGATCTACAAACAGTCAATGGCACAGAGGGCCCGAACTATGGCGTTGTACAACCCAATCCCAGTACGGCAGAACTGCTTAACCGTCAACCGTTCCCTCTTCCTCTTCAGCGAAGACAACGTGGTGAGGAAATACGCCAAAAAAATCACCGAATGGCCATATCCTTTTAATTGTTGGCATTGGGGTGCAATAGGCCATGCTGAAAGGGTTAACTACATCTCAATGCTATAATGGTTGGTTGTATTTATGTTGATGCACATAAACCAGTGAAATAGACAACTTCATTTACAGGCGGTTCTTGTGTGTCCACTTATATATATGTGCATGTGTGTATACAGGTCTGTAGGGTCGGTCATAAGAGTCTATCCTATATATTTGTGTATACCTTTAGGAATATATATGGACATGTACTGTATTCTGTATGTCCTATGTGTGTGTATGGACCTGTAGTATCTGAATATCAGCCTTCTCCTATATGGTATGTGGGTACAGCAATATACAGTATTATGCTTCACCTCCAAGAATCTCATATCTATCTATCTCATATCTATCTATCTATCTATCTATCTATCTATCTATCACATATCTATCTATCTCATATCTATCTATCTATCTATCTCATATCTATCTATCTATCTATCTCATATCTATCTCATATCTATTTATCTATCTCATATCTATCTATCTATCTATCTATCTCATGTCTATCTATCTATCTATCCATCTATCCATCTCATGTCTATCTATCTATCCATCTATCCATCTATCTATCTATCTATCTATCTCATATCTATCTATCTATATATCTATCTATCTATCTATCTATCTATATATCTCATATCTATCTATCATCTATCTATACAATATCTATCTCTAACTATCTATCTAATATCTATCTCCTATCTATTTATCTCCTATCTATCTATCTATCTATCTCATATATCTATCTGTACAATATCTATCTATCTCATATCTATCTCATATATCTATCTATACAATATCTATCTATCTCATATCTATCTCATATATCTATCTATACAATATCTATCTATCTCATATCTATCTATCTAATATCTATTTATCTATCTCATATCTGTCTCAGATCTATCTATCTATCTCATATCTATCTATCTATCTCATATCTATCTATCTCATATCGATCTATCTCATATCTATCTCATATCTATCTATCTATCTATCTCATATCTATCTATCTACTATTTATCTATTTCTCTCTCATATCTATCTCATATCTATCTATCTCATATCTATCTATCTATCTATCTATCTATCTCTCATATCTATCTCATATCTATCTCTCTCATATCTATCTATCTATCTCATATCTATCTATCTCTCTATCTCATATCTATCTCATATCTATCTATCTCAAATCTATCTATCTATCTATCCCATATCTATCTATCTCAAATCTATCTATCTATCTATCTTATATCTATCTATCTAAAAAAGAAGTATCTATCTCACACACACATATATATATATATATATATATATATATATATATATATATATATATGTCTATGTAAAGGTATCCATACACACATGCAGTACATCTATCTGATCTGTCCAGGACCTGTACAGTATGGACGTTGTGTATATATACACACATATATGCTGTCTGGGCGATGTAATAAATGTGGCAGTAAAATGGGTAGCACCATGTCACTTTCCCCTCCATTCAGTGCATATGCTTGGTTGTCTATGAGCACTGGGCATAGCATATATTTAACATGTATGGTGCTATATATAGCACTGCAGTGCAATGCTCCATTAATAAATCCGCTGATAATGCTGCATTCTATGCACATATCCCTGAGGTTTACCGGCTGACAGGGGTTCATGGTAAACATAGCCCTGGTGAAGATGTGTATATGGCCGTGTGCTTCTTGTGCATTTCATTTCATGGTGTACAGTGCATAAGTACCCACTGCAGTGTGCAAGGTGCAGTCCTCCTGGTCATACCTGTGCTCTACATACATATAGGTGCACACGACATTGTAGACGCAGTGCTTGTCATGTGCATCGTGTAGACCTGCAAGGTACCTGGCCACATATATATAGGGGGGATTGATCACAGCCCCCTATAAAATGTAATAATATATACAAAAATGTGGATAGATGGTTGTATAGGAAGGAGATAGATAGAAAAATGATAACGATATATAGATAAGCAAAATATATTTATCATCTATGCCTTGTATTAAATCTGCCAGCCATTTGTTAAAAGAACAGTCCCATGTTTGGCGTCATATTGGGGGTCTGAATTTTGATGTATGTGACGTCTAGAGAAATCCACCCTTCAGGCTGTTTTCCTTGTGTGATAGGAGCAGATAATGGTCAGCACCGGGGAGCTTTGCTGCAGACAGACTATAAGGCTGTGAGAACAGAGCATAGCCCAGAGTGGTGGTGAGGGGAAGATGGCTAACTACTGGAGAGGTTTTTATTAAAGAAATGATTTCCTTGGTGCATGTTCACATTGTGCATCAGTGCTTTAAACATGCTTCAGGCTGGGCTGTCACTAGGGTAGTGCCCGATAATGTGGGTCACATTTGTGTACCTGTTAAATTTCGCATATTCAAAGTCTGCACATACAAAGTGCTTTCCAACCATTAGCCAGTCATACACACCAAGAGGGTACAATTAACATGCCATAGCCCAGTGGACTACAAACTGTGGACCTCCAGCTGTTGCTGAAGAGCCTTCTTTGATTTCATGGATAGAGCTTCTACCAAGATCTTAGTATCTCCATGGCTACAGACTACAAACAAACCGTATGTAGTCAGCCCTAAGTGGTTAGTTGAATTTTCTAAATCAGTGCTCTCCAAACTGTAGCCCTCCAGATGTTACAAAGCTAAAACTCCCAGCATGCCCGGACAGCCGAAGGCTGTCCGGGCATGTTGGGAGTTGTAGCTTTGCAACAGCTGGAGGTGCACAGTTTGGAGACCACAGCCATAGGCTCATCCTGCTTTGGCAAAACACTGTCTTGTAAGCTATCAACAAGTTGGTGGAGTGGTGAAGGCTTAGCTCACCACTGTGAAGGCATCTTTGTATATCCCCTAATACTTACATTGGTTATTTTCAGGTTAGATTTAAAAAACCGAGCCATACATGAAGTGTTCTTTTCAGAACATCTGATGATGAGGTGACCATATTGGCCCCCTCAGTTTTTAAGGGAGGCTCCACATGCTTATACCTAGAGGTTTAAGCATTTGGAGCCCAGCCAAGTAAATCTGTTGGCTTTAATAAGCAATATAAATGGGCCAGCCTAGATTAGGCCACTCACCTAGGTGTCAAATATGAGACTCAGCTAGGCAACTATAACTCTGAATCAGCTTGGTTCCAAGATGCAGTAAGCCATTGAATGGCTCAAAATAACCTAAACCAATGGGCCCAAAGATGAAAGGTGCCAATGGTTGGCTCTAAGACTCAGTAGACATGCAGTTCATACAAGATTCAATCACCCAACAAGAGGCACTAGGATTCAAGTAGCTATCTCTTGGCCCCAAGATTATGTTGGCCAATGGTTGTTCCCAATATTTGACAGTCCTCTAGTTCACTTGTCCCCATCCCAGTCCTTATGGCCCACCAACAATTCAGGATTTGGATTTGTCCTTGATCAACTCCAACCAGAAACTGGAAAAAGCCAGAATGTTGGTGGGCCTTGAGGACTGGGTTGGGGGACCACTGCTCTAGTTGGTCAAAGTAATCCAGAAACAGACCTTAAATCAAAACAGACTAGATTTATTTATTCATTGATCAACAGTCCCCAAGATCCAGTTGACCAATTCTTGGTGAATATTTGGTTGGCCACTGTTTTTTTTAGCTGGTTGACCCAATTGACCAGGCCACTTTTTTTTTTCATAAGTGGGGTCTGTTATAGGACATGGAAGGTGAACACAGATCTTGATTAGAAGGGGCATCTTACTCTGATCACACACATGATGTCTGAGAATATTTCCTTTAGTGGCAGTAGGATCAATATTCCCCATCATGCCTGTTTTCTAGATATTCATGTGATACGACGACTCATACTCTTCCTGGGGGGATAAATTTGATACTATAGTCTCAGAGCAATTAGTATCTAGATCTGAATTGCTGACTCCAAATTCAATACATGGATAAGCTATAATAGGTCTTAAGATATGTTTACCATGCTTGTACATACCAATGAAGTAGGAATAAGGTCCAATTTTCTTCCCCATTGACTATGGGTGACATTTATGGCCATGGTCTCCAAACTGTAGACCTCCAGCTGCTGCAAAACTACCACTTCCAGCATGCCTGGAGTTATTGTTTAGCAACAGCTAGAGGTCCACAGTTTGGAGACCACGGCCATAAATGGAACCTATAGACAATGGGAAAGAAAATTAAGAGACCATTCGTTTATGGCATGGCACTACATTCAGTTTGAGGAAACAATCAGGTTGGAAGGGAGACACACAAATGACTAGACTCTACTTTTCTATACTGGAAATTGAGTGTGGTAGTTAGGGGGTGGGGGTGTTATCATATGGGTTATACTTTCTAAGTGTTTGAAGAATCCCTAAGGTCTCTTATCAATAAACTGATCACAAATTGTCCTCCTACTGGGAATCCAAGTGATCAGATGTAATCTGTGGTAAAACCTGGCAGTAAGTGTTCAATCTCCCAACAGCACCACCACAGGAGAAATGACACATTACAGAGTTGTTATTCAAATCAGTGGGTTGTTTTTGTAATACAGGACAGGTCCTGCAGAGTAAGAGACGCTCTTTATAACTGCTCTCCACTCCGGCAAAAAGATGTGGATCCTGACTAGAGAACCCCCTTCTATTAAAGGGGTACTCCACTGGCCCAGCATCTGGAACATTTTGTTCCAAACGCTGGGTGCGGGCTGCGGGGGTCGTGACGTCATGGCCACACCCCTTGAGATGTCACGTCACGCCCACTCAATGCAAGTCTATGGGAGGGGGCGTGGCGGCCGCCACGCCCCCTCCCATAGACTTGCATTGAGTTGGCGTGACGTCACAAGGGGTGTGGCCGTGACGTCACGACCCCCGCAGCCCGAGTTAGGAACAAAATGTTCCAGATGCTGGGCTAGTGGAGTACCCCTTTAACTCAGAATTCACAAATTGGGTATAATAGGGTTTCTAATCTGGAGGACCCCCTTTTAACCCTTGTTCACCAATCCTAGAATACAGGGCTTATAGTTTTTAACAACTGTTTCTTTGATGAAGCTTGTCTGATTTGCCGTTGTATCTTATGTGGCAAGTTGTTCATGTGGAATAGGCCGATTTGCACTCATGTCAGTTTATCTGACACATGTAAATAGTTGCAGTGGCAAGAGGAGCCGGAATTCATTGTCATGTCATAATGTTAAATAAGTTCCACGCTCAACAACTTCTCCTGAAAGTATACATTGTGCTCTATCAAGTTCCCAGAAACTGCTGACCATGTTGACAGCTGATGTGATGCAAGGGACGCAGCATACATATGCAAACATGCAAGTTATGTATAGTACACCATGCCCATTAGTCCTATAGAAAGGAAGAAGGAATAACATAACTTTTTAATATCTCCTCTGCTTATGCCCACATAGTATAGGAGCCTCACTGCAAAAAACATGATGGATGTTTCTTTCCGGGGCTAGGTCAGGACACAAAAACCCAATATCTCAGCCATGAGTTGGGAAGAGCCAAAAAGCTACTGATGACAATTGCTATGGTTGTGCTCCAACCAGTCCCCTTTATGCGTATGCGTGTAGACCAGTGTTCCCTAACCAGAAGCCACATTTGGGTCCCCTTCCTGACTTGCTGGTGACTGCTGCAGCCAATATTGCCCACCAATTCTTGTCAGGAGGTTTAGAGTCTCTGGTATTTTACATCAGGCCTATCCAAATCCAATTGGCACTTATTTATTTATTTATATAGCGCCTACAGATTCCGCACTTCATTGATGGTACATTACAACAATATGTGCAGTACCCACTATAGCTGCTACTCTTTAATTTTTAATCTTAATTTGGATTATGGCACTTTAAAGGGGTTGTGCGCTGCCCTGCAGTTCGGAGCTCCGCTCACAGCATCCAGAAGTTCATTACTCCGAACGCTGTGTGTGGGCTTCCGTGTTCGCGGCCCCTTCGTGACGTCTCGCCCGCCCCCTCGTGATGTCTACCAAAGTCTATGGGAAGGGGGCGTGACAACGGTCGTGCCCCCTTCCCATAGACTTTCGTTGAGGGGGGCGGGCGAGACGTCACGAAGGGGCCGGCGTGACGTCACGCCCGCCGGCCGCGAACACGGAAGCCCGCACACAGCGTTCGGAGTAATGATCTTCCGGACGCTGTGAGCGGAGCTCCGAACTGCAGGGCAGCGCGCAACCCCTTTAAGTGACATGAAAATACAAATTTGTTTTTTCTTTTCTTTTTTTTTTTTAAAGGTCCTGGAGCCTCATGTGAAATCTCATAGTAATGAACTAATATATCAATGGGCATTGTAGGAAAGAAACAAATCATGGATGATTGTATACTATGAAAAGAGGGTACCAATATAAAATTCCCCTCTAATTATGTATTTACCTTTCTTTTGCTAAATGTGCCTCTCTACCAGTTTTTCTCTCAGATCAGTAGATTTAGGGGTCACTGTGGTGTCCAATAGGTAGACTTCCTGAAAAGACAAGATGTGATCTGGCACCAAAATGCCATTTATTTAAGCGCCTATTTCCAAATCTGAAAGCCAGGTTATATGGTTCATTAACCAGTCATTGAATTGAGTAACTGCTGAATGGGCTGTCTATGCTTGAATGAGGTTGAGCTTCGACACAGCCCATGAACAAGAGTGGTACAAATTCTAAAATAAAAGTGGCTCTAATCTCAGACAACAGCTTCAGTACAGTAGAGACAGCCAACAGGCCACCCTCACTACCAAGCAGAGGATGCCAGACCTTACTACAGAGGAGAAAACTGTACAGTGTATGAAGCATGGCGTCTTCAAGTAGGCAGCACATGAAGCTCTTCAGCTACCCATCATATCACATTGCTAGCTCTATGCTCATACACTAGAAGGGACACCATTAAGCAGACATTCCTATTTGGCTAGGTTCCTTTTGGACAGCCTTTGGCAACAGAAATTGCATACTGGGTTCCCCGCGCATCGGGTCGTAATATCTCCATCTGATATCTATTATTCATATGTTTACTTCAGATCAAACCTCACCCTGTAAGAGGAGCAATCTGGCAAATCTCTGCCCCCCTGAGCAAGGGAATAGTGATGTCAGCAAGTAGGTGCAGTACCTTATAACATTTAAGGGACATGTCTTTTCTTCAGATGGGGGACCACCACTGTCAGTAGAGCGCAGATCAAAACATCTGCAGTTTCTAAGACTTATGAGCACTGTTCTACTGCGTATGGCAATGTTTATGGGTGCCCTGAATATGTGCTGTATAAGGTGATCTGTGGTGGCATCTTTGATGACCCAATTTGTGGTGTATTGTCTGGTGTTTTGTTAAGAGACTGGCAGGGTATGATTGTTGCATAAGCTGAATGTGTTCATTTACTGTAGATCCTGAGGATTGCATTGCAGCTGCTTCAGTGAGCAGAACTAAATTAAAAAATAAAGCAAACTGCATTTGGTACTTTGCTGAGCTGTGCAGTATTGGTTCACAGTCAGCTTTCTCTTTGATGGATGCTTCCTCCACAGGCTTTTCCTTCATTGTACTCACTGCTGCTTCTCTTATTCTTGGTTCAATTCATTTGATGGAAGGGGGTGGTTGGAGGCTCATACCATTTGTATACTGTATAAATATAAGACACAAAATGTACTAAATGTCACATATACATGCCTGGTCTGCAAAGGTCAAGAGCCCTTCCATACTGCCACCACCTTGGACTCTGCACCTTTCCAATCATATTCATAATTGTATTACATACTTTATTGTTCTCAATCTGTCTTTATCTTGTACTCAGATGTTAACCGTATAAGTCATATCAAAAAATAGAATTAGGAATATTTTATCTTATTCTTAAAATCTTATTCTCTATCATCTCGGAGAAATTATAATAATGTCCCAAATTCACCATGCTTTACGTAAGCTACCGAAAGATGTTGGGAAATGGAAGTGACAACTGGACTAAGTATATTTTTATTTAGAAAAGTCAAAAAGTAACTGACACAACAAACTAGGCACCTACTACAATATCATGAAAATACTATAACTACTTTAATACTACCCCTAGGAAATGGCACTTTGGCACTTTTGGCACTTTTCACTACTATAATACTGTTCCCTATGTACAAGAATATAATTACTATAATACTGCTCCATATGTACAAGAATATAACTACTATAATACTGCTCCTATATACAAGAATATAACTACTATAATACTGCTCCTATATACAAGAATATAATTACTATAATACTGCTCCTATATACAATATAACCACTATAATACTGCTCCTATATACAAGAATATAACTACTATAATACTGCTCCTATATACAAGAATATAACTACTATAATACTGCCCCTATATACAAGAATATAACTACTATAACACTGCCTCCTATATACAAGAATATACCTACTATAATACTGCTCCTATATACAAGAATATAACTACTATAATACTGCCTCCTATATACAAGAATATAACTACTATAATACTGCCTCCTATATACAAGAATATACCTACTATAATACTGCTCCTATATACAAGAATATAACTACTATAATACTGCTCCTTTATACAAGAATATAACTACTATAATACTGCTCATATATACAAGAATATAACTACTATAATACTGCCCATGTACAAGAATATAACTATTATAATACTGCTCCTATGTACAAGAATATAACTACTATAATACTGTCTCCTATATACAAGAATATAACTACTATAGTACTGTCCCTATATACAAGAATATAACTACTATAATACTGCTCCTATGTACAAGAATATAACTACTATAATACTGCTCCTATATACAAGAATATAACTACTATAATACTGCTCATATATACAAGAATATAACTACTATAATACTGCCCCTATGTACAAGAATATAACTACTATAATACTGCTCATATATACAAGAATATAACTACTATAATACTGCCCCTATGTACAAGAATATAACTATTATAATACTGCTCCTATGTACAAGAATATAACTACTATAATACTGCTCCTATATACAAGAATATAACTACTATAATACTGCTCATATATACAAGAATATAACTACTATAATACTGCCCCTATGTACAAGAATATAACTACTATAATACTGCTCATATATACAAGAATATAACTACTATAATACTGCTGCTATATATAAGAATATAACTACTATAATACTGCTCCTACGTACAAAAATATAACTACTATAATACTGCTCCTATATACAAGAATATAACTACTATAATACTGCTCCTATATACAAGAATATAACTACTATAATACTGCCACCTATGTACAAGAATATAACTACTATAATACTGCTCCATATGTACAGGAATATAACTTCCACAATACTGCTCCAATATACAAGAATATAACTACTATAATACTGCTCCTATATACAAGACTATAACTACTATAATACTGCTCCTATATACAAGAATATAACTACTATAATACTGCCTCCTATATACAAGAATATAACTACTATTATACTGCCACCTATGTACAAGAATATAACTACTATAATACTGCTCCTAGATACAAGAATATAACTACTATAATACTGCTCCTATATACAAGAATATAACTACTATAATACTGCTCCTATATACAAGAATATAACTACTTAAACGCAAGTTAGTTACAGAAAGGAACTATATTCATTGCGATCATTCAGACCGATGTTGCCGGCTTTCATGTGTGTCAGTCCCGTGTGCCTCTCTGTGCCTCTCCTCACGCTTAATTTCGTATGTGCCGGCTATTCCTCTTTGTTGCTTGTCATATTTTACATGGAATTAACACTTTTAAAGAAGGGGAAACCCTACCAGGAATCTCCTGACTGGTGAGATGTTGCAAGGAACACCGTCAACAGGTGTAATAGTATTCTGAACCAAGCTTTTCACGTACTGAATTATATGAATTGTAGAATAATAGTTTGTAGAGGAGGAGGATCGTAAAATAAAAATAAAACTAGAGAGCAATGACACAGAAAGTGAACTTAGACTCTATATACTGTATATTTCTAAAGGCGATGTGCATAGAGATTGGTCATAAATATGCCGCATATAGTAGTGTACTCAGCACTTACTAGACACAGCTGTTACTAGATATAACTCATAATAATACATGTGCTGGACACCGGGTAGAATATGCAGCATGATACTATTAGGTATGCAGTCATTGGGTACAATTTATGAGAGAGTTGGGTATGTAGTGGCCCAGTACGGGAGGTATTACCCCGTACTCCTGCTGTCCTGTCAGGCAGCCTCCTTCAGTGTCCCCAAGGCCCCCTGCACTTGTGTCCCCATTGTAAATATGTTTTACAATTTAAAGTGTTATACAATGTAATGTTGCTTTAAGAGTTATACCATGTGATATGTCATGTGATTGTTACCCAGAAGGCACCAGTGCCCTTCGTGCTCCCTGCTAGTCTCCCCCATATAGAGGAGCTAGCTTCTCTCTTTGAGCTCTGCTCTTCTGCTGAGGTCCAGTGCAGTCTTGTCTAGTGTGTGTGTGTCCAGAATGTTGGAGACTTCAAAGTCCAGTCCTGCAGCCACCATCAAGTCAAGTAAGATAAAGTCACAGCTTTATGAGTCAAGTCAAGTCAAATCAGCGTGGTCTGCATTCAATTGTCCAGTCCACTACAAGTCCCAGCAACCCCTTAACCCCTTAAGGACTCAGCCCATTTTGGCCTTAAGGACTCAGACAATTTAATTTTTACGTTTTCATTTTTTCCTCCTCGCCTTCTAAAAATCATAACTCTTTTATATTTTCATCCACAGACTAGTATGAGGGCTTGTTTTTTGCGCGACCAGTTGTCCTTTGTAATGACATCACTCATTATATCATAAAATGTATGGCGCAACCAAAAAACACTATTTTTGTGGGGAAATTAAAACGAAAAACGCAATTTTTTTGATACCACATTTGCATATAAAAAACTTTTAATACATTTTTTATAATTTTTTTTTAATAAAATGTATTAAAAAGTAGGAATTTTGGACTTTTTAATTTTTTTTCGTTCACGCCGTTCACCGTACGGGATCATTAACATTTTATTTTAATAGTTCGGACATTTACGCACGCGGCGATACCAAATATGTCTATAAAAAATGTTTTTTACGCTTTTTGGGGGTAAAATAGGAAAAAACGGACGTTTTACTTTTTTATTGGGGGAGGGGATTTTTCACTTTTTTTTTTACTTTTACTTTGACATTTTTTTACATTTTTTTTTACACTTGAATAGTCCCCATAGGGGACTATTCATAGCAATACCATGATTGCTAATACTGATCTGTTCTATGTATAGGACATAGAACAGATCAGTATTATCGGTCATCTTCTGCTCTGGTCTGCTCGATCACAGACCAGAGCAGGAGACGCCGGGAGCCGCACGGAGGAAGGAGAGGGGACCTCCGTGCGGCGTTATGAATGATCGGATCCCCGCAGCAGCGCTGCGGGCGATCCGATCGTTCATTTTAATCGCGAACTGCCGCAGATGCCGGGATCTGTATTGATCCCGGCACCTGAGGGGTTAATGGCGGACGCCCGCGAGATCGCGGGCGTCGGCCATTGCCGGCGGGTCCCTGGCTGCGATCAGCAGCCGGGATCAGCCGCGCATGACACGGGCATCGCTCCGATGCCCGCGGTTATGCTTAGGACGTAAATGTACGTCCTGGTGCGTTAAGTACCACCTCACCAGGACGTACATTTACGTCCTGCGTCCTTAAGGGGTTAAAGGGTACCTCTCATCAAAAAAACTTTTAATATATTATAGATTAATGTATGCAGAATAACTTTACAATTGCATGTTATTAAAAAATATGCTTCTTTCTATTTAATTTTCCACTTTGAAGAAATGACCACTAGGGGTCTCCCTACCAGTCCTGGCAGCAAGCATTTCAGACTCATGCTGGAGTCCTAAACACTACGAGCTGCCAGTCTGCTTTGTTCACAAAAGGAGAACACTCAGAGCTGCCAGCCTGCTTTGTTCACAGCCTGTTTGGCTGTGAACAAAGCAGGCTGGCAGCTCTGAGTGTTTAGGACTCCAGCATGAGTCAGAAATGCTTGCTGACAGGACTGATCGGGAAAAATACAATAGAAAGAAGCATATTTTTCATTAACATGCTATTGGAAAGTTATTCAACATTTATTAATCTAAAATATATCAAAAGTTTATTTGATGAGAGGTACCCTTTAAGGTCTCTGCGTCACTGGTCACCTCCTTGGGTCCTGGCTGAACTGTATAGACTTGACCAACTGTCTACCCTCAGTAAAGCTATCGTTGTCTGTAACTTGGCGTCGGAGTCTTTATTGCCCCTGTGCCTAACCCAGGATCTAGCGGTATACCTTCGGGTGGTTATAGGCTAAACCGTGGCATCACGAATACAAGAGGTTAATACCATCTGCCTCTAGGGTAACAACATCTGCCCTCATCACACACCCAGCCACCACATGTACATGTTATATAGTCAAGGAAACATGAAGTGTGGAGAGAAGGTATAGATAGGGAGCCGAATACAGGAAGAGAAATAATGTATAGGGTGTACAGGTGTTCCTTATACCTGTAGATAGTAAAGGGCACATGAGCTGTATACAGATAAAGGGCAAAAGCTTAGTGTATAAAGATAATGGGTGCAGGGTGTATACAGATAGAGGGCAGGGCACTGGAGCTGGGTTCATGTTATATACAGGTAGAGGACAGGGTGCAGGAGGGAGGTGCAGGGTGAATACAGAGAGAGGGCAGAGCACTGGAGCTGGGTTCATGTTGTATACAGGTAGAGGGCAGGGTACAGGAGATAGGTGCAGGGTGTATACAGATAGAGGGCAGGGCACTGGAGCTGGGTTCAGGTTGTATACAGGTAGAGGGCAGGGTGCAGGAGGTAGGTGCAGGGTGTATACAGATAGAGGGCAGAGCACTGGAGCTGGGTTCAGGTTGTATACATGTAGAGGGCAGGGTGCAGGAGGTAGGTGCAGGGTGTATACAGATAGAGGGCAGAGCACTGGAGCTGGGTTCAGGTTGTATACAGGTAGAGGGCAGGGTACAGGAGATAGGTGCAGGGTGAATACAGAGAGAGGGCAGAGCACTGGAGCTTAGTTCAGGTAGTATACAGGTAGAGGGCAGGGTGCAGGAGGTAGGTGCAGGGTGAATACAGAGAGAGGGCAGAGCACTGGAGCTGAGTTCAGGTTGTATACAGGTAGAGGGCAGGGTGCAGGAGGTAGGTGCAGGGTGAATACAGAGAGGACAGGGCACTGGAGCTTAGTTCAGGTTGTATACAGGTAGAGGGCAGGGTGCAGGAGGTAGGTGCAGGGTGAATACAGAGAGAGGGCAGAGCACTAGAGCTGAGTTCAGGTTGTATACAGGTAGAGGTCAGGGTGCAGGAGGTAGGTGCAGGGTGAATACAGAGAGAGGGCAGAGCACTGGAGCTGAGTTCAGGTTGTATACAGGTAGAGGGCAGGGTGCAGGAGGTAGGTGCAGGGTGAATACAGAGAGAGGGCAGAGCACTAGAGCTGAGTTCAGGTTGTATACAGGTAGAGGTCAGGGTGCAGGAGGTAGGTGCAGGGTGAATACAGAGAGGGAAGGGCACTGGAGCTGGGTTCAGGTTGTATACAGGTAGAGGGCAGGGTGCAGGAGGTAGGTGCAGGGTGAATACAGAGAGAGGGCAGGGCACTGGAGCTGGGTTCAGGTAGTATACAGGTAGAGGGAAGGGTGCAGGAGGTAGATGCAGGGTGAATACAGAGAGAGGGCAGGGCACTGGAGCTGGGTTCATGTTGTATACAGGTAGAGGGCAGGGTGCAGGAGGTAGGTGCAGGGTGAATACAGAGAGGGCAGGGCATTGGAGCTGGGTTCAGGTTGTATACAGGTAGAGGGCAGGGTGCAGGAGGTAGGTGCAGGGTGAACACAGAGAGAGGGCAGAGCACTGGAGCTGAGTTCATGTTGTATACAGGTAGAGGGCAGGGTGCAGGAGGTAGGTGCAGGGTGAATACAGAGAGAGGGCAGGGCACTGGAGCTGGGTTCAGGTAGTATACAGGTAGAGGGCAGGGTGCAGGAGGTAGATGCAGGGTGAATACAGAGAGAGGGCGGGGTACAGGAGATGGGAGCAGAATGTATACAGATATAGAGATGGGTGCAGGATATATACAGATATAGAGGACAGGGTACAGCAGCTGGGCGCAAGGTATATACAGATATAGAGCAGGGTACAGCAGCTGGGTGCAGGGTGTATACAGATAAGGGCAGAGTACAGTGTGCATACAGATAGAAGCCAGGGTACAGGAGCTGGGGGCAGGATGTATACAGATACAAGCCAGGGTACAGCGTGTATACAGATAGAAGGCAGGGTACAGAAGCTGGATACAGAGTGGGTGTATACAGATATAAGGCAGGGTACAGAAGCTGGATACAGAGTGGGTGTATACAGATATAAGGCAGGGTACAGAAGCTGGATGCAGAATGGGTGTATACAGATAAAGTACAGTCATGGCCGTAAATGTTGGCCCCCCCTGAAATTTTTCTAGAAAATGAAGTATTTCTCACAGAAAAGGATTGCAGTAACACATGTTTTGCTATTCACATGTTTATTCCCTTTCTGTGTATTGGAACTAAACAAAAAGGGAGGAAAAAAAGCAAATTGGCATAATGTGACCAAACTCCCAAAATGGGCTGGACAAAATTATTGGTACCCTGTCAAAATTGTGGAAAAATAAGATTGTTTCAAGCATGTGATGCTCCTTTAACCCCTTAAGGACCAAGCATTTTTTCAGTTTTTGCATTTTCATTTTTTCCTCCTTGCCTTTTAAAAATCATAACCCTTACAATTTTCTACCTAAAGATCCATTTGTGGCTTATTTTTTGCACCACCAATTCTACTTTGTAATGACATCAGTCATTTTACCCAAATATCTACAGCGAAAAAAAATCATTGTGCGACAAAATTGAAAAAAAAAACAAACAAACGCCATTTTGTAACTTTAAAAATGTCCTATGGGGATGTATGAGGGTCATTTTTTGCGCCGGGATCTGAAGTTTTTATCGGTACCATTTTTGTTTTGATCTGACTTTTTTATCGCTTTTTATAGATTTTTTATGGTATAAAAAGTGACCAAAAATAGGCTATTTTGGAATTTGGAATTTTTTTACGTGTACACCATTGACTGTGCGGTTTAATTAACGATATATTTTTATAGTTTGGACGCAAGCAGCGATACCACATATGTTTATATTTATGTTTATTTTATTTACATAGTTTTTTTTTATAAGAAAAGGGGGATGATACAGACTTTTATTAGGGAAGGGGTTAAATCCCAATTATTAACACTTAATTTTTTTTGTAATGTTATAGCCCCCATAGGGCACTATAACATTGCACACACTGATTTTCCACACTTATCACTGCTATGCAATTGCATAGCATTGATCAGTGTTATCACCGCTCGACTGCTCCTGCTTGGATCTCAGGCACGGAGCAGTCATTCGGCAATCAGACAGCGAGGAGGCAGGTAGGGATCCTACGCATGTCTGTACAGCTGATCGGGACAGCGCGCTGCACTGATATGATGTGGGGTCACCACGTGAATCCGCGTTATATCACGGGAGCCAGCACAGGACGTAAATATACTTCCTCCATCATTAAGGGGTTAAACTCACTTGGGGCAAGTAACAGGTGTAGGCAATATAAAAATCACACCTGAAAGGAAATAAAAAGGAGAGAAGTTCACTTAGCCTTTGCGAATTCAGGTAGAAAACAGACATGGTGCACATCTCCAATTTTGCATAATGATCTGATTGCTTCTCAGCATAATATCAAAAACTAACAGGTTGTTAGTATACATTTTTGATCAAAAAGTACAAGCCCACTCGCCACGTCAGGGCCATCTATTTAGAGTGGGTCCCTAACATAAAATGGCGTAGCACTGGGCGGTGACCATCACCTCCACGACACCAGTGCCCACGGGGGGGGGGAAACTGGTTTGAGTGGCATTGGGGCCGCCTCTACCAGTGGGTCCTTTCCCCCCCTTGGGCATTGGTGTCGCGGCGGTGGTGGTCGCCGCCCAGTGCTACGCCCTTTAATGCTAGGGACGTTAGGGACCCACTCTAAATAGGTGACCTTGATGTGGCGAGTGGGCTTGTACTTTTTGATCAAAAATATATACTAACAACCTGTTAGTTTTTGATATTATGCTGAGAAGCAATCAGATCATTATACAAGATTGTAGATGTGCACCATGTCTGTTTTCTACCCGAATTCTCACTTAGTCTTTGCATTATGTGTCTGTGTGTGCCACACTAAGCATGGACAACAGAAAGAGGAGAAGGGAACTGTCTGAGGACTTGAGAACCAAAATTGTGGAAAAATATCAACAATCTCAAGGTTACAAGTCCATCTCCAGAGATCTCGATTTGCATTTGTCCACAGTGCGCAACCCATGGCACTGTAGCTAACCTCCCTGGGCTTGGACGGAAGAGAAAAATTGATTAAAGGTGTCAACGCAGGATAGTCCGGATGGTGGATAAGCAGCCCCAAACAAGTTCCAAAAATATTCAAGCTTTCCTGCAGGCTTAGGGAGCATCAGTATCAGTGCTGACACAGAGACATAAAAAAGCAGGACTACATTTTGCCAAAATGAACAGGAGTAAGCCAAAATCCTTCTGGGAAAACGTCTTGTGGACAGATGAGACCAAGATAGAGCTTTTTGATAAAGCACATCATTCTACTGTCTACAGAAAATGGAATGAGGCCTACAAAGAAAAGAACACAGTACCTACAGTCAAAGACGTAGCGTGGGGGGTGCAGGGGGGGCTGGCCGCATCAGGCGCAACATCGCACTCGCAGCTCTCTGCCCCTGCCTGGCTCACTCACTCTCTCTGCAGTGCTGGCTGTGTGAATCCGATCCGAGCCGCAGCCCACTGTGGAGGCAGTGGCGGATCCAGAGGGGGGGGAAACGGGGGAAACGGGGCAATTGCCCCCCCCCTCCCCCCCCGAGATCGTTGCCCCTCTTCCTGAACTATTGCATGGTGGACCAGGAGCTGTCGGCTGTCCCGCTCCACCACCCCTTTCTCACGCCCGTCACCTTGCTATCACACGCCGCAGCTGCTCCATTCCTGCAGTCAGTGAGAGCCAATCACGGCAGGCCGGCGCGATGATGGCGCCCGGAGATCATGTTCCCGCGGCTCTCACTGACTGCAGGAATGGAGCAGCCACAGCGTGGGAGATAGGTGACGGGCGTGAGAAAGGGGAGGGGGGAGCAAATTATAAGTGAGAGGGGCAAGTGATGAGTAAGGGGCCCATGTCAGGGGGGCATTATATGTGGGGGCACATGACAGGACCCCCCCTGTTATGTGCCCCTCATATATAATACCCCATGTCCTGTGCCCCTCACATATAAAGCCCCCCTGACATGTGCCCTTCACATATAATGCCCCCTGTCCTGCCCCCTCAGGGGGCATTATATGTGAGGAGCATATGTCCGGGGGGGGGCATTATATTTGAGGGGCACAGGACATGGGGCATTATATGTGAGGGGCACAGGACAGGGGACATAAGTCAGGGTCACATGTCCGGGGGGCATTATATGTGGGGGCACATGACAGGGGGCATTATATGTGAGGGACACATGTCAGGGGGCAATATATGTGGGGGCACATGACAGGGGCCCCTTGTCATGTGCCCATATAATACACATATAATGCCCCCCTGACATTTGCCGCTTACTTATAATACCCAAAGTCATGTGCCTTGGATCATCTCCAGGGTATGGTTCCATTTTGATGTTTAGTTTTTGTTCTTGATATTTTTGGTCGTTTGCGATGGTTGTGAGACGACATATAATAGCGCGGCCCATGCTAGGTTACTACATTTGTAGATTTGTATTCATAGACCTGCTGAAAATGTGGAGAATGTGTAAGGCATGTTCGCATTCAATAAAGTGTTTGAAAATAAACTTGTATTTAGATGCATTTTACTTTGTATACTTGTGTATAGGAAAGCAGGATATAAGTATATGTAGGTGTATAGGGAGAGCCGAGTACTGGTATATGTGGTTGTATATGGAAAGCAGGGTATTGGTATATATAAGTACTCTATAGAAAAGCAATGTGGGTGTATAGGGAATAAGGGTACTGGTATATACGTATGTATAAATAGAGCGCTGTACTGGGATATATGTACCATATTGTTCGGCGTATAAGCCAACTTTTTAACCTAGGAAAATGTTCTCAAAAGTCGGGGGTCGTCTTATACACCAGGTGTCATCTTATAGGGCGGGTGCTGCAATCAGCCGGTGCATTGCCGTGGAATGAGATTTGCCATAGAATGAGATGGTCCGCCTCCATCACATTCTATTGGCTCTCTCTTGTCACGTGACATATTTAAACGTCACGCATCGATGCGCACAGCAGTCTCAGTTTGGCTATCACAGGGAGAGGATCTCCTCTCCCTGTGATAGCTGAAGCTGCACGGAGCTCTCATGGCCTCTGTGGCCCGACAGAAGTTCACACATGTACGCAGCTCATACGGCTGCCTCATATACATTTACTGTTGATCCACAGCGCTATCGGGATCCCTATGCCCGATGGCGCTGTCATCAGGATCCCCACGCCCGCAGCTCTACACCCCGCCCCCCGCAGCTGTACTCCCCGTACCCCGTAGCTCTACACCCCGTCCCCCGCAGCTCTACTCCCCGTCCCCTGTGAACGCTCAGGGAGCGATCCACAGCGATATGGGGATTCCTACGCCCGATGGCGCTGTCATCAGTGTGCGTCCCCGCGAGCGCCCCACGCCCGCAGCTCTTCTCCCCGTCCCGTTAACGCTCAGGGAGCGGGGAACAGAAAGTAGAGCATCGGGCGCAGGTTAAGTTATTCGCGTAGTGCTGCACATGCGCAGTACTACTTTACCTGCGCTCGATGCTCTACTTTCTGTTCCCCGCTCCCTGAGCGTTAACGGGACGGGGTGTAGAGCTGCGTAGGACGGGGAGAAGAGGAGCGGGGGACGGGGAGTAGAGATGCGGGGGACGGGGAGTAGAGATGCGGGGGACGGGGAGTACAGCTGCGGGGGACGGGGTGTAGAGCTGCGGGCGTGGGGATCCTGATGACAGCGCCATCGGGCATAGGGATCCCGATAGCGCTGTGGATCAACAGTAAATGTATATGAGGCAGCCGTATGAGCTGCGTACGTGTGTGAACTTCTGTCGGGCCACAGAGCCCATGAGAGCTCCGTACACCTTCAGCTATCACAGGGTGAGGAGATCCTCTCCCTGTGATAGCCAAACTGACACTGCTGTGCGCATCGATGCGTGACGTTTAAATATGTCACGTGACAAGAGAGAGCCAATAGGATGTGATGGAGGCGGACCATCTCATTCTATGGCAAATCTCATTCCACGGCAATGCACCGGGATGCCTGGGGTATGGATTATCCATACCCCGGGCGTCCCAGCCGAGATTAACTTCCCTCGTCACATACGGGACATCCCTGTGTCCCGAAAGATCTTTTTGCGGCCCCGCGTTAAAATGCAGGGGGTGCTGGGAGATAGCATACACAGGGACGTCATTGACGTCTTGTGCGTGCACCCATAGAAACAGAGCGGAGCAGCTAGGAGGAGGATGCGCGCATGGTAAGTTACCAGCAACACGTCATCTTCGGTGCTCCGACCACCACTCCTCTGGTCCCGGGACCTATTGCTATGGCACTGATGTGGGGCAGTATACAGACATACAGCCTCCAGCTATACACTGTATATGGCTGAAGGCTGTATGTCTGTGGGAGCCACTGCCTACCTAATGTGGGGGAACTACAACCTAATGTGGGGGGTGAACTATACTGCTAACCTAATGTGGGGGAACTATACTGCCATCCTAAGGTGGGGGAACTACAACCTAATGTGGGGGGGAACTATACTGCCAACCTAATTTGGGGGGAACTATACTGCCAACCTAATGTGGGGGAAACTATACTGCCAACCTAATGTGGGGGAAACTATACTGACAACCTAATGTGGGAGAACTATACTGCCAACCTAATGTGGGGGAACTATGCTGACAACCTAATGTGGGGGGAACTATGCTGACAACCTAATGTGGGAGGGAACTATGCTGACAACCTAATGTTGGGGGGGAACTATGCTGACAACCTAATGTGGGGGGGAACTATGCTGACAACCTAATTTGGGGGGGAACTATGCTGACAACCTAATGTGTGTGTGTGTGTGTGGGGGGGGGGGGGGGACAATACTGCCAACCCAATGTGGAGAAACTATGCTGACAACCTAATGTGGGGAAACTATGCTGCCAACCTAATGTGGGTGTTACGCCGAGCGCTCCGGGTCCCTGCTCCTCCCCGGAGCGCTCGTGGCGTCCCTCTCTCTGCAGTGCCCCGGTCAGACCCACTGACCGGGAGCGCTGCACTGACATTGCCGGCGGGGATGCGATTCGCATAGCTCGCGAATCGCATCCCAAGTCACTCACCTGTCCCGGTCCCCGGCTGTCATGCTCTGGCGTGCGCGGCTCCGCTCTCTAGGGCGCGCGCGCGCCAGCTCTCTGAGATTTAAAGGGCCAGTGCACCAATGATTGGTGCCTGGCCCAATCACCCTAATTAGTTTCCACCTGCTCCCTGGCTATATTACCTCACTTTCCCTGCACTTCCTTGCCGGATCTTGTTGCCCTTGTGCCAGAGAAAGCCTTTCCTTGAGTGTTCCTAGCCTGTGTTCCAGACCTCCTGCCGTTGCCCCTGACTACGATCCTTGCTGCCTGCCCTGACCTTCTGCTACGTACGACCTTGCTCTTGCCTTATCCCTTGTACCATGCCTATCTCAGTCAGAGAGGTTGAGCCGTTGCCGGTGGATACGACCTGGTTGCTACCGCCGCTGCAAGACCATCCTGCTTTGCGGCGGGCTCTGGTGAAAACCAGTAGCAACTTAGAACCGGTCCACCGACACGGTCCACGCCAATCCCTCTCTGACACAGAGGATCCACCTCCAGCCTGCCGAATCATAACAGTAGATCCGGCCATGGATTCCGCTGAGGTGCCGCTGTCAAGTCTTGCCGACATTTCCACGGTGATCGCCCAGCAATCCCTACTGATCGCCCAACGAAATCACCAGCTGTCATACTTGACCACCGTGCCACAGCAACTTCAGTCACAGATACAGCAGCAACCATCTCCTCCGCCGGCTCCTGCACCTCCTCCGCAGCGAGCGGCCGCTCCCAACCCCCGCTTGTCCCTGCCGGACAAATTTGATGGGGACTCTAGACTCTGCTGTGGTCTCCTGTCTGGGAAGGCCCTGCCATGGGCCACACCGCTCGGAGCACCTCTCTCACAGTATCCTTTGCAATCTACCCCTGTGCCTCCCGCCGAGGAGTCTATGCAAATGGATCGGTCTTGCCTGACCCCTGAAGAGAGGACTCACAGCAGAAATAAAGATTTACGTCTATACTGCACTGTGCGTTACCGCACAGAACCCCTGTTCATGAGCATGGAACTGCATCTCGAAAAAATTGGACCTTTTGTTTTGCCCAGCTGCACCTCTGAAGTCCTCCTCGGTCTGCCATGGCTCCAATGCCACTCTCCTGCCCTTGACTGGACCACCGGGGAGATCAAGAGCTGGGGTGCTTCTTGCCACAGAAAATGCCTCACGTCTGCTCCCAGTCCCGTCAGTCAAACCTCAGTGTCTCCTCCTTTACCTGGTCTCCCCAAGGCCTATCTGGACTATGCTATGTCTCCTCCTCATAGCCCCCGTCCTGTTAACACTCTGCCCCGTGCCAAGCTTCACCCTCTTCCCTCCCTCCCCACTCCCACGCCTTCTTGTTTGCCCGCTGTTGATGAGGTTTCCCGGGGCTTCGCCACCGTCTGGAAAAAGACTCAAAAATCCCTCATACTAGCCTCATCCCGGATGAAGAAGCATGCCGACAAAAAAAGAACTCCTCCTGTTTTTGTGTGGCTCTCTGCCAAGTATATCCGCTTCCGTGTCCCCAGTTTTAATCTGGGACCACGTTATCTTGGACCCTTTGAAGTTAAGTGCCTAGAGGAAGCTACTCCTGTCTCCGGTTCCTCAGATGTCTTCCCGATTAAAGAATTTTCAGGTCCTAAAAAGAGGGGTAGACCCAAGGGGGGGGGGGGGGTACTGTTACGCCGAGCGCTCCGGGTCCCTGCTCCTCCCCGGAGCGCTCGTGGCGTCCCTCTCTCTGCAGCGCCCCGCTGACCGGGAGCGCTGCACTGACATTGCCGGCGGGGATGCGATTCGCATAGCGGGATGCGCCCGCTCGCGAATCGCATCCCAAGTCACTCACCTGTCCCGGTCCCCGGCTGTCATGCTCTGGCGCGCGCGGCTCCGCTCTCTAGGGCGCGCGCGCGCCAGCTCTCTGAGATTTAAAGGGCCAGTGCACCAATGATTGGTGCCTGGCCCAATAACCCTAATTAGTTTCCACCTGCTCCCTGGCTATATTACCTCACTTCCCCTGCACTTCCTTGCCAGATCTTGTTGCCCTTGTGCCAGAGAAAGCCTTTCCTTGAGTGTTCCTAGCCTGTGTTCCAGACCTCCTGCCGTTGCCCCTGACTACGATCCTTGCTGCCTGCTCTGACCTTCTGCTACGTACGACCTTGCTCTTGCCTTATCCCTTGTACCATGCCTATCTCAGCAGTTAGAGAGGTTGAGCCGTTGCCGGTGGATACGACCTGGTTGCTACCGCCGCTGCAAGACCATCCCGCTTTGCGGCGGGCTCTGGTGAAAACCAGTAGCAACTTAGAACCGGTCCACCGACACGGTCCACGCCAATCCCTCTCTGACACAGAGGATCCACCTCCAGCCTGCCAAATCATAACAGTGGGGCAACTATGCTGCCAACCTAATGTGGAGGGAACTATGCTGACAACCCAATGTGGGGGGAAGTATGCTGACAACCTAATGTGGGGGGGAACTATGCTGACAGCCTAGTGTGGGGCGAACTATGCTGACAACCTAATATGGAGGGAACTATGCTGACAACCTAATGTGGGGAGAACTATGCTGACGACCTAATGTGGGATGAACTATGCTGACAACCTAGTGTGGGGGAACTGTGCTGCTTACCTAGTGTGGGGGGAACTTTGCTGCCTACCTAGTGTGGAGGAACTATGCTGCCTACCTAGTTTGTGGGAACAACGCTGCATATTTAAAGGGGTACTCCATTGCCCCAGCGTTCGGAACATTTTGTTCCGAACTCTGGGTGCGGGCTGCGGGGATTGTGACGTCACAGCCACACCCCTTGTGATGTCAGGCGACACTCCCTAAATGCAAATCTATGGGAGGGAGCGTGTCAACCACTGCACGATAGTGCCCCTCCCAAGGCTAGACTCTGGATCCGCCCCAGTATGGATAGAGATAGAGCAGGGCTCCCGGGGTATGGATAGAGAGAGAGTGGCGCTGTGCCCAGAAAAACACGCATCTTTCACCGATCCGGCCCGCCCTTGTATGTATCCTATTAACGTACATCTTTCTCTGCCTCTCAGATCTCGCTCCTGAGGACTGCAGTGAAGCGGCGCATGTGCGAGATCTAAGGCGGAGGCGTGAATGTGCGAGATGAGAGGCAGCGTAGGTGCACATGTGTGAAATCTGACATGCGGCTCTGGTGCGCATTTGTGAGATCAGAGAGGCAGAGAAGGAGGTACGGTAATGGGATACAAAGGTGGTGCATGTGCGAGATCTGAGAGGCAGAGAAGGAGGTACGGTAGTAGGATACAAGGGCGGGCCACACGGGTGAAAGAGGCATGTACCACTCTGATAGTCTTTGAGACAGGGAGGGCTGGGCAGGCATGGAAAGCTGACCAATCCAAGCAGGCTTTGTATACAACAACCAGCCAATCACTAGTAAGGTACCGTACATCGCGGTAGAGCGGTAGTCTTATATGGTGAGTATATCCCAAACTCTATATTTTAACTGTAAAAGTTAAGGGTCATCTTATACACCCAGTCATCTTATACGCCAGAAAATACGGTATGTATGGGGAAGCAGGATACCGGTATATATACATGTATAAGGAAGCGGGATACAGGTATATATGTATGTATAAGGAAGCAGGGTACTGGTAGTACTTGTATGTATATGTATGTATAGGTATGTATAGGGTGAATAGGGTACTGGAATATATGTATGTATTGGAAAGAATGTTATGGCTATATTTGGGCATATAGACAGAAATGGGTACAGGTATATGTGGGTGTATAAGGGAAGTGTGGTACAGATATATATGTATGTATAGGGAAGCAGGTTACCAGTATATTTGGGCATATGGACAGAGCAGGGTACTGGTATATATGTAAGCATAGGGAAGCAATGTACTGGTATATATGTAAGCATAGGGAAGCAATGTACTGGTATATATGTAAGCATAGGGAAGCAATTTACTGGTATATATGTAAGCATAGGGAAGCAGGGTACTGGTATATATGTATAGAGAAGCAGGGTACTGGTATATACTGTATGTATGTATAGGGAAGCAATATACTGGTATATATGTAAGCATAGGGAAGCAGGGTACTGGTTTATATGTGTGTGTGGACAGAGCAGGGTACAGGTATAAATGTGGGTGTATAGGGAAGCATGGTACAGGTATATATGTATCTATATGAGAGTAGAGTACAGGTATATATGTATGTATAGGGAAGCAGGGTACAGGTATATATGTATCTATATGAGAGTAGAGTACAGGTATATTTGTATGTATAGGGAAGCAGGGTACAGGTATATATGTATGTGGTAACGGGGTCTGATGAAGGCAGATGTTGTTACCCTATGGGCAGATGGCATTAACCCCTTGTATTTGTGACGCCAGGGCGTGGTTTAGCCTAAAACCACCAGAAGGTATACCGCTGGATCCTGGACTAGGCACAGGGGCAGTAAAGACTCTGATGCCAAGTTATGGACAACGGTAGCTTTACTGAGGGTAGACAGATGGTAAAGTCTATACAGTGCAGCCAGGGCCCAAGGAGGTGACCAGTGATGCAGAGACCTTAAGGGCTTGCTGGGACTTGTAGAAGGACTGGACAATTGAATGCAGACCACGCTGACTTGACAGATGACAGGGACTGACCTGACTTGACTCATAAAGCTGTGACTTTATCTTACTTGAATTGATGGCGGCTGCAGGACTGGACTTTGAGGTCTCCAACACTCTGGACACACACACTAGGTGACTGCACTGGACCTCGGCAGGAAGCAAGAACTCTAAGCACCAAGAGAGCAAGAAGAAGAATCTAGCTCCACCCAGGGCTTATATGGGGGAGACTAGCAGGGAGCCCATAGGTCACTCTTGGGATCACCTGGTCACTGATACCTCCTGGGTAACAATCACATGACATAACTCTTAAAGATACAACACAATTTATAATACTATACACTGCAGAATATATGTACAGGGGGGAAACAGGTGCAAGGGGCACCGGAGACACTGAAGGAGGCTGCCTGACAGGACAGCAAGGGTGTGGGGCAACATCTCCCGTACTGGGCCACCACATGTATGTATAGAGAAGTAGGGTACTGGTATACATGTATGAATAGGGAAGAGGTATACATGTATGTATAGGGAAACAGGGTACTGGAATATATGTGTATATATAGGGAAGCAGGGTACTGGTATACATGTATGTATAGAGAAGCAGAGTACTGGTATATATGTATGTATAGAGAAGCAGGGTACTGGTATACATGTATGTATAGGGAAGCAGAGTACTGGTATATATGTATGCATACAGAAGCAGGGTACTGGTATAAATGTATGTATAGGGAAGCAGAGTACTGGTATACATGTATGTATAGAGAAGCAGAGTACTGGTATATATGTATGTATAGAGAAGCAGGGTACTGGTATACATGTATGTATAGGGAAGCAGAGTACTGGTATATATGTATGCATACAGAAGCAGGGTACTGGTATACATGTATGTATAGGGAAGCAGGGTACTGGTATATATGTATGTATAGGGAAGCAGGGTACTGGTATACATGTATGTATAGGGAAGCAGGGTACAGGTATATATGTATGTATAGAGAAGCAGGGTACTGGTATACATGTTGTCACGATGCCGGCTGGCAGGTAGTGGATCCTCTGTGCCAGAGAGGGATTGGCGTGGACCGTGCTAGTGGATCGGTTCTAAGTCACTACTGGTTTTCACCAGAGCCCGCCGCAAAGCGGGATGGTCTTGCTGCGGCGGTAGTGACCAGGTCGTATCCACTAGCAACGGCTCACCTCTCTGGCTGCTGAAGATAGGCGCGGTACAAGGGAGTAGACAGAAGCAAGGTCGGACGTAGCAGAAGGTCGGGGCAGGCAGCAAGGATCGTAGTCAGGGGCAACGGCAGGAGGTCTGGAACACAGGCTAGGAACACACAAGGAAACGCTTTCACTGGCACAATGGCAACAAGATCCGGCAAGGAAGTGCAGGGGAAGTGAGGTGATATAGGGAAGTGCACAGGTGAAGACACTAATTGGAATCACTGCGCCAATCAGCGGCGCAGTGGCCCTTTAAATCGCAAAGACCCGGCGCGCGCGCGCCCTAGGGAGCGGGGCCGCGCGCGCCGGGACAGGACCGAGGGAGAGCGAGTCAGGTACGGGAGCCGGGGTGCGCATCGCGAGCGGGCGCTACCCGCATCGCGAATCGCATCCCGGCTGGAAGCGGAATCGCAGCGCCCCGGGTCAGTGGATCTGACCGGAGCGCTGCAGCGGGGAGAGTGTAGCGAGCGCTCCGGGGAGGAGCGGGGACCCGGAGCGCTCGGCGTAACACATGTATGTATAGAGAAGCAGAGTACTGGTATATATGTATGTACAGGGAAGCAGGGTACTGGTATACATGTATGTATAGGGAAGCAGAGTATTGGTATATATGTATGTACAGGGAAGCAGGGTACTGTATATATGTATGTATAGACAGCAGGGTAATGATATATAGGTATGTATAGGGAGAATAGGGTACTGGGTGTATACGGAGAGCAGGGTTGGAGTATATTTGGGCGTACAGACAGAGCAGGATGGAGACAGGGAGCGGGCTGTGTATTAATGGCAGAGCTCTTGCAGATATGCTGCAGTATCACTCAGCTTCTGGTATTCCCTCTTTCCTCGCCCCCACACTCTTCCATTATTTGGCAGCCTCTGTCATACTGGCTGCGGCTCACATATTGGAGCATCCTCCAGTCTGAGCGACCGCAGCTGCTGCCCTGTGTTTCCAGCACAAAGTGTCTCATTAACAATGGGGCTCATTATAGCTGCTGTCTCCCATGGAAATTACTGTATTATAATATATCCCAAATATGTAATATCCTGGGAGCAGAGAGGGGCTGCAGTCCTATTCTATTACAGCCATCTCTGGCTATAATGTGGGTAGTGTATATTACCGGTGCCATAGAACATCACAAATGTTTATTTATAGGTTCACACAGTGCAGGCTTGGTGCAGGTTTTGCCATTTATTCTGTCATTTATTTTGTTCCTTTCTTTAGGATCCAATGTCACCGATTCCACAGTACAATGCCTTGGTTATGTGCTAGATGATAGTGTTGTGTTAGAGCCCTATTACACCGGACGATTATTGATCAAACAACAACTACATCCCCATGATCAGATATCTCTGATATCATTGTACTAGTACTACATCCCCATGATCAGATATCTCTGATATCATTGTACTAGTACTACATCCCCATGATCAGATATCTCTGATATCACCGTACTAGTACTACATCCCCATGATCAGATATCTCTGATATCATTGTACTAGTACTACATCCCCATGATCAGATATCTCTGATATCATTGTACTAGTACTACATCCCCATGATCAGATATCTCTGATATCACCGTACTAGTACTACATCCCCATGATCAGATATCTCTGATATCATTGTACTAGTACTACATCCCCATGATCAGATATCTCTGATATCACCGTACTAGTACTACATCCCCATGATCAGATATCTCTGATATCACCGTACTAGTACTACATCCCCATGATCAGATATCTCTGATATCATTGTACTAGTACTACATCCCCATGATCAGATATCTCTGATATCATTGTACTAGTACTACATCCCCATGATCAGATATCTCTGATATCACCGTACTAGTACTACATCCCCATGATCAGATATCTCTGATATCATTGTACTAGTACTACATCCCCATGATCAGATAAGTCTGATATCATTGTACTAGTACTACATCCCCATGATCAGATATCTCTGATATCACTGTACTAGTACTACATCCCCATGATCAGATATCTCTGATATCACCGTACTAGTACTACATCCCCATGATCAGATATCTCTGATATCATTGTACTAGTACTACATCCCCATGATCAGATATCTCTGATATCATTGTACTAGTACTACATCCCCATGATCAGATATCTCTGATATCATTGTACTAGTACTACATCCCCATGATCAGATATCTCTGATATCATTATACTAGTACTACATCCCCATGATCAGATATCTCTGATATCACCGTACTAGTACTACATCCCCATGATCAGATATCTCTGATATCACCGTACTAGTACTACATCCCCATGATCAGATATCTCTGATATCACCGTACTAGTACTACATCCCCATGATCAGATATCTCTGATATCATTGTACTAGTACTACATCCCCATGATCAGATAAGTCTGATATCACCGTACTAGTACTACATCCCCATGATCAGATATGTCTGATATCACTGTACTAGTACTACATCCCCATGATCAGATATGTCTGATATCACCGTACTAGTACTACATCCCCATGATCAGATATCTCTGATATCATTGTACTAGTAGTACTACATCCCCATGATCAGATATGTGTGATATCACCGTACTAGTACTACATCCCCATGATCAGATATCTCTGATATCATTGTACTAGTACTACATCCCCATGATCAGATATGTGTGATATCACTGTACTAGTACTACATCCCCATGATCAGATATCTCTGATATCACCGTACTACTACTACATCCCCATGATCAGATAAGTCTTATATCACCGTACTAGTACTACATCCCCATGATCAGATATGTCTGATATCATTGTACTAGTACTACATCCCCATGATCAGATATCTCTGATATCACCGTACTAGTATAACATCCCCATGATCAGATATGTCTGATATCACCGTACTAGTACTACATCCCCATGATCAGATATCTCTGATATCATTGTACTAGTACTACATCCCCATGATCAGATATCTCTGATATCACCGTACTAGTACTACATCCCCATGATCAGATATCTCTGATATCACTGTATTAGTACTACATCCCCATGATCAGATAAGTCTGATATCACTGTACTAGTACTACATCCCCATGATCAGATAAGTCTGATATCACCGTATTAGTACTACATCCTCATGATCAGATAAGTCTGATATCACAGTATTAGTACTACATCCCCATGATCAGATAAGTCTGATATCACCGTACTAGTACTACATTCCCATGATCAGATATGTGTGATATCACCGTACTAGTACTACATCCCCAAGATCACTTCACCACTGCTACTGCACATAGCCAAGATAATACTCCACTGATATCACCATAATACTACTACATCCCCTAGATACTCTTCCACTGATATCACCTCATTAGTACTATATCCCCAAGATAATATTACACTGATATCACCTTATTACTAGTACATCACTAAGATAATACTCCACTGATATCACCTCAATACTACTACATCCCTAAGACTGGTAACACCTTATTACTAGTACATCACTAAGATAATACTCCACTGATATCACCTCAATACTACTACATCCCTAAGACTGGTAACACCTTATTACTAGTACATCACTAAGATAATACTCCACTGATATCACCTCAATACTACTACATCCCTAAGACTGGTAACACCTTATTACTAGTACATCACTAAGATAATACTCCACTGATATCACCTCAATACTACTACATCCCTTAGACTGGTAACACCTTATTACTACTACATTCCTAAGATAATACTCCACCGATATCACTTTATTACTAGTACATTCCTAAGATAATTCTCCGCTGATATGACCTCATTACTACTACATCCCCAAGATAGTACTCCACTAACATCACCTCATTACTATCTATTCTCATTCTCTCCCTCTCTCCTCTTCTCTTCTGTTTTCTTTTGTATGTTTCCTCCATTTTTGCCTGTGATTGGTTTATACTATTATACAATGTTTATATGGAGATACTGAACTATTACAGTATCTGGTAGAGCCTGTTATTCTATCATCTACAGTATTTCTATACTGCAGTATCTCCTGTAGCTGGTACTACTATGGCTTGTTCCTTTACTGTAGAATCTTATATAGCTGATATCTTGAGTTACTATAATGAAGTATCTTGTGGAGCTAGTAATATTCTCAACTGTTGCTATAATTAAAAACTACTGAAAGCTACTGTATTACTATTTCTCAGTATCTTGTGTGGCTGGAAATTCTATAAATTGTTATTATTTCTGATGTTAATGACAATATGAAACTGTTGTTGACCTTCAGTTTCAAAATATTTTACTACAGTGGCCCAAATGTATCAAACTTTGTGAGAGATAAAAAGGAGAGATTTTCCTACAGCAACCAATCACAGCTCAGCTTTCACGTAACAGAGCTCCTTAGGATATGAAAGCTAAGCGGTGATTGGTTGCTGTAGGTTCTCTTACACAGATTGATAATTCTGGGCCCAATACCTTGTATAGCTGGTAATACTATGAACTGTAAGTATATCACAGTATCTGGAGGAGCCTCGGAGCCTATGAACTATAGTGGTATCGGAGTATAGTAGTTGTGTAACTAGTTCTACTTTTTACTTTACTACAGTATCTTGTTTAACGGTAATGGGTGTATTAAAGGGGTACTCTAATGGAAAACTTTTTTTTTTTTTTTTTTAAATCAACTGGTGCCAGAAAGATTTGTAAATGACTTCTATTAAAAAATCTCAATCCTTCCAGTACTTTTTAGGGGCTGTATACTACGGAGGAAATGCTTTTCTTTTTAGATTTCTCTGATGTCATGATCACAGTGCTCTCTGCTGACCTCTGCTGTCCATTTTAGGAACTGTCCAGAGCAGGAGAAAATCCTTATAGCAAACATATGCTGCTCTGGACAGTTCCTAAAATGGACAGCAGAGGTCAGCAGAGAGCACTGTGATCATGACATCGGAGAAATCTAAAAAGATAAGCATTTCCTCTGTAGTATACAGCCCCTAAAAAGTACTGGAAGGATTAAGATTTTTTAATAGAAGTCATTTACAAATCTGTTTAACTTTCTGGCACCAGTTGAATAAAAAAAAAAAAAAAAAGTTTTCCACGGGAGTACCCCTTTAAGGTGTCCTGCTGTCTAGGCCAGGGAAGGGGGAAGTAATAATTTACCTCCCCATAGACCAGTACGGACAGGAGCAGGGACTTGTAGCCAACTTGTAGGTGACTTTGGGCTGCTGCCTCATCCTCCTGCTTCTCCTGCTCCAGAGACGCACCAGCATTCTCCCTCTTATGTTTTTTTCGTTAGCGCCAGCTTTTCCTCAGGCGTAGTCAAGGGCTGGTGAGATAGGGTTACTGTCCTAGAGAGCGCACCCCTGGGGGTGTCAGCTGAGGAGGTGGATTAAAGTCAGCTTACAGTTATTGAGTGCCCTCTGCAGGCTCGGAAGCTGTTTTCACCACTGCATGGCTTTGATTTGCCCTCTAAGCAACGGTGTAGGCAGTGGGGTATTGGTGTGGCATTTCTGCTGCCCCCCTAAAATTGCCACCCTAGGTCTGAGCCTTTTCGGCCTAGTGGTAAATACGTCACTGGGTCATACTTTAAAAAGTTACAGTACTACAGTATCTGGTGGAGTCTATGATACTATAAGGCAGCGGTCTCCAACCTGTGGACCTCCAGATGTTGCAAAACTACAACTCCCAGCATGTCCGGACAGCCAACAGCCTTTGGCTGTCCGGCATGCTGGGAGTTGTAGTTTTGCAACAGCTGGAGGGCCACAGTTTGACGACCGCTGGCTTATACTGTAGTATCTTATGGAGCTTGTTATGTTATAAACTGTTACTATTTTACAGTATGATATGGAGCTGATGATACTATAATCTTCTTCTACTATATTACTGTATCTTACAAACTTGCTGGTATTATGATCTGTTAATACATTTAAAGGGGTACTCCGCCCCTTTATCCTCCAAAGGATAGGGGATAAGATGTCAGATCGCCGGGGTCCCGCTGCTGGGGACCCCCGGGATCTACCATGCAGCCCCCACCTTTAGTGGCTTCCGGAACCACTGGAGGTCCTCAGGCTGAGTCCATCTCGACCACGAGGACGGAGCATAGTGATGTCACGGCTCCGCCCCCTCAATGCAAGTCTATTGGAGGGGCGTGGCAGCTGTCAGGCCGCCTCCCATAGGCTTGCATTGAGGGAGCAGGGTGTGACATCACACGGGGGCGGAGCCGTGATGTCACTATGCTCCATCCTGTGATTGCCAATAACCAGACCTGGACCTGCAGCTCTGGGGATTGATTCTAACGGGGTGCGGCGTGCAAGATCACGGGGGTCCCCAGCGGCAAGACCCCCGCGATCAGGCATCTTATCCCCTATCCTTTGGATAGGGGATAAGACATCTTAGCGCCGGAGTACCCCTTTAAGTATCTTGTACAGTAGTGGTATAATGAACAGTTACCATATTGTGGAGTTGGTTATACTATGAACTGTTACTATAGGATAGTATCCTCTGGCACTGGTGAAACTATAAGGGTATGTTCACACTGATTAATATTTGCGCGGAATTCTCGCTGAAAAAATCCGCTCAGAAATTACCGTTTTTTTTCCGCACGGAATGTGCGCGGAATCTGCACGGAATTCCGCACAGATTTCTGTGCGGAATTCAGCGCGGCATAGGAGACATTATTTTAAAAAAAAATGTTTTGCGCGCGAATGTTTTTTTTTTTTTTTATATCAACTGGCTCCAGAAAGTTTAAAAAAAATCTTAATCCTTTCAATAATTATCAGCTGCTGAAGTTGAGTTGTTGTTTTCTGTCTGGCAACTGTGTTCTCTGCTGACATCTCTGCTTGTCTTGGGAACTGCACAGAGGTTTTCTATGGGGATTTGCTTCCAAACTGGGCGGTTCCCGAGACAGGTGTCATCAGAGAGCACTTAGACAGAAAAGAACAACTCAACTTCATTAGCTGATAACTACTGAAAGGATTAAGATTTTGTAATAGAAGTAATTTACAAACCTGTTTAACTTTCTGGAGCCAGTTGATATATATATATATATATATATATATATATATATATATATATAGATATATATATATATATATATATATATATATATATAAAATGAAAAAAAGTTTTTTCCTGGATAACCCCTTTAATTGTTACTTTATTGCAGGATGTTATGAAGCTCATGATGTTGTGAACTAGTACTATTTTACAGTATATTATGGTGCTGGAGATACTATAAACTTTAAAGGGGTACTCCGGTGAAAACCTTTTTTCTTTTAAATCAACTGGTGGCAGAAAGTTAAACATATTTGTAAATTGCTTCTATTAAAAAAATCTTAATCCTTCCTGTACTTATTAGCTGCTGAACACTACAGAGGAAATTCTTTTCTTTTTGGAATGCTCTCTGATGACATCACGGCCACAGTTCTCTCTGCTGACGTTATTATAATAATAATAATGCTTTATTTATTGTTGTCCTTAGTGGGATTTGAACCCAAGTCCCAGCACTGCAAGGCAGCAGTGCTAACCACTGAGCTACCATGCTGCCCTTAGCATACATCTGCTATGCATGGTTGCTAAAATGGACAGAGATGTCAGCAGAGAGCACTGTGCTCGTGATGTCATCAGTGTTCCAAAAAGAAAGGAATTTCCTCTGTAGCATTCAGCAGCTAATAAGTACTGGAAGGATTTAATAGAAGTAATTTACAAATATGTTTAACTTTTTGCCACCAGTTGATTTAAAAGAAAAAAGGTTTTCACCGGAGTACCCCTTTAACTATATCTAGTATGTTATCTAGCGGATCAAACTATGAACTGTTACTATATTGCAGTATGAAGCAAAAAGCAAAGGTGCCAGCTCACTCCTGTAAGCGCGCGGATTGGATTTGGACTAATCCAGGTGAGTAGTAAGCAGAGAAAGGAATATCCAGCGCAGACTCTTTGTGCAAAGGAACTTCTTTTATTGGCTAAAATGCATGTTGCTATGGGATACAGCAGGGATTCATGCGGTGTGACGCGTTTCAGCCCGTTGGGCCTTAGTCATGTATGACTAAGGCCCAACGGGCTGAAACGCGTCACACCGCATGAATCCCTGCTGTATCCCATAGCAACATGCATTTTAGCCAATAAAAGAAGTTCCTTTGCACAAAGAGTCTGCGCTGGATATTCCTTTCTCTGTATATTGCAGTATGCTTTGGAGCTAGTGATACTATGAACTGCTACTATATCGCAGTGTCTTATAGAGCTGGTGATACTATAAACTGTTACTATATTATAGCGCCTTATGTACCTCCTAATTAGTGATGAGCGGCTTTGCCCATATTCGAATTCACGATATTTTGCGAATATATAGACGAATATTCGTCCTATATTCGTGAATTTTGCGTATTCATAATTATGGACATTTATCAACGGGTTTAGTCAGGTTTTCTTTACTATAATTGTCGCAAAATTGTCGCAACTGCGACTACGCAATTTTTCGTGCAACATTTTGACTGGAAAGCAAGAAAAGCTAGTTTTCCAAAAATTAACTATGTAGTAATAATTTTAAAATGGACTACGGGTAGTCAGGTATTTATTAACTGCGACAGTCACAACTGCGCAAAAAAAAAGTCGCAACAGGGTTAAAAATTGACTAAATTTACTTCAGCTCAAACATGGAGCAGAAAAAGCTACTACCAAAGTAAAAAAGGAAAAATTGCTTACGTGAAAGAAAATTATCAACAGGCGGAAACCAGTTGATAAAGAAGTCACATATAAGCAAAAAAAAAAGTAAGGAAAAAATTACTAAAAAAAAGAATACATAAGCAAACATTGATAAATGTCCCTCATTATTCGCATATGTGAATATTCGCCTATTCACGTATTTGGTCGTGGTGCGGTGCGGGGGGCGAGGCATTATCGGCTTATCGGCAAGGTAATTGCCGACACTGATAATGCCCAAAATCCTGATTATCGGCCGATAATATCGGCCATACCGATAATCAGTCGATCCCTAATTCACATATGCAAATATGGGCACATGTGAATATTTGCATATGCGAATATGCGCATGTGCGAATATGCGCAAATGCGCATATGCGGTAAAGAGCGAATATTCGCAATTTCGAATATATATAGCGAATATATTCGCAATATTCGCGAATTTGCGATATTCACTCTAAAAATTCGAAATGCAAATATTTGCGCCCAACACTACTGCTAATAATATATTACTATATCCCAGAATGTTATGTAGCTGGTCATATTACGAGCTGTTACTACATTGCAGTATGTTTTGGAGCTAGTGACATGGGGGGAGATTTATCAAAACTTGTGTGGAGAAAGAGTGGTGCAGTTGCTAATAGCAACCAATCAGATCGCTTCTTTTATTTTTCACAGGCTTTTAAAAAAAATTTGAAAGAAGCGATCTGATTGGTTGCTATGGGAAACTCAGCAACTTTTCTTCTTTTCTTCTTTTCTACTATATATGGCAGTGTCTTATACAGCTGGTGATAATATGAACTGTTACTATATCCCACATATTAAGAAGCTAGTGATACCATGAGCTGTTACTATATTGTAGGATGTTATGTAGATGCTGATAATATGAACTGTTACTATACTACAGGTTGCATTAAAGCTGATGATAGTATGAACTGTTACTATATTACAGTATGTTATGCCGCTGGGGACGCTATGAACTGTTACCATATCGCAGTATGTTATGTAGCTGGTCAGTCTTTGAACTGTTACTATTAGGGAGGTCCCGATACCATTTTTTTAAGACCGAGTACGAGTACCGATACTTTAATTCTAGTACTCGCCGATACCAAGTACGAGTACTTATATTTTAAAGGGAATCTGACAGCAGGGTGACGCGGTTTCTGGCGCTGTTTTACCGTGCTGATATGTGGGTCCTTGTTGTGTACAATGGAGGTGGCTGCTGTAGTATGAGCCAAGATTTCTCTCTTCTCCATTGGACAGAACAGGGAATTTGTATTGGCGGCGAGACCTATGACCACATGGTGAGCAGCGATAGAAACCGGGTCACCTGCATCTATCTACCTATAAATTTAAGTTAGTGCAGGTGACTCTGCTGTGAGATTGCCCCCATTTAAACAGCAACAGCCCCCCCTTTAGACCGCAGCAGCCCCCCCCCTTTAGACAGCAGCAGGGCCCCCCGTTTAGACAGCAGGGCCCCCCATTTAGACGACAGCAGGTCCACCTCTTTAGACACCAGCAAGCCCCCCTGTAGACATTAGTAGCAGCCCCCTCACCTGCGGCTGTCCTCTTTCAGGTGCTGCCGCTCCACTGCCCCGTTCTCCCATCCGCATCATAGCGTCCTATGGAGGAGCATGTATACGTCGCTCTACTTCCTCCGCAGCGTTACGCTGGGCGCAGGGTACGAGGTGGAGTGACGTGTGTGTCACATGCTCCTCCATGGAACACTGATGCAGACGGGAGGATGGGAGAACAGGGCAGCGGATCGGCAGCAGGTATCAGACATGGTATCGGGGACATTAAAAGAGTCCCCGATACCAGCAAATGGATAGTATCGGCCCCGATACCGATACTAGTATCGGTATCGGGCCATCCCTAGTTACTATATTGCAGTATGTTTTTAAGCTGGTGATACTATATACTGTTACTATTGCAGTGTTTTATGTAGCTTGTGATACAATAAATTGTTACTATATTGCAGTATGTTATGGAGCAGGTGATACTATAAATTGTTACTATATTGCAGTATGTTATGGAGCAGGTGATTCTATGAACTCTTTCTATATTGCAGGATGTTTCTTGCTGTTGATACTATGAACTGTTACTATATTGCAGGATGTTATGGAGCAGGTGATACTATAAATTGTTACTATATTGCAGTATGTTATGGAGCAGGTGATACTATAAATTGTTACTATATTGCAGTATGTTATGGAGCAGGTGATACTATAAATTGTTACTATATTGCAGTATGTTATGGAGCAGGTGATACAATAAATTGTTACTATATTGCAATATGTTATGGAGCAGGTGATACTATAAATTGTTACTATATTGCAGTATGTTATGGAGCAGGTGATTCTATGAACTGTTTCTATATTGCAGGATGTTTCTTGCTGGTGATACTATGAACTGTTTCTATATTGCAGGATGTTTCTTGCTGGTGATACTATGAACTGTTACTATATTGCAGTGTTTCATGTAGTTGTGATATATAAACAGTTACTATATTTCAGTATGTTTTGGAACTGGTGATACTATATATAAACTGTTACTGTTTCAGTGTTTTTTGTAGCTTGTAATACTATAAATTAATACTATATTGCAGGATGTTTCGGGAGCCGGTGATACTATGAACTGTTACTATATTGCAGTGGTTTTTTTTTTTATAGCTTGTGATACCATAAATTGTTACTATATTGCAGTATGTTATGGAGCTGGTGATTCTATGAACTGTTACTATATCGCAGGATATCTTGGAGCTGGTGATACTGTGGCTTGTTACAATGTAGGACATTTTATAATTAAATCATTAACTCTGTGTGGTGTTAGCTGTCTTAGGATTTAGTGTGAATTATTATACTGTATAATTATCCCCTCGAGACCCTGTGATTATGTATTCTAAACACTGTCTATATGTAAACCATGGGAAAGTAGCGATGTACTATAGATACATAACTATATATTTATATGTGGACAAATGTTTACTGTATGAATTTATTGCTACATTACATAATGACCAGCTCCTCTTTTGTTCCTGTTGTACACCACCATCCCCCATATGTTAGTTCCTCCACCTCCTTCCTATGAAGAGACAGATGATGAGAGTGCAATGAGTATGTAGAATGTGTGTATGGTATTAATTATGAAATGTCATGTGACTGTGAGGAGCATTTTTTGCTTAAGTCCCCTTTCACACTGCCGTTGTGCCCCGTCGGCAAACACCGTTTTTTTTTTATTTTTATTTTTTTGAACGGATGTTATTTTTGATGGAGCACAATGGGAAACAAGTGACACGGTGTCTCTTCATCTTGTGCGGGTTTTGTGCCTCTCTGACACTTTTTCCAGGGTCAGAGATATTTTGCTATTAGTGTTATTGCATCTTACTAATAAAGACTTTTCTTTGGGCTACACCTTTGATAACAGTATTTTACCTGGTGTACATGGTAGTGCTATATTCTACCAGCTACTCAATGGGGTCCTCTAGAGGAGCCCTATATAGTGTGCTTGGTTTTCCACTAAAGGAAGTGTTCATAATCTCTCTTTAATTTTTCTATTTTTGTTTGATTTGTACCACTGTTCTCTTTTTTATACTTTGGATGATCCACTTTCAGTTTTATGATCCACTTTTAGTGTACGTTCACATTTACAGGACCTGCTGCATATTTTTGCTGCATATTTTCGGCAGCTGATTTTGCTACCCATTGAAGTTAATGGGTTACAAAATCAGCAGTAGAACCTGTATGTGTGAACATACTCTTAGATAGAAAGCTTAGTTAATAGCTAACGTCCAGATGTCACTTTGGTCATTCATTTCCAGGAGTAATAAAAGGGAACAGCACAATGCAGACTTCTAAGAAAAAGTGTTGAAAATTATTTTATAAAAAAAATACCAAAACATTTATTTTTACTAAAACATATGGTATCCTCTTAACCTGTTGGAGACCAAGGGCGTTGCTCCCTGGTACTTAAGGACCAAGGGTGTACCTGTACGCCCATGGGAATTTCTGTCCCCATGGGTGTACCGGACCGGGATGCCTGCTGAAATCATTCAGCAGGCACCCAGTGTAAACCCCTGGCGGGGTCCTGAGACCCCCCATGTTGGCCCCCATCAATTCAGATCGGCGATTTGCAGCGATTCCAGGCTGATTGGGTCTCTGATGACCTGATAGCCCAGAAAATAGGAATGATCAGAGCTGTCAAAGACAGCCCCGATCATCCTAAAGGATAGGAGCGAGGTGGGAGGGATGCCACCTCCTCCTATCCCCTGCCATTGGTCGGTTAGGACTGACCGACCAATGGCAGTTGGGGGTGAGGGTTAAAGTTGAAATCCCCACTTTGCCAGGCCCTGGATGTTGGGCAGAGCGGGGAGGTGGGGGGGGGGAGATGAAAGGGGGTGCCGGAGCAGCAAGGGACAGGCCATTGCGGCGGGACCGGTGACAGGCAGCAGTGAAGATCATTGGTAAGTGATCTTCACTGCTGCCTCTAGGAGTTGCCAAACTACAACTCCCAGCATGCCCAGACTGCCAAAGTCTGTCTGGGCATGCTGGGAGTTGTAGTTTTGCAACATCTAGAGGGCCAGTGGGGCGCAGTGGTGTCCAAACTGTAGCCATTCCTTATGTTGCAAAACTACAACTCTCAGCATGCCCAGACAGTCCAGGCATGCTGGAGTTGTATTTCTGTAACATCTGGCCCTTCAGATGTTGCAGAACTACAACTCCCAGCATGCATGGACAGTCTGGGCATGCTTGGAGTTGAAGTTTTGCAACATCTGGAGGGCTACAGTTTGGACACTACTACACAGTGGTCTCCAAACTGTTCTCCCCCAGTTGTTGCACAACTACAACTCCCAACATGTCCTTCGGCCTTCTGGGCAGTTGTAGTTTTGCCACAGCTGGAGGCACACTGGTTGAGTTAAGTAGCAAACTCAGTGTTTTACAACCAGTGTGCCTCCAGCTGTTGCATTACTAAAAACCCCAGCATGCACAGACAGCCAAAGGGCATGCTGGGAGTGCTAGTAGTATGCCTCCAGCTGTTTCATAACTACAAGTCCCAGAATGCCCTTCAGCTGTCACTGCATGCTGAGAGTTGTATTTTTTGCAACAGCTGGAAGCACACTGGTTGCGAAACAGAGTTTTTTGTTACCTAACTCAGTGTTTCGTAAACAGTGTGCCTCCAGCTGTTGCAAACTACAAGTCCCAGGATGCACTGATAGACCATACATGCTAGGAGCTGTAGTTTTGCAACAGATGGAGGCACACTGGTTGTAAAACACTGAGTTAAGTAACAAACTCTGTGTTTTGCAACCAGTGTGCCTCCAGCTGTTGCATAACTACAACCCTCAGCATGCACAGACAGCCAAAGGGCATGCTGGTAGTTGTAGTTTTGCAACAGCTGGAGGTCCCCCCCCCCCCCCCCCACCATGTAAATGTACAGGGTACATTCACAAAGGCGGGGGTTTACAGCGAGTTTTTCACTGCAAGTTTGAGATGCAGCAAATTTTCTGCAGCAGTTCAAACTCCCTGCGGGAAACTCGCTGTAAACCCCCGCCCCTGTAAATGTACCCTAAAATCACTACACTACACTGACACAAAATAAAAATAAAATGTCTTGTACGACACTGTTTCCAATACGGAGCCTCCAGCTGTTGCAAAACACCCCCAGTATTACCGGACAGCCATTGACTGTCCAGGCATGCTGGGAGTTTTGCAACAGCTGGAGGCACCCTATTTGGGAAACACTGCCGTAGGGTAATTTTGAATTGGAGGCAAATCTAATTCTTGCATCCGGGTCCGTCCCTATGCAAATCCCTTATTTAGGCCTCAAATGTGCATGGCACTCTCTCACTTCAGAGCCCTGTTGTATTTCAAGGCAACAGTTTAGGGCCACATATGGGGTATTTCTGTACTCAGGAGAAATTGCCTAACAAGTTTTGGGGGGCTTTTTCTCTTTTTACCCCTTATGAAAAGGTAAAGTTGGGGTCTACTCCAGCATGTTATTTAAAAAAAAAAAAAATGTTTACACTAACATGCTGGTGTAGCCCCATTCTTTTCTTTTTCACAAGAGGTAAAAGGACGGAAATACCCCATAAGTGGACGTAAAATGCCCTGCGGGCGCACATGGCGGCTCAGGAGTGAGAGCACCATGTACATTTGAGGTGATTTGCACAGGGGTGGCTGATCGTTAAAGCGGTTCTGACACAAACACACAAAAAAAACACCCACATGTGACCCCATTTTGGAAATTACTAAAATGCTGGTGTTACCCCAAATTTTTCATTTTCACAAGGGGTAATAGGAAAAAAGCCTCCCAAAATTTGTAACCCCATTTCTTCTGAGTACATAAATACCCCATATGTGGATGTAAAGTGCTCTGCGGGTGAACTACAATGCTCAGAAGAGAAGGAGCACCATTGGTCTTTTGGAGAGAGAATGTGTCTGGATTTGAAGGCCATGTGCGTTTACAAAGCCCCCATAGTGTCAGATTAGTGGACCCTCCCCCCCACATGTGACCCCATTTTGGAAACTACACCCCTCACGTAATGTAATAAGGGGTACAGTGAGCATTTATGCCCCACAGGTGTCTGACAGATTTTTTGAACAGTTGTCCGTAAAAATGAAATATTTAATTTGCACAGCCCACTTTTCCAAAGATCTGTCAAAAGCTAGTGGGGTGTAAATGCTCCCTGCTCCCCTTATTACATTCTGTGAGGGGAGTAGTTTCCAAAATGGGGTCACATGTGTGTGTGTATGTGTGGGGGGGGGGTTCAATGTTCTGGCACCACAGGGGCTTTGTAAACACACATGGCCCCCGACTTCCATTCCAAACAAATTATCTCTCCAAAAGTCCAATGGCGCGCCTTCTCTTCTGAACATTGTAATTCGCCTGCAGAGCACTTTACATCCACATATGGGGTATTTCCATACTCAGAAGAAACAGGGTTAAAATTCTGGGAGGCTTTTTCTCCTATTACCCCTTGTGAAAATGAAAAATTTGGGGTAACACCAGCATTTTGGTGAAAAAAATAAAATTTTTCAATTTCACGTCCAACTTTAGTGGAAATTTGTCAAACACCTGTGGGTCGTAAAGGCTCTCTGTACCCCTTTTTACATGCCTTGAGGGGTGTTGTTTCCCAAATAGTGTGCCATGTGGGGCTTTTTTTTTTTTGCTGTTATGGCACCAAAGGGGCTTCCTAAATGCCCCCCAAAAACCATTTCAGCAAAATTCACTTTCCAAAATCCCATTATTGCTCCTTCCCTTTTGAGCCCTCTAGTGCAGCCACAGAGCACTTTACGTTCACATATGAGGTATTTCCTTACTCAAGAGAAATTGGGTTACACATTTTGGGGGGCTTTTTCTCCTTTTACCCCTTGTAAAAATTAAAAAACTGGGTCTACAAGAACATGTTAGTGTAAAAAATTGAGATTTTGAATTTTCTCCTTCACTTTGCTGCTATTCCTGTGAAATACCTAAAGGGTTAACAAACTTTCTGAATGTCATTGTGAATTCTTTGAGGGGTGCAGTTTTTATAATGGGGTCATTTATGGGGTATTTCTAAAAAGAAGGCCCCTCAAATCCACTTCAAAACTGAACTGGTCCCTGAAAAATTCCGGTTTTGAAAATTGTGTAAAAAATTTGAAAATTGCTGCAGAACTTTGAAGCCCTCTGATGTCTTCCAAAAGTAAAAACATGTCAACTTTATGATTCAAATATAAAGTAGACATATTGTACATGTGAATCAATATATAATTTATTTGGTATGTCTATTTTCCTCACAAGCAGAGAGCTTCAAAGTTAGAAAAATGCAAAATTTTCAAATTTGTCATGAAAAGAGTAGCGGTAATGAGTCATATTAAGAAATATATGCCAGGGATAATATGTTTGACAGAGACACATTTTACGAAGGACACAATAAGGATAGCGTATAATAATAGGTGGGGGTATCAATATCATGCGACATATTCGTTGTACTCAAGGGGGGTATCACTGCTTGTACACAGGGGGGTTAAATGGGAAGAGAGGGAAGTTAGAATTGATAAGGAAGGAAGATTTATTTTTATTCAGATAAAATGAGATGGAATTGAATACTTGATGGCATTTCTGTATAATCCTCCTCCGTTCTCCACTAAAATTATTGTAGAATTTGTCAATTTCTGTAAAGGAAAAGGTGATCTCCCTACCTTGGTAAAAGGAGACTTTAATGGGGTGATGGATGAAAATGCTGATAGATTTAGGGTAGGGAGACCTAACCCAAAAATGAGCCCAACCCCATTGGCGATTATTAGTCAGGAATTGGGATTAATAGATCTATGGAGGGTACGTAACCCTGACGATCAAGTATTCTCCTGTTGGAACAAAAGCCATCAGATATTCTCAAGAATAGATTTGGCTTTAGGAACATCCACATTTAATCAAAAAATAGTTGAAATGAAATATCTGTACTGAAGTATATCCGACCATAGCCCCCTTTTGGTGAAAATTAAAAGGGAAAGCAAATAGAAGGGCAGAAATAAAAATAAATGCCCATTGGTTTAATTTGTTAGGAAGCACTGGAGATCTTGAAAGGAGGTTGAAAAATATGATTGAAGTCAAACGGGGGTTAGCATCAGGTGGGATTGTTTGGGAGGCCATAAAAGAGTATATAAGGGGCAAATTATTTGGAATCACTTGTAAATTGAGGAAGAAAAATCAAGAAGAAGAGAAAAAGCTGTTGAGTAGGGTAAAACAAACGGAAGAACTTTTTCTTAACTCGTCAACAGTAAAAAATAAAGAGCAGTGGAAAGGTGTCAGGGGGAAATAGATAGGTTTAATGAGGAAAAAGTTAGGAATAAAATGTTTTTTGCAGGGAAGCAAAGATTTTTTTTTTGGGGGGGGGGGGGATGAACAAATGCCTCAAATGAGACATTGAACAAAAATGAGAAAGATGGGAACTGTGTTAAAAACTACACAAGGAAATATTACTAATGATCCACAGATTATGCTCTCTAGTATTGCAGAGCATTTTGACAGAATATATTCCTCTGAAGTATTCTGCTCTGAGATCGAGGTTCAGTCATGTTTAGAGCAGATATACTTCCCGGCAATATCGGGAGAGGATAGAATAGAACTTGATGCTCCACTAACTCTAAAGGGGTTATCCAGGAAAAAACCAGATCAACTGGTTCCAGAATGTTAAACAGATTTGTAAATTTGAGCAAAGTAGAAGAGTAGTCAGCTCACCCGGCCACCGCACGGCAATGAAGTCCTCCAAGGATACGAAGAAAGCAGGTAAATACCAGCGATTATGAAACTTCACCTTTATTGGAACCACGTAAAATCATCGACATGGAGAGACAAACATTTAAAATTCCAGGAATCAGCGCCAAGCATGACCTGAAACGCGTCATGCTTGGCGCTGATTCCTGGAATTTTAAATGTTTGTCTCTCCATGTCGATGATTTTACGTGGTTCCAATAAAGGTGAAGTTTCACAATCGCTGGTATTTACCTGCTTTCTTCGTAGATTTGTAAATTACTTCTATAAAAAAATCTTAATCCTTCCAATAGTTATTAGCTTCTGAAGTTTTCTGTCTAACTGCTCAATGATGATGTCATGGGAGCTGTGCTTGATGGGAGAATATCCCCATAGGAACTGCACAGCTCCCGGGACGTGAGTCATTAGAGAGCAGTTAGACAGAAAACAACAACTCAACTTCAGAAGCTAATAACTATTGGAAGGATTAAGATTTTTTAATAGAAGTAATTCACAAATCTGTTTAACTTTCCGGAGCCAGTTGATATATAAAAAAAAGTTTTGGCCTGGAATACCCCTTTAAGTGAGCTAAATGGTGCTCTAGAATCGATTAGAGGGAACTCTTCTCCTGGAACGGATGGATTTCCATATGAAGTATACCAGAGATATAAGGAACATCTTATCCCCTGTCTTTTTAGAGTACTGACAGGCGCATTGGAAAATGGTACTCTCCCAAGATCAATGCTCCAAGCTAAAATAATACTTATCTTGAAACCTGACAAAAATCCTTGGGAAATTGAGTCTTATAAACCGATTTCACTTCTAAACACCGGTAATAAAACATATGCTAGACTATTAGCAAATAGGCTTCAAATAATTAGTAAAATAATTAATAAAGATCAGAATGGGTTTATCCCAGAACGTATGGGCAAATTTAATTTTAGGAGATTATACACAAATATGCAAATGAATGGAGAGAAAGGTGGAAATATTTGTGGGGGACAATGAGATCGGTTGGCATAGGGAAGGCATTTATTAAAATCATGAAAATACTGTATAAGAATGCAGAAGCAAATGTAGAGGTGAATGGAGACTCCTCAAGATAGCTTTCTCTCTCTCGGGGGACCCAACAGGGTTGCCCATTGTCCCCTCTTTTGTTCGCCCTGTTAATCGAACCCCTTGCAACCCAGATAAGAGATGACCCAAAGATAGAAGGTTTTGGAGTTGAGGGCGAAAGGGATAAAATATCCCTATATGTGGATGACCTTCTGCTCTATCTTAAAGACCCTCATACCCTGTTGCCCTTGGTTATGGAAAAATCTAAATATTTGGAAAATACTCAGGATTGACCATAAATTGGGAAAAATCAATTTTGCTGCCGTTAGGACCAGGTATAGATCTGGGCATTTAAATTCTTGTTTTGTTAATCTGTATATGTAATATATATATATATATATATATATATATATATATATATATAAAAAAAAAAAAAAAAAAAAAAGTCAACTTTATGATGCAAACATAAAGTAGACATATTGGCCCAGATTTATCAAACTGTGTGAGAGAAAATATAGAGAGATTTTGCTACAGCAACCAATCACAGCTCAGCTAACAAGCTGAGGTGAAGTGAAACCTGAGCTGTGATTGGCTGCTGTGGGAAAATCTCTCTATATTTTCTCTGACACAGTTTGATAAATCTGGGCCATTGTACATGTGAATTTATTCCTTACAAGCAGAGAGCTTGAAAGTTAGAAAAATGCAAATTTTTTTAATTTTTCATGAAATTTTGAAATTTTTCACCAAAAAATGATGCAAGTATCAATGAAAATTTACCAATATGTTAAAGTAGAATATGTCATGAAAAAAAAAAACTATCTTGGAATCAAATGCATAAGTAACAGCATCCCAGAGTTATTAATGCTTAACTCCTTGGGGACGGAGGGCATATGCATACGCCATCGCGTCCCGTCACTTAAGGACAGAGGGCGTATCCATCCATGCTGGGAATTGTAGTTTTGCAACAGCTGTAGGCACACTGGTTGGGAAACACTGAGCTAGAGTCTGTTTCCTAACTCATTGATGCCAACACCTGTGCCTACAGCTGTTGCAAAACTACAACTCCCAGAATGCAGTGACAGACCGTACATGCTGGGAGTTGTAGTATTGCAACAGCTGGAGGCACACGGGTTGGAATCACTGAGCTAGAGTCTGTTTTCTAACTCAGTGGTTCCCCACCAGTGTGCCTACAGCTGTTGTAAAACTGCAACTCTCAGCATATATGGTCTCAGTGCATTCTGGGAGTTGTCATTTTGCCACAGCTGAAGGTTTGGGGGTGTCCCCCCCCCATGTGAAAGTACAGGGTACATTCACACGGGCGGGTTTACAGTGGGTTTCCTTCTACAAGTTTGAGCTGCGGCAAATTTTCCGCCGCAGCTCAAACTCCCATCGGAAAACTTACTGTGAACCCCCGCCTGTGTGAATGTACCCTAAAAACACTACACTACACTAAAACAAAATAAAAGTAAAACACTGCATATGCACCCCCTTACACAGGCCCCCCCCCCCCCCCAATAAAAATGAGAAACGTCTCATACGGCAGTGTTTCCTAAACGGCGCTTCCAGCTGTTGCAGAACCACAACTCCCATTGTTGCCGGACAGCCAGAGACTGTCCTGGCAGGCTGGGAGTCTTGCAACAACTGGAGGCACCCTGTTTGGGAAACACTGCTGTAGGGTTTTGGTGGAGACAAGCCCAATCCTTGTAACCGGGTCCACCCCTATTGCAAATTCCTAATTTAGGCCTCAAATGCGCATGGCGCTCTCTCACTTCAGAGCCCTGTCGTATTTCAAGGCAACAGTTTAGGGCCACATATGGGGTATCTCCGTACAAATTTTGGGAGGATTTTTCTCCTTTTACCTTTTCTCCTTTTACACTAACATGCTGGTGTTGCCCCATACTTTTCATTTTCACAAGAGGTAAAAGACCCCCAAAATTTCTAACGCATTTGAGTACGGAAATACCCCATATGTGTAAGTAAAATGCTCTGCGGACGAACTACATGGCTACGGAGTGAGAGAGCGCACCATGTACATTTGAGGCCTAAATTGGTGATTTGCACTGGGGTGGCTGATCATTACAGCGGTTCTGACATGAACGCAAAAAAAAAACACCCACATGTGACCCCATTTAGGAAACTACCCCCCTCACGGAATGTAACAAGGGGTATAGTGAGCCTTAACAACCCACAGGTCTTTGGCAAATTTTTGTTAAAGTTGGACATGAAAATAAAAAAATAAAAATAGTCCCCTGAAATGCTGGTGTTACCCCAAATGTTTCATTTTCACAAGAGGTAATAGGAAAAAAGCCCCCCAAAATTTGTAACCCCATTTCTTCCGAGTATATAAATACCCCATATGTGGATGTAAAGTGCTCTGCGGGCGAACTACAATGCTCATAAGAGAAGGAGCGCCATTGGGCTTTTTGAGAGAGAATGAGGCTGGAATTGAAGGCTATGTGTGTTTACAAAGCCCCCATGGTGCCAGAACAGTGGACCCCTTCTACATGTGACCCCATTTTGGAAACTACACCCCTCACTGAATGTAACAAGGGGTGCAGTGAGCATTTACGCCCCACAGGTGTCTGAAAGATTTTTGGAGCAGTCGTCCGTAAAAATTAAAAATGTAATTTTTCATTTGCACAGCCCACTGTTCCAAAGATCTGTCAAATGCCAGTGGGGTGTAAAGGCTCACTGCACCCCTTATTAAATTGTGTGAGGGGTGTAGTTTCCAAAATAGTATCCCATGTGTTCTTTTTTTTTTTTTTTTTACTGTTCTGGTATCATGGGGGCTTCCTAAGTGAAACATGCCCCCAAAAACCATTTCAGCAAAATCCGCTCTCCAAAAGCCCAATGTCGCTCCTTCCCTTCTGAGCCCTCTAGTGCACCCGCAGAGCACTTTACATCCACATATGAGGTATTTCCTTACTCGAGGGAAATGGGGTTACAAATTTTGTGGGGCATTTGTTCCTATTACTCCTTGTGAAAATGAAAAGTTTGGGGTAACACCAGCATTTTAGTGTTAAAAATCAAATTTTTCATTTTCACGTCCCATTTTAACGAAAGTTCGTCAATCACCTGTGGGGTGTTAAGGCTCACTGGACCCCTTGTTACGTGCCTTGAGGGGTGTAGTTTCCAAAATAGTATGCCATGTGTTTTTTTTTTTTGCTGTTCTGGCACCATAGGGGCTTCCAAAATTCGACATGCCCCCCAAAAACCATTGCAGCAAAATTTGCTTTCCCAAAGCCAAATGTGACTCCTTCTCTTCTGAGCATTGTAGTTTGCCGACAGAGCATTTTAGGTCCTAACATGGGGTATTTCCATACTCAGAAGAAATGGGGTTACAAATTTTGGGGGGCATTTTCTCCCATTACCCTTTGTAGAAATGGTAAATTTTGGGGGGGGAAACTGCACTTTAGTGAAAACATTTTTTCTTCATTTACACATCCGACTTTAATGAAAAGTCGTCAAACACCTGTGAGGTGTTAAGACTCACTGGACCCCTTGTTACGTGTCTTGAGGGGTGTAGTTTCCAAAATAGTATGCCATGGGGTTTTTTTTTTTTGCTTTCCTGGCATGTGACATGCCCCTCAAAAACCATTTCAGAAAAATTCACTCTCCAAAATCCCATTGTTGCTCCTTCCCATCTGAGCCCTCTACTGTGCCCGACGAACACTTGACATACACATATGAGGTATTTTCTTACTCGAGAGAAATTGGGTTACAACTTTTGGGGGGCTTTTTCTCCTATTACCCCTTGTAAAATGTCAAGAACATGCAAGTGTAAAAAATTTAGATTTTGAATTTTCTCCTTCACTTTGCTGCTATTTCTGTGAAACACCTAAAGGGTTAACAAACTTTCTGAATGTTATTTTGAATACTTTGAGGGGTGCAGTTTTTATAATGGGGTCATTTGTGGGGTATTTCTAATATGAAGGCCCTTCAAATCCACTTCAAAACTGAACTGGTCCCTGAAAAATTCTGATTTTGAAAATTTTGTAAAAATTGGAAAATTGCTTCTGAACTTTGAAGCCCTCTGATGTTTTCCAAAAGTAAAAACCTGTCAACTTTATGATGAAAATATAAAGTAGACATATTGTATTTGTGAATCAATAAATCATTTATTTGGAATGTCTGTTTTCCTTACAAGCAGAGAGCTGAGCTTAGAAAAATGCAAAATGTAAAAAAATTTCATAAAATTTTGGAATTTTTCACAAAGAAATGATGCAAGTAGCGACAAAAATTTACCACTAACATAAAATAGAATGTCACGAAAAAACAATCTCGGAATTAGAATGAAAAGTAAAAGCATCCCAGAGTTATTAATGCTTAAAGTGACAGTGGTCAGAATTGCAAAAAATGCTCCCGTCCTTAGGGTTATAATGGGCTCCGTCCCCAAGGAGTTAAAGTGACAGTGGTCAGATGTGCAAAAAATGCTCTGGTCCTTAGGGTGAAATTGGTCCCCGGTCCCCAAGGGGTTAAAGGGTCTGTTCCCAAAGCAAATTATGTTGGAAAAAAATCAGCGGCAGAATCCATGGCAGAAATCGAGGGCTGACCATTGGATTTCTGATGTAAATTTACAGATTTCTCTGTGGTCTTGGATGCAGATTAAAGGGGTACTCCGGTGAAAACCTTTTTTCTTTTCAATCAACTGGCTCCGGAAAGTTAAACAGATTTTTACATTACTTCTATTAAAAAATCTTAATCCTTCCTGTACTTATTAGCTGCTGAATACTACAGAGGAAATTCTTTTCTTTTTGGAATGCTCTCTGATGACATCACGAGCACAGTTCTCTCTGCTGACGTTATTCTAATAATAAATCTTTATTTATTGTTGTCCTTGGTGGGATTTGAACCCAAGGCCCCAGCACTGCAGGGCAGAAGTGCTTACCACTAACCCACCATGCTGCCCTTAGCATCCATCTGCTATGCACGGTTGCTAAAATGGACAGAGATGTCAGCAGAGAGCACTGTGCTCGTGATGTCATCAGTGTTCCAAAAAGAAAGGAATTTCCTCTGTAACATTCAGCAGCTAATAAGTACTGGAAGGATTAAGATTTTTTAATAGAAGTAATTTACAAATATGTTTAACTTTCTGGCACCAGTTGATTTAAAAGAAAAAAGGTTTTCACCGGAGTACCCCTTTAACTGAATGTATTTCAGAAACAGAAGGGATCCAGAAACTTAAAGAAGGTATGTGATCAGGCCACCCTATGCTATTAAATGATAGTAAAATCTAATCTTCTTGTGTTGTTCACGGGTCCTCCTTATACCCATTGAAGACAACTAACATACATGTACATTGCTTTGCTTAATGTGTCAAAAGGAACTCAGTCCTAGTTCAGTTGACTTCCTGTAAACTGCATCAGATCTCTTCTGCTAGCTCACAGACCCCCTCCTCACTCAGCTCTATCTGTATACTGCTGCTGCTATCTCTATGGGATCACGATATATAGTAGTTATACACCTCCCCTCTATCTCTATCTCTATGGGATCAGGATATATAGTAGTTATACACATCCCCTCCAGCTCTATCTGTATACTGCTGCTATCTCTATGGAATCAGGATATCTAGTAGATAGCCACCTCCTCTTTAGCTCTGTCTATATACTGCTGCTATCTCTATGGCATCAGGATATAAACTAGTTATAAATCCCAGTTCTATCTGTATACTGCTGCTGTCTCTATAGGCTCAGGATAAATAGTAGTTATATACCCCCCCCCCCCCTAGCTCTGTATGTATACTGCTTCTGCTGTCTCTATGGGATCAGGATATTTAGTAGCTATACACCTCCACTCCAGCTCTATCTATATACTGCTTCTGCTATCTCTATGGGATCAGAATATTTTGTAGCTATACACCTCCACTCCAGCTCTATCTATATAATGCTTCTGCTATCTCTATGGGATCAGAATATTTAGTAGCTATACACCTCCACTCCAGCTCTATCTGTATACTGCTTCTGCTATCTCTATGGGATCAGAATATTTAGTAGCTATACACCTCCACTCCAGCTCTATCTGTATACTGCTTCTGCTATCTCTATGGGATCAGAATATTTAGTAGCTATACACCTCCCCTCCAGCTCTAGCTGTATACTGCTTCTGCTATCTCTATGGGATCAGGATATATAGTAGTTATACACCTACCCTCCAGCTCTATCTGTATAATGCTGCTTCTATCTTCATGAAATCATGGTAAAAAAAAAAAGTGTAATTTCTACCACAATTTTGGAATAACGCAGCAGAAACAGCCAAAAAAATGCAGTAAAATGCATCTTCATTCAGTAATGGATTAATGGAAGGGGTCATTACAGAATTATTTCTATGATGGACTTACATCCAAAATAGAGCCTATCCATGCCTGCCACATCAGCTAAACCAGGTAAGTACAAGGATTACACAAGACCCTCTACATTATTCTCTAATTCTCTATATAAGAAAAAAAAAAAAAAAGAATTCCTGGGGTGCTTCTTGCAAAAAAATTTAAAAATAAAATGGCACTGGCCACGTATCTGATGGAACCCATGAGGTGTCATGATCAGATAGACTCTCTAACTGTATAATGTTGTTGGAAAAGTGTCTGACATTGCACATTTTTCCTTATTGGATACTATTGGTGTGTTTTGTGGGTTCTTATCTCTAGGTTGTATAACAAACGCTCATGTTAATGTTATTAAAAAAAACGTAACTGCGCGCTAAAAACGGACTAGAAACCCCATTTATCGACCTTCACACTTAGTATTCATTCTCTCCTAGGTTATTTTTGTACGATTACTATATCGGTGATCATGAAGATGAGAATTGTTCGAATCCCAGCTCACACCCCGATCGTTCCCCTCTGTGCTAGTCTATCAGTACTGCAGCTGGCTGTGGGCACCTCTGCTGTATTGTACGTTGCGCCCCGTGTCATCCACATATTGATGCATCACCATGGTATCAGTGCAGTGTTGCGGTATTTTCACTCGCTGCCCTAGTTTTGTCAAAGGAAGATAAATATTTAAGGCCATGGTATGTTCACTTGGTAGAAACACGGTGCTCAGGGGGAGGTAGAAGTTGCTTTCAAATGTGCTTTGTCTTTAAAATTATTGACATTGTTGGAAAATTCTCATCAGCTCATTAAATATAAAAGCAGACAACTTATTTATTCCTGTATTGTTTTTTCGTGTTAAATGGTGCTTGTAAATATCCTTTCCAAAACATGATGTAATATACAGTGATCCCTCAACTTACAATGGCCTCAACATACAATAGTTCCAACATACAATGGTCTTTTCTGGACCATTGTAAGTTGAATTCAGACTCAACATACAGGGGAAGATTTATCAAAACCTGTCCAGAGGAAAAGTTGCTGAGTTGCCCATAGCAACCAATCAGATCGCTTCTTTCATTTCGCAGAGGCCTTTGTAAAAATGAAAGAAGTGATCTGATTGGTTGCTATGGGCAACTGGGCAACTTTTCCTCTGGACAGGTTTTGATAAATCTCCCCCACAATGTACAGACAGTCCAGATCTGTGAATCATGTCAATGGCCGGAAGAACCGACCAATCAGAATGGGCATTCACTGGTAAAACCCCTGTATTACTTAAGTGTATGCACTGACTGGTGTCTGGTAGCGCCCCCTACAGTACATGGAGGAATTACATGTTCTGTACTCTTTACCTGTATTACTGAAGCATATGCACTGACTGGTGTCTGGTAGCGCCCCCTACAGTACAGGGAGGTATTACATGTTCTGTACTCTTTACTTGTATTACTGAAGTGTATGTACTGACTGATGTCTGGTAGCGCCCCCTACAGTACAGGGAGGTATTACATGTTCTGTACACTTTACCTGTATTACTGAAGTGTATGCACTGACTGGTGTCTGGTAGCGCCCCCTACAGTACAAGGAGGTATTACATGTTCTGTACTCTTTACCTGTATTACTGAAGTGCATCCACTGACTGGTGTCAGGTAGCGCCCCCTACAGTACAGGGAGGTATTACATGTTCTGTACTCTTTACCTGTATTACTGAAGTGCATGCACTGACTGGTGTCTGGTAGCGCCCCCTACAGTACAGAGAGGTATTACATGTTCTGTACTCTTTACCTGTATTACTGAAGTGTATGCACTGACTGGTGTCTGGTAGCGCCCCCTACAGTACAGGGAGGTATTACATGTTCTGTACTCTTTACCTGTACCAGGGTTAGCTGCTCCTTTGGACACCAGGTCAGGGTGACTCCATGTTACTTTTTGGGACACTTTGTGTACTGTACAGGACCCTGAAGAAGCTCCTGTTCTCTACATAATACCAGTGTTTTCCCAAGAAGGGGACCCCCAGCTGTTGCAAAACTACAACTCCCAGCATGCCCGTACAGCCGAAGGCTGTCCGGGCATGCTGGGAGTTGTAGTTTTGCAACAGCTGGAGGCTCCCTGCTTGGGAAACACTGACATAGACAGTGATTACAGCTCCCAGCAGATCTTTCTCACTTTTATATGTAAGGATTTGCTTTTTCTATATTAGTTATCTACTTATTTTTCTTTAATCCTCCCTTTTTCCTAATTTTGGATGACATTTTGGTGGCTTCAGAACCAATTACCAGGTATCCATAGAGTTATGGCCTCAACATACAATGGTTTCAACATACAATGGTCATCCTGGAACCGATTAATATTGTAACTTGAGGGACCACTGTATAGTGAATGTTAGGGTTTTTATGTTTTTGTTTGCATTATAAATAACAAGCATAATAGAAAAAAAAAAAAAAACAAGTCAAGGTGGTCCAGTACAGCCGGATGTTATCATTTGAACTGCGTCTAACACAGACTGACTAGGATCCACATTCCTACAACAACTTAGGCCAGTGTTTCCCAACCAGGGTGCATCCAGCTTTTAGAAAAAAATATATAACTCCCAGCATGCCTGGAGAGTCTTTGGCTATCCGGGCATGGTAGGAGCTGTAGTTATGCAGCATATCGTTACTTATCATTACTAAGATTCCCAGAATGCACTGTTCTTCATTGCACAATCATAAAGGTTGTAGCACCTGCTATATTCATTCCCTGTCTGCTTTTCTGCCTGTGGAATTGCTCACCAAAAGGCAGCATGCTGTACACACACCTCATTCTTTCCTAAATGTCCCAATAAAAATATATATATGTATAAGTGTAAATGACAGGGAGATGGCTATGTAGGCTTTAGAGCAGGGGTCTCAAACTCAAATTAACCGGGGGCCACTGGAGGTAGCAGCTGGGTGAGGCTGGGCCGCATGCGCCCCTCACATATAATGCCCCCATCATGCGCCCCTCACATATAATGCCCCCATCATGCGCCCCTCACATATAATGACCCCATCATGCGCCCCTCACATATAATGCCCCCATCATGTGCCCCCCACATATAATGACCCCATCATGCGCCACTCACATATAATGACCCCATCATGCGCCCCTCACATATAATGACCCCATCATGTGCCCCCCACATATAATGCCCCCATCATACCCCTCTCACATATAATGACCCCATCATGCCCCCCTCACATATAATGACCTCATCATGCGCCCCTCACATATAATGACCCCATCATGCGCCCCTCACATACAATGACCCCATCATCCGCCCCTCACATACAATGCCCCCATCATGCGCCCCTCACATACAATGCCCCCATCATGCGCCCCTCACATATAATGACCCCATCATGCGCCCCTCACATATAATGACCTCATCATGCGCCACTCACATATAATGCCCCCATCATACGCCCCTCACATATAATGCCCCCATCATCCCCCCCATTCCCCCTACCCCGTGTGGTAATAGCATGAGCTGATGGATGATGGGGATGCTACTTCTGGGGGTTCCCCACATTAGGTAGGCATCAGGTTCCCCACATTAGGTAGAAGCAGGTTCCCCACATTAGATAGTAGCAGTTTCCCCACATTAGGTAGGCAGCAGGTTCCCCACATTAGATAGTAGCAGGTTCCCCACATTAGGTAGTAGCAGTTTCCCCACATTAGGTAGAAGCAGGTTCCCCACATTAGGTAGTAGCAGTTTCCCCACATTAGGTAGAAGCAGTTTCCCCACATTAGGTAGTAGCAGGTTCCCCACATTAGGTAGAAGCAGGTTCCCCACATTAGGTAGAAGCAGGTTCCCCACATTAGGTAGTAGCAGGTTCCCCACATTAGGTAGAAGCAGGTTCCCCACATTAGGTAGAAGCAGGTTCCCCACATTAGGTAGTAGCAGGTTCCCCACATTAGGTAGAAGCAGGTTCCCCACATTAGGTAGTAGCAGGTTCCCCACATTAGGTAAAAGCAGGTTCCACACTTTAGGTAGTAGCAGGTTCCCCACATTAGGTAGTAGCAGTTTCCCCACATTAGGTAGAAGCAGTTTCCCCACATTAGGTAGTAGCAGGTTCCCCACATTAGGTAGAAGCAGGTTCCCCACATTAGGTAGAAGCAGGTTCCCCACATTAGGTAGAAGCAGTTTCCCCACATTAGGTAGTAGCAGGTTCCCCACATTAGGTAGAAGCAGGTTCCCCACATTAGGTAGAAGCAGGTTCCCCACATTAGGTAGAAGCAGGTTCCCCACATTAGGTAGAAGCAGGTTCCCCACATTAGGTAGTAGCAGGTTACCCACATTAGGTAAAAGCAGGTTCCACACTTTAGGTAGCATTGTCGTCGTCCACGACTCACACACACACAGACAGACACACACACAGACAGACATACAGACAGACAGACACCCACAAAGGCTCACACACATAGACACACCTACCTGTCCTGCACTGCGCTTCTCTCCAGCGGCGGCCTGACGAGTGACGTCACTGACGTCCTCCTGTGCGGGTCTGCGGAGGGACGTCACATGCGCGATGTCCCTCATCAGACTTGGGCTGGCCAGCCAACCGAAGACAGGGAGGAGGAGGACGAGTGAAGCCTTCCGGCATTTAGCGCTGCTTGCCAGAAGCAGGGCTAAATGCCTGAAGAAACCACCTACCCGGCGCCCAGAACTGCATGTTTTGGGCGTCGGGCAATACAAGTCACACATCCCTGGTGCGGGCCACAAACTTTCGTTCCGCGGGCCGGGAGTTTGAGACCCCTGTTTTAGAAGCTGGTCAGGCGTGATTACATCACTCTGGGGACGTGGCTAGAGCCTATGATCCAGCCACGCCTCCAGAGATAGCAGAGGTGATGCATTGTCTCACAAGAGAGGGAGGCACCAGTGAGCTGGAGACAACATCATACTGACAATGAGAGAACTACGCAACTTCCTGTCAGGAAAGGAGGAAAACTCAGGGAGCTAGAGACAATACCACATTGACAATGAGACACAAATTCCTGTCAGGAGTGAATCACGTAAAATTATGTTAAAACCAGTACAATCTGTGATAATGATATATAAGTAGTTTATATATCTCGGGGTGAAAGTCTTATTTAAATACTATTGATACTAGAATAACACTTTAAAGGGGTACTCCGGTGGAAACCTTTTTTTTTTTTTTTATATCAACTGGTGCCAGAAAGTTAAACAGATTTGTAAATTAAGGCAGTAGAAGAAAACCGCCCTCACCCGTCAGTAGTGCACCGATGCTTTATTACAAAAGAACCGTGGACATGAACACAAGACAGCAGGATACCGGCAGGAACGCCAGGGCACACACGTGTAGTTACAGCTGTTTCACGGGACTCAGCCCGCTTCGTCAGAGGAAGGGAGTCTGACGAAGCGGGCTGAGTCCCGTGAAACAGTTGTAACTACACGTGTGTGCCCTGGCGTTCCTGCCGGTATCCTGCTGTCTTGTGTTCATGTCCACGGTTCTTTTGTAATAAAGCATCGGTGCACTACTGACGGGTGAGGGCGGTTTTCTTCTACTGCTTTGAATACGATTTGTGCCTTTCCTTACCAGCACCCCGTTTTGCATCACCAGTGATCTCCTTGCACTCCTAACGCACAGATCCAATCATACCATTGCATACCCTTTGCTTGCCAGTGCTGTGCTGGACATTCATTTATGTATCTACATGCTTTGAAGATTTGTAAATTAATTCTATTAAAAAATCCAGGACTTATTAGCTGCTGAATACTACAGAGGAAATTGTTTTCTTTTGGAACACAGAGCTCTCTGCTGACATCACGAGCACAGTGCTCTCTGCTGACATCTCTGTCCATTTTAGGAACTGTCCAGAGCAGCATATGTTTCCTATGGGGATTTTCTCCTACTCTGGACAGTTCTTAAAATGGACAGAGGTGTCAGCAGAGAGCACTGTGCTCGTGATTCCTCTGTAGTATTCAGCAGCTAATAAGTACTGTAAGGATTAAGATTTTTTAATAGAAGTAATTTACAAATCTGTTTAACTTTCTGGCACCATTTGATAAAAAAAAAAAAAAGTTTTCCACCGGAGTACCCTTTTAACCCCTTCCTGCAAAATCAGTTACATGTACGTGATGATAAGGGATGACTTCCCGCAGCACCACGTACATGTACCTGATGAGAATAAACTGTCACAGCGCTGCTGGGCACTATGACAGTTTATTGAGCTCGACTGTGCAGCCTCCCTGAAGCCGGCCAGGGACCAATCACAGCGGTCCCCGGCCGGCGATCTCTACTATTGGTCCATCAGTACAGATGGACCAATAGCAGGGATCTGGTCGGGTCTCCTCCTTCCCCCTCTCCTCCGTTGCTGCTCTCCAATCCTGAATTAACCCTGTAGACACTGCGGTCACAGCGTCTATTAGGGTAATAGAGGGAGGGAGCTCCCTCTGTCACCGATCGGCACTCTGCAAAGTGAAAGCAGAGCGCCAATGGTTGCCATGGCAACAGGAGGACTGACAGTACCCTCCATTGTCATGGCAACAGATCAGTCTTTACCTAAAGTAGTGACTGATCTATCCTATGTCTATGACAGACATAGGCATAATTCAATGGAGTACAGATGTGTACTCCATTGAATTATGTGTATAATAGTGAAAAAAAAGGAAAATGTGAAAAAGTGAAAAAAAATTTAAAGTGGAAAAAAAATGTTAAAAAAAAGTGAAAAATAAAATAAACAATTTGAAAAAAATTAAAATTAATTATAATATATATATATATATATATATATATATAAAATACACCATAAAACGCACCCAAAAATAGTCCCCCCAAAAACGTCAACATGTCCCGCAAAAAAAGAGTCCTCACACAATTGCGTCAGTGAAAAAATAAAAAAGTTATGGCTCACAGAATACGGCGACTTACAGAAATAAACAGTATGCAATCTTATACTGTGGTGTACCTGCAGCGGGCCCAATTACGCCATAAGCAGACTGTGTTCTGTCCATTAAAGTGAATAGGTACACATATTGAAATACCTTCCTGGCAATACATTCCAGAGACTTTTAAAAGTAAAGTGAAAGCAGCCATATGGTTGTAATAGAAACAGGATAATGTATTATATGTCACTATTCATCCATATCACTAATTTACAAAGTATAAATTGGTGCAGTTTGGGTAAAAGTCACTTTTACACCGCGGTTGCTAGAAAAGTTCACCTTAACAAGGGTTATCCAGCATAAGGTGATTTTAGTACGTACCTGGCAGACAGTAATGGCCATGCTTAGGAAGGATCTGCGCTTGTCTTGGGGCTAAATGGCTATGTTGTGAGATTACCAGAACACTGTGGCTAGCTTTCTGTGAACTTGTATTTCCTGTTTTCAGTTTTCTTGTTTGCCTACAAATCTCATGATACCATTTTCCTCCTTCCCACACATCAGCCACCCCACCCATTGAAACATAAATGAGCTGCAGACCTGTGGTCTTCAATCAGGGTGCCTACAGCTGTTGCATTAGTTGCAGATTGATCTCCCTCCCACCAAGCGATCGCTCCACCCATTGAAGCAGACAGGCTCCCTGTCATCAGCTGACTAGAGAGTCAGGTCTCGACCGCATTGCAAGCTGGGAAAAATCAGAGACAGCAATCATTTTGTATGCTGTTAAAAATAAATATTGGGGTGAAAATCACAGAAGAATTGTGAGAAAACCGTCACACACAGGTACAGACAATATATTATGAACTACTCTAACTTCACAGCCCCTGTAGCATAGTCAAATAAAAAACATTCCCGGAATACCCCTTTAAGATTAGGGACCTGTTGCCATTGAAAGCAGAACTAAAAGGCACAGTTATAAAGTACTATGTTTTGGCAAGTGCAAAAGTAGTCTCTTCTTCAGTTTCATTATGTGACATGGCCTGATTAGGCTGGCCTAAGGGCTGTGAAACATGTCGTACAGGGATTATTACTGATCACCACTGACAAGTCCTGATGGCACCTGGAGCCTGTAACCCTGATCCTTCAGTTGAAGCCTGGATGAAGAGTTGACAGGTCCTCTATACCAGGGCCTTTATCTCAAACTTTTCCAACTGGGGCCTCACTTGGCAGAATAAAGTGATGTTTGGACAAAGTAAAAATCTATGATGCACAAATGAGTCAACTTGTGCCGCCTATATTCACTTCTGTGAAAACTGCCTCCCAAGCTGAGCCTCACCGACAACTAGCGGGCGCTTCACTGGAGAGGCCTATACTACACCACACAGGAGAGCTGACAGATCCTCTATACCAGGGATACCCAACTGGCCAGATCCAGACCGCGGGCACCAGTCATGCGGACTGGCAGACGATCTCCCCTCATTCATTTCTATAGGTGTGACACCAATACAAATGAATAACCGCAACCCAGAGCAAGGGAGCATTGCTGCCCGGTCACCCGGCACTTCTCCTGTGATGCAGACAGTGCAATTAGCACTGCCTGCATCATCTGCTCTGGCCAGGCCTAACTACAAGAGGCCAGCATGGGACCTGGGACTGGGAGCCTAAGTTCTCAGGTAAACAGTCATTCCCCCAGAACTACAACTCCCATCATGATCGTCTGTCTGTGCATAATGGGAGTTGTAGTCTGCAGCAGCTGAAGAGTCACAATAACAGAGTTTATGTGGTAAAAATCCAAATCCACAATGACAGAGTTTATGTGGTAAAAATCCAAATCCACAATCGTACCACCAAGGAGGATATTGGAGCACTACCCACAACTTCTTGAATAATAGTATTTATTTAAAAAGGATTGTAAAAATGTCCAACGCGTTTCAAAGCCGGTCCGACTTCGAAACGCGTTTAACGTTTTTATAATCCTTTTAAAATAAATACTATTATTCAAGAAGTTGTGGGCAGTGCTCCAATATCCTCCTTGGTGGTACGATTATGGATTTGGATTTTTACGGAACACACAGTCCACCGTGTCGGAGGAGGCAGCTGCAGCCTTGTATTCATGCCCTTGTACATGTTGTGCCAGCATTAGCACAACCACCCCAGGTGAGTCAGTTCTTGGCTCACCTTTTTAATTTGCTATTAGCTTTTGGAGGATATCACACAAGGAAACGCCTCTTGTTATTTTATTACAGTTTATGTGGTGGCACAGTGGCATCAATAATTGTGGGGGCACAGTGGCATCATTCATTCTGGGGCACAGTGTTATCATTTATTCTGGGGGCACAGTGACATTATTTATTGAGAGGGCACAGTGGCATCATTCATTGTTTTATGGTACAATTAGTCGGTACATGGCACAGTGTTTGTCAAAATTATATTTGGGGGCATAATGCGTGGCAGTAGTATACCAGGGACATAGCATGTGACTGTAATATACCAGGGACATAGCATGTGACTGTAATATACCAGGGACATAGCATGTGACTGTAATATACCAGGGACATAGCATGTGGCAGTAATATACCAGGGGCACAGCATGTGGCAATACTATACCAGGGGCGCAGCGTGTGGCAGTAATATACCTGTAGCACAGCGCGTAGCTGTAATATATTAGGGGCATAGCATGTGGCAGCACTATACCAGAGGCATAGTGTGTGGCAGATTTATACTAGGGGCACAGCGTGCAGCAGTAATAATTTCAGGGGCACAGTGTGCGGCAGTAATATATTCAGGGGCAAAGCGTGTGGCAGTAATATATTCAGGGGCACAGCGTTCGGCAGTAATATATTAAGGGCCCAGGGCACAGTGTGCGGCTGTAATATATTCAGGGGCAAAGCGTGCTGCAATAATATATTCATGGGCGTAGCGTGTGGCAGTAATATATTCAGGGGTAGAGTGTTCAGCAGTAATATATTAAGGGCCCAGGGCACAGTGTGCGGCTGTAATATATTCAGGGGCACAGCGTGCAGCAGTAATATATTCAAGGGCATAGCGTGTGGCAGTAATATATTCAGGGGCATAGCGTGTGGCAGTAATATATTCAGGGGCATAGCGTGTTGCAGTAATATATTCAGGGGCTTAGCATGTGGCAGTAATATACCAGGGGCATAGTGTGCTTCAGTAATATATTCAGGGGTATAGTGTGTGGCAGTATTATATTCAGGGGACACAGTGTGTGGCAGTAATATATTTAGGGGTACAGCATGTGGAAGTATTATATTAAGGGGTACAGCGTGCAGCAGTATTATATTCAGGGATATACAATGCTGCAGTATTTTATTCAGGAGTACAGTATGCTACAGTATTATTTTCATGGGAACAGTCTCAGAAAATATAGGAAACAGTAGGTTTACATCCTCCAGACTTCAGTCGTTTGAATGATTTCCTCCATGGCAATGCAGCTGCTAGGTGTGAACCAAGCCTCAGCGCTTTGCTCGGACCTTCACCAGTGGCAGACCTGGATAAGCAGACCCTCACTTAGAATAGTTGAGTACCCCTGCTCTATACCATACCACACAGGCAAGCTGATAGATCCTTTATACTACACTACAAAGGAGAGTACATAGATCCTCTATACTACACCACACAGTAGAGCCGATAGATCCTTTACACTACACACAGGAAACCCAACAAATCCTTTAGGCCGAGTTCACAGGGACAGATCCGCAGCAGATTTTCTGCTGCGGATCTGCCCACAATGGACCCTACAGTGCTGCCTCCATCTGTGCCTGCTAATAGCGGCAATCCACCGCTACGAGAAGACACGCTGCGATGTGTGAGTCGCTGTGTGCATGTACAGCATATTGGCACACATTGCGGTTGCTCAGGGAACAGGGGGAGCGGCCGCGATGTGTGAAAGTATACTGTGCTTGTGAGCGGTGACTTGCACATTGCAGCGTGTCTGCTCGTATCGGCGGATTGTCAATATGAGCAGGCACAGATGTCAGCGCATCCGCAGCATAAAATACTCTGTGGATCAGTCTGTGTGAATGAGCCGAGTTCACATGGCCAAAAATGTGAGGAATGTCCACCCAGAAAACATTCTGCACATTTGAATAATCTGGACTTGGAAATGCAATGGTTTCATAGACAGCAATGCATTTCCGAGCGGAATCTGCAGTGTATTCTTTCTGCGGATGCCGGAATCGGGATTTCCGCAGCAGATGTTTCTGCCGCACATATTCCGGCATGTGCGCAGTGCAGCAGAATCCCATTGAAATCCCACTGGAATGCTGGAGAAGAATGTCCGTGCGGAACAGGAGAGATATGTCACCTGTAGTAGATAAATGTTGTGAGTACTAATTTTCTTCTATGTAGCCAACCTGTTGCTTCAAAGTGAGCCCTCTCTATCTGGAAAAATCCAACAACTAGTTAACCTTTAGGATAGGTTCACATGGTCAATTACCGCATGGTAATGTTTTACTATGAATTACATCAATTTTTATATGTGAACACATGTTTATTAAAGGGGTTCTCCACCATAAGGTGATTTTAGTACGTCCCTGGCAGACAGTAATGGACATGCTTAGGAAGGATCTGCACTTGTCTTGGGGCTAAATGGCTATGTTGTGAGATTACCATAACACTGTGGCTAGCTTTTTGTGAACTGGTATTTCCTATTTGAGTTTTCTTCTTTCCCTACAAATCTCATATCCCATAATTCCATTTTCCTCCCTCCCACACATCAGCCACCCCACCCACTGAAACATAAAAGAGCTTCATCCATTCAAAAGACCTGTGGTTTTCAATCTGGGTGCCTACAGCTGTTGCATTAGTTGCAGATTGATCTCTCTCCCACCAAGCGATCGCTCCACCCATTGAAGCAGACAGGCTCCCTGTCATCAGCTGACTAGAGAGTCAGGACTCGGCCGCATTGCAACCTGTGACAACAGTCATTTTGTATGCTGGTAAAAATAAATATTGGGGTGAAAAGCACAGAAGAATTGTGAGAAAACCGTCACACACAGGTACAGACACAATATTATGGACTACACTAACTTTACAGCCCCTGTAGCATAGTCAAATAAAAAAAAAAAAACTGGAATACCCCTTTAACATGGTTGGCCTGTGAAAACGAAACAATCTGCAATCACATTGCAAAAGTGCAGCAGTTTATCGGTTATGCCATATGAACGTTGGCCAGCTGGCATGATACTGCTACATGTGAACCAAGCCTTAAAGGGGTACTCTGGTGGAAAACATTTTTTTTTATCATCTGGTGCCAGAAAGTTAAACAGATTTGTAAATTACTTCTATTTAAAAATCTTAACTCTTCTTGTACTTATCAGCTGCTGTATGATCCAGGGGAAGTTGAGTAGTTCTTTTCAGCCTGACACCTCAATCCATGTCAGGAATTGTCCATGGAGAGTTTTGCTATGGGATTTGTCCCTACTCTGGACAGTTCCTAACATGGACAGAGGTTTCAGCAGAGAGCATTGTGGTCAGACTGAAAAGAACTACACAACCTCCTCTGGAGCATACAGCAGCTAATAAGTACTGGAAGGATTAAGATTTTTAAATAGAAGTAATTTACAAATCTGTTTAACTAGTTGGCACCAGATGATTTAAAGAAAAAAATTACCACCACAGTACCCCTTTAATAGTACAGATTATTAGCTAACACATGCCCTTTCAGCTGTTCTTAGTAATCGCAGACCCGACATTGCCTCAGCCATCAGTACAATATTGTTATTGGAGCCACATCAGAATTCCAGCCTTCAGAGAGCTGTTTCAGCAAGACGTGGCCATGTTGCAGTAATATCTCAGCATCTTTGTGTCCCTTTTTATTTTATTGCTGCAGCATTATCATCATCATCCTGGAGCCGCTGCAGTGTTGAAAGCTTTATGCTGTTCCTATTGCATTATTAGCACGTTGTGATCCTAGTGATATGATCACAGTGTTAATGCAGCATTAATCCAATATAACTGCAGTCTCTGGTTTATATCAGCCTAGCAAAATGGCTGTATCAAGAGCGTGACAGTAGTAACACTGAAGGGGGGGATTACTGGCTGGACACGACGTCTGGGTGTAAGCGTAGTGGCAGCACTGTGCGGGATCACAGTAAACGTTCTACCACTCCTTCGAATATTTAGTGTAATCCATGGTGAGCTGTTCATCTCTCCAGGGGGCCTCTGTTAGCACCATGCCAGGTCTCAGCTGGGTCCTCACTCATTAAATATTTAATAAATGGGGATGACAAGCTCTGATGCGGCAGATTGTTTGATAATAACACTAATGAGGGAACCGCAGCACAGCGCCACAATGTCACCGGATCACACGCTGATCACTGATCATTAAAGCACCCTGTGTGTCATTGTGTCTGTGTGGAGGTCTCTGTGTATGCTGCGTCTATACACACATAGCTCCGAGGAACATAAGGGAAATGAGTCACCTGGAACTGCCTTACTGACAAGTCATTTATTCAGAATAGGAAACATTTGCCTTCTAGTACACTTCATGGCCAACGCCGGCCACTGGAGTGGCCAAAGAGGTCCCAACCAAAGAGGTCCCAACTATGTAAAGAGGTCCCACCAAAGAGGTCCCAACTGTGTAAAGAGGTCCCAACTGTGTAAAAAAGTCTCAACCAATTTACATGGGCCCTTTCACCGAAGCCCAGGGCACTGTTCAGTTTTGGCTGTTTCCTTTGTACCTGTGGAGCATCAGGGAGTACCACACACCTTCTCACTCTCAACAGTGGACGTGGGAAGCCCAGCACCCTGTTGAGAGGGAGAAGGTGTGTGGTACTCCCAGACTCTGTACAGGTTACACAGGAAACAGCCAAAACTGGAAAAGTTGGTCACGAGAACCTTCTTTTTTAGCGTATGTTCACATTTACTATGTATGCTGCCATTTCATGCTGCAGAATTTATCATTGACTTACCAGCATAAATGTAAATATTAAAAGAGATGAGAAAGTGGGTGAACTCCTACTTACTTCTGCTTGGCAAGGGTGGCGAGTTAAATTTTTGTCTATGAGACCTACCCATCTACTGGAAGGTTGAGGAGATTGATCTTTTTGGACATGTGGCCATGAATTTGTAAATGGTATGGAAATATTTTTATACTGACCATATTAAGGATACCTTTTCAAAGACAAAACAGTTTCTACTCCAAATCTGTTAAAGCGTTACTGTCATTTATTGAAACTTTTGACATGTTGTCCAGATGTGGATGCTACAGGACCCAATGAGAAAGGGATCTTTTTCTTTGAATAATCCTGCATCTTGGGTCTCTTCATTAGGATACCTATCAATAGCATCGTAATAGGACCTGAGTGAGTGGTCCAATCTAGAGCTCTGGCATAATCCAGTTTGGACATGGTTGTCTTTTTTCGGCATCTATTGTCATGCTATCATGTTTGAATTTTATTACTGTGTGTGTGTAATCCCCTGATGAACCCCGAGGATTGCTGAGAGGGGGAAATGCGTAGTGCAGCTAACACAGGAATTTGTTGTGGGGTGTGTCGTTGTAACATGAGGGGCAGTATCAGTATTATTGGATACTGTGCCCTGGATTTGAATGGCTGCTTATCAATAGCAACAGCGGCACCCCCAATTTAATTTGACCGTTGTGATTTGCTTGTATTTTCTATTTAGGACCTTATGCTATTTGGACTTTTTAATGTATATCAAATAAATGTTGTGTTCTATACAGAGCTACAGAAGTCAGTGATAAAGTGTTTAATAGGCTCTGTTATTAAATGGTAATACATTTAAAAAAAAGCTCCTCCGCTAATAAAAGTTTAGATCACCCTCCTTTTCCAATTTTTTTAAATAAAATAATGTTAACAAAAATAAATATGAACATATTTGGTATCGCCACATGTGGAAATGTACAAACTATTAAAATATAATGTTAATGAAACTGCATGGTTAATGGAATAAACATAAAAAACATACCAAATGCCAGAATTGCTGATTTTTGGTCACTTCATATACAAGAACATTTTTTTATAAAAAGTGATCAAAAAGTCCCATCAAAACAAAAATGCTACCAATAAAAACTAAAGATAATGGAGCAAAAAATGATCTAATACATCTCTTTATATGGAAAAATCAAAGAGGTATAGGGGTCAGAAGAGGACAATTTTGGGCATACAAATTTTTGTACAAAAAGATGTAATTATTTTAAAGTAGTAAAATAAAACAAAACCTATTATAAATTGGGTATAATTGTACCTACAGAATAAAGCTAACACTATTGTCAGGACCACTTGGACACCTGGAGAGAATAGATAAAGGCACCATAGACACAGCCTATGCACCACATTACTTGTATTAGAGGCCTTCCATTTAGTACTCAGATATTAGATGCCATATGGTGCCCCCTAAATTTTATACTTATTGACGGTGAAAAAAAGGTGTCTGTACACAATATTGTTTTATTAATCAATACACAAGGGGTACTACAAAGAAACACTGATAATATGGCAGACATGACCAATACCTAGTGCTAGAACTGACAGGCAGCATTATTAAAGGGGCTATCCGGGAATAAAAAAATCGGAGCTAATTTCTTCCAAAAACGGCGCCACGTCTGTCCCCAGGTTTTCTATGTTACTGCAGCTTAGTTTCATTAAAGTGAATGGAGCAAAATTGTGTTTAGAAGAAATTGGGCCTCATTTACTAAGAGTGTTGGGTTTTTACTAGTGGGAAAAGTTGTTTCAGACTTGCAGGATTCCTCTATACTTACTATTGGGAAAAGTCAGGAACATTTTCTGACCAACTTTTTCTAGGTGGATATTTCCAGCCATTTATCCACAAGATTTTCTGTGAATTCAATAATAAATCGGTCGAGTTGTGAAACCACGCCCTTTTTGACCGACCACGCCCCTTTGCAATAGACCACACCCCTTCGCGATAGACCATGCACCCTTTTCGGCTTTTCACAGGGCAATGTCGGGTTTGTTGGATTTTCCAGGCACACACTGGCGCAGACATGTCTCAGACACTCTACGCCAAAATAACCAGACAAGAACTGGTTGGTTTCAGCTAAGTAAATGAGGCTAATGAACTCTGTTTTTCTATTTTCGGATAACCCCTTTAAAACAATCAAGAGCTTGATGTCACACAAGAAGGTTGCTAAAAATGATATAGCATCCACAACATTAACAGCCATAGACAAGTGGATGTCTCTAGGAGACACCAGAAAGGATGTTAGTCCGTGGACCCACCCCTTTAAGACACCTTCTTTAAAAGCCATATTTAATGCAAACATATTTTCCCTTTGGGATAAGTGCTTACAGTCTTTTGGTATTCATATCCAATGTAAAATTTAGCAGTCTATTACTGTAGACAGTATGTCTCACCGTCTGTAAACTGGGGCAACCACCACCTAACCCAATGGAGGAGCCAACACCGGAGCACGGCAGAGGTCACAGGAACCCTTTGGCATCGTTTAGAAATGTCTATAACTCCCAATCCTTTTTTTAAAGCACCATTCATTTAATTTGTGCTCAATACTGAATTTAATATCTCTTCCAAAGTGTTGGCCTTGGCCCCTTCATACTGGAAGCCATAGGGCTGCATTGACCACTGTTCTCCACCAATGTTGTTTTCTTTCAGAGGTTTGATAAGCGTCCTGAAAAGCAGCCATTCACTGAGTAAAGGGTGCCCATACACTTTTAATATTCCTCCCAAAACTGTGGATATCTACACCAACCCAGAGCTGGAGTATAATTCTGCGCTGGGCACAGTGGCAGCAAAGGAGCCTCTGGATTTACTAAAAGGTGGAGGCTTTATTTGTTGGAGAGTATGAAAAAGCTGCACATAGTAAATCTCCTCCAATGTGCTTTTCTATGGGAAGGTGGTCATCTTGTGCAGAGAAACTGTCGTATTTTTTGCATCTGCAAAAATAAGTAACTCATTTTTTTTAAACCAGACAACTTTTTTTTTATTTTTAAGTGACTATTTTTAATTAAATCCATTTAACAATTAATTTCACCTCTTAAAAGGGGCAAAAGGAATCTATGCCTTTACTTTATAATTATGTAAGTGTGGCTAAAAGGCCAGGTGAGCAGGTATATCCATCATTTTTAAAAGCACCGAAAATTTTAACACAAGACAAAAATGATTGATAATAAAATACATTGCTATAAAAACTAAAAATACTACTGTAATTTTTAAAAAGTGTCAGGATTATATTATATGCCTCAAAAATATGCCCGAAAAAACACAGTGTGAACAATTCCTAAGGTGTTTGAAGTGCAACCATGATGGACCCCACTATTACAAGCGGGTAACATCAGCCTTATGAACATAAATTTGTTTAAGATTAACAATTTGTTTCAAGGAGTCAATGCCAGTAGGGACGTGGAGTGCAATTTCTGTTGCAAATAAATCGGTGATCTCCAAAACTATGGACCCCCAGATGATGCTGAACCACAACTCCCAGCATGCCCAGACAGATCTGGAGGTCCACAGTTTGGAGACCACTGCAATAGAGCAATACCCAGACATCAATAGTCTTACAGAATGCTTTCAAAGGGTAAAGTAGGGACACATTAGTAGTAGGATCTAGGAAAAATGGTGACAAGTCTAATTTCAATCACCCAGTGGCTTAGCCATAGGGAGCGCACATGTGCCACATAAGAGGACAGTACTCTTATGAATGGCGTTGTGTTAATTTTGCCTCAGTGCCCCTGAAGTAACCCTAAAAACTGCATCTACAGCTGGCTTGCATCTTCTCTGCTTAGTCATCATAGACTTTTATAAACTATATATAAATTGATATATATAATGGATTTCCATACACCATCAGTGCATTCCTCTTTTGCTGAGGCGCAGTGCCAGGCGGACAGATATAAGAGGGGGTGGAATTTGGAATTCAGGTACTTACAGATTCCTTCTTGTCTATCAGATTCATACACATTTTGTATTTTAATCAACCGTCTGCTGGGAGAGCCAGCTCACAAGACGACAAGATGTCCTTGCTGTAGGCAGACGCAGTCACATGGTGGGCTTGGCACTAATGTGTGATTGTGTTGTGACAAGTTGTGACAGTGCACATATTCTTGCAGAGCATTGTTTGACTGTACCCTGTCACAATGTAAGTGTGAGGAAAAGCTGCTGAATGATGCAGAATTATTACTCCAGCGCAGGCTTACAGGGAGTGAATGAACGGAGGCCGCTCATCTCCCATTACACAGCACGAATGCATGTAGCAGAGCTGAATCTATCATTCAATCATTATGTTTTCACACCATCATAACTCCGTGACTGTAGATTTCACCAAAGTTTTATATTATTTTATCACACAACAAGTAGAGATGTATACTGAGCGGCATCGAGCATTTCTGCTGCTTAAGTGTAGAAAAAAAGTCAATACTAAAACTGAAGATTTTAAAGACAAATGTTTACGGCTTTGTTCTTATTTTCTTTTAAACTCTTTTTATTGAAGTTGGAGCATGGAAATGTAGCTTGCATTCCCTCAACCCTTTTCTAATGTAACAAAAAAAAATATATAAAACAGGCACATCACATATAAAAGTACGAATTGCAAAAGAAGTAATAGAAGTAACCATGAACATGTATCTATCTGTGGTGGCGGGGTGAGTGATGCAGGGCAGATGTTGTTACACTAGAGGCAGATGGCATTAACCCCTTGAATTTGTGACGCCAGGGCGTGGTTTAGCCTATAACCACCCAAAGGTATGCCGCTGGATCCTGGGCTAAGCACGGGGGGGCAATAAAGACTCCGATTCCAAATTATGGACAACGGTAGCTTTACTGAGGGTAGACTGTTGGAAAAGTTCAGCCAGGGCCCAAGGAGTGATCCAGAGACCTTAAGGGCTTGCTGGGACTTGTACTAGGACTGGACAGATCACGCTGACTTGACTTGACTCATAAAGCTGTGACTTTATCTTACTTGACTTGATGGCGGCTGCAGGACTGGACTTTGAGGTCTCCAACACTCTGAACACCAACACTAAGCACGACTGCACTGGACCTCAGCAGAAGAGCAGAGCTCAAAGAGAGCAAAGCTCCACCCAGGGATTATATGGGGGAGACCAGCAGGGAGCCCATAGGTCACTCTTGGGATCACCTGGTCACTGGTACCTCCTGGGTAACAATCACATGACATATCACATGGTATAACTTTTAAAGCAGCATTATGGTTTATAACACTTTACATGGCAAAACCTATTTACAATGGGGAAACAAGTGCAGAGGGCCTTGTGGACACTGAAGGAGGCTGCCTGACAGGACAGCAGGAGCACAGGTAACACCTCCCCTACTGGGCTACCACATATCCACTTTTGGTTTACATAGTAAAACATCCAAAAGTGGCACCACAGTGCCCAAAACCTGAAAAGGTAACAACTAGAAAATAAACATACACTGCTCAAAAAAATAAAGGGAACACTTATACAACACAATGTAACTCCAAGTCAATGACACTTCTGTGAAATCACACTGTCCACTCAGGAAGCAACACTGACAATCAATTTCACATGCTGTTGTGCAAATGGAACAGACAACAGGTGGAAATTATAGGCAATTAGCAAGACACAATAAAGGAGTGGTTCTGCAGGCGGTGACCACAGATCACTTCTCAGTTCCTATTCTTCCTGGCTGATGTTTTGGTCACTTTTGAATGCTGGCGGTGCTTTCACTCTAGTGTTAGCATGAGACAGAGTCTACAACCCACACAAGTGGCTCAGGTAGTGCAGCTCATCCAGGATGGCACATCAATGTGAGTTATGGCAAGAAGGTATGCTGTGTCTGTCAGCGTAGTGTCTAGAGCATGGAGGCGCTACCAGGAGACAGGCTAGTACATCAGGAGATATGGAGGAGGCCGTAGGAGGGCAACAACCCTGCAGCAGGACCGCTACCTCCACCTTTGTGCAAGGAGGAGCACTGCCAGAGCTCTGCAAAATGACCTCCAGCAGGCCACAAATGTGCATGTGTCCACTTAAACGGTCAGAAACAGACTCCATGTGGGTGGTATGAGGGCCCTGACGTCCACAGGTGGGGGTTGTGCTTACAGCCCAACACCGTGCAGGACATTTGGCATTTGTCAGAGAACACCAAGATTGGCAAATTCGCCACTGGTACCCTGTGCTCTTCACAGATGAAAGCAGGTTCACACTGAGCACATGTGACAGACATGACAGAGTCTGGAGACGACGTGGAGAATGTTCTGCTACCTGCAATATCCTCCAGCATGACCGCTTTGGTGGTGGGTCAGGAATGGTGTGGGGTAGCATTTTTGGGGGGGGCTGCACAGCCCTCCATGTGCTTGCCAGAGGTAGCCTGACTGCCATTAGGTACCGAGATGAGATCCTCAGACCCCTTGTGAGACCATATGCTGGTGCAGTTGGCCCTTGGTTCCTCCTAATGCAAGACAATGCTAAACTTCATGTGGCTGGAGTGTGTCAGCAGTTCCTGCAAGGGGAAGGCATTGATTCTGTGGACTGGCCCGCCTGTTCCCCAGACTTGAATCCAATTGAGCACATCTGGGACATCATGTCTCGCTCCATCCACCAACAGACTGTTGCACCACAGACTGTCCAGGAGTTGGCGGATGCTTTAGTCCTGGTCTGGGAGGACATCCTTCGGGAGACCATCCGCCACCTCATCAGGAGCATGCCCAGGCGTTGTAGGGAGGTCATACGGGCATGTGGAGGCCACACACTACTGAGCCTCATTTTGACTTGTTTTAAGGACATTACATCAAAGTTTGATCAGCCTGTAGTGGGGTTTTCCACTTTGATTTTGAGTGTGACTCCATATCCAGACCTCCATGGGTTGATACATTTTATTTCCATTGACAATTTTTGTGTGATTTTGTTGTCAGCACATTCAACTATGTAAAGAGGAAAGTATTTCATACGATTAGTTCATTCATTCAGATCTAGGATGTGTTATCTTAGTGTTCCCTTTATTTTTTTGAGCAGAGTACAAACACGCATGGTTAGTATATACGGAACCATGTCTGTCATTCAAAAGAGATAGGAAAAGAAAATAGAAATGGGGGGGGGGGGGAGAAGAAACTGCATAGACAAATCCAGATGTACGCAGGCAACCCATATTAATACCCTTCATATATATTCGGCAGTTTGCAAGTATCAGGAAGATGTCTTAGGCTAAGTTTCGATTTGTTTTTTTTTGTGGCCAAACAAAAATGCTAGAAAAAAAGCCAGAAAAAATACCACAGCATTTTCCTTTGTTTGCTATTTTTTTCTTGCGTTTTTTGCCTTTGAGTGGAAATAGCCTTTTTTGCCCCTTTGATGTTTTTTAAAAATTTGTTGGGTAACAAAATCAAAAAAAGGATGCAGTAGTGATGGGAAAAAAATGTATTTAATGGAATTTATATTTTCTATAACAAAATGTTTATTCATTTTTAAACAGGGATCAATTTATGTGTGGGGGCAGGGCACTAAAAATGTAGCCGACAGTAACAAAAATGTAGTGCGTGTGTGTTTTTCACTTTAAAAAATATATATTTTTTAGGTAGTACTAACTACACGCTGTTCCATGATGGAATTAGTAGTTCCTGTACTAATAGACAGATCGCCCCGGGTGTCACTCCTGACACCCGTTGCGATCCTCCTGTATAATGTATAGATGCGGCCGGCCGCTCTTCTATGGTCCCCTGCACTGATGTATATATACACCCATTCATATTTTACCACAGAGAGTTGTGATTGGCATGAACCTTCCGGCCAAACACAGCTCTCTGCAGGAAAAATTTAATTAGATAGGATTTGTTCCATCACTACTATATCTTTTATATATATTTTCTTAATTGTACCCTACAAAATTTTATTAAAAAAGGTATCACAATCACTTTTTTGGATCGCTAAAGTCCAAAAAGGAATAAAAACTGCCTGCAAAAACGCCAAAGTTAAAACCCACATGTCATTTTTCTTGGCGTTTTTTTACCCCCATATACTTCTATTAGGGAAAAACACCACGATTTCAGGGGGGAAAATGCCATAGGCTCAACATGCTGTAATTTTGCAAAACCGCCAAGGAGCTGAAAAATGACAAAAAAGAGTGAAAACGGCCAAAAGGATAAAAAAATAAATAAATAAATAAATAATTGCCAAACTGAAAGACACAAAGTGGAAAAATAATTTTGCGATTTCTCATTGATTTACAGATAACATCTGGCCACAGCGTTTTTTAATGAAAAAACGCCATGGGGGCCGATTTGGCGTTTTTTGGGGGAAACGAAAAAAAAAAAAAGTGGAAACTTAGCCTTACAGATGTGCATGAGGAATCACAAGGTCAGAGGGCTTAGGGACCCCTGTAGATTAGACATCAAGTACCAATTGGTAAAGAAAATGGGTGTGCAATGTCAGCTACCTGCTTACTAAAATAATGAACCATTAGAAAAGTTTGACATTTGCCTTATGGCATGTCCATACGGTTAGAAAAGAAGAATACGGCTTTTAAAGCTTGTTCGAATATACAACAATTTTGTAAAGTCATGTTCATATTTGCTTGAGAGACCTAAAAATCTTTAAGGTAGTACAGTACAATGCAAGTTGTGGTTTGTGAAAAAAAAAGGGCAACCCGGAGTTTATGATGTCACTGAAAATTAAAATAAAGGTAATCTGTCAGCTGTATTTTCTGCCGATATCTGCAGACACCATTGGATAGATGTTAGGGTATAAATTTAAACTGTACCCTCCCTGAAGCTAATGGTGACAGCCAAACTTGTGAAATCTATTTCTCAGTCAAGTGTCCAGAAAGCAGAACCAAACTGCTCAAGTGCCACAGCATGGCATACCTCCTCACTCGCCCTCACATCCCAGCCCCTCATTGACCGGTCAAGAAATTGGATTCTGACCAAAGATCTACCATGTTCAGTCTTTCAGTAGAATCTGCCAGAGAAATGCAGTTAGTCAATGGGACACACCTTATGTCTGTGGCAAACTGCCGATCACTAGGGAGGGTCGGCATAACCCTTGGCTCTTGCCATATGAGTACTTGACTTTCCTTTACATAATAACAGGCTGCTAACACATTCACTTTAAATTATTTTATTATAAAAAAAATGTGTTTTCCACAATGCAAACAGACACTGAGACAAAAAGCTATTTTACCACAAATTACTGTGGTTTTTAGATGTTTATTAATGTGCACAAAACAGAAATTTTACCTGCAAAAACCACACGGACATTATAAAAAAAAACTTCCCTGACTGTTTTGCCGCTGCCATGTGTATCTGTACCGTAATGCCTAAGAATAATCTACCAATTTTACAAATACGGTTTTAGAACACTGCATGCTATCTACATAAAAATGTATGTACACACACATTTATAACCTGTGCGGAGGATCAGGGAAGCAGTGGCCCATAGCAACCAATCCCATTGCTTCTTTGACCACTTAAGGACTCGGCGTTTTCAGTTTTAGCATTTTGTTTTTTTCCTCCTCACCTTTTAAAAATCATAACCCTTAAAATTTTCCACCTAAAAATCCATATTATGGCTTTTTTTTTGAGCCACCAATTCTACTTTGCAGTGACATTAGTCATTTTATCCAAAAATCGACTACAAAATTGAAGAAAAAACGCCATTTTGTTATTTTGGGGGCTTCCGTTTCTAGAGCGCATTTCTTGGTAAAAATGACACCATTTCTTTATTCTACTACCCTACTTATATAGGTTTGATTTTGTCTTACTTCCGGAAAAAATCATAACTACATGCAGGAAAATTTATAAATGTAAAAATGTCCTCTTCTGACCCCTATAACTTTTTTATTTTTCCGCATATGGGGATGTATGAGGGCTCATTGGTACCAATTTTGTTTTGATCAGACTTTTTTTATCGCTTTTTATTCATTTTTTATGGCATAAAAAGTTACCAAATATACGCTATTTTGGACTTTGGAATTTTTTGACGTGTATGCCATTGACATTGAACACACTGATTTCCTACACTGATCACTGCCATGCATTAACATGGCATTTATCAGTGTTTCCGGCACTCGCCTTCTCCTGCCTGGATCTCAGGCACGGAGCAGTCATTTGGCGATCGGACATGCAGGAGGCAGGTAGGGATCCTTCTCATGTTCTGCAAGCTGTTTGGGATGCCGCAAAATCGCGGCAGTCCTGAACAGCATGACTGAGCTGCCGGGATGGTTTCAGCTTCACGAAGTTGACCGCTGCATCGGAAGAGTTAAAACCGGGCATCACATCAGTGATGTCCGGTGTTAGCCGCGGGTTCTGGCCGTTCATGACCACCGGGACCAACCCAATATGACGCGGGGTCACCGCGTTATTCCGCGTTATATGGCGGGAGCCGGCACAGGACGTATATTAAAGGGGTTAAATAAGTACATTATTTGTGAATACATTATATGTAAACATTACACACACATACAACATATGCATGTTATGCATATATATATATATGTATGTATATATCTTCTGTATATAATGATACGGACCATGCTGGTATAACCTGGGTATATACTGTATATAATTATATATTTACAGCTGGTATAAGTTATATATCTTCTGTATATAATGATATGGACCATGCTGGTATAACCTGGGTATATACTGTATATAATTATATATTTACAGCTGGTATAAGTTATATATCTCCTGTATGTAGTGATATGGACCATGCTGGTATAACCTGGGTATATACTGTATATAATTATATATTTACAGCTGGTATAAGTTATATATCTCCTGTATGTAGTGATATGGACCATGCTGGTATAACCTGGGTATATACTGTATGTAATGATATATGTACAGCTGGTATAAGTTATATATCTCCTGTATACAGTGATATGGACCATGCTGGTATAACCTGGGTTTATACTGTATATAATTATATATGTATCACTGGTATACGTTATATATCTTCTGTATATAGTGATATGGACCATGCTGGTATAACCTGGTATATACTGTATATAATTATATATGTACAGCTGGTATAAGTTATATATCTCCTGTATACAGTGATATGGACCATGCTGGTATAACCTGGGTATATACTGTACATAATTATATATGTACAGCTGGTATAAGTTATATATCTCCTGCATACAGTGATATGGACCATGCTGGTATAAGCTGGGTATAAACCATATATACGTAATACACTAAGGTACTTGTCCGTACCGTATATTGTTAGGTCTCCCAATAATATGTAGAACAATTGATGGCGCAAAGGGAACCTTTTAAATTATTTTATTGTATAAACATAACACTCGTGGTAGTGATTAAAATGTATTAGCCACCATACACTACTTATACTGCCGTATCCATTTATAAAGATGTATCACAAGTTGTAGTCCATATGTTCCTTTCGGCCACAGTATTTGTTAGTGCGTTTTTAAAGTGCATATGCGAATGTGCGTTTTCTACTTCTTATTCAAGGTGCGCTAGTATATTTGTGACCTCTCTTCTGTACGCGCCTCTCACACACCTTGATTGTCCATGTGTGGTAACCGTACTGGTTATGTGCATGTATTAACAGAAGTATTGGATGTGCTTTTATTATTCATAGAGGTATTCCGATTGTGTGCCTCTATAGCAACTTAATGTCCATCTGTTAATGGCAAATTATGTCACAGTCTTTTAGATATTGCACATAAAACGATGCATGTTGCACATTTATGATCATGTCTATTTAGATTATTGCACACACTTATTGCACATATTCCTTATTACACATAGCACTTATTGCACTTATCTCTTTTTCGGCTTCTTAAGTAGTTGGTGCTTCTAGTTTCTTTCGGATGGGAGCCTCTTTATAGATAATTGCCGGTCCGACGCGTTTCCTCTTACGATTCTTCCGGGACTTGTTTTCGGCTTTTTTTACTCCTCCTGTATCCTTTTTAGATGCGGCACTGATGACGGCCGTACTTCAAATGACTTCCCGCCGTGTTTTTATATCTGTAACTCCTCCTACTCCATAGTCACATGTTTTCCTCAGGTCCAATCATAATCTCTTACGTCAGGACTTTTCCTTCAGTATCTTTTACGATCTGGTTGGATCACCTGGGTGTTTTCGGGTGGGGAGTGTATACTATGCGCTCAGGTATGCTTTCCAGCCCTCGTTCTGAGCTCCGGTCTCCATCAATCAGGTAGGTGGCTTGCGTTTCATTCATTTTAACCCTTTATCATCTGGGATTTTCATTGTGCATTCTTTTCTATTCATTGGAAATTTCTGTTTTATGACACAAATATTCAATATTTTCAATGTTTGCTTGATTAATTCTTGTGTTGATTCTTGTGTTATTTTTTATGTTGGTTTATCTCGGGGTAGTTTATTTTGGGTTATAGTAATTGTTGTTGATCTTTTTGCAGTGAGTTACAGTAATTGTTGTTCATCTTTTTGCAGTGAGTAACACGCTGATGTTATATTATTTTTGTTTATTTTATTTTTTTGTATAGTGGGACCGGCATGTAACATGCCGGTCCCACTATACAAAAAAATAAAATAAACAAAAATAATATAACATCAGCCTGTTACTCACTGCAAAAAGATGAACAACAATTACTGTAACTCACTGCAAAAAGATCAACAACAATTACTATAACCCAAAATAAACTACCCCGAGATAAACCAACATAAAAAATAACACAAGAATCAACACAAGAATTAATCAAGCAAACATTGAAAATATTGAATATTTGTGTCATAAAACAGAAATTTCCAATGAATAGAAAAGAATGCACAATGAAAATCCCAGATGATAAAGGGTTAAAATGAATGAAACGCAAGCCACCTACCTGATTGATGGAGACCGGAGCTCAGAACGAGGGCTGGAAAGCATACCTGAGCGCATAGTATACACTCCCCACCCGAAAACACCCAGGTGATCCAACCAGATCGTAAAAGATACTGAAGGAAAAGTCCTGACGTAAGAGATTATGATTGGACCTGAGGAAAACATGTGACTATGGAGTAGGAGGAGTTACAGATATAAAAACACGGCGGGAAGTCATTTGAAGTACGGCCGTCATCAGTGCCGCATCTAAAAAGGATACAGGAGGAGTAAAAAAAGCCGAAAACAAGTCCCGGAAGAATCGTAAGAGGAAACGCGTCGGACCGGCAATTATCTATAAAGAGGCTCCCATCCGAAAGAAACTAGAAGCACCAACTACTTAAGAAGCCGAAAAAGAGATAAGTGCAATAAGTGCTATGTGTAATAAGGAATATGTGCAATAAGTGTGTGCAATAATCTAAATAGACATGATCATAAATGTGCAACATGCATCGTTTTATGTGCAATATCTAAAAGACTGTGACATAATTTGCCATTAACAGATGGACATTAAGTTGCTATAGAGGCACACAATCGGAATACCTCTATGAATAATAAAAGCACATCCAATACTTCTGTTAATACATGCACATAACCAGTACGGTTACCACACATGGACAATCAAGGTGTGTGAGAGGCGCGTACAGAAGAGAGGTCACAAATATACTAGCGCACCTTGAATAAGAAGTAGAAAACGCACATTCGCATATGCACTTTAAAAACGCACTAACAAATACTGTGGCCGAAAGGAACATATGGACTACAACTTGTGATACATCTTTATAAATGGATACGGCAGTATAAGTAGTGTATGGTGGCTAATACATTTTAATCACTACCACGAGTGTTATGTTTATACAATAAAATAATTTAAAAGGTTCCCTTTGCGCCATCAATTGTTCTATAAACCATATATAATTCTATATGTACAGTTGGTATAAGTTATATACAGTTGCAAGAAAAAGTATGTGAAGCCTTTGGAATGATATGGATTTCTGCACAAAATGGTCATAAAATGTGATCTGATCTTCATCTAAGTCACAACAATACACAGTCACAGTCTGCTCAAACTAATAACACACAAATAATTAAATCTTACCATGTTTTTATTGAACACACCATGTAAATATTCACAGTGCAGGTGGAAAAATTATGTGAACCCCTAGACTAATGACATCTCCAAGAGCTGATTGGAGTGTGGTGTCATCCAACTGGAGTCCAATCAATGAGATGAGATTGGAGGTGTTGGTTACAGCTGCCCTGCCCTATTAAAAACACCCCCCAATTCTGGGTTTGCTTTTCACAAGAAGCATTGCCTGATGTGAATGATGCCTCGCACAAAAGAGCTCTCAGAAGACCTACGATTAAGTATTGTAGACTTGCATAAAGCTGGAAAGGGTTATGAAATTATCTCCAAAAGCATTGCTGTTCCTCAGTCCATGGTAAGACATATTGGCCCTGATTTACTAAGATTGGAGTGTTTATTCTGGAGTGATTTCAATATCAGGCTTATTAAATATTCTGTCGCACATGTCGGTTATTTTTGTGTCGCACGATTTTTTGTGTCGCACTGGTCAATTGTGTCGCACAAACTCCGAGCTAATGAAATTAGTTGTGTGAGTCAAAATGGTTTAGACTTTGTTTGTTTAAAAATGTTTCCATGAATCAAAAGTATTCATGTGTTATAATTTTTCAAACATTACAACAATTATCCTTGTTTATCAGCTTGAGTGTTAAATTGATTTAAACCTAATATTGCAAATGTGTTAAAAAGAAAAAAAATATATAAACATTAACTATCACAAAAGCATTCAATATTTTATTCATAAAAGTGCTGAACTGTACAAAATGTTTTTAGGTTATAAAACAAGTTACTTTCACAAAAGTCCCTTGTTAGAAATCACTCCATTTTTGGAATTTCACTCGGCCTCTTGGCTGTCGGTTATTGTGTGAGGCAAACTCACACTTTTTCTCGAGTGATTTTTGAAGTACTCCGAGTATTTTTAGTTTTTTGTCGGTAAAACGACCATTTTTGCATTAAACACGCCCATTTCAGAGTGAAAAAAAAACACTCCGAATGTTTTCTAAAGTGTCGGTTGTGCGACTAAAATTTGGTCGCATAAATAGTCGCACAGACGTTGCAACTATAATTTAGGCGCAATAACTGAGAAAAAGAGTCGGTTGGACTTTAGTAAATGAGGGCCATTGTCTATAAATGGAGAAAGTTCAGCACTGCTGCTACTCTGCCTAGGAGTGGCCGTCCTGTAAAGATGACTGCAAGAGCACAGCACAGACTGCTCAATGAGGTGAAGAAGAATCCTAGAATGTCTTCTAAAGACTAGTGTTGCTCGCGAATATTCGCAATGCGAATTTTATTTGCGAATATATAGTGCTATATTCGCGACTTCGCGAATATTCACGAATATTCGCGAAGTCGCGAATATAGCACTATATATTCGTAATTACGAATATTCGTTTTTTTTTTTTTTTTTTTCACAGTACACATCACAGTGATCATCCCTCTCTGCTTCCAGCTTGTGTGGTGTAAAGAAGGCTCTAATACTACTGTGTGAGACTGGTGTGCGAAAATTTGCATATGCGAATTTTCGCTTATGCTAATTTTGTGTATGCTAATTTTCGCATTTGTTAATTTTCGCATACGCAAATTTTCGTATATGCGAAAATAAAACGAGAATATTACGACTATGCGAATATTGGCGAATATATGACGAATATTCGTCCATATATTCGCGAATATTCGCGAATTCGAATATGGCCTATGCCGCTCAACACTACTAAAGACTTACAAAAGTCTCTGGCATATGCTAACACTACCTGTTAGCGAATCTACGATACGTAAAACACTAAACAAGAATAGATTTCATGGGAGACTACCACAGAAGAAGCCACTGCTGTCCAAAAAACATTGCTGCACGTTTACAATTTGCACAAGAGCACCTGGATGTTCCACAACAGTACTGGCAAAATATTCTGTGGACAGATGAAACCAAAGTTGAGTTGTTTGGAAGAAACACACAACACTGTGTGGAGAAAAAGAGGCACAGCACACCAACATCTCAACTGTGAAGTATGGTGGTGGGGGCATCATGGTTTGGGGCTGCTTTGCTGCGTCAGGGCCTGGACGGATTGCTATCATCGAAGGAAAAATGAATTCCCAAGTTTATCAAGACATTTTGCAAGAGAACTTAAGGCCATCTGTCCACCAGCTGAAGCCCAACTGAAGATAAGTGTTGCAACAGGACAACAACCCAAAGCATAGAAGTAAATCAACAACAGATTGGCTTAAACAGAAGAAAATACGCCTTCTGGATTGGCCCAGTCAGAGTCCTGACCTCAACCCGATTGAGATGCTGTGGAATGACCTCAAGAAAGCGATTCACACGAATATTGCTGAACTGAAACTGTTCTGTTAAGAGGAATGGTCAAGAATTACTCCTGACTGTTGTGCAAGTCTGATCTGCAACTACAGGAAACATTTGGTTGAAGTTATTGCTGCCAAAGGAAGTTCAACCAGTTATTAAATCCAAGGGTTCACATACTTTTTCCACCTGCACTGTGAATGTTTACATGGTGTGTTCAATAAAAACTTGGTAACATTTAATTCTTTGTTTGTTATTAGTTTAAGCAGACTGTGATTGTCTATTGTTGTGACTTAGATGAAGATCAAATCACATTTTATGACCAATTTGTGCAGAAATCCATATAATTCCAAAGGGTTCACATACTTTTTTTTGTAACTGTATGAGTGTTGTTATAAAAATTTCTGCACTTTTATATTTTTGTCTGAAACGGAAAGATGTGTGGAATAGTAATTGGTTGTGTGCTAGCGTGTCATGTCACTTGTTTTGTCTGGCAATTAGAAATTTGTAATGTAATTAGTTTATTAATATAATCTGTTTTCAAATAAATAGCATTAAAGTGCTGATGTTTTTTTTGAATGCCCCTTATATCATCTTGTATTAAAAAACAAAGTCTAGCACACTGATTCTCTGTAAAAATATGGGGGAAGGGGGGGGATTTATCAAGGATGGTGTAGGTGAACAATTTTTGCTATTGCACTCCTTATGGTAAATATAAAATATTTCTAATGTACTTTGTTAAAAAGAAAAAAAACAGGAGTTAACTATGTTTTATTTGTGTTAAAAAAATCTGCCACTAGGTGTCGCCCTACTTGTCCAAAGCACATTTTCCCCCATCTCTTGCAAGGACTTTGGACTTCTGCTGGCCTGGCAGAATTCCAAAATCAGGAAATGGAGCCTGGAGTGCTGAGTGCAGCCTTATCCAATCATAGTTCATCTCACACTGAACTGCTCTGGGCTGTGTGTAGCAGAGTGAGGGAGGAAGTTCTCCCCTGTATGGCTTCAGAAGATGTTACCTGCTGGGTAACACCCCTTCCCAGTCTATGAATCTGACTGAGACTGAGCAGAAACTACAGAGCAATATCAAGGTAGAAAACTAAAAAATAATAAAAATAAAGACAGGGGGTGTTTTATCATGATGGGGGCAGTGATCTGGAAGGATTATAAAATTTAACAAGATAATGAGAGGTACTCTTTAACTTGTGTATTGGTAAGGTGTAAGTGCACCGAACTTTATGAATGGGTGCATGGCATGTGATAAATATATTGCACCTATACACCTTTTTTTCAAATTACCCTACAGTATACCACCCTGCAACTTTTTAGCTCATTGCACCAAAATATGTGACATTTTACAAATGCTGTTCGGAGACAGTTTTGTAAGTCAGGTGTGGGCTGCTGTAGATTTGCAAGAAATTGAGGGCTTTGCGACAAATTGTGTACCAAGTCACACATGATGAATTCTTGACCACTGCAAAAAGTTGACCACACTATGGCTTAGCTACACAAATATTTGAAAAAACATCTAAAGCAAAAGTTGCTATGAAAAGTGAAAAAACAGCAATTGCGAAAAATTGTGTGACAACAAAACCATGATAAATTTCCCCGCGTTGTCTTCTCCTTCATTACATGTTCTTTAAAGGGGTACTCCACTGAAAAACTGGATTTTTTTTTTTTAAATCAACTGGTGCCAGAAAGTTAAACAGATTTGTAAATTACTTCTATTTAAAAACCTTAATATTTAAATATCTTAATCCTTCCGGTACTTATGAGTTGCTGTATACCACAAAGTAAGTTATGTTCTGTCGGTCCACAGTGCTCTCTGCTGACACCTCTGTCCATGTCAGGAACTGTCCAGAGCAAGATAGGTTTACTATGGTGATTTGCTCCTACTCTGGACAATTCCTAAAATGGACAGAGGTGTCAGCTGAGAGCACTGTGGTCAGCGAGAAAAGAAATTCAAAAAGAAAAGAACTTCCTTTGTAGTATACAACAGCTGATAAGTACTGAAAGTATTAAGATTTTTAAATAGAAGTAATTTTCAAATATGTTTAACTTTCTGGCACTAGTTGATTTAAAAAATGTTTAATGTGTACCTTTTGTTAACAAAAAATGTTTTATATAATGTAGATGATACCATTATATGTATATTTGTAATATACATTGGTTAAAAAATTTGTATATTTTTGTCCCTGCAGCTATTGCCTGTGTGTGTCTCTGTGAGGAGTCCAAATACAGGAAGTGTAGGTGGACAAGTAGGGCTCTGTACACTGAGGACAAGCAGGACTCTCCACACAACACAAGCAGGGCTCTGTACACTGAGGAAAATTGGGGTTATGTAAACTGAGGACAAGAAGGTCTCTGTACACTGAGGACAAGCAGGGCTCTGTACACTGAGGACAAGCAGGGCTCTGTACACTGAGGACAAGCAGCACTCTGTACACTGAGGACAAGCAGCACTCTGTACACTGAGGACAAGCAGGGCTCTGTACACTGAGGACAAGCAGGGCTCTGTACACTGAGGACAAGCAGGGCTCTGTACACTGAGGATAAGTGGGGCTCTGTGCACTGAGGACAAGCAGGGCTCTGTACACTGAGGACAAGCAGGGCTCTGTGCACTGAGGACAAGCAGGGCTCTGTACACTGAGGACAAGCAGGGCTCTGTACACTGAGGACCGGCAGGGCTCTGTGCACTGAGGACAAGCAAGGTTCTGTACACTGTGGACAGGAAGGGCTCTGTACACTGAGGACAAGCAGGGCTCTGTACACTGAGGACAGGCAGGGCTCTGTACACTGAGGACAAGCAGGGCTCTATTCAGTGAGGACAAGCAGGGCTCTGTGCACCAAGACAAGTAGGGCTCTTTGCACCGAGGACAAGCAGGACTCTGTGCACTGGGGACAAGCAGGGCTCTGTGCACTGAGGACAAGCAGGGCTCTGTACACTGAGGATAAGCAGGGCTCTGTACACTGAGGAAAAGCAGGGCTCTGTACACTGAGGACAGGCAGGGCTCTGTACACTGAGGACAAGCAGCGCTCTGTACACTGAGGACAAGCATGGCTCTGTACACTGGGGACAAGCAGGGCTCTGTGCACTGAGGACAAGCAAGGCTCTGTACACTGAGGACAAGCAGGGCTCTGTACACTGAGGACAAGCAGGGCTCTGTACACTGAGGACAGGCAGGGCTCTGTACACTGAGGACAAGCAGCGCTCTGTACACTGAGGACAAGAATGGCTCTGTACACTGAGGACAAGCAGGGCTCTGTACACTGAGGACAATCAGGGCTCTGTACACTGAGGACAAGCAGGGCTCTGCGCACTGAGGACAAGCAGGGCTCTGTACACTGAGGACAAGCAGGGGTCTGTACACTGAGGACAAGCAGGGCTCTATACACTGAGGACAAGCAGGGATCTGTACACTGAGGACAAGCAGGGCTCTGTACACTGAGGACAAGCAGGGCTCTGTGCACCGAAGACAAGCAGGGCTCTGTATACGGAGGACAAGCAGGGCTCTGTACACTGAGGACAAGCAGGCCTCTGTGCACGGAGGACAAGCAGGCCTCTGTGCACGGAGGACAAGTAGGGCTCTGTACACTGAGGACTACCAGGGCTCCTCACAGAGACACACATTTTTGCACCCAAATATATACACATTTTTTTAACCAATGTATATTACAAATATAGATATAATGGTATTATCTACATAAGTGTTTCTCAAGCGCGATCCTCAAGTACCCCCAACAGGTCATGTTTTCAGGATTTCCTTAGTCTTTCACAGGTGATATAATTAAAGACTAAGGAAATCCAAAAAACATGACCTGTTGGGGGTACTGGAGATCGAGCTTGAGAAACACTGATTTACATTATATCAAAAGTTTTTCCATCTATCCATGGTATAGCACTGTTGCCTTGCAAAGCCCAGGTTCTAGGTTAAAATCCCAACACGGACAACATCTGCAATGAGTTTGTATGTTCTTCCCGTGTTTGGTTTGGTTTTCTATGTGTACTCCAGTCTGCACCCACATGCCAAAACAAATGGATAGGCAAATAAAGATAGTAAACCCCCAATGGGGACAGGGACCAAGTTAAATGAACAGTGTACTGCACTGTGGACTTTGTGTTCACTATATAAATAAATAATTATTATTAAATTAATATTGATAATAATAGTAATAATACAATTTATTATTATATTAGTATTATTATTATTTTGTTTTGTTGGTGTTTAAACCTAAAAAAAAGTTTTAATGTAAAAAATAATAATAATTATGCTGATTTAACTGGCGTATCCTATGTATGGTATATAATAATATATAATAGTATATATAAAATTGCTAACATATTCAGTTTTATGTATTTTCAGTGATCTTTAAGTAATTTGTGAATAATGAAGGTAAGATGCTGAACTTGTTGTATAACCAGAGTGTTCTGCACTTCCCTCAGTACATAATCTTTTCCTTAACTGAAATCTTAACTCCTTTTGAATACATGATTTTAGCAACTATTATAGCGAATTGCATTGTTTTGGCAATGGAGCAACATCTGCCAGAGGGTGACAAGACTCCGATGTCCGAGCGCCTGGTAAGACTTGCGTGTTTTTTTTAAACTTATAGGGGGGAGTGAGGGATGATACTGAGTGAGTCATCTACAAAATAATATTTAGTGTGTCCTTAATAAAAATAAAAATGATTAGTCATAACCATTACTATCAAATGCACTTGGGACATGTCTTGTAGATGATTTAAAGGGAGAAATAAAGACAAGGATGTTGTTTATTATTAATGTTATAGATACATGTTGGAAAAACGAATTGGGGTTTTACATAATCTAGGACCACCTCTGATTTCTAGCACAAAGCTTCCAAGATGATTTGTATAGCACATTGTTTTCCTAACAGTGGGGGCCATATTCAAGACTCAGCATTAAAAATGTTGTGTTTTGCACCAAAATTTTGGTGCGAAAGTTTCCACTAGATATTCAAAGTGTGGTACATGAGAATGATCCAAGGTTTACACTAGTCACTCCAGTTGTGCAAAAGTGGGTGTGGTGATGTAAGTTTCCTTATTTATAAGGGTTAGAGTTCATTCAACATCAAAAATTTCACACAAGCTTTTTGCTAGTGTATCATCAAAAAATGGTTGTTGTTTTGTTTTTTCTTTGTTTTTGTTGTTTAATCAATTGTTGAAATTTAAATATTATTATTGGCAAAATAATTTTTTTTTCATGGACACTACACGCCTGCACTCACATTTAAAGGGTTACTCCAGGGAAGTTTATATATATATATAGTTTGTAAAGCTCCAAAACCACCACACAACCTGGATATGTTCCCTGCTAGATATTTCTTGCCATCCTTCCTTCCCCTTGCTTACATCTCCCTACAATCATTGCAGCTTTGCTCTGCCAGCCAGCTTACTCTCTGAGAGCAGCTCCCACCCTCCTGCTCTGAGCAGCAGAGAGAGGTTCAGTGTGTTTGATTGGCTGAGGCTGCACACATCTCCCAGTTCTCAGCACTAAAGAGAGCATGACTCATCAGTGCATGACAGAAACCACATGATCTGTGTCTCTCAGGAGGATAAGTGCTGCTTTCAGAGAGGAATTTGGACAGAGACAGAGTGGATGGCTGGACATGTCATTCCCTTACTTCATGCATGTAAGTGACAACCAAAGAGTGGAAACTGCTCTATGTATCTTATAAATTATATTTAGACAATTAAATAGGATTATGAGAGGGAAAGGATGGGCTATGGATCTAGTTCCCCAGAGTACCAATTTAACCCCCAGACATGTTCTATCCACATAGTTATCGCTTGTCTGGGCACTAATATTCATGAATTATTATGGGAGATGCTATCGCTGGAATTCTCTAGGATTTACAATTTGGTGGCAGTGTTTTTTTTGTTTGTTTTTATATATACGCCCGGCTGCCAAACTGCGTTTTTGCAGGGTTTATTATGGTGTTTTTGCCTTAGTATAGAAAAAAAAAATGAAAAAAAAAAGACCAATGTAAAACCAACATTGCATTTTTAATGGTGGTTTGTCTCTCCCATAGACTTCTATGGGAAAAAAAACACCCACGATTTTAGTGAAAAAAAATGCCATAGTCTTAACATTCTAAGCCCAAAAACACTGAAAAATACAAAAATAGGAGTGAAAAACAGCAAAGACAAAAACGCCAAGTGGGTATTTCATAAATCCCTATTGAGTTTCATAAATCCCTAACATCTCGCTGTGGCATCTTTTCACCAAAAAAACAGAGTGCGTCATATGTGCCATTATTTTAAGGTGTTTTAGAAAAGAAAAAAAAAAAGCAAGTGGAAACCCAGCCTGACACTGGTATGACTGTGGGCCTCCAGAGACCACTGCTTTGGAATATGCAAGATCAATTTTATAAATAGTTCCATCCATATGACATGTCAGAACTTCATATAAGGGACAAATACACTTTAAGGGTAGGGTCACATATAGCGTAAATGCAATGTATTTCACACTGCAAAAAAAACTGTCCAGTGGGAAATACTCTGCACATTTTGCTATGAGTAGTCATACAGGGCATCCCCACCATAGCCCTGTGTGTGCAGTAAGGTTTTAAGGTGGGCTCAGCATGTCACAGTAACATGATCCTCCAAACCTTACTGCACACACAGAGCTGCGGCTGGGAAGTCCTGTGTGTCTGCTCATAACAAAAAGTGCAGTGTATTTCCTACTGCCCAGCAGGTCTATAGCAGTCAGAGCTCAATGACATACAAAGATGCAAAACAAAGCTTGCTGGTCTAAAGCAGTCGCCACTATCAGGAGCTTACAGGGAAATTGCGCACTGGTATTGCTTACTGGTCTACATAGAACTCAATTATAAAATAGTAGTTGGGAGCAGTAGGCCAGCATCTTATGTTTTAAATCTATGTCTGTGCAGGTGACTCTGTTCAAAGGTACTCATATATATGTGATAGCTTTTGGTCAGAATACTGGGAGTTGTAGTTTTGCAACAATTGGAGGATCCCTGGATGGGAAACACTGGATTAGACAGCCAAAATTGCTGAAATTAATAGGTTCTTGTAAGAAACATAAAGACAGAATTTTGGACCTAAGGCACATACGGTATTCACTTAGCAGCAGTGAATGTTTTTCATGAAAGTACATTTCAAACGGTGACATTTTTATTAATGATACATTTGTAAAGTCAATTTGTTATTGATTTTGTTCAATTCTGTCACCTTCATTTTTTAAGTGCTTTGCAAATAAAGATTAAAGACTACCTGTCATCAACAAAAACTTTGAATATGTTGTTCATAATCATTAATGAAGACATATTGTAATATATTTTCATTAAAAAATAATATTCATACCAGTTTTTTCATTTTATACTTTTGGCCACTAGGGGTCTCTCTTCTATGCCTGGTCTACAGGCAGCTTCCTATGCTTTTCATAGCAAGTGTACAGCTTTTAGGACTAATGCTGAAAGGGCTCTGGTCCTTCCACAGGAAGTTCAGTACTCTCAGCTCAGGACTCGCTCCCAGCCTGGAGCAGCACTGTGAGTTACAAGCCTGCACATGCCTCTCATATAATAGAGGCCAGTCACCTCCCCCTCCCCCCTGCTCTGTGTTCTCCCTGCCCCTCACCACACGTTATCTTATACATTGTATTATCTCACTGCACTCCCTGCTCTGTCCCCCCCCCCCTGACATTCATCTTAATTACTGCCTCTGTAATTGCTCCCACCGCCCCTGGTTCTCAGCATTGACTTTTTAGTGCAGAGAGACGCAGTAGAGAGAGAGACAGAGGCTGCCGTCCCTCCCCTGTACTTAGTCTGTATGCACACTGCAGAGCAGTGTTTCCCAACCAGGGTGCCTTCAGCTGTTGCAAAACTTCAACTCCCAGCATGCCCGGACAGATGTTGGCTGTCTGGGCATGCTGGGAGTTGTAGTTTTGCAACAGCTGGAGGTACCCTGGTTGGGAAACACTGCTGCAGAGAGAGAGCAGCATGCAGGAAGACTGGCAGAAGCAGAGTCCCGGCCAGGCTTCATGTGACATCATGCCTGCTGGGACCCGCCTCCTTCCACCCCTCAGAAAGACAGTGCTCCTGAGCTAATGAAGAGGGATAAAAAAAGGTATTTCCACTGCGTTTTAAACCTCAATAAACACAGGGATAGGCATAGTTAGAGTAAGGGACAGATGGGGAGGGGGATCAGGGAAATTTTAGTTGATGACAGGTACTCTTTAAACGTTGTTCACATTGGTTAAAAAATATAAAATGGATAGGGTGTTCTTATTTTTTCATATGACACAGCGCAAAAAATGTATCTTATTGGTGACCCTGACAGATAATATATATGCACTTAGGGACATACAATATTATTATTTTCCCAGGATGACACAGAACCTTACTTCATTGGAATATTCTGCTTTGAAACGGGAATCAAGATCATTGCCTTGGGGTTTGCATTTCATAAAGGATCCTATCTACGCAATGGCTGGAACATGATGGACTTTGTGGTTGTTCTCACTGGGTAAGTGTCCTCTACAGTCATCATACAGTGCTCATCTTCAGGATCATTGTCTCTGCATGCTTATCCTATATGTTTTATCTCACACTAATGCACAGACATCAGGACACACAGATCTGTTCTCATCCTAATACACAGACATCAGGACACACAGATCTCTTCTCATCCTAGAACACACAGACATCAGGACACACAGACCTCTCCTCATCCTAATACACATACATCAGGACACACAGACCTCTCCTCATCCAAATACACAGACATCAGGACACACAGATCTCTTCTCATCCTAGAACACACAGACATCAGGACACACAGACCTCTCCTCATCCTAATACACAGACATCAGGACACACAGACCTCTCCTCATCCAAATACACAGACATCAGGACACACAGATCTCTCCTCATCCTAATACACAGACATCAGGACACACAAACCTCTCCTCATCCTAATACACAGATAGGACACACATCTCTCCTCATTCTAATACACAGACATCAAGACACACAGATCTCTCCTCATCCTAATACACAGACATCAGGACACACAGACCTCTCCTCATCCAAATACACAGACATCAGGACACACAGATCTCTCCTCATCCTAATACACAGACATCAAGACATACAGACCTCTCCTCGTCCTAATACACAGACATCAGGGCACAAGGAAAAGCACCAAGGTTTCTGTTCATTCATTTGTAAGCGCTGAAGCCACAGCACTGCCAAACAGCTGATCAACAGGGGTGTTGGCTATCAGCACCCCGCATCCTGGTGCAGCAAAAAAGCCCCAAAGTATCTGTTGGTGTCCATTCTTACTTTTCCCCATAAAATGTTAGCTTTGTCTTATCTGTTCATACAACATTTTCCCAGAAGCATTGTGGAAGATCCAGGTGACCTTAGGCAAACTTCAGATGGGCCATATTGTTTTTTGGACAGCAGCAGGTGTTATTCCATAAACACCATGTTTTGGGTTATTCTGATAGTGGAGGCATGAACAGAGGATTATGCAGTCAAAAATGTTTTTAGGTCTTTTCCTATTACATTTGGTTTCTTTCTTACCTATTTCCGGATTGCCTGTTGTGTTTTTGGAGTGATCTTAACAGAATGTTCACTCTTGGAGAGAGCTGCAGTAGTCAAGAATTTTATCCTTTTGTAGACAGTTTGAACAGTGTATATATACACAGCTCCTTAGCAATGCTTTTGTAGCCTTTTCCAGCATCTCTATAGAACATCTTCTAAGGTCTTCAGAAACTTTTTTTGCATCAAGGCATGGTTCAAACTATCCTGTCTTTCTTAAAAGTGTATTCTAAGTTATTTTTACTCACCTCCTTTGCTCCTACCACCACTACTGTCTTCCCGGAGCTGGTCTCGTTGCATAGAGCTTGCTGTGTTTGGGGTCAGTGCATACACTTCCCCCTCAGCCAGGATGAATCAGAATCTGAGGAGGAACAATGTGTGGTGGCTAATGGTAGTGTGTATGTACACTGATGGGTGTAGTGACTATGGTGAGAGTTCGTGACACCAGGAGTGTTAACCACCACACTACAAGGATGAAGCCGTTGCTGGTGCCAAGCACCGGGTAAGGAAAACCACAAACTTTACCACATATATTGCAACAGAGTAATACACACAGGACAATTCAATTCTTGTGCAATTCCACGAAAGGATGCTATAGGGAACCACAGTTGCTGTATTGGCACTCTGGGATTGTAGTCCTCCTTGACTATGATGTGACTTGACTTGTCTGCACTTGAAGTGGACAGACTTGATTGAGCTAGCCTTGAAGTGACTAGACTGACTGACTGAGACTTGGCTGGAATTAGGCTTGACTTAACTTGAGAGTTGACTATCACTGACTCTTGCAACTTCACTTGTGGAATCCAATGTAAGGGCTTACCGCCAGGGTGCACTTGTATGGACTGGAGTGGCCAGAGGATCTGTACTCATGTTATCCTTTTCTTTGGCTATGAGGCCGACAGCTCTCTTTTAACTTGTCCCAAAAGCTGACTGGAAATTGACAGATGGACGACCAAGTCGACAGGATCCTGGTGAAGGATGATATTGCTCAGGAACTGGAATCTTTGCAGCAACTGGGTATTTTATGCCTGTCCTCATATGGTGAAGTACAGGTTTCACAGCATAGGTCTGGACTGGACTTCCACTCACTCTCCTCTCCAGGCTAACACTCACAACTAACCAATCTTCCTCCTGTAGACAAACCTATGGGGGCAGGGCAGGAGGTCCTGATTGGCCAAAGCTCTCATGTGATTCCCTATGCATCCTCCTACACAGTTACAGTTACCTCTTTTATGGCAATAGAAAATATAAAGACATTAAATGGAGAAAAATACACTGGCATATATAAGTAAAATTACATAACACTTAAACCTGCAGCTGAAGGCCAGAGCAGAGATAACAAAGTTACATCCACCAGGGCAAGTGGACATGTGTGTTCTGCACCAGGACACCCCCAAATGCTGCTGCCTGCCTCCGATTGTTTGAGGGAGCAGTGCACAAGCCAACCTGGCAAGAAGTGTGCAATGGGACAGACTCAAGGAGAACAGCCATAGAAGGAAGGAAGGTCCACCCCCCCCCCCCCCCAACTCAGAATACCTCCTTAAGAACAGTAGCCAGGCTTTGTGTGCTTTGCAAATTTCCTACAATATCTATAATTTCATGGTCACCTCTATAACAAAAACGTCTTTTGTCATTTGGCTCTAGGAGTCATTAATAGAGTTTTTCCTGCACTGTAGATGTTTACGCGATGTGCTCAGTAAAAGACATGAACAGTAGTAACTGTGTGTTATTAGTTAAGATAGTGTTTATTTATAATTATGATGTAGATAACAATTAGACCACTTATTATATGTAATTAATGCAGAAAATAACCGAATCCTTCTGTGCTGGTAAACATCTTTAACCAGTTTTAATGGAAATGTGTCAGCTGCAATTCATGTTTTAAACTGCTCACATTGTAAGATGCTGTTGGACCAAGGAGACACATGGTTGTCTGTCTGTGCTTCCATAAAGTAGCAAAATGTGTCGAAGATGCATTCCCAAGTCCCTGAAATGCTGCAGGCTGGAACGCCTCCTTACTGCCCCTCTTATCCCTATCTCTGCTTGATTGATGTTATCCAGAACTCAAGCCCTGTTTCCAAATCTCACACCTGTGCACAGTTTGTATGTACAGCACAGGAACGATATTTGCTTCCAACTTACTGTCAATCATGCAGGAACAGGGATGGATGTGTGATGTCCCAGTACGGGATGATGTGGCCCCATACTGTCCTCCTGCCCTGTCAGGCAGAGTCCCTGCATGTCCCCAGGGCTCCCCTGCAGCATACCCCTATTCTGTATATTGGTTTGACTCATTTAATGTACTGTTGCTTTAATGTTTGTACCACATGATTATTACCTAGAGGCCTCCAGTGACCAGGTGACCCCCCCCCCCAAGTGACCTATGGGCTCCTTGCACAGCCCCCCTATATAACCAGGGGAGGGGCTGCAATCTCCCTCTTAGCATATTCCTACTACTGCTGCCGTCAAGTCAAGTTGTTCCAGTGTCTGTGTCCAGAGCATTGGAGGTCTCAAGCCTAAAGTCCTGCAGCCACAAGTCGGTCATCAGTAAATCAAGTCATCTTATTGTCAGTCACCATCTCTGTCAAGTCAAGTCCATCAGTAGTCACCATGGCCTGGATTAAAATCAGTCTAACTACTGCAAGTCTCAGCAAGCCTGTGAGGTCCCGATGTGTCACTGGTCACCTCCCTGGGATATTTGGCTGTACTGCAAAGACTGTATCACCTGTCTTACCACAGTAAAGCTGTCATATCCTTAATCTAGCGTCGGTGTCTTCATTGCCCCTGCCTATCCCAGGATCAGCGGTATTACCTTCGGGGGGGGGGGGGGAGGGGGGTTAAGGCTAAACCACGCCCTGTCATCACAACAAGAAGGGGTTAATACCATCTGCCCCTAGGGCAACAACATCTGCCCTGAACCACACACTCCGCCATTCCCCCTTAAGGATGACTCTTTGCACTTGAAATTAAAAGCATTTTCTACATCATGGAAGTGCTGACAGGTATGAGAGGTACCATGTGTCTGCTTGTCCTAACAGCATCTTACAGTGTCAGCAGTTTAGAAAGTAAATTGTAGCTGTCAGATTCCCTGTTAAATTGTTCCCAATGTTTTTAGGTGCATTTTTCCTAATAGCTAGGGTTTTAAGTCCCAAGTCTGGAAAATTACAGCTAATGACACATGACATATGGCACATTATTGATATAATGAACCTGTTTCGGAGGGAGTTGTAGTGAATATTGCTATGCGTTCACCCTACTTAAAATGACCTCCCACCTTTGTCTATACAGCATCCGCTTGCGTCTTATAACTTATTCTGGAGCACAGCCAGCACTTTCCTTATGCTTTGTCTTGCCACATTAGTGGATCACAGTACATTTCTGCAGCACTGTAACTAGTTCAAGCTTTAAATAACTGTCCTCATTGTCTTGTCCCGGCTGTGGCATTCTGGGAAGTCAGTGCACCTGGGAATACATCCTATCTCTTTCCCTACAGCTGCTAGATTTGACTTTTCCTATTGTATCGGCTGATGATGAACTCAATTCAGTTTTATCAAACATGCCACCGGCTTTTCATCTATGTCTAATAACTCAGGATGGGGGAGGTGGTGACAATGCTGTATAAGTCATGGAGAAATAAAAATTGGAGTAAAGGTTGTAAGATGTATGTCATATTCAATAAAATTTGTTCTGTCTTCAGGTAATCTTTTTAAAATTAAGATATGTTATTCAAAATATGTCAATGGTTGAATGTAGGAGAATATATAAATTTAGACAGACCGATATTTCTCCTCTATTTGGATAAGATAACTGCATAGCATGTACTAGCATATACTTGAGGAGCTTCTTGTATAGGGAATACTATTAAAGGGATCCTTTCATCAAAAAAACTTTTGATACACTATAGATTAATGTATCTGGAATAACTTTCCAATTGTATATTATTAAAAAATATTCTTCTTTCTATTTAATTTTCCACTTTGAAAAAATGACTACTAGAGGTCTCCCTACCAGTCCTGGCCGCAAGCCCTTTTTATAGATTTCAGACTTATGCTGGAGTCCTAACTCTCAGAGTGCAGCCAGGACACAGACAAGCTCAGCACTGCTCCCTGCCTGTCAACCAGACAGGCAGGAGCCAGCACTGTGCTCATAGCACAGCAGGGCATACTCCTGACTCTACCTTAGTGCATCCCCTCATTCATTTTACTATCTGAGCTCCGATCTTTCTTCTCTCTGCACATGCAGTTGTAAACAAAGAGGAGAAGATTCAGAGCTGGCAGCTGAGCTTGTCTGTGTCCCAGCTGCAGTCTGAGATTAGGACTCCAGCATCTATAAAAAGGGCTTGCGGACAGGACTGGTAGGGAGACCTCTAGTGGTAATTTTTTCAAAGTGGAAAATTAAATAGAAAGAAGCATATTTTTTAATAATATACAATTGGAAAGTTATTCTGCATACATTCATCTATAATATGTCAAAAGTTTTTTTGATGAAAGTTACCCTTTAAAGTTTTTCTGCCTGCCTCAGGGCTTACTTTATAATGTTCTTACATTAAACTCAATAATAGGACAATATACTGTAGAATGACCTGCACCCAGTGCTGGAAATAAGCAACCAAAAGTATGGCTTATAGGAGTACTCGTTCTGAAGATTGCAGAAAGCCCTGCTGATAGGAGACACATTTTAAAGTAGTTGAGTACCCCTTTAACCGTTATCTATTCAGGAAAATCTGGAACTCTATATTATAAAAAATACGATCTGACTGCTATAAAGTTCTACATTTTGGACTGCTTTATTGATCTGAGCTCAAAAAATAGTATTATCTTCCTTGCTAGCAAGCTGCTTACTGTAGCCTCTTTTATGTAAGAAATTGCAAGTTGTCTCCTACATGCAATTGCTATGTAGCCAAGGACATAAAGGGGTACTCCATGGAACTGTCACGTACCGGCAGGACTGGTAGTGGATCCTCTGAACCAGAGAGGCGGGATGGACTTGCTGTGGCGGTAACCACCAGGTCGTATCCTCCAGTAGCAACTGGACCTCTCTGGTGGCTGATATGGCGTGGTACACAGGGAGCAGGCAAGAGCGTAGTCGGATGTGGCAGAGGTCAGGGTAGGCAGCAAGGGTTCACAGGCGAGTATACGGTAGCAATGGGTACGGCAACTGGCAAGGCAATAATCACTGTAGGGAACGCTTTCTCAGAGGCACAAGGCACAAAGATCCGGCAAGGGCAGGAAGGGGCAGGTTCCTTTTATTGGGAAATCACAAAGGAAGGTGTGGAACCAGCGCATCAATTACCGGTGCGCTGGCCCTTTAAATTTACTGAAGCAGGCGCGCGCGTGCCCTAGAGAGTGGGGCCGCGCGTGCCGGGACCCAGGAGCAAGGATCGCCGTGCGGGGAGCAGGTGAGATGAATGGGGACGCGGCGCGTGAGCGGGGACCAGCCGCCACGCTAGCCACGTCCCTGCCACAGTGAGACCCGCGCTCCCGGTCAGCATGGAGGGCACAGGCAGCGGGCACTCCAGTCCGGAGGTGGAGACCGGAGCGCTCACTGTGACAGTACCCCCCCCCCCCCCCCTTAGGTCTCCCTCTCTTTTTGGTACCAAGGAAGTTGAGAATGAGACTGCGGTCCAAGATGTTATTTTCAGGCTCCCAAGAGCTTTCTTCAGTACCGCAGCCTTCCCAGACGACCAAAAAAAATATTTTCCCCCGAACAAGCTTGGAGGCTAGGATTTCTTTAACAGAAAAAACATCAGAGGTACCAGTGACAGGGGTGGGAGAAAGAAGTTTGGGAGAGAAGCGATTAAAGATAGCAGGTTTGAGAAGGGAGACATGAAAAGAGTTATGAATTCTGAGGGAGGGAGGAAGATGGAGCTGGTAGGACACCGGATTAATGCGGCTCTTGATTATGAAGGGACCTAGGTAACGAGGACCCAGCTTGTAACTTGGTACCTTGAATCTGATGTACTTCGAGGAGAGCCACACCTTGTCACCGGGACGGAATTCTGGAGGAGCTCTACCACTCTTGTCGGCCTGGAGCTTCATACGGGCCGAGGCCTTGAGGAGGGCTGAGTGAGTCTCTCGCCAAATAGATGAGAAGTCCAGAAGGAGAATCCTCTACCGCTGGTACAGAGGAGGGAGCAGAGGTCCTAGGCAGAGAAGGCAGAAGATGACGACCATAAACTACAAAAAATGGAGACTTATTGGTAGCGGAAGATTGCTTGAAGTTATATGAGAACTCTGCCCAAGGGAGCAAGTCCGACCAATCATCTTGGCGGCCAGACACAAAATGGCGTAGATAATCTCCCAGAGTCTGGTTCACCCGTTCTACTTGGCCGTTAGAAGAAAAGTCCAGCTTGACTCCGAGTTGACCAGAGAGAGCCCTCCAAAACTTGGAAACGAACTGCACCCCACGGTCAGAGACGATGTGTCTGGAAAGACCGTGGAGGCGGAAGATGTGTAGAAAAAATTGTTTGGCCAACTGAGGCGCGGACGGGAGACCAGGCAGGGAGACAAAGTGAGCCATCTTCGAGAATCGGTCAACCACGACCCAAATGACTGTCATACTGTTACGCCGAGCGCTCCGGGTCCCCGCTCCTCCCCGGAGCGCTCGCTACACTCTCGCTACTGCAGCGCTCCGGTCGGATCCACTGACCCGGTGCGCTGCGATACCGCCTCCAGCCGGGATGCGATTCGCGATGCGGGTGGCGCCCGCTCGCGATGCGCACCCCGGCTCCCGTACCTGACTCGCTCTCCGTCGGTCCTGTCCCGGCGCGCGCGGCCCCGCTCCCTAGGGCGCGCGCGCGCCGGGTCTCTGCGATTTAAAGGGCCACTGCGCCGCTGATTGGCGCAAGTGGTTCTAATTAGTGTGTTCACCTGTGCACTCCCTATGTATACCTCACTTCCCCTGCACTCCCTCGCCGGATCTTGTTGCCATTGTGCCAGTGAAAGCGTTTCCTTGTGTGTTCCTAGCCTGTGTTCCAGACCTCCTGCCGTTGCCCCTGACTACGATCCTTGCTGCCTGCCCCGACCTTCTGCTACGTCCGACCTTGCTTCTGTCTACTCCCTTGTATCGCGCCTATCTTCAGCAGTCAGAGAGGTTGAGCCGTTGCTAGTGGATACGACCTGGTCACTACCGCCGCAGCAAGACCATCCCGCTTTGCGGCGGGCTCTGGTGAAAACCAGTAGTGACTTAGAACCGGTCCACTAGCACGGTCCACGCCAATCCCTCTCTGGCACAGAGGATCCACCTCCTGCCAGCCGGCATCGTGACAGTAGATCCGGCCATGGATCCCGCTGAAGTCCCTCTGCCAGTTGTCGCCGACCTCACCACGGTGGTCGCCCAGCAGTCACAACAGATAGCGCAACAAGGCCACCAGCTGTCTCAACTGACCGTGATGCTACAGCAGCTACTACCACAGCTTCAGCAATCATCTCCTCCGCCAGCTCCTGCACGTCCTCCGCAGCGAGTGGCCGCTTCAGGCCTACGACTATCCTTGCCGGATAAATTTGATGGGGACTCTAAATTTTGCCGTGGCTTTCTTTCTCAATGTTCCCTGCACTTGGAGATGATGTCGGACCAGTTTCCTACTGAAAGGTCTAAGGTGGCTTTCGTAGTCAGCCTTCTGTCTGGAAAAGCTCTGTCATGGGCCACACCGCTCTGGGACCGCAATGACCCCGTCACTGCCTCTGTACACTCCTTCTTCTCGGAAATTCGAAGTGTCTTTGAGGAACCTGCCCGAGCCTCTTCTGCTGAGACTGCCCTGTTGAACCTGGTCCAGGGTAATTCTTCCGTTGGCGAGTACGCCGTACAATTCCGTACTCTTGCTTCTGAACTATCCTGGAATAATGAGGCCCTCTGCGCGACCTTTAAAAAAGGCCTATCCAGCAACATTAAAGATGTTCTGGCCGCACGAGAAATCCCTGCTAACCTACATGAACTCATTCATCTAGCCACTCGCATTGACATGCGTTTTTCCGAAAGGCGTCAGGAGCTCCGCCAGGATATGGACTTTGTTCGCACGAGGCGTTTTTTCTCCCCGGCTCCTCTCTCCTCTGGTCCCCTGCAATCCGTTCCTGTGCCTCCCGCCGTGGAGGCTATGCAGGTCGACCGGTCTCGCCTGACACCTCAAGAGAGGACACGACGCCGCATGGAGAATCTCTGCCTGTACTGTGCCGGTACCGAACACTTCCTGAAGGATTGTCCTATCCGTCCTCCCCGCCTGGAAAGACGTACGCTGACTCCGCACAAAGGTGAGACAGTCCTTGATGTCAACTCTGCTTCTCCACGTCTTACTGTGCCTGTGCGGATATCTGCCTCTACCTTCTTCTTCTCTACTATGGCCTTCTTGGATTCCGGATCTGCAGGAAATTTTATTTTGGCCTCTCTCATCAACAGGTTCAACATCCCGGTGACCAGTCTCGCCAGACCCCTCTACATCAATTGTGTTAACAATGAAAGATTGGACTGTACCTTACGTTTCCGCATGGAGCCCCTCCTAATGTGCATCGGACCTCATCACGAGAAAATTGAGTTTTTGGTCCTCCCCAATTGCACTTCCGAAATTCTCCTAGGACTACCCTGGCTTCAACACCATTCCCCAACCCTGGATTGGTCCACTGGGGAGATCAAGAGTTGGGGTTCCTCTTGTTTCAAGGACTGCCTTAAACCGGTTCCCAGTTCTCCTTGCCGTGACCCTGTGGTTCCCCCTGTAACCGGTCTCCCTAAGGCCTATATGGACTTTGCGGATGTTTTTTGCAAAAAACAAGCTGAGACTCTACCTCCTCACAGGCCTTATGACTGTCCTATTGACCTCCTCCCGGGCACTACTCCACCCCGGGGCAGAATTTATCCTCTCTCTGCCCCAGAGACTCTTGCTATGTCTGAGTACATCCAGGAAAATTTAAAAAAGGGCTATATCCGCAAATCCTCCTCTCCTGCCGGAGCCGGATTTTTCTTTGTGTCCAAAAAAGATGGCTCCCTACGTCCTTGCATTGACTACCGCGGTCTTAATAAAATCACGGTAAAGAACCGCTACCCCCTACCTCTCATCTCTGAACTCTTTGATCGCCTCCAAGGTGCCCACATCTTTACCAAACTGGACTTAAGAGGTGCTTATAATCTCATCCGCATCAGAGAGGGGGATGAATGGAAAACGGCATTTAACACTAGAGATGGACACTTTGAGTATCTGGTCATGCCCTTTGGCCTGTGCAACGCCCCTGCCGTCTTCCAAGACTTTGTTAATGAAATTTTTCGTGATCTCTTATATTCCTGTGTTGTTGTGTATCTGGACGATATCCTGATTTTTTCTGCCAACCTAGAAGAACACCGCCAGCATGTCCGCATGGTTCTTCAGAGACTTCGTGACAATCAACTTTATGCCAAAATGGAGAAATGTCTGTTTGAATGTCAATCTCTTCCTTTCCTAGGATACTTGGTCTCTGGCCAGGGACTACAAATGGATCCAGACAAACTCTCTGCCGTCTTAGATTGGCCACGCCCCTCCGGACTCCGTGCTATCCAACGTTTTTTGGGGTTCGCCAATTATTACAGACAATTTATTCCACATTTTTCTACCATTGTGGCTCCTATCGTGGCTTTAACCAAAAAGAATGCCAATCCTAAGTCATGGCCTCCTCAAGCGGAAGACGCCTTTAAACAGCTCAAGTCTGCCTTTTCTTCGGCTCCCGTGCTCTCCAGACCTGACCCATCTAAACCCTTCCTATTGGAGGTTGATGCCTCCTCAGTAGGAGCTGGAGCGGTCCTTCTACAAAAAAATTCTTCCGGGCATGCTGTTACTTGTGGGTTTTTTTCTAGGACCTTCTCTCCGGCGGAGAGGAACTACTCCATCGGGGATCGAGAGCTACTAGCCATTAAATTAGCACTTGAGGAATGGAGGCATCTGCTGGAGGGATCAAGATTTCCAGTTATTATTTACACCGATCACAAGAACCTCTCCTATTTCCAGTCTGCCCAACGGCTGAATCCTCGCCAGGCCAGGTGGTCTCTGTTCTTTGCCCGATTTAATTTTGAAATTCACTTTCGGCCTGCCAATAAGAACATTAGGGCCGATGCTCTCTCTCGTTCCTCGGATGCCTCGGAAGTAGAGCTCTCTCCGCAACACATCATTCCTCCTGACTGCCTGATCTCCACTTCTCCAGCCTCCATCAGGCAAACTCCTCCAGGGAAGACCTTCGTCTCTCCACGCCAACGCCTCGGAATCCTCAAATGGGGTCACTCCTCCCATCTCGCAGGTCATGCGGGCATCAAGAAATCCGTGCAACTCATCTCTCGTTTCTATTGGTGGCCGACTCTGGAGACGGATGTTGTGGATTTTGTGCGAGCCTGCACTGTCTGTGCCCGGGATAAGACTCCTCGCCAGAAGCCCGCTGGTCTTCTTCATCCTCTGCCTGTCCCCGAACAGCCTTGGTCTCTGATTGGTATGGACTTTATTACAGACTGTTACGCCGAGCGCTCCGGGTCCCCGTTCCTCCCCGGAGCGCTCGCCTCATCCTCGTTGCTGCAGCGCCCCGGTCAGATCCACTGACCGGGTGCGCTGCGGTACCGCCTCCAGCCGGGATGCGATTCGCGATGCGGGTGGCGCCCGCTCGCGATGCGCACCCCGGTCCCCGTACCTGACTCGCTCTCCGTCGGTCCTGTCCCGGCGAGCGCGGCCCCGCTTCCTAGGGCGCGCGCGCGCCGGGTCTCTGCAATTTAAAGGGCCAGTGCACCAATGTTGGTGCCTGGCCCAATCTTCCCAATTACCTTGATTAATTTCCACCTGTGCACTCCCTACTTATACCTCACTTCCCCTGCACTCCCTTGCCGGATCTTGTTGCCCTTGTGCCTAGTGAAAGCGTTCCCTTGTTTGTTCCTAGCCCGTGTTCCAGACCTCCTGCCGTTGCCCCTGACTACGAACCTTGCCGCCTGCCCCCGACCTTCTGCTACGTCCGACCTTGCTTCTGTCTACTCCCTTGTACCACGCCTATCTTCAGCAGTCAGAGAGGTTGAGCCGTTGCTAGTGGATACGACCTGGTCACTACCGCCGCAGCAAGACCATCCCGCTTTGCGGCGGGCTCTGGTGAAAACCAGTAGTGACTTAGAACCGGTCCACTAGCACGGTCCACGCCAATCCCTCTCTGGCACAGAGGATCCACTACCTGCCAGCCGGCATCGTGACAGTAGATCCGGCCATGGATCCCGCTGAAGTTCCTCTGCCAGCTGTCGCCGACCTCCCCACACTGGTCGCCCAGCAAGCCCTAAAGATCGCCCAACGAAATCACCAGCTGGCATACTTGACCTCCGTGACACTGCAACTTCAGTCACAGATACAGCAGCTGCTGCCGCAGTTAGAGCAACTTCAGTCACAGACACAGCAGCTGCAACAACCATCACCTCCGCCGGCTCCTGCAACTCCTCCGCAGCAACCGGCCGCTCCTAAACCCTGCTTGTCCCTGCCGGACAAATTTGATGGGGACCGCAATGATCCTGCCACAGCCACAGTCCAGTCCTTCTTCGCTGAGGTCCGTGGTGTCTTCGAGGAGCCTTCCCGAGCTTCTTCTGCCGAGACTGCCCTGCTGAACCTGGCCCAGGGTGTTTCTTCCGTTGGCGAGTACGCCATTCAGTTCCGTACTCTTGCTTCCGAGTTGTCCTGGAATAGTGAGGTTCTCTGCGCGACCTTTAAAAAAGGCCTATCCAGCAACATTAAAGATGTTCTGGCCGCACGAGAGACTCCTGCTGACCTACATGAACTCATTCATCTTGCCACTCGCATTGACATGCGTTCTTCCGGATGGCGTCTGGAGCTCCGCCTGGATATGGACTTTGTTCGCACGAGGCGTTTTTTCTCCCCGGCTCCTCTCTCCTCTGGTCCTCTGCAATCCGTTCCTGTGCTTCCCGCCGCGGAGGCTATGCAAGTTGACCGGTCTCGCTTGACACCTCAAGAGAGGACACGACGCCGCATGGAGAATCTTTGCCTGTACTATGCCGGTACCGAACACTTCCTGAAGGATTGTCCTATCCGTCCTCCCCGCCTGGAAAGACGTACGCTGACTCCGCACAAAGGTGACACAGTTCTTGATGTCAACTCTGCTTCTCCACGCCTTACTGTGCCTGTGCGGATATCTGCCTCTACCTTCTCCTTCTCTACTATGGTCTTCTTGGATTCCGGATCTGCAGGAAAAAAATTTTTGGCCTCTCTTATCAACAGGTTCTACGTCCCTGTGACCAGTCTCGCCAGACCCCTCTACATCTATTGTGTTAACAATGGAAGATTGGACTGTCTAGTGCGTTTCCGCACAGAACCCCTCCTAATGTGCATCGGACCTCATCACGGAAAAATTGAGTTTTTTTTCCTCAGGTTCTTTGGCCCCAAGAAGAGGGGGAGACCCAAGGGGGGGGGTACTGTTACGCCGAGCGCTCCGGGTCCCCGTTCCTCCCCGGAGCGCTCGCCTCATCCTCGTTGCTGCAGCGCCCCGGTCAGATCCACTGACCGGGTGCGCTGCGGTACCGCCTCCAGCCGGGATGCGATTCGCGATGCGGGTGGCGCCCGCTCGCGATGCGCACCCCGGTCCCCGTACCTGACTCGCTCTCCGTCGGTCCTGTCCCGGCGCGCGCGGCCCCGCTTCCTAGGGCGCGCGCGCGCCGGGTCTCTGCAATTTAAAGGGCCAGTGCACCAATGTTGGTGCCTGGCCCAATCTTCCCAATTACCTTGATTAATTTCCACCTGTGCACTCCCTACTTATACCTCACTTCCCCTGCACTCCCTTGCCGGATCTTGTTGCCCTTGTGCCTAGTGAAAGCGTTCCCTTGTTTGTTCCTAGCCCGTGTTCCAGACCTCCTGCCGTTGCCCCTGACTACGAACCTTGCCGCCTGCCCCCGACCTTCTGCTACGTCCGACCTTGCTTCTGTCTACTCCCTTGTACCACGCCTATCTTCAGCAGTCAGAGAGGTTGAGCCGTTGCTAGTGGATACGACCTGGTCACTACCGCCGCAGCAAGACCATCCTGCTTTGCGGCGGGCTCTGGTGAAAACCAGTAGTGACTTAGAACCGGTCCACTAGCACGGTCCACGCCAATCCCTCTCTGGCACAGAGGATCCACCTCCTGCCAGCCGGCATCGTGACACATACCATGGGAGGAGGGGAGATTCGTGATAAAGTCCATGGCGATGTGTGACCAAGGGGTCTCTGGAACAGGAAGAGGCAGAAGAAGGCCGGCAGGTTTCTGACGAGGAGTCTTGTCACGGGTGCAGATCGCACAGGACTGGATGAATTCTGTGTAGTCTCTCTCAAGCGAAGGCCACCAATACCATTGAGAAATGAATTGAAGAGACTTCTTAATCCCAGGATGACCGGCCAGAAGGGAAGTGTGACCCCACTTGAGGACTTGCAATCGCTGGTGAGGAGGAACATAGGTCTTACCCGGAGGAAGAAGCCGTAAGTCCACAGGTGCAACTGAGATGAGACATTCAGGTGAGACAATGTGATGAGGAGTAGATATGTCGTCCACCACATCCGAAGAGCGAGAAAGGGCATCTGCCCTGATGTTCTTGGCAGCGGGACGAAAGTGAATCTGGAAGTTGAAGCGGGCGAAGAAGATGGACCAACAGGCTTGACGGGGATTTAATCTCTAAGCAGACTGGAGGTAGAATAAATTCTTATGGTCCGAGAAAATGGTCACAGGGTGAGGAGCACCCTCGAGAAGATGTCTCCACTCCTCCAAGGCCAATTTGATTGCCAATAGTTCTCTGTCCCCAATGGCGTAATTCTTCTCGGCGGAAGAAAAGGTCTTAGAGAAGAAGCCACAAGTTATGGTTTTGCCCCTGGAAGACTTCTGAGTTAGTACCGCTCCAGCTCCCACCGAGGACGCATCCACTTCAAGATAAAATAGCTTGGAGGGATCTGGCCGAGAGAGAGAACTGGTGCAGATGCAAAGGCGGCTTTCAGGGACTAAAAAGCCTCTTCAGCGTGAGGAGGCCAGGACTTTGGATTGGCACCCTTTTTTAGTTAGAGTCACAAGAGGAGCCACTAGGGTGGAATAATGAGGAATAAACTGTCTGTAATAATTGGCAAAACGCAGGAATCTTTGTATGGCTCGGAGACCAGAGGGGCTTGGCCAGTCTAGAACTGCAGATAACTTGGCAGGATCCATTTGCAGACCTTGGGCAGAGATGATATACCCCAGGAATGGCAAGGAGGTACGTTCAAACAGACATTTCTCAATTTTGGCGTACAGGCAGTTACTTCTGAGTCGGGTGAGAACTTGCCGGACATGGTCTCGATGTTGCTCCAGATTGGATGAAAAAATAAGGATATCATCCAGATATACTACAACACAAGTATAGAGAAGGTCCCGGAAGATGTCGTTCACGAACTCCTGGAAGACTGCGGGTGCGTTACATAGTCCAAAAGGCATCACCAAATACTCAAAGTGACCGTTCTGGGTGTTAAATGTGGTCTTCCATTCGTCTCCTTTACGAATGCAGATCAAATTGTAAGCCCCGCGGAGATCCAACTTGGTGAAGATCTTGGCTCATCTGAGACGGTCAAAGAGCTCAGAGATTAGTGGCAGAGGGTAACGGTTTTTAATGGTAATTTTATTGAGTCCTCTATAATCAATGCAGGGTCGGAGAGAACCATCCTTTTTAGACACAAAGAAAAACCTGGCTCCAGCAGGAGACGAAGACTTTCTAATAAAACCTCTCTGTAAATTCTCACGTACATAGTCCAACATGGCCTGAGTCTCTAGAGGTGAAAGAGGATAGATTCTGCCCCGCGGAGGAGTAGAGTCCGGTAACAGGTCAATGGGACAGTCATACGGCCTATGAGGAGGAAGAGTCTCCGCTTGTTTTTTGCAGAAGACGTCCGCAAATTGATGGTAAGGTTTGGGGGGACCTGGTGGCGGAGGAACAGGCGGGACTCGTTTGATAGGAGATGGCTTGTAGTACCGGTCAGGGCAGGAGGAACCCCAATGCAGAATCTCTCCGGTGGACCAATTCAAGACAGGAGAATGACGTTGCAGCCACGGTAACCCCAGCAGGAGTTCGGATGAGCAGAAGGGAAGAACAAGAAATTCCAGAGTCTCGGTATGGAATATCCCAATGTCCATCCGCAGGGGCTGGATGCGGTATTGTACCGTAGCAGAGAGCTTCTCCTCGTTGACCGTAGAAATTAGGAACCGCTTGGGTAGACGGATAATAGGAATTTGATACTTGTTGACCAAGGAGGCATGGATGAAGTTGCCGGCTGAGCTGGAATCCAAGAAGGCGGCAGCAGAGAAGAAGGACTTAGATGAAAGGAACAACTGCACGGATATCATGAGGCGTGGAGAGGAGGAATCCACACCTAGTATAGCCTCTCCCACATCCACTAGGTGCGAGCATTTCCCGAACGTGGAGGATGAAGAGAACAGTCCTTAAGGAAATGCTCAGTACTAGCACAGTACAAACACAGATTCTCGTCTCTACGACGGCTCCGTTCTTGCGGGGTCAGACGAGACCAATCCACCTGCATGGCCTCCACAGCGGAAGACCCAGAGACAGGTAGAGGTGGACGCAGGAACAGTGGAGTCAGACGAGGGCAGCGTTTAGGACGAGCTTTTCCCTTTTCAAGATGGAGTTCCTCTTGTCTTTCAGAGAAACGTTTGTCAATCCTTGTAGCTAGCAAGATAAGGTCACTCAGGGTGGTAGGCAGATCACGTGCAGCAAGGACATCTTTAATGTCAGAATTAAGTCCCTTCTTAAAGGAAGCACAAAGAGCTTCATTATTCCAGTTCAGCTCGGAAGCAAGGGTGCGGAACTGGACGGCATAGTCACCCACGGTAGAATTCCTTGGGACAAGTTTAGCAAGGCAGTCTCTGCGGAGGTAACCCGGGCCGGTTCCTCAAAAACACTACAAAACTTTTGACAAAAACTTTGGACTGAAGCAGTGGCTGGATCAGCGCGGTCCAGGGCCAGGGCCCTCCCGGATAGCAGACTGAGGATGAAGGCTACCTTGGCTCGCTCAGACGGAAACTGGTCAGACAGTAGCTCGAGGTGAAGAGAGCACTGAGACTGGAACCCTCGGCATCGTTTAGGATCTCCGTTGTATTTGTCTGGAAGAGACAAACTAATTCTGGCTCCAGTGGAAACCGCAGGCGGAGGTGATGCAGCAGGTGCAGGTGGAGGTGCAGGCTGTTGCTGAGCAGGCAGGAGCTGTTGCATCATGGCGGTCAACTGGGCCAGCTGCTGACCTTGCTGGGCCACAATGGAGGTGAGGTCCGCTAGACTTGGCAGAGGAACATCAGCGGGATCCATGGCCGGATCTTACTGTCACGTACCGGCAGGACTGGTAGTGGATCCTCTGAACCAGAGAGGCGATGACGTGGGTTGTACCAGAGGACCGGTTCTAAGTGGTTACTGGTTTTCACCAGAGCCCGCCGCAAGGCGGGATGGACTTGCTGCGGCGGTAACCACCAGGTCGTATCCTCCAGTAGCAACTGGACCTCTCTGGTGGCTGATATGGCGTGGTACACAGGGAGCAGGCAAGAGCGTAGTCGGACGTAGCAGAGGTCAGGGCAGGCAGCAAGGATTCACAGGCGAGTATATGGTAGCAATGGGTACGGCAACTGGCAAGGCAATAATCACTGTAGGGAACCCTTTCTCAGAGGCACAAGGCACAAAGATCCGGCAAGGGCAGGAAGGGGCAGGTGCCTTTTATTGGGAAATCACAAAGGAAGGTGTGGAACCAGCGCACCAATTACCGGTACGCTGGCCCTTTAAACTTACTGAAGTCGGTGCACGCGCGCCCTAGAGAGCGGGGCCGCGCACGCCAGGACCCAGGAGCAAGGAGCGCCGGACGGGGAGCAGGTGAGATGAACGGGGACGCGGCGCGTGAGCGAGGACCAGCTGCCATGCTAGCCGCGTCCCTGCAACAGTGAGACCCGCACTCCCGGTCAGTGTGTTTGACCGGGAGATGCCGGGACCCCAGCACGGAGGGCACAGGCAGCAGACGCTCCTGTCCTGAGGTGGAGACCGGAGCGCTCGCTGTGACAGGAACTAAAACCATCGCCCATCCTTTCCCTCTCATCAACCTATTTAATTGTCTAAATAGCATTCATTGTAGAACAGTCTCCCCTCTTTGGTTGTCATTTACATGCATGAAGTGAATGACATCATCCAGCCATCCACTCTGACTCTGTCCAAATCCCTCTCTGAAAGCAGCTTCTACGCTCCTGAAAGACACATACCATGTGTTTTCTGCCCTGCACTGATGAGTCATGCTCATGCTTTTAGTGCTGAGAACTGGGAGGTGTGTGCAGTCTTATCCAATCAGACACTGAACCTCTCTATGCTGCTCTGAGCAGGAGGATTGGGGCAGCTCTCAGAGAATAAGCTGGCTGGCAGAGCAGAGCTGCAATGATTGTCGGGAGATCTAGGCAAGGGTAGGGAAGGATGGGAAAGAATATCAAGCAGCCAGACAAGACAACAGGGGCCACAGGAGCCATACATACATTGAAATATCTCCAGCCGTACGGAAGTTATGTAAGAACATACATTTCCCATTGATTTGCATGGGACTTTAAACAAAAACCCTGACCCTCACAAATGGGGGTAGTTAAGGGTTAAATTAACTATCCTATATTTTAAGTTGACATATATGTAACATGTGACCAAGTATTATCGAAATATCTCCAGCCGTTTGGAAGTTATGCAGTGACATATATTTCCCATAGACTTGTATGGGACTTTAAGCAAAAAAAAACACCCCTGGCAAATGGGGGTGAGTAAGGTTTAAATGACCTATCCTATGTTTGTTGTTGACATATAAGTGACATGTGTGCCAAGTTTCATGTTAATATCTTTAGCAGTTTGGACGTGATGCTGGAATATATACACACACACACACATACATACACACACATACATACATCCATACATTTCACAAACAACAACCACAGCTTTTGTGAATGACCTATTTTGGAGGGCACACTGCTTCCCAGGCATTAACTATTAACTGCACATCATCTTACAATCATATATATATTTTCATATATATGTATATATACATATATATATACATATATATATATATATATATATATATATATATATATATATATATATATAAAGGTTTCCCATCAAGGCATATTTTGAGCCATATAAACATGGTTCATTCTCCTGAATGGACTGATGGTAAATCTGCTTCTCCGTCTTTAAATAAGACATTGTGATAGGAAGCCGCAGACACCTCTTTGGGGTATCTGTCTGACATGCAAAGTCATTCATAAAACCTGCATGTCTCCACCCGCCTCTGTCCTCACTCTTGATGAGGAGAATGGAGGAAGGGGGGGAGAGAGAGAGAGCGCATTCTGTTCCAAGCAAGATGGTATCAATGAACGGTGGTTTGTCACCAAGGTAACAAGACGAAAGGTAGTCGTGGAAACTGTGTGACTGAGGCATGGCCAGTTGCCATGGAAACCTTCTGAATGGGGATAGACCCGATGCTGTTTGACATCTCCACCCCTCCCAAAATATTACCATAAATCCATAATTTATGGATTTCGGGATAGGATATTAATAGTGCAGGAAAAAGGACTTTCCTAAAGCAGCTGGTATATGAACGAAGCTGTATCCTCCAAAGGATGGGAGTCCTGTACACAATGAAGGGATATACACAGACATTTATATACAGCTCGGTAGACAAATGCATATCTATGTTAAATAAGTTAATTCATTTATTTACTTTTTTTTTGCTTTTATTCAGGGATATTACTTTAATGGGGTTATTCCTCCATTTTGGACCCCTTCTATTAATTAGAACATAGACATTCAATTAGAGATACTCCTGTAGTGGTTGTCTCGCACTTACCTTGTATAACTTGGTCTGACCGTGTATTACAACTACTGTTAGGGGCAGCGCTCCGGCCATTCATTCTGGCCGTGAGCACCCTCTCTCCCCTGTCATGCTTGGTCCCGGGACTCGCGGTGCTAGGGGCAATGCTCTGGCCGTTCTGTCCAGCTGTCAACACCCCCCATCTAGTGCCTGCGGTGGCTCCGGGACTCGCTATGCGGGACGTGCCTGAATGCGAATCCCGGGCATCTTCTCACCTCCTGTTGTCCCTGGTCCTTCTGCTTCTCTGCTTCGCCGGCACACGCATCCCCTTCCCTTAGGGCGCGCACGCACCGGTGTTTCTAGATTTAAAGAGCCAGTACGCCCATAATTGGTCGCCTGCTGGGCAGACTTTATATTAGTCCAGCACCTCCCGATCATGCCGGATCTTCGTGCCTTGTGCCTTAGAGGAAGTGTTACGCCGAGCGCTCCGGGTCCCCGCTCCTCCCCGGAGCGCTCGCTACACTCTCCCCGCTGCAGCGCTCCGGTCAGATCCACTGACCCGGGGCGCTGCGATTCCGCTTCCAGCCGGGATGCGATTCGCGATGCGGGTAGCACCCGCTCGCGATGCGCACCCCGGCTCCCGTACCTGACTCGCTCTCCCTCGGTCCTGTCCCGGCGCGCGCGGCCCCGCTCCCTAGGGCGCGCGCGCGCCGGGTCTTTGCGATTTAAAGGGCCACTGCGCCGCTGATTGGCGCAGTGATTCCAATTAGTGTCTTCACCTGTGCACTTCCCTATATCACCTCACTTCCCCTGCACTCCCTTGCCGGATCTTGTTGCCATTGTGCCAGTGAAAGCGTTTCCTTGTGTGTTCCTAGCCTGTGTTCCAGACCTCCTGCCGTTGCCCCTGACTACGATCCTTGCTGCCTGCCCCGACCTTCTGCTACGTCCGACCTTGCTTCTGTCTACTCCCTTGTACCGCGCCTATCTTCAGCAGCCAGAGAGGTGAGCCGTTGCTAGTGGATACGACCTGGTCACTACCGCCGCAGCAAGACCATCCCGCTTTGCGGCGGGCTCTGGTGAATACCAGTAGTGACTTAGAACCGATCCACTAGCACGGTCCACGCCAATCCCTCTCTGGCACAGAGGATCCACTACCTGCCAGCCGGCATCGTGACAGTAGATCCGGCCATGGATCCCGCTGAAGTTCCTCTGCCAGTTGTCGCTGACCTTACCACGGTGGTCGCCCAGCAGTCACAACAGATAGCGCAACAAGGCCAACAGCTGTCTCAACTGACCGTTATGCTACAGCAGTTACTACCACAGCTTCAGCAGTCATCTCCTCCGCCAGCTCCTGCACCTCCTCCGCAGCGAGTGGCCGCTCCTGGTCTACGCCTATCCTTGACGGATAAATTTGATGGGGACTCTAAGTTTTGCCGTGGCTTTCTTTCCCAATGTTCCCTGCATCTGGAGATGATGTCGGACCTGTTTCCCACTGAAAGGTCTAAGGTGGCTTTCGTAGTCAGCCTTCTGTCTGGAAAAGCCCTGTCTTGGGCCACACCGCTCTGGGACCGCAATGACCCCGTCACTGCCTCTGTACACTCCTTCTTCTCGGAAATCCGAAGTGTCTTTGAGGAACCTGCCCGAGCCTCTTCTGCTGAGACTGCCCTGTTGAACCTGGTCCAGGGTAATTCTTCCGTTGGCGAGTATGCCGTACAATTCCGTACTCTTGCTTCAGAATTATCCTGGAATAATGAGGCCCTCTGCGCGACCTTTAAAAAAGGCCTATCCAGCAACATTAAAGATGTTCTGGCCGCACGAGAAATTCCTGCTAATCTACATGAACTCATTCACCTAGCCACTCGCATTGACATGCGTTTTTCCGAAAGGCGTCAGGAGCTCCGCCAAGATATGGACTTTGTTCGCACGAGGCGTTTCTTCTCCTCGGCTCACCTCTCCTCTGGTCCCCTGCAATCCGTTCCTGTGCCTCCCGCCGTGGAGGCTATGCAGGTCGACCGGTCTCGCCTGACACCTCAAGAGAGGACACGACGCCGCATGGAGAACCTCTGCCTGTACTGTGCTAGTACCGAACACTTCCTGAGGGATTGTCCTATCCGTCCTCCCCGCCTGGAAAGACGTACGCTGACTCCGCACAAAGGTGAGACAGTCCTTGATGTCTACTCTGCTTCTCCACGTCTTACTGTGCCTGTGCGGATGTCTGCCTCTGCCTTCTCCTTCTCTACTGTGGCCTTCTTGGACTCTGGATCGGCAGGAAATTTTATTTTGGCCTCTCTCGTCAACAAGTTCAACATCCCAGTGACCAGTCTCGCCAGACCCCTTTACATCAATTGTGTAAACAATGAAAGATTGGACTGTACCATACGTTTCCGCACGGAGCCCCTTCTAATGAGCATCGGATCTCATCACGAGAGGATTGAACTTTTGGTCCTCCCCAATTGCACCTCGGAAATTCTCCTTGGACTTCCCTGGCTTCAACTTCATTCCCCAACCCTGGATTGGTCCACTGGGGAGATCAAGAGTTGGGGGCCCTCTTGTTCCAAGGACTGTCTAAGACCGGTTCCCAGTAACCCTTGCCGTGACTCTGTGGTTCCTCCAGTAACCGGTCTCCCTAAGGCCTATATGGACTTCGCGGATGTTTTCTGCAAAAAACAAGCTGAGACTCTACCTCCTCACAGGCCTTATGATTGTCCTATCGACCTCCTCCCGGGCACTACTCCACCCCGGGGCAGAATTTATCCTCTCTCTGCCCCAGAGACTCTTGCCATGTCTGAATACGTCCAGGAAAATTTAAAAAAGGGCTTTATCCGTAAATCCTCCTCTCCTGCCGGAGCCGGATTTTTCTTTGTGTCCAAAAAAGATGGCTCCCTACGTCCTTGCATTGACTACCGCGGTCTTAATAAAATCACGGTTAAGAACCGCTACCCCCTACCCCTCATCTCTGAACTCTTTGATCGCCTCCAAGGTGCCCACATCTTTACTAAACTGGACTTAAGAGGTGCCTATAACCTCATCCGCATCAGAGAGGGGGATGAGTGGAAAACGGCATTTAACACCAGAGATGGACACTTTGAGTATCTGGTCATGCCCTTTGGCCTGTGCAACGCCCCTGCTGTCTTCCAAGACTTTGTTAATGAAATTTTTCGTGATCTGTTATACTCCTGTGTTGTTGTATATCTGGACGATATCCTAATTTTTTCTGCCAATCTAGAAGAACACCGCCAGCATGTCCGTATGGTTCTTCAGAGACTTCGTGACAATCAACTCTATGCCAAAATTGAGAAATGTCTGTTTGAATGCCAATCTCTTCCTTTTCTAGGATATTTGGTCTCTGGCCAGGGACTACAAATGGATCCAGACAAACTCTCTGCCGTCTTAGATTGGCCACGCCCCTCCGGACTCCGTGCTATCCAACGCTTTTTGGGGTTCGCCAATTATTACAGGCAATTTATTCCACATTTTTCTACCATTGTGGCTCCTATCGTGGCTTTAACCAAAAAAAATGCCGATCCCAAGTCTTGGCCTCCTCAAGCGGAAGACGCCTTTAAACGACTCAAGTCTGCCTTTTCTTCGGCTCCCGTGCTCTCCAGACCTGACCCTTCCAAACCCTTCCTATTGGAGGTTGATGCCTCCTCAGTGGGAGCTGGAGCTGTTCTTCTACAAAAAAATTCTTCCGGGCATGCTGTCACTTGTGGTTTTTTTTCTAGGACCTTCTCTCCGGCGGAGAGGAACTACTCCATCGGGGATCGAGAGCTTCTAGCCATTAAATTAGCACTTGAGGAATGGAGGCATCTGCTGGAGGGATCAAGATTTCCAGTTATTATTTACACCGACCACAAGAACCTCTCCTACCTCCAGTCTGCCCAACGGCTGAATCCTCGCCAGGCCCGGTGGTCTCTGTTCTTTGCCCGATTTAATTTTGAGATTCACTTTCGTCCTGCCGATAAGAACATTAGGGCCGATGCTCTCTCTCGTTCCTCGGATGCCTCAGAAGTTGAACTCTCTCCGCAACACATCATTCCACCTGACTGCCTGATCTCCACTTCTCCAGCCTCCATCAGGCAAACTCCTCCAGGAAAGACCTTTGTTTCTCCACGCCAACGCCTCGGAATCCTCAAATGGGGTCACTCCTCCCATCTCGCAGGTCATGTGGGCATCAAGAAATCTGTGCAACTCATCTCCCGCTTCTATTGGTGGCCGACTCTGGAGACGGATGTTGTGGACTTTGTGCGAGCCTGCACTATCTGTGCCCGGGATAAGACTCCTCGCCAGAAGCCCGCTGGTTTTCTTCATCCCCTGCCTGTTCCCGAACAGCCTTGGTCTCTGATTGGTATGGATTTTATTACTGATTTACCCCCTTCCCGTGGCAACACTGTTATTTGGGTGGTCGTTGATCGATTCTCCAAAATGGCACATTTCATCCCTCTTCCTGGTCTTCCTTCAGCGCCTCAGTTGGCTAAACAATTTTTTGTACACATTTTTCGTCTTCACGGGTTGCCTACGCAGATCGTCTCGGATAGAGGCGTCCAATTCGTGTCTAAATTCTGGAGGGCTCTCTGTAAACAACTCAAGATTAAATTAAATTTTTCTTCTGCATATCATCCCCAGTCCAATGGACAAGTAGAAAGAATTAACCAGGTCTTGGGTGATTATTTGCGACATTTTGTTTCCTCCCGCCAGGATGACTGGGCAGATCTCCTTCCATGGGCCGAATTCTCGTATAACTTCAGAGTCTCTGAATCTTCCTCCAAATCCCCATTTTTCGTGGTGTACGGCCGTCACCCTCTTCCCCCCCTCCCTACCCCCTTGCCCTCTGGTCTGCCCGCTGTGGATGAAATTTCTCGTGACCTTTCCATCATATGGAGAGAGACCCAAAATTCTCTCTTACAGGCTTCATCACGCATGAAGAAGTTCGCGGATAAGAAAAGAAGAGCTCCTCCCATTTTTTCCCCTGGAGACAAGGTATGGCTCTCCGCTAAATATGTCCGCTTCCGTGTCCCTAGCTACAAGTTGGGACCACGCTATCTTGGTCCTTTCAAAATTTTGTGTCAAATTAATCCTGTCTCTTACAAACTTCTTCTTCCTCCTTCTCTTCGTATCCCTAATGCCTTTCACGTTTCTCTTCTTAAACCACTCATCCTCAACCGTTTTTCTCCCAAATCTGTTCCTCCCACTCCTGTTTCCGGCTCCTCGGACATCTTCTCTGTCAAAGAGATTTTAGCTTCTAAAAAGGTCAGAGGGAAAACTTTTTTTTTAGTGGACTGGGAGGGTTGTGGTCCTGAAGAGAGATCCTGGGAACCTGAGGACAACATCCTAGACAAAAGTCTGCTCCTCAGGTTCTCAGGCTCTAAGAAGAGGGGGAGACCCAAGGGGGGGGGTACTGTTACGCCGAGCGCTCCGGGTCCCCGCTCCTCCCCGGAGCGCTCGCTACACTCTCCCCGCTGCAGCGCTCCGGTCAGATCCACTGACCCGGGGCGCTGCGATTCCGCTTCCAGCCGGGATGCGATTCGCGATGCGGGTAGCACCCGCTCGCGATGCGCACCCCGGCTCCCGTACCTGACTCGCTCTCCCTCGGTCCTGTCCCGGCGCGCGCGGCCCCGCTCCCTAGGGCGCGCGCGCGCCGGGTCTTTGCGATTTAAAGGGCCACTGCGCCGCTGATTGGCGCAGTGATTCCAATTAGTGTCTTCACCTGTGCACTTCCCTATATCACCTCACTTCCCCTGCACTCCCTTGCCGGATCTTGTTGCCATTGTGCCAGTGAAAGCGTTTCCTTGTGTGTTCCTAGCCTGTGTTCCAGACCTCCTGCCGTTGCCCCTGACTACGATCCTTGCTGCCTGCCCCGACCTTCTGCTACGTCCGACCTTGCTTCTGTCTACTCCCTTGTACCGCGCCTATCTTCAGCAGCCAGAGAGGTGAGCCGTTGCTAGTGGATACGACCTGGTCACTACCGCCGCAGCAAGACCATCCCGCTTTGCGGCGGGCTCTGGTGAATACCAGTAGTGACTTAGAACCGATCCACTAGCACGGTCCACGCCAATCCCTCTCTGGCACAGAGGATCCACTACCTGCCAGCCGGCATCGTGACAGGAAGCATTACATTTTGTGTGCCATATTAGTGTTCCTGAACTCCAGCCTGTTACCTGACCTTGCTCCTTTGCCTCCTGACTTTGTGCCTATGACCCCGACCACGCTCATTTGCCACCTGCCCTCAGACCTGTGCTTCGTCCTGACTACACTTACCATCTGTGCCAAGTTCCATCTGGGCAACCTGTGTGGACGGATTGTACCAGGGGTAGCGACCTGGGAGCCGCCTGCCGCTGCAAGTCCATCCCGCTTTGGGAAAACCAGCAGCACCTTAGCCTCCCTGGTACGGTTCAACCACTGTTCACACAGGTCAGCGGATCCACTACTAAACTATCACGGTAAGACCATTACAATAAGATCCGGCAACATGATGGGGAGGTGCCGGATTAATATAGGGTCCGCCCAGCAGGCGACCAATTATGGGCGTACTGGTCCTTTAAATCTAGCAACGTCAGCGCGCGCCCTAAGGGCAGGGAATGCACGCGCTGGCGAAGCAGAGAAGCAGAAGGACCGGGGACAGCAGGAGGTGAGGAGACACCCGGGACTCGCATGCGTGCCCGTCCTGCATAGCGAGCCTTGGAGCCACCGCAGGCACTAGACGGGGGGAGCTCATGGCTGGACAGAATGTCCAGAATGTTGCCCCTAGCAATGCCAAGAACACGCGTGCGGGAACACGGGACCAAGCATGACAGGGGATGAATGAATGGCCGAGCGCTGCCCCTAACAGTACCGGCATGGAACCAGCACAGGTTCCTCTGCCAAGTGTAGCCAACCTGTCTACAATTGTGGCTTGACAGTCTGCACGATTAGAACAGCAAGCACAGCAGATGTGGCATCTTTCTGCACTGGTGCAGCAACTCCTAGCTTCACAACAGCCTCAACCTCCGCCAGAAGAACCCCCCGCTGCTCCTGTTGCTTCAGTTCCCTCCAAAATTCGTCTGCCCTTGCCTACTAAATATGATGGTGATCCAAAGTTGTGCAGGGCCTTCATAACTCATGTACATGTTTCATGTACCTGGAACTCCAAACGGACCAGTTTCCTAATGAGAGTGCCAAAGTGGCATCTGACATCAGCCTTCTTTCTGGAAAAGCCTTGGCCTGGGCTACCCCACTGTGGGACGGCAATGGCCCATTGTCCTCTTATCTCCGGACTTTCCTTGCTGAATTCCGTAATGTATTTGAGGAACTGGTCCGGGCATCTTCTGTGGAGACTGCCTTACTGAATCTCTCTCAAGGAAATTCTTTGGTGGGAGAATACGCAGTACCATTCCGCACCTTGGCCTCCAAACTGGCCTGGAACAATGAGGCTTTGTGCACTACTTTTAAAAAGGGTCTCTCAAGTAGGATCAAGGACACCTTAGCGGCTCGAGATCTTTCATCCTCCCTGACAGATCTCATTAATCTTGCCACCCAAACTGACGTGAGGTTCACGGAGAGACAAGAGGAGCTTCGTCGTGAGAGTGAACCACTCCGGTAAAGGCGATTCCCCCGTTTGGCTCCCTTCTTTCAACGTCCTCTACAACTCTCTCCTACTCCACCAGCTGAAGATCCCATGCAGGTGGACCGCATTAGATTTTCCTCACAAGAAAGAACCCGACGACGCAATGAGAACTTATGCCTTTACTGTGCCAGTCCTGAAAACTTCGTTAAAGAGTGTACTCTTCATCCTCAGTGTCCGGGAAACGCTCGCACCTAGGGCACGTAGGAGAGGCGTCCCTGGGTGTAAATTGTACCTCTCCACATTTGACTAAGCCTGTTCTAGTTCATACTCCTACAAAGTCTTCATTCTTCGCTTCTGCCTTCCTGGATTCTGGTTCCACGGGAAACTTTTTTGACACTATCCTGGCCCAAAAGCATTGGTTGCTGGTGTCTCGGCTAGATAAGCCTCTGTATATCTCTCCAGTTAATGGAGAGAACTTGAGGGGTATGGTCCTTTACCGAACAGAACCTCTTACTATGCAAGTGGGAGTCTTGCATAAGGAAAAGATACAGTTCTTTGTGCTTCCACATTGTACTTCTGAACTCCTTCTAGGACTTCCTTGGCTTCAGCATCATTCCCCTCAATTTGATTGGAGTTCTGGAGAAGTTTATCATTGGGGAACTTATTGTCAAGGTCACTGTCTGAAGCCCATTCTGCCTAAAACTATTTCTTCACCACTCATTAAGTCGAGTATACCTGCCCCTAACCATGACTTTGCTGATGTATTCTGTGAAAAACAAGCAGAGACTCTTCCACCACATCGCCCTTATGATTGTCCCATTGATCTTCAACCAGGTACTACAAAACCCCGGGGAAGAATTCATACGCTGTCTGTTCCTGTGACTCAAACTATGGAAAAATATATTCAAGAAAACCTACTAAAGGGTTTTATCTGGAAATACACTTCTCCTGCCAGAGCTGGATTCTTCTTTGTTGGGAAAAAGGATGGTTCTCTTCGTCCTTGCATTAAATATCGGGGACTTAATAAAATTACAATAAAAAATCACTACCCTTTACCCTTGATCTCAGAACTCTTTGATCTGATTGAGCCAGAATCTTCACTAAATTAGACCTCCGAGGAGCATACAATTTAATTTGCATTTGTGAAGGTGAAGAATGGAAAGCGGCATTTAACACCCGGGAGTACCTAGCGATGCCATTCGGTCTCTGTAATGCCCCAGCAGTCTTCCAAGAATTTGTTAATGACATGTTCCATGATTTATTGCAAACTTGCGTGGTGGTCTATCTGGATGCTGCAGCTTTATATTATTTTAGCTTAATGTCGGAGTACCCCTTTAAGGACCAGTTAATTGCCTGTTTATGCCCTGAAACAGAACCTGGAGGTATCTTAAAAGAGTCCATAAGTATAAAAAAAAAAGCTCTTTTTAGGAGTTCCACAATGCTCAGGCCATTCAGTTGGATTTCTGCTATGGGTTTTCACTCCCTGACATGTTGTTGCCGCTGTTTCAAAAACATATTAACCCCTTATGGACCAAGCCCATTTTGACCTTAAAGGGGTACTCCGGCGCTAAGATATCTTATCCCCTATCCAAAGGATAGGGCATAAGATGCCTGATCGCGGGGGTCCCGCCGCTGGGGACCCCTGTGATCTTGCACGCAGCACCCCGTTATAATCAGTCCCCAGAGCATGTTCGCTCTAGGTCTGATTACTGGCGATCACGGGGTCGGAGCCTTGTGATGTCATGGCCCCGCCCCTGTGTGACATCATGCTCCGCCCCCTCAATGCAAGCCTATGGGAGGGGGCATGACGTGATCGCCAGTAATCAGACCTGGAGCGAACATGCTACGGGGACTGATTATAACGGGGTGCTGCGTGCAAGATCACGGGGGTATCCAACAGTGGGACCCCCGCGATCAGGCATCTTTTCCCTTATCCTTTAGATAGGGGATAAGATGTCTTAGCGCCGGAGTACCCCTTTAAGGACCAGAGCATTTTTTTGCACATCTGACCACTGTCCCTTTAAGCATTAATAACTCTGGGATGCTTTTGCTTTTGATTCCAAGATTGTTTTTTCGTGACATATTGTACTTTATCATAGTAGTAAATTTTAATTCTTGGTGAAAAATTCCCAAATTTCATGAAAATTTAGAAAATTTTAAATTTTTCTAACATTGAAGCTCTCTGCTTGTGAGGAAAATAGACATACCAAATAAATTATATATTGATTAACATATACAATATGTCTACTTTATGTCTGCATCATAAAGTTGACATGTTTTTACTTTTGGAAGACATCAGAGGGCTTTAAAGTTCAGCAGCAATTTTCTAATTTTTCAAAAAAAATTCAAAATCGGAATTTTTCAGGGACCAGTTCAGTTTTGAAGTGGATTTCAGGGGTCTTCATATTAGAAATACCCCATAAATGACCCCATTATAATAAAAAAAAACTGCACGGCTCAAAGTATACAAAATTATATTCAGAATGTTTGTTAGCCCTTTAGGTATTTCACAGGAATAGCAGCAAAGAGAAAAATCAAAATCTAAATTTTTTACACTCACATGTTCTTGTAGACCCAGTTTTTGAATTTTTACAAGGAGTAAAAGGAGAAAATGCCCCCCAAAATGTGTAACCTAATTTCTCTCGAGTAAGGAAATACCCCATATGTGAACGTAAAGTGCTCTGTGGGTGCACTAGAGGGCTCAAAAGTGAAGGAGCGTCAATGGGATTGAGTGAATTATGCTGAAATGGTTTTTAGGGGGCATGTCACATTTAGGAAGCCCCTATAGTGCCAGAACAGCAAAAAAAAAAACACATGGCATACTATTTTGTAAACTACACCCCTCAAGGCACATAACAAGGGGTACGGTGAGCCTTAACACCCCACAGGTGTTTGACGACTTTTCATTAAAGTCGGATGTGTAAATAAAATAAAAAAATCTTTCACTAAAATGCAGTTTTTCCCCCAAATTTACCATTTTACAAGAGGTAATAGGAGGAAATGCCCCCCAAAACTTGTAACCCCATTTCTTCTGAGTATGGAAATACCCCATATGTGGACATCAAGTGCTCTGCTCGTGCACTACAATGCTCAGAAGAGAAGGAGCCACATTTGGCTTCTTGAAAGCAAATTTTGCTGAAATGGTTTTTGGGGGGCATGTTGCATTTAGGAAACCCCACGTAACAAGGGGTACAGTGAGCCTTAACACCCCACAGGTGTTTGACAACTTTTCATTAAAGTCAGATGTGTAAATGAAGAAAAAAAAATTTCCACTAAAATGCAGTTTTTCCCCAAATTTAACATTTTTACAAGAGGAAATAGGAGAAATGCCCCCAAAATTTGTAACCCCATCTCTTCTGAGTATGGAAATACCCCATGTGTGGATGTAAAGTGCTCTGCAGGCGAACTATAATGCTCAGAAAGAAGAAGCACCACTGAGCTTTTGGAGAGTGAATTTGTTTGGAATGGAAGTCGGGGGCCATGTGCATTTACAAAGCCCCTGTGCTACCAGAACAGTGCCCCCCCCCCCCCCAAACACACACACACGTGACCCCACTGGTGTTTGACAGACTTTTGAAATTTTTCATTTTCACGGACGACTGTTCCAAAAATCTGTCACACACCTGTGGGGTGTAAATGCTCACTACACCTCTTATTACATTCTGTGAGGGGTGTAGTTTCCAAAATGGGGTCACATGTGGGGGGGGGGGGGGGTTCCACCGTTCTGGCACCATGGGGGCTTTGTAAACGCACATGGCCTTCAATTCCAGCCAAATTCTTTCTCCAAAAGCCCAATGGCACTCCTCCTCTTCTGAGCATTGTAGTTTGCCAGCAGAGCACTTTACATCCACATATGGGTTATTTCCTTACTCAGAAGAAATGGTGTTACAAATTTTGGGGGGCTTTTTCCTATTACCCCTTGTGAAAATGAAGAGTTTGGGATAACATAAGCATTTTAGTGAAAAAATTAAATGTATGTCCAATTTTATGAAAATTCTTCAAACACCTGTGGGTAGTTAAGGCTCACTATAACCCATGTTACGTTCCTTATGGGGTGTAGTTTCCAAAATTGTTTTTTTTGTGTGTGTGTTTATGTCAGAACCGCTGTAACAATCAGCCACCCCTGTGCAAATTTAGGCCTCAGATGTGCGTAGTGTGCTCTCACTCCTGAGCCTTGCTGAGCGTTTGCAGAGCATTTTACATCCACATATGGGGTATTTCCGTACTCAGGAGAAATTGCGTTACAAATTTTGGGGGTCTTTTTTTCCTTTTACCTCTTGTGAAAATGAAAACTATGGGGCAACGCCAGCAAGTTAGTGTGAAAAATAAAAAAATTTTACAATTAAATGCTGGAGTAGACCCCATTTTTACCTTTTCATAAGGGGTAAAAGGAGAAAAAGCCCCCCAAAATTTTTTAGGCAATTTCTCCCGAGTACAGAAATACCCCATATTTGGCCCTATACTGTTGCCTTGAAATAAGACAGGGCTCCGAAGTGAGAGAGCACCATGCATATTTGAGGACTAAATTAGGGGTATTCTACGGCAGTGATTCCCAAACAGGGCGCCTCCAGCTGTTGCAAAACTCCCAGCATGCCTGGACAGTCAATGGCTGTCTGGCAATACTAGGTGTTGTTTTTTTTTTTGCAACAACTGGAGGCTCCGTTTTGGAAACACTGCCGTACCAGATGTTTTTCATTTTTATTGGGGGGGTGGGGGGGGGGGGGCTGTGTAGGGGTATGTGTATATGTAGTGTTTTACCCTTTATTTTGTGTAGTGTAGTGTTTTTAGGGTACACTCACACAGGCGGGGGTTCACAGCGTGTTTCCCACTAGGAGTTTGAGCTGCAGTGGAAAATTTGCTGTATCTCAAACTTGCAGTGAGAAACTCTCTGTAAACCCCCACTACATTCACATGAGGGAAGGAGCAAACCTCCAGCTGTTGCAAAACTACAACTCTCAGAATGCAGTGACAGCAGAAGGGCATGCTGGGACTTGTAGTCATGCAACAGCTGGAGGCATACTACCACAACTTCCAGCATGCCCTTTCGCTGTCCATGCATGCTGGGGGTTGTAGTTATGCAACAGCTGGAGGCACACTGGTTGCAAAACACTGAGAGTTTGTTACTTAACTCAGTGTTTCCCAACCCGTATGCTTCCAGCTGTTCCAAAACTACAACTCCCAGCATGCATGGCCTGTCAGTGCATGCTGGGAGTTATAGTTTTGCAACAGGTGGAGGCACACAGACAATGTTTCCCAACTAGTGTGCCTCCAGTTGTTGCAAAACTACAACTCCCAGCATGTTCAGACAGCCGAAGGGCATGCTGGGAGTTGTAGTTTTGCAACAACTGGAGGAGAACAGTTTGGAGACCACTGTTTAGTAGTCTCCAAACTGTAGCCCTCCAGATGTTGCCAAACTTCAACTCCAAGCATGCCCAGACTGCCCAGGCATGCTGGGAGTTGTAGTTCGGCAACATCTGAAGGGCCAGATATTACAGAACAACAACTCCCAGCATGCCTGGACTGTCTGGGGGGCTCCCAGGTTAATTTCCCATATAATAGAAGCCCACGGAGGAAGTCACGAATCTTTAAGATTCGCAGGAATAGAAAAAGTTGCTGCACGACCAGGACTTAGATCCGATAAAAACCTCCTTAGAAGAGAGACGCACTGGATAATTGCTACTGATGCAACAGGAGTCCTAGGACTTAATGACAAAGTTGACTTCTCTGTTTGCTTCTAAGAAGGTTTTAGCGGTACCAGTTGTATCAGTCTGAATAACGAGCTAGATCGATGTAGGAGCAAGCTTGATAAAGCAACCTCCCCTCCTTCTTTTAACGTCACAAGGTGTGTCTATTGGTGATAGGTCCAATTACTTTACTCACCTGTATAAGAAGATGACATGTTCCGGTGTAGAGTCAGGCCCGTCGAAGCCCTACTAAGTGCGAAACATCGGTGTCGCCTCTCTGTGGTACCCCCCTATGTTACCATCCGCCGTCTTCCGTAGAACTGTACTATGGCTGTGAGTATGTGCAATAAAATCTGCTGAATTGGAAACCCGGTGAATGCCGACCTTTCATTCTTCTCCTTTATGCACTTAAGTTATATCCTACGTGAGTCTGAGCACCACTGAATCCTCTCCCCGCAACAGCGACTTAGTGTCCATCAGTTTCCAGGTACAGAAGTAAGCAGTGCCGAACATCTTTCACATACTTTTGTAATATACAAATCTGTTTAACGCTCTGGCACCAGTAGATTTGAAAAAAAATAAATAAATGCTTTCCACCCGAGTACCCCTTTAGTGCAATCTTCGTGATAACTTCATTGTGCAGCATAGGCTTTACTTAGAACACAGTATTATTGATCATATTGATCATTATTGATATTATTGATCGGTGCCTTTAAAAAAAATCAGATTGAACCAAAATTCTTCATTTATATATTTTCTAATACCTATTATTATAGCAGTCAAAGCAAAATATGTCATGCACAGCTTTAAAGGGGTTATCCAGGAAAAACTTTTTTTTATATATCAGCTGGCTCCAGAAAGTTAAACAGATTTGTAAATTACTTCTATTAAAAAATCTTAATCCTTTCAGTACTTATGAGCTTCTGAAGTTAAGGTTGTTCTTTTCTGTCTGAGTGCTCTCTGATGACACGTGTCTCGGGAACCACCCAGTTTAGAAGCAAATCCCCATAGAAAACCTCTTCTAAACTGGGCGGTTCCCGAGACAGGTGTCATCAGAGAGCACTTAGACAGAAAAGAACAACCTTAACTTCAGAAGCTCATAAGTACTGAAAGGATTAAGATTTTTTAATAGAAGTAAATGACAAATCTGTTTAACTTTCTGGAGCCAGCTAATATATAAAAAAAAAAAAGTTTTTTTTCCCTAGATAACCCCTTTAAGTATCCTCTACTGACTGTATGCTAGCTGCCTGCAGTTACCAATATATTGCACAAAATGTATTATTATAGTATAAGCAGTATATGGTCCCTCTAGAGGTGACTGCAGGCAGACAGGATTTTATCATTGAGGTGTGGGATTTATTTATGTATATACTATACATGTACTGGACCTGCTCTGCAGATTCGCATTTTATAACAAATGCAGTTTAGGGAAAGTACAAGTAGTAAAAAGCATACAATAGCATTATAGTGGTTCAGTTAAGCTAATAGATTTGACTCTTGGAAAACTTCACTGTCAATCTCAGTATTTAATTATGAAAGGAATGTTTATAGATATGGTTAAACATTTAAGATGTGTGGGTCATGCAACAGGTCGAAGGAACATAAATAGATCTGTGCCCCTGAAAGACTTATGCCAGGACAAAGTGGTAACATACACTCATATTAACTATTTTCACCATACTATATCTTTATAATACCAGAATATAATACATTTGTGTATTATATGTACAATTGTGTAATATAATACAATTGTGCTCAATTGTACTCAGAGATGGACACATTGCTCCCTACACCAGTGAGAGCAATTCAAATAGGCACTTCATTTTTAACAAATATTTTCATACATCAATAGGGCAAGTTAATGCTTGAAACATTGTGATATATTTTATTAAATAAAAATGTCCTTTTCTCCATTTAGCAAGCAAAATTGCTCATTGAAGTATCATGTTACAGCCGTCCATAGAAATCTATGGAAAGGGAAGGGGGAAGAGGGAGAATGGCCAGAAAGAGACAATGTCAGATAGGGAGAGATAGAGAGAGGCTACTGCAGCTTGCAATGATTGTTTTATCTTGCCTCAGTACGGGATTCACAGCTTACACTGCTCAGTAGTGTTCTATAATGTCCTCCAGGCTGCTCATGAATTTTGGGTTGTGCTAGAGATATGGGGGAGCAAGATCCTCTCTTCTTTGTGGGAGACAGCATAGCAGTTAGTCTCTACCCATAAGTTCATGGACAACTGAAAATTAAAGCTTGATCCACCAGAAAGGAAACTGCTGAAAATGCCATATAGTAGTTATATTATGGCCAGAAATAGTGCTGCTCCTCATGTCCCCTGTCTGACTGTGCTCCAGCTCATCAATAGGCAGGTTGTGTTGTACATCCTATTCAGTGTCTTGCCATAGAATAAGATGAGCAGGCATAATGCTATTATAAAAAGTATGTTGGTAGGTAACTCTTTTAATATATATATTCTGCCACAACAATGCTTTCTTAAAGATGATGTATCACAAGAATGTGTCTGCAATGTCTGACCAGTGGAGTCCTGATTTTGTTACCTCCTCTAGCTACTCACTAGAATAAATGGCCAGTCTGTCCGTAGTCAATGGATATCTGGTTGCACAATATGTATTGTAGATGGATTATAACATTGACAACTGGATTTATAAGCACAAGTAGGGTTCAGTATTACAATTAGACATTTTCAGTATAAGCCAGATTGTGGACTATATTGAACATTGGCTGGACTATATAATGGCACATAGTATACCCACATAACACTATTATTTTACTGAGTAAGGCTGGGTTCACACTACGATTTGTAACTACGGTTACCATATACGGCTTGGAGGAGGGGGCGGGGCTTAATCGTGGTGCCCGCACTCAGCCGTATAGGGGAACCGTAGTTAATGTATGTCTATGAGCCGACCGGAGTGAACCGCAGCCTCCGGTTGGCTGCTTTTTCGGCCATATGCGGTTTCCCGATCGCAGGCAAAAACGTGGTCGACCACGTTTTTGCCTGCGGTCAGGAAACCGCATACGGCTGAAAAAGCAGCCGACCGGAGGCTGCGGTTCACTCCGGTTGGCTCATAGACATGCATTAACTACGGTTCCCGTATACGGCTGAGTGCAGGCGCCGCGATTAAGCCCCACCCCCCCTCCCAGCCGTATACAGGAACCGTAGTTACAAATCGTAGTGTGAACCCAGCCTAAAGGGGATTTTCCCCTAAAACACTACAATGTACTTGATTTCATTGAGCAGCCTGTAGTCATTGCTTTATAAGACAGAGAAGCTTCCCTGAACTGATATATGTTCCCGGAGGGTGAGTGTGTGCTGACTCATCTCTCTGCTGCACAGACGCCAGTGCTAAATGACTCTGACCCTTATAACATTTTTGTTAATCATCCTAAACACTTAACCCTTTGGGATTCTGCTTAAATACAACATCTTGGGTTAAACTACAGTAATGTTAAGTTCTTTAAATTGTAGTAGTAAGATATCTTAACATTAGTAATAAAGATACCACAGGGGTGGCCTTATCTATTCAGTCCTATGTGTAAGTCACGTTCATTCGTAGACTATGGAGATTACATTTTTGTGGTTATTTTCTTACAACCCTTCTTCTACTGTTTTCAAGGTTATTGTGAATTTACGGACAAGTTCTGTACTCTGTATCCACCTGTTTACTTTAAATAAGTATAATGATAGGAATAATAATAGAAAAAAAAAAAGATACTACAGAAGTAATATAAGACCAGGAACCAGGTAACAATATAATATGTTGTTACTGGGGTATAAGAGGATCAGGAGTCGGGTAACTATAATAAAAAATGTATAATAAAATGTTACAGGGTAATAAGAAAATCAGGATCCGGGTTACTGTAATAAGATGTTATAGGGTAATAAGAGGATCAGGAGCCGAGTTACTGTAATAAGATGTTATAGGGTAATAAGAGGATCAGGAGCTGGGTTATTGTAATAAGATGTTATAGGGTAATAAGAGGATCAGGAGCCGGGTTACTGTAATAAGATGTTACAGGGTAATAAGAAAATCAGGAGCCGAGTTACTGTAATAAGATGTTATAGGGTAATAAGAGGATCAGGAGCCGGGTTACTGTAATAAGATGTTATAGGGTAATAAGAGGATCAGGAGCCGGGTTACTGTAATAAGATGTTATAGGGGTAATAAGAGGATCAGGAGCCGGGTTACTGTAATAAGATGTCATAGGGTAATAAGGGGATCAGGAGCCGAGTTACTGTAATAAATTGTAATAGGGTAATAAGAGGATCAGGATTCGGGTTACTATAATAAGATGTTATAGGGTAATAAGGGGATCAGGAGCCGAGTTACTGTAATAAATTGTAATAGGGTAATAAGAGGATCAGGATTCGGGTTACTATAATAAGATGTTATAGGGTAATAAGGGGATCAGGAGCCGGGTTACTGTAATAAATTGTTATAGGGTAATAAGAGGATCAGGAACCAGGTTACTGTAATAAGATGTTATAGGGTAATAAGAGGATCAGGAGCCGGGTTACTGTAATAAGATGCTATAGGGTAATAAGAGGATCAGGGGCCGGGTTCCTGTAATAAGAAGTTATAGGGTAATAAGAGGATCAGGAGCCGGGTTACTGTAATAAGATGTTATAGGGGTAATAAGAGGATCAGGAGCCGGGTTACTGTAATAAGATGTTATAGGGTAATAAGAGGATCAGGAGCCGGGTTACTGTAATAAGATGTTATAGGGTAATAAGAGGATCAGCAGCCGGGTTACTGTAATAAGATGTTATAGGGTAATAAGAGGATCAGGAGCCGGGTTACTGTAATAAGATGTTATAGGGTAATAAGAGGATCAGGAGCCGGGTTACTGTAATAAGATGTTATAGGGGTAATAAGAGGATCAGGAGGATCCCTTTCTTCCTTGCACCACTCACCTGCCCACCACTTATCTTGCCTCCCCTGACTGTATCTGCAAGGAATGGGACCCTCATGCATTCATTGTTCAGAAATGTGTTACAAAATGTCACTACTGGGTGTCCCGTTTATTGCACAGGGTTCCCATGTTTTAGTGGGCACTGTAGAAATCTTAAATGAAAAAAAATTACATTATAAAACCCAATTATTCATTATAAGTAAGGGTACTAACTGTTAGGATTCGGCAGGCTGGAGGTGGATCCCCTGTGTCAGCGAGGGATTGGCGTGGACCGTACCAGTGGACCGGTTCTAGGTTGCTACTGGTATTCACCAGAGCCTGCCGCAAAGCGGGATGGACTTGCTGCGGCGGTAGCAACCAGGTCGTGTCCACCGGCAACGGCTCAACCTCGCTGACTGCTGAGAAGGTGTGGGATAGAAGGACTAGACAGAGGCGAGGTCAGACGTAGCAGAAGGTCAGCGCAGGCGGCAAGGTTCGTAGTCAATGGTGATAGCAGAAGGTTTGGAAACACTGGTATGGCAAACACAGGAAACGCTTTCTCTAGGCACAAGGGCAACAAGATCCGGCAATACTGGGAAGGGGAAGTGAGGTTATATAGGCGTGGAGCAGGTGGGAGCTAATTAGACTGATTGGGCCAGGCACCAATCATTGGTGCACTGGCCCTTTAAATCTTAGAGCGCTGGCGCGCGCGCACCCTAAGGAGCGGAGCCGCGCGCGCCAGGACGTGACAGCCGGGGACCGGGACAAGTAAGTAGCTTGGGATGCGACTCGCGAGCGGGCGCGTCCTGCTATGCGAATCGCATCCCCGCCGGCAGCGTCAGTGCAGCGCTCCCGGTCAGCGGTTCTGACCTGGGCGCTGCAGAGAGGGGAACGCCGCGAGCGCTCCGGGGAGGAACAGGGACCCGGAGCGCTCGGCGTAACACTAACAAGACAAACACAATCTTTAATGCTACATCCTAAAAAGAGATGAAGGTGCTTGTAACTTAGAAAGAAAACATGATTAGCTTTATGTGTGCTTTGGTCCCTTACTGTTCCACCATCTTCATGACAATATTTGGTACATGTTTTCTGTGTGTGTTTTAATGAATATTAAATAATCCTAACATTGTATAGTAATTATACATAATGTCTGCCTGCAGAATTATTGCATCTACTGGGCCAGAGTTTGATCTGCGGACCCTCCGAGCTGTTCGTGTGCTGAGACCCCTGAAACTCGTGTCTGGAATTCCAAGTACGTCAATTCCAATTTTTTTTTTTTTTTGCATGTGTCCGTTGTGTTTTATCTAAATCCTGAAGTCTCTATCGACCTGCTGTTGCTTTGTTACAATGGATTGTATACCTGCCAACAGCCTCATCTTTTAGTATATAGCCCTGCAAACTAAAACTTAAGGGGGCAGAACTAAATTTGAATGGATAAAGTGGAGCATAAAATGTCCCAAAATATGGAATATAAAGAACTGAGTGGGATGTGACTATAAAAAAAATTTAAATTGTTTGTGGTAAATGGTACAAACATAGATGTTTTTTTTTTACTTTGTTTAAAAAATGTTTAGCAATACAATAGTGAGATATTTCCAGTTCATAGCCCAGGAATCATCATCACTGTCCTTTTCCTGATAAGTTTTTCAATTGCAAAAGTATATGACCATTCTATTTGCTTTTGATGCATGGAGTTGTTGAATACGATATCTGATGGCTCTCTATTTTCTTTGATATTGCATGAAAAGTATTTACATGAAATGTAGGGCCCAGCACTGGACTTTAGGGGCATAATTAGGAAACATTGGCACGTACCCTGAATTATTTACATATACAACTGGAGCAAGAAGGTGATTATTTGGCCCAGGAGAAGTCATGTCTAGCTATGCCTCTGCCAAACCGCACTTTCCACCAATGCCGATCAAGAGGTGTTCTTTTACACTACAGACTGCACTTTACTTTTCTAGGATCTGCAGCCTGTGTGATTTTTTTTATAGCCACTGCAGTTTAGGCAATGCAGGGTGGATGGGTCTGAGCAGTAGCACCTTATATCCCCCACAGTATATATCCTGATTCCTGGCAAAACATATACTGGGAGAAGCAGGTGACTCATCTTTGGCACTTATTCTTCATTCATCAGTTTAATAATTGGTACTGGAAGGTATGAGCATGTATTGATCTCACGTCTTATTATGCCATATCTCATACTTTACATTATCAGCATTCATCTTATTAATAGCTAGTTAGTATGAACATATGACAGACGCTCTGCTCTGTAGACCTCCCACTTTCCTAAGTGAAGCATTGCCAGCCCTCCTGTGACTGGACCATTCCTGTCGTTGATGCAGAACCTGCCATCCAGGAAATGTGTCACCTCACGGACATTTGCCAGATGACCACATTCATAGTTAGTCATCGTAAACAGGGTTTAACCCTTTTTTTTTTAAATCCAAATCGGTGATATTCATAAAGCCTGTGGCGAGGTGGGTTCATCGGATTATCTCCGTCACTTTTCATGTGATGAACCTACATAAAATATACCAGTGGCTGGAAAAACAACAGCTATATGCATAAAATAAATGTACTGAGGTGTTATGATAGTCACTCCAACCCTCACACTCTTGGTGCACATGTGAGATAAATTGGACTGTTTAAGAAAATCCATTTAGAGGGTTTTGTAAGATAATCAGGCATTTAAAGGGTTGTCCAGTTTAGAATAGCCATTTACATATACACATTTAGAGACTTGTAAGTTACTAGAGGGTATTTCGGGATTGCAGTTCTGACTTCTTTTAGATTAAAAGAAAAAGCATATTCACTTCTATACCTATTAACACGTCAGTGGATGTGGTGACCAGAATTATAGGCTCCATTCTTTATATTATTCTAGGCATTCTTGTTACCAATTTTCTTCTCGTATAGCACATGGTTTCTCAGGTGTATGTTTAAAAAAATTTTGTTAAATGGAATACATATTTATTAATATGCTGTCAGAATTTTGCTTAGTCTAACAGCGGTTTTGTCATCTGCAGGTTTACAAGTGGTCCTGAAGTCTATAATGAAAGCCATGATTCCTCTTCTCCAGATTGGTTTGCTCTTGTTCTTTGCTATTCTCATCTTTGCTATCATTGGACTTGACTTCTACATAGGCAAATTCCATAATTCTTGCTATGAACCGTATGGAGGTGAGACTGGTCCCATCCTGCTGTCTTTTAGATCTATGACCTACTTCTTTTTCTCAGTTTGGGCAGATGGAGATGCTTCTCTTTGGATTTGGCACTATAAAGCTGCTTCTTTACACCATGATGTTTTTAGATTTTGTAAAGGTCAATTTCTTAATATATCTTTAAAGGGGTCAGATTTTTTATTTTTCTGATCTAGTCTAATCCAAATTCTCTGCGAGAGATAGGCCAAGATTTATCTGTCTAAAACAAATATTGTGTGATTTGCCCATAACAACCAATCACAGCTCAGCTTTAACCAGAACAATTTAAGAAATAAAAGCTGAACTTTGGTTGCTATAGGCAAATCACACAGTCATTAATCAGATAGACTGATAATTTTGGGCCAAAGAGTTAAAAATAATATTGCACCTACAAAAAAGTTGACTATACATTATGTCACTACACTTGTGACTATATATGGCTACTTGAAGTGATGTAATTTATACTTTACCATGTCATGATTGATGTGATAGTTCTTTTCGCCTATTTATTTCAAGGTAATTATAAATTATAGTAGCAAATGTTCTTTAGGGGTTCAGTTTTCATGTTAGCCTACCTTACATGATCCATGTTCAGTATTTTCTTTTTGGTGTGTTTTCATCCTGGGATATGTGGGAAGTATTTTTAAGTTCCCTAGCACATGATAACATACATACTTATCATATATATGGCCAAATTTAAATTACATGCATTTTATAAACCTGATGACTGGTGCTGCAAGGTAAAATATGAGCTGTGTGGATAATCTTCAGCAGGCAGACTGGCTCAGCTTGCAGGTACACAGCCCAGGCTTTCTCTTTTGCTCTCCTGCACACAGCACATGCTAAGCCCCTCCCCCACTTCTTGTGTTCTGTTTTGATCAAGCGGTTACTAGAAAAAGATATCCCGTGAAAGGCAGTGGACAGCAGATTGTAGGGAAAAGATAAAATCTAGTGGCCAAGATTTTAGAGCTGTTTTTCTAAAGTAATGAGTATTTTTTGTCAAATGAAGTGACTTACAAATAAGTTAGGAATCATATCAACTATAAAATTTGGGAAAATTGTTCAAAATTACTAACCATTTGTATCATATGTATGCATATATATATATATATATATATATATATATATATATATATATATGTGTGTGTGTGTGTGTGTGTGTGTGTGTTTTAATGCTTTCCCTGTCCTTCTGTAGATGAAATACAGGTGGAGGGCCTCTGCGGCAATGATTCATCATCACGGAAATGCCCCCCTGGCACAGTATGTTATGCCAAATGGGAGGGACCCAATAATGGCATCACACAGTTTGACAACATCCTGTTTGCTGTGCTCACTGTATTTCAATGTATAACTATGGAGGGGTGGACAGAAATTTTGTATCATGTAAGTATATAAATGAATATTACCAAAAATGTTATCAAATGTAGCAACATCAACAAATGCAAAAATGAATTGCATCCCCAAAATTACAAGTTCTATTTTATTACAGGCATTGATGCTTGTAGCAATGCCGGCAGGGTTGCTCATATAGCCTGTGTTCGCGCATTCATACTCTTGGGTCTGAGAGCTGGACTACAGCTAGCTTGGCTGACAGCTGGTGCTGAAAAGGCACGATGAATAGCTGCACATACGTGAGAGCTTAATGAGTATGAATTCTGCAGAGTCAGGGTAAAGAGGGAAGAATGGTGAGGGACAGAGACGCAGAGGGCTAGATACAGACAGAACATTGTGGAAAATCTGCAGAATGAGGGCATGCTGGCTTCTGAAAATAGCTTTAACCATTTTGTAACAGCTATAACCAAAATGGGAAAAGATGGAAACTGAAATAATGGAAATAGAAAAAAAATAGCCAAGAATGTAGCTAATAAGAGTTAGCATGAATAAATGGGATGTAGGATTGGGTATGAATCGGGAGAGATGGATGAAGAATAGAGTATGAATGGGTGGAGAGGCATGTAGGAATAGGTATAAATGGAGAGAGATGAATAAAGCAGAGAGTATGAATGGGTAGAAACATTGGGAGGAGACAGTTTGAAAGGATACAAATTGAATAGAATAGTGTATAACTGTATAAAGAGAAATGGAGACATTATGAATGGGAACATGTGGGTAGAGAAGTATGAATGACCAGTAAAGGATCTTAAAGGGAGTATAAATATGTGGATATATATGTAGGAGAGAGTATGAATGTTCTGGAATGGATATAAAAGAAAAAAATTATGTTCTGAGATGGATATAGGAGAGAGTATGAATGCTCTGAGAGGGATATAAGAGAGAGTATGAATGTTCTGAAAGGGATATAGGAGAGAGTGTGAATGTTCTGAGAGGGATATAGGAGAGAGTATGAATGCTTTGAGAGGGATATAGGAGAGAGTATGAATGTTCTGAGGGGGATATTGGAGAGAGTATGAATGTTCTAAGATGGATATATAGGAGAGAGTATGAATGTTCTGAGAGGGATATAGGAGAGAGTATGAATGCTCTGAGAAGGATATAGGAGAGAGTATGAATGTTCTGCGAGGGATATAGGAGAAAGTATGAATGTTCTGAGAGGGATATAGGAAAGTATGAATGTTCTGAGAGGGATATAGGAGAGAGTATGAATGCTCTGAGGATATAGGAGAGAGTATGAATGTTCTGAGATGGATATATAGGAGAGAGTATGAATGTTCTGAGAGGGATATAGGAGAGAGTATGAATGCTCTGAGAGGGATATAGGAGAAAGTATGAATGCTCTGAGAAGGATATAGGAGAGTGTATGAATGTTCTGAGAGGGATATAGGAGAAAGTATGAATGTTCTGAGAGGGATATAGGAAAGTATGAATGTTCTGAGAGGGATATAGGAAAGTATGAATGTTCTGAGATGGACAGAGGAGAGAATATGAATTTTCTGAGATAAATAGAGGAAAGAGTATGAAAATATGAATGAACAAAATTGAAAGAATATGAATGTTCTAAGGCTACGTTTCCATACATTTTTTTTTTTTTAAACTGACACTGCAGTATTTGAGCCAAAGTCAGAAGAGGTCCCATTAAGAAGAAGAAGTCCTTCTTTTATGTTTCCCTTTCCTTTTGAATACACTTCTGGCTTTGGCTCATAAACTGCAGTGGCAGTGTTCCAAAAAATGCCTGAAGAAAACCCTCGCTTAAGATAGATAGAGGAGAAAACACTTATAAACAGCAACTATTTCCAGGTATCGTTGGTCATTTCAGGAGTTCCGCCATTATTTTCTACCACTGACAGTACATCTAATACAGTGGTCTCTAAACTGGGGACCTCATGATGCTGCAAAATGACAACTCCCAGAGAGATACTGGGAGATGTAGTTTTGCAATTGTTGGAGGTCCACAGTTTGGAAACCCCCGATCTAATAGATGTTGTATCTAATGAAAATGTTTTATGGTGAAATCTAGATAATAGCCTAGCTTTGTATCATAACACTGCAGGGGGATACAACACATAAAATGGAATGGTACCTGTAATATCTACTACTGCTTTCAGGCAAATGTAACCAAAAGTCAGAGAGATACAGTTACAAAAAAATACAATGGGCTGGGGCATCAGGGCCCTTGAAGACAAAGAAGAGAGTGATAAGATGTTACAACTCCCATTGATTTTCTATATACTGTAAGCTAATGCCTGTGTGAGTGACAATGTGTGTGACTCGGGCAGAGCAGTGGTCTCCTCTTTGCTCAAGGGCAGTATGATGATAGAAAGGAAAGTGACTCCCCTCCCCCTCCTCCCCATTCTCTGACAGGAGAACCGCTCTCTTTCTTAGGATGCTTTCTCTTTCCAGTTATATTTTTAGAATCAAGAAATGGGCACAGGAACCTTTCACTGCACACGTAGATGAGTGCGCCACCCCCATCTCCCTGCAGGGACATGAGCGAGGGAGGGGGTGACCCTCCCAGTGCTTGAAACCTGCAGAGGACTTCCATTCAGCACTATAAATGTCATGTATGCTGCATTACAGCATCCCAATATTGTATTATTCTATTTAACTATCACTGATCTGTTATTACATAACCTCTCATGCTGTAACTGTTCTGTATCTATCGATCTGTTATTACACGACCTCTCAACTATCCTGTATCCTATAACTATCCTGTATCATTTACAGATCTGCTGTTGCTCGACCCCTTTATTCTATATCTGACCTTCATCTACCACTGATCTATTATTATCTGACCACTTCACCCAATAACTGTCCTATACAGTATTTATCACTGATTGGTTATTATGTGGCCCTTCATTGTATCGGCCCTATATCTATCTGTGGGATATGACCCCATATCTTATAACTCTCCTGTATCTATTATCCAGCTAATATTACATGACCCTTCATCTTATAACTGCCCTGTATCTATAACTGATCTTTTATTACATGACCCCTCCTCCCCATATCTTTCTGTATCTATCATCCTACATATGGCTGTCCTGTATCTATCAGAGTTTTTACATGACCCCTATTATCTCTACCAGCCCTGTGTTTATCATTATTTTATTACATGACCCCTCATCCCATAACTGCCCTGTATGTCTTACTGATCCATTATTACATGACACCTACACCCCATTACATTTCTGTAGTATTATCTAAGAGGCATTGTTTTTCCTTAAAGGGGTACTCCGGAGAACTGAAACTTATCCCTTATCCACAGGAGAGGGGATAAGGGTCTGTTCGCATAGGGTCTGACCCCCTTGATCTCCTAAATGGGCCCTGCTACCTAACCATCCTCATCACACTCTGGCTCCCACTCTCAGAGACAAGTGCAAGTGATGACCTGCTCAGGCAATAGGCTCATACAAGACCCCTATCTCAGCCAGTGATTAGCTGAGTGGGCTGTCACTTGCACTCGTCTCAGATGGTGGGGGCTGAAGTTCCCTGGGGATGGGTAAGTAGTGGGGGCTCGTACAGGAGATCCCAGGAGTTCCTAGCAGTCAGACCCCCTCAATCTGACACTTATCCTCTCTCCTGTGGATAGGGGACACTTTTCTGTTTCCCTGTATATTCCTTTAAGGAGTATCATAAAGCTCTCAAGCAACCTTTTCATGAGGCTTTAAGTCAGTGTTTCACAAAAGCTAGGAAACAAACTGGTAATGTATGTCAAGCCAGAGATTGTGCTAGATGGAAAAAAAATTAAAATCTGCAAACCCCGAAACAGTTGTCTGCAGATGGGACTCCTTCCATCTTCCAACTTCCATCTCCATCTTGCCATACATTCCCGATCAGTTTCCAAGACTCCTTGTTGAAGTAAAGCACAGACTTGAAGGGAACGCCTCCTAAAAATGTGATGAAGGAGCTGTTTCACAAATCCTTTATTTCCTGTATCTATCACTGAGCTAATATGACATGACCCCTTATCTTATAACTGTCCAGTATCTATTATTGAGCTAATATTACATGACCCCTTATCTTATAACTGTCCTGTATCTATTATTGAGCTAATATTACATGACCCCTTATCTTATAACTGTTTGTATCTATTATTGAGCTAATATTACAAGACCTCTTATCTTATTACTGCCCTGTATCTATTATTAAGGTATTATATGACCCCTTTTCTTTTATTATAGAGCCACTATTACATGACTCCTTATTCTATAACTGTGCTGTATTTACCATCCTACATATGACTGTCCTGTATCTATCGCAACATTTTTACATGACTCCTATTTCACAGCTGTGTTCTTCAGTATTTTATTACATGACTCCTTATCCCACAACTGTCCTGTATCTATCACTGATCCATTATTACATTACCCCTCCCCACCCTTTAACTCCTGTTTTTATTACTGCACTAATATTCCATGACCCCACTCCTATAAATGTCCTGTATCTATCAATGATATGTCATTACATGACCCCTATTCCTATAATTACCCTATATCCAATACTGATCAGTTATTACATCTTATTGTAATGTGTAGGTTCCATTTATCCATTATTGATCTATTATTACCACCTTTATTTAATAACTGACCTCTACAGGACCCCACATCCTATAACTGTATTGTAATCATTACTGACCTGTTATTACTCATCATCCTATGGCTGTCTTGTATCTTTCAGTGAGCTATTACATGACTCCTCATCCTGTATCTATCACTGATGTTATTACATGCCCCCTTATCCTGTAACGACCCTGCATAATCTATTATTATATGCCCTCTCATTATACAACTGCCCCGTATCGATCAATGATGTATTATGACCCCTATTCCTACATCTGCCCTGTATATTTCACAGATGTAATATTAAATGACCCCTCATCCTACTTCAGATTATCCAGGATTTTATAAAGCATAACTGCTTGCTTCTGAAAAAACAGCACCACATCTGACCTCAGGTTGTGTGCAGTATTACAACTCTGCTTGATTCGCTTTGTAACTGAGCCACAATACCACACACAAACTGAGGACAAGCGTGGTGATAGTTCTGGAAGAAAGCAACTATATGTTATGTTATCCTGGATAATCTCTATAATGTCTATGACGGACCTGCAGTAAGGAATGGCTGTGGTTAATATGTAGGTTCAATATGTAGGAATGAATCTCCCAGCAATTCACTTCAATCTTTTAAACACAAAATTCAAATAAAACATAACGTAATATCAATAAAGTTTTAATTCTGAAGCATAAATGCAGGTTCCCTAAAGACTTTAGATACAGTAGATCACAAGTGATATCTATAATATGTTTGCTTAACTCTTTATATTCTATGTAGCGTTCTATGTAAACCATCTCCTTTTCTTTATCCTTCTTTCCCGTACAGAGTAATGATGTGTTTGGCAGCGCGTGGAACTGGCTTTACTTCATCCCTCTTATTATCATTGGCTCCTTCTTCATGCTTAACCTTGTGTTGGGTGTTCTTTCCGGGTAAGCTTATCTAAAATTAAGGCTAAAAACCCACTGATGTGGTGATATGCGCACAAGTAAAAGCAAGGTTTATTTAAGATTTATCTTATGATGATTGTTTTAATGGGACAATCTTATGCAGTTAGTTCAGCACCCTAGACTAGGGGTGTCCATGTGTGGGAAGGACTTTTATGAGTATTATGTAATGAAAAAATATTCACCATTTCCCTATTGACAACAATGCAGTCCGCACAGAATTCCCCTGTGAGAATGAACATTCTTTCAGCCGAAATTCTGCATTCTGCAGAGGAAATTCCGCAGCGGAATCCTCATGACAGCAATGAAAGGCTGATGCCTGCAAAGCTCACTGTCCAGCGTATCAAGTCTCTAGCATTCAATCACCATAAAGTGGGTGAGTGCTGTACCTCTCCCTTTCTTTTTTTTTTGCAATATATTTTTATTCAACATTTTCAGAATAACACAAAAACATATCAGAAATATCACGATCCCCATCTGGGAAAAATAACGGACCGCGATCCAACATACAATACAATAACTGTCTTAAAAATGACAAATACTGAGGTGCTGTAGTGAAGTGATGCAGGATTCCCCCTCTCCCCGAGGAGTACCTCTCCCTTTCCACATCAGTGCTTTCATACAGCAGTCTTACTCTGCCACAGTTTAAAAAGTAAATCGTATTCTGCATATTCTTACTTTTCTTCCTTTGTAGTATACAGCAGCTGGTAAGTACTGGAAGGATTAAGATTTTTTTTAATAGAAGTAATTTACAAATCCGACATGTAGAAGAATGTGAAATGAGCGGCACTCACCACGTCCAGGTAGCGACAAACTTCTTTATTTCTTAAAGTGCAGTTAGGACATACAGGTGCAGGGAGACAGGAACGCCAGAAAATCCGGTAGACTGGTCACAGCCGTATCGTGCCGATACGGCTGTGACCAGTCTACCGGATTTTCCGGCGTTCCTGTCTCCCTGCACCTGTATGTCCTAACTGCACTTTAAGAAATAAAGAAGTTTGTCGCTACCTGGACGTGTTGAGTGCCGCTCATTTCACATTCTTCTACACGTCGGATTTATGTTCCTGTCAAGGCTAAGGAGCGGTTTTTGGCTGTATGGCTGGCTGTGCCGAACGCTGTTTCTTGTTGCAAGCATAATTTACAAATCTGTTTGACTTTCTGGAGCCAGTTGATTTAAATAAAAACAATTCCACTGGAGTACCTTTAAGCAAAAACTAAATACAGCGGTCTTTGTCTGTCTTAGATAAAGACAGAGGGGAGTAAGGTTATGTTCACACAGTGGAATCTCTGTGAGGAATACTCCCGCCAGAAATTCCACCGAAATTTAAAGCAAAAAGGGGGAGACTTATCAAGACCTGTAATGCGGAAAAGTTGACCAGTTGCCCATAGCAACCAATCAGATCGCTTCTTTTATTTTTCAGAACACTTTTCACAAATGAAAGAAGCGATCTGATTGGTTGCTATGGGCAACTGGTCCACTTTTCCTCTGCACAAGTTTTGATGAATCTCCCCCATTATGTTTAATGGGATTCTGCTGTCCCCTTCACACAGCTGAATTAATGCCGTGGAAACTCTGCATTCCTCAAAATGTAAAGGCCTGTCTTAAAATTTTGCAGGGATTGGAGGTGGAATCCCATTAAACACTATGGGGCCTATAATTTCTGTGTGATAGGCACACAGAAGTTCCAATGCAATTCTGAGGAAATTCCGCTATTCCATTCAGCAAGCTTTGCTGAATGGAATTTGTGCGGAATATAGTGTATATACTTTTACATTGGTATAGTGGATTACAGGTCTATCCAGTCTACAGCCATAAAACAGACATAGCCAATGGGAAAGCTGGAACAATTAAACATTTATTTTTACATATTTTATATAATGGGTGGGCAATACGAATTAACAGAATGAACTCTTTGACTTTTCCACACAAAGAAATTTCCTGTATTTTTTGTCTTATGCAGAGAGTTTGCCAAAGAGAGAGAGCGAGTAGAAAACCGTAGAGCGTTCATGAAGCTGAGGAGACAGCAGCAGATAGAAAGGGAGTTGAATGGCTACATGGAGTGGATTTCCAAAGCAGGTGAGTATCAGACATCCCTTTGTATTAGTAATATACAGTGGTCCCTCAAGTTACAATATAAATTGGTTCCAGGACGACCATTGTATGCTTAAACCATTATATGTGGAGACCATAACTCTATGGAAACCTGGTAATTGGTTCTGAAGCCACCAATATGTCATCCAAAAATAGGAAAAAGTGAGGATTAAAGAAAAATAAGTAGATAACTAATATAGATAAAGCAAATCTTTACAAATAAAAGTAATAAAGATCTGCTGGGAGCTGTGATCACTGTCTATGTAGAGGACAGGAGCTTCTTCAGGGACCTAAAAACACGGTGCCGCCCTTACTTGGTGTCCAAAGCAGCAGCTAACCCTGGTACAGGTAAAGAGTAGTACAGAACATGTAGTACCTCCCTGTACTGTAGGGGGCGCTACCAGACACCAGTCAGTGCATGCACTTCAGTAATACAGGGGTTTTACCAGTGTATGCCTATTCTAATTGGTCAGTTCTTCCAACCATTTTTCGTAGATCTGTACTGTCTGTAGCATTGTGTATTGAGTCTGATGTCAAGTTACAATTGTCCAGAAAAGACCATTATATGGTGAAACTATTGTATGTTGAGGCCATTGTAAGTTGAGGGATCACTGTATGGAGTTCAGCCACCAGAGAGACAGCCCCCCCATTCATCAGAGGTGGCTATTTTCTATTGCTAATATATATCCTTAAATATTTGTCATCTGCCAACTAAATGGCCTTTAACTGGTTAACGACCAAAGACGTGTATACACGTCCTTGTGCCGTTAAGGGGGTATGGCGCGGGCTCGACTCAAGCCCGCGTCATATCGGCCGGCCCTCAGCTGATTCTTGTAGCTGAGGGCTGGCGTTAACATGCGGCAATCGCCGCGGCCGGCTATTAACCCTTTAGAATGCCATCTTAAGGTACCTTTAACTGCTCCCTGGTGGTCCAGTGGGGTGGATCGCCCCCCACAGCACGTTCACAGGGGGTGATCCACTTCTGAGGTAGCCGAAGGGCTTACCTCTACTCCTGTGTCGGCTGCTGCTCTGTGAAGGATAAAGCCTGGCAGGACCAGGCTTTATCAATCGAGCGCAGAGCACACAGATCAATGTGGTTCTATGGAACCACATTGATCTATATGAGGAATTTATTGATTCCTCCTAAAAGTCCCCTAATGGGACTAATAAAGTGTAAAAAAAATAGTTAAAACACACACATTAACCCCTTCCTTATTGAAAGTTTAAATCCCCCCCTTTTCCCAAATTCCATATAAAAATATATAAACATAATAAAAAATAAACATATGTGGTATCGTCGCGTGCGTAAATGTCCAAACTATACGGTCAATGGCGTACACATAAAAAAATTTGTATACCCTAAAAAAATGTAGAAAAAGTGATCAAAAAGTCTGATCAAAACAATCATGGTACCGATAAAAACTTTAGATCACGGCGCAAAAAATTAGCTGTAATACCATCCCAGATATGGAAAAAGTAAGAGGACAATTTTAAAAATACTAATTTTAGGGCATGTAGTTATAATTTTTTAAGTAGTTTAATAAAGAAAACCTATATAAGTTGGCTATCATTGTAACCGTATGGACCTACAGAATATATGGTGAAATTTTTACCGAAAAGTGCACTGCATAGAATCGGAAGCCCCCAAAATGACAAAATTTATTTTTTTTCCAATTTTGCCCCACACATTTTTTTCTGGGTTCACCGTAAATTTTGTAGTGAAATTATTGATGTCATTACAAAGTACAATTGGTGGCACAAAAAATAAGCCCTCATATGAGTCTGTAGGTGCAAAATTGAAAGCGTTATGATTTTTAGAAGGTGATGAGGAAAAAATGAAAGTGCAAAAATGGAAAAACCTGTGGTCCTTAAGGGGTTAAATATGCAATGTGATGTTTAGTTCCTTCTATCCTGCTCTCACGATAGTTTGTCTTTATGTAAAATCCAGTCTGAAGGCCGCACTGTGGGAGGATATACGGGAGGGAAGCGATAATGTGGAGTCATTATGGGTAGAAATTTATAGAGAGAAAAATAAAAAATAAATCCTGATAGGGGTATAAGCTATAAGCCACCAAACATAATGGAAGAGCCAGAAGATCAATTACTGAGGCAAATAAACAAGGCAGCAAATCAGAATGATGTGATAATAATGGGGGACTTTAACTATCCTGATATAAACTGGGAGACTGAGACCTGTGAATCTCATAAAGGAAACAGGTTTCTGACTATAACTAAAGAAAATGATCTGTCCCAAATGGTGCAGAGCCCGACCAGAGGGGGCGCCCTACTAGACTTAATATTAACCAACAGACCTGACAGAGTAACTAATGTGCAAGTAGAAGGACACCTAGGAAATAGTGATCATAATATAATACATTATAACTAGGGATCGACCAATTATCGGTTTGGCCGATAATCACGATTTTGGACATTATCGGTATCGGCAATTACCTTGCCGATAAGCCGATAATGCCCCGCCCCCTGAACCACCCCAACCGCACCGCGACCGCCCCCCCCTAGCGACCCGCTGCTCCGCACCGCGTCACACCCCCCACCGCACAGACCCTCCCCCATCCCCGGTTTTATAATTACCTGTTCCCGGGGTCCACGCTACTTCTGGCTCCTGCTGCGTCCTGCGTTACGCTGTGCGCAATGACGAGTGACGCGACGTGACGTCACGTGACGTCACCGTCAGTGCGCACAGTGACAGCTCAGGAGGACGCCACCGGAGACAGATGTAGAGTGGACCCCGGGCCCCGGGAACAGGTAATTATAAAACCGGGGATGGGGGAGGCAATGGGGCCGGGGCGGTGTGGTGGGGGGTGCGACGCGGCGCGGTGCCGTGGGGCGGTAGGGGGCGCGTAGCGGAGTGGTGGGGGGGGGGGGGGGAGCGGTGGCGGTGATAGGACTCGGGACCTCCGGACAGGCAGGGGGAGAGAAGTGGGTGGCGGCGGCGGTCTCTGGCACCGCAAAAGCCACTGCAGTTCATTGATTTAACACACCCGCTTTAAATCAATGATCTGCAGTGGTGTCGCGGGGGGATAAATAGCCGATAACTTATACCGGAATATCGGTATAAGTTATCGGCTATCGGCCCTAACCTCCACCGATTATCAGCCCCAAAAAAACAATATCGGTCGATCCCTAATTATAACTTGTTCTGCAATAAGGAAATCTCTCGAGAAGCCACAAAAACAGTGAACTTTGGGAAGGCAAAGTTTGATCAACTCAGAGAAGCCCTTACAATATAAAATGAAATGGGATAATGTCCTCAAAAACAAGAATAATTACACTAAATGAGAGATTTTTAAGGATATTTTACATTCTCACTTTAAGAGGTATAAACCTTATGGGAATAAAAGGGTCAAGAATAAAAGAAAACCAATGTGGATGAATAAAAATGTTAAGGGGTCAATAAATGACAAAAATAAAGTATTTAAACTAAAACAGAACGGCAGTGAAGAAGCATTAAAAAGCTATCGAGAAAAATGTAAGTGTAAAAAACAGATAAAAGCCGCAAAAATAGAGGCAGAAAGACTCATTGCCAAAGAAAGTAAAACTAACCCCAAAATGTTCTTTAACTATATAAATAGCAAAAAGGTCAAAAGGCCCTTTAAAAAATGATGAGGAAGAAATTATAGACGGGGATCAGGAAAACGCAAATATATTACACAAATTCTTCTCCACTGTATTCACTGAGGAAAATTAAATGCCAGGTGAAATACAGCGAGATAGGGTAAACTCCCCAGTACAGGTCACCTGTCTAACCCAGGAAGAAGTACAAGTCACCTGTCTAACCCAGGAAGAAGTACAGTGCCGCCTACAAAAAATCTAAATAGACAAATCACCAGGTCCAGATGATATACACCCCCATGTCCTAAAGGAATTAAGTAATGTAACAGACAAACCCCTATTTTTAATATTCAAGGACTCTATAGTGACAGGGAAGGTTTCCCAGGACTGGCACATAGCAAATGTGGTGCCAATATTTAAAAAGGGTTCAAAAGGTGACCCTGGGAATTATAGACCGGTTAGTTTAACCTCCATTGTATGTAATTTGTTTGAGGGTTTTCTAAGAGATGCTATTTGGGAGTATCTTGATAAAAATAAATGTATGACCCCATATAAGCATGGGTTCAAACTAACCTGATCAGCTTTTATGAGGAGGTGAGCTCCAGACTGGACTAGGGGGAATCGCTGGATGTCTGGATTTTTCCAAAACATCTGATACAGTGCCACATAAAAGATTGGTACATAAAATGAGAAGGATTGGGCTGGGGGAGAATGTGTGTAAGTGGGTAAGTAACTGGCTCAGTGATAAGAGACAGAGGGTGGTTATAAATGGTACTTATTCTGATTGGGTGACTGTTACTAGTGGGGACCACAGGGGTCAGTCTTGGGTCCTGTCCTATTTCATATATTTATTAATGACCTTGTAGAGGGGTTGAATAGTAAAGTAGCAATTTTTGCAGATGATACTAAACTCTGTAAAGTGGTAAACACAATAGAGGACAGTGCACTATTACAAATGAATCTGGATAGGTTGGAGGTTTGGTCTGGGAAGTGGCAGATGAGTTTCCACACGGATAAATGTAAGGTAATACACATGGGGATGAAAAATCTGTGCTGGTATTATGTATTAAATGGGAGAACACTTGGGACAACTGACATGGAAAATAATAGTAAATTTAGCTGTAGTGACCAGTGTCGGGCAGCTGCTGCCAAGGCAAATAAAATCATTGGGTGCATCAATAGGGGCATAGATGCCCACGACAAGGAAATAATTCTACCGCTGTACAAATCACTAGTCAGACCACACATAGAATACTGTGTACAGTACTGGGCACCAGTGTACAAGAAAGATATAGGGGAGCTGGAGAGGGTTCAAAGACGGGCAACCAGGGTAATACGGGGAATGGGAGGACTACAGTAGTCAGAAAGATTATCAGAATTAGGGTTATTTAGCTTAGAAAAAAGAAGGCTTAGGGGAGAGCTAATAACTATGTATAAATATATCAGGGGACAGTACAGAGATAGCTCCCATGATCTATTTATACCCGGGACTGTATTCATAACAAGGGGGCATCCTCTAGGTATTGAGGAAAGAAGGTTTCTACACCAGCACTGACGGGGGTTCTTTACTATAAGAGCAGTGAGACTATGGAATTCTTTCCCGGAGGAGGTGGTCATGGTGAACTCTGAGTTCAAAAGGGGCTGGATGCATTTTTGGAGAGTAATAACATTGCTGGTTATGTATATTAGATTTATAGGGACAGACCCCTGATCCAGGGATTTATTCTGATGCCAAATTTTGAGTCGGGAAGGAATTTTTACCTCTAGTATGAGGGGTTTTTGCCTTCCTCTGGATCAATTCAGTAGGGACTCATTAGGGATATAGGTTGAACTTGGTGGACTCTGGTCTTTTTTCAACCTTATGAACTATGTTACTATGTTACTATGTTAAGGTAGACTCTGGTTTCATAGTGAAAATCTTGTGTGATAGCTCTTTAACTATATGACTATATTGTCCACTCTAAATGAAGGTCCGAAAAGCATGATAGTTTTTTCCCCTTTCTAGAAAGTCATTATTTGTTGATTTAAACAGTCACTAATGCCCCCTACTGGAGCATGGAATATTACAGCCAAGAAAAGACCAGTAACATAGGGCAATGCCTATGGTTCACACCATTAGCCAGGCATCAGCAATCAATACCACATTACTGTTTCACATGTGACCTCAAATATACCACACAGCTGAGCGTAGCAGCTTCCACAATAATTTTTCCCCCCTCCTTATTCCCTAAGTGTTTCAGGTTCCAGTCCTGAGTCAGCAGTTCTGAAGATCAAATTCACTTAGGGTTACCTGATTAGATATGTAAATTTACATACATTAATTATCCATGGCTATGCTGCTATTGGTATACATTCAGCATGTGAGAAACCTACCAGGATCTGCAGCACAGTGGTATGCCCTTAACGTATCAGTCTCCATAGTGAATTATTATAAATGAGGCAATTGTGTTCCCCATTTCACATATTAAAGACTACAGTAGTTATGGGAAGCTAAGTTCAGCAGTGTAGACTTATGTTTGAGTAATGGACCTTTTATTTAGATATTAAGAAGTAAATATTAATATTAAAAAGTAAACGATGGAAGAATAGGTAAAAGTGTGTAAGGGGGAGGGGACCAGACAGGTAGATAAAATCTATACGAGGGGTGGAGCATGGCCGGCTTACCCAGACCGGCGGCGGCATCCTGAAGCAGCGGTGGTATCGGCGGCAGCAGGAAGAGTGCGGCCGGAAAGTGCGGCAGTGGAGGAGGCTGCAGTGAAGATCGCCGGTAAGTGATCTTCACTGTGGCCTTCTAAAAGTTGCAAAACTACAACTCCCAGCATGCCAAGACAGCTTTTGGTTGTCTTGGCATGCTGGGAGTTGTAGTTTTGAAACATCTGGAGGGCCACAGTTTGGAGACCACTATATGGTGGTCTCCAAACTGTAGCCCTCCAGATGTTGCAAAACTACAATTCCCAGCATGCCCAGACAGTCAGGGATGCTGGGTGTGTAGTTCTGCAATATCTGGCCCTTCATTCATATCTGGACAGTCTGGGCATGCTTGGAGTTGTAGTTTTGCAACATCTGGAGGGCTACAGTTTGGAGACCACTACTTAGTGGTCTCCAAACTGTTCTTCCCCAGTTGTTGCATAACTACAACTCCTAGCATGCCCAGACTGCACAGGCATGCTGGGAGCTGTAGTTCTGCAACATCTGAATGGCCAGATATTGCAGAACTACATGCCTAGCATCCCTGACTGTCTGGGCATGCTGGGAATTGTAGTTTTGCAACACCTGTAGGAACACTGGTTGGGAAACACTGAGCTAGAGTCTATTTCCTAACTCAGTGATTCCAACCCGTGTACCTATAGCTGTTGCAAAACTACAACTCCCAGAATGCACTGACAGACCGTACATGCTGGGAGTTGTAGTTTTGCAACAGCTGGAGGTACACGGGTTGGAATCACTGAGCTAGAGTCTGTTTCTTAACTCAGTGGTTCCCCACCAGTGTGCCTACAGCTGTTGCAAAACTACAACTCCCAGCATGTACGGTCTGTCAGTGCATTCTGAGAGTTGTAGTTTTGAATGTATTGGGTACATTAACACAGGCGGGTTTACAGTGGGTTTCCTTCTACAAGCAGCAGCTCAAACTTCCAGCGGAAATTTCACTGTGAACCCCTGCCTGTGTGAGTGTACCCTAAAAACACTACACTACACTACACTAACAAATAATAAAAAGTAAAACGCTACATATACACCCCCTTACACGTCCCCGCCTAATAAAAATGAAAAATGTCTCATACGGCAGTGTTTCCTAAACGGAGCCTCCAGCTGTTGCAAAACAACAACTCCCAGTATTGCCGGACATTCATAGACTGTCCTGGCAGGCTGGGAGTCTTGAAACAGCTGGAGGCACCCTTTTTGGGAAACACTGCTAAAGGGTTTTGATGGAGACAAGCCCCATCCTTGTATCCGGGTCCGCCCCTATTGCAAATTCCTCATTTCGGCCGCATGGAGCTCTCTCACTTCAGAGCCCTGTCGTATTTCAAGGAAACAGTTTAGAGCCACAATTTAGGGTATTTCTGTACTCAGAAGAAATTGCGTTACAAATTTTGGGGGGATTTTTCTCCTTTTACCCCTTATGAAAAGGTAAAGTTGGGGGCTACACCAGCATGTTAGTCCAACACCAACAACAAAAGCGTCAGCAACAAGGATATATGAAACATTACAAAAGTTTATTTATTAAGAATAAAAAAATGCATCATAGCAATTAAAAAGCACAGTGTACATAGCTGGAAGAGAAGGCAGAAACATACAGGCTCCAGGTAAGGGGTATTTGAATGAAAAGAACACTGACAAACGTTGCATACACAAGGGACTCACATGAAGAGATGCAAACTATGCAATAAAGTTAAATAAATTGAGTACAAATGCAACAGCGGTCAGAAAGAATAACAGGTGTATATTACCACAACCGAGCCATGTAGTTACCTGCACCTACCCCAACGCACGTTTCACGCCAATGCGCTTCGTCAGGGACGCCCGGTCTTTGACAAATTTTCGTTAAAGTTGGACATGAAAATTTAAAATTAGTTTTTTTTCCCCTCAAATGCTGGTGTTACCACAAATTTTTCATTTTCACAAGGGGTAATAGTAAAAAATAGTAAAGTGCTCTGCGGGCGAACTACAATGCTCAGAAGAGAGGGGCGCCATTGGGCTTTTTGAGAGAGAATTAGGCTGGAATTGAAGGCTATGTGTGTTTACAAAGCCCCCATAGTGCAAGAACAGTGGACTCCCCCACATATGACCCCATTTTGGAAACTACACCCCTCATGGAATGTTATAAGGGGTACAGTGAGCATTTACGCCCCACAGATGTCTGACAGATTTTTTGAACAGTCGTCCGTAAAAATGAAAAATTTAATTTTTCATTTGCACAGCCCACTGTTCCAAAGATCTGTCAAATGCCAGTGGGGTGTAAATGCTCACCGTACCCCTTATTAAATTCTGTGAGGGGTGTAGTTTCCAAAATGAGGTCACATGTGGGGGGGTCCACTGTTCTGGCACCATGGGGGCTTTACATGGCCCCCGACTTCAATTCCAACCAAGTTCTCTCTCCAAAAGCCCAATGGTGCCCCTTCTATTCTGAGCATTGTAATTCACCTGCAGAGCACTTTTACATCCACATATGGGGTATTTCCATACTCAGAAGAAATGGGGTTAACATTTTTGGGGGCTTTTTCTCCTATTACCCCTTGTGAAAATGAAAAATTTGGGGTAACATCAGCATTTTATTGAAATTTTTTTTTTTTTTTCACGTCCCAATTTTCCAAAAGTTTGTCAATCACCTGTGCACCTTTTTTTACTGTTCTGGTATCATGGGGGCTTCCTAAATGGGACATGCCCCCCAAAAACCATTTCAGCAAAATTTGCTCTCCAAAATGCCATTGTCGCTCCTTCCCTTCTGAGCCCTCTAGTGCACCCACAGAGCACTTTACATCCACATATGAGGTATTTCCTTACTCGAGAGAAAATGAATTACAAGTTTTGGGGGCCTTTATACCTTTTACTCCTTGGTGCTTGGGGCTACAATAACATTTTAGTGTAAAAAATTTAGATTTTTATTTTGCTGCTATTCCTGTGAAACACCTAAAGGGTTAACAAACTTTTTGAATGTAATTTTGAATACTTTGAGGGGTGCAGTTTTCATAATGGGGTCCATTATAGGGGATTTCCAACATAAAGACCCTCAAATTCACTTCTAAACTTAACTGGTTCCTGAAAAATTCAGATTTAGAAATTTTCTGGAAAAATTGTAAAATTGCTGCAATACTTTGAAGCCCTCTAATGTCTTCAAAAAGTTAAAACATGTCAACTTTATGATGCATACATAAAGTAGACATATTGGGGGAGATTTCTCAAAACCTGTGCAGAGGAAAACTTGCCCAGTTGCCCATAGCAACCAATCAGCTTGCTGCTTTCATTTTTATGAAGGCCTGTGAAAAATGAAAGAAGCAATCTGATTGGTTGCTATGGGCAACTGGGCAAGTTTTCCTCTGCACAGGTTTTGAGAAATCTCCCCCATTGTGTATGTGAATCAATATGTAATGTATTTGACATGTCCCTTTTCCTTACAAGCAGAGAGCTTCAAAGTTAGAAAAATGCTAAATTTTCAAATCTTTCCTGAAATTTTTGAATTTTTCACCAAGAAATGATGTAAGTATCAACGTAAATTTACCACTAACATAAAGTAGAATATGTCACACAAAAAAAAACAATCTCGGAATCAAATTTATAAGTAAAAGCATCCCAGAGTTATTAATACATAAAGTGAAAGTGGTCAGATTTGCAAAAAAATGCTCCCGTCCTTAGGGTTACAATGGGCTCCGTCCCCAAGGGGTTAAGAGTAGGGTCACATATAGCATATACACAGCATATTTATAGCTGCACGAAAACCACTGCACAAAGACTAGGATTCCACTTGGGTTTTTTTTGTACACCTAAAAAAAACGCTAGAAAAAACGCCAGAAAAACTGCCACAGCTCTTTCCTGAGTTTTGGCAGTTTTCTGGCGTTCTTTTCTGCCGTTTTCCCTGGTGTGTGGAAACAGCCAAATTTGTACCCTGTGGCAGTTTTTTCACTGTACCACTCTGTGGGTCAGATGCTGAGCGCCCGGTCCACAGAGTGTAAGGAGATGAGGAGTGATGTACAGCATCACTACTCACCTACCCCGGCCGTATAGTATACAGGGGGGCATAGTGTACCCGTGTATACTGTACAGGAGCCGGGAATCCTGTCACCAGACTGACAGGACTCCCTGCTCCTATAGCCCCTTTGGGCGGTATACAGAATATACAGCTATCTATAAATAGCTGTATATAGTGTATACAGAACAGGAGGTCCACTTACCTCCCTCATTTCTGTCACCACCGGGTGCGTGTAGCTCCGCCCCTAGTGATGACATCATTAGGGGCGGAGCTATATATGGGATCCAGGCTAGTAAGTCTGAAGCTCTGTTCACATTGTCCGTTTTGGATAATGGGAAAAGACCCTTCTGCCAGTGTCTACCCAGACAGGGAGACTCCAGCTGTTGCTAAACTACAACTCCTAGCATGCCCAGACAGCCAAAGGCTGTCTGGGCATGCTGGGAGTTGTAGTTTTGCACCAATTGGAGGCTTCCTGTTTAGGTAGACAGTGCATTATGGGCGCTCTCCCCTGCAGAGAGCACAAAAAATGTTCTTACCCATTTTTTTTTCTTCTCGTTTCAGATCTGTGTATGCAGAGGATTATGACGGATTCGATGGATTACGACGGATGAACTAGATTTTTTTAATTTTAATAAAATGGTTAACGAGGGCTGTGGGGGAGTGTTTTTTAAAATAAAATAATTTTTCCAATGTGTTGTGTTTTTTTTAATTGAATATTCAGGCCTAGTAATGGAGGCTGTCTAATAGACGGAATCCATTACTAAGCCAGGGCTTAGCGTTGGCCCCAAAAACAGCTGGCGCTAACCCCCAATTATTACCCCCGTATTCACCGCTCCTGGGCCTAGGCAGTAACAGGCTGGCGTTATTTAGGCTGGGGAGGGCCAGTAACATTGGTCCTCGCCCACCCTGGTAACCTCAGGCTGTTGCTGCTTTGTTGGTATCTGGCTGATACTGAATATACAGGGAACCGTATGTGTTAAAAAAAAATTAAAACGCATAGGGTTCCCCCTATTTTCAGTATCAGCCAGATACAAACCAAGCAGCAACAGCCTGACGTTACCAGGGTGGGCGAGGACCAATGTTACTGGCCCTCCCCAGCCTAAATAATGCCAGCCTGTTACCGCCTAGGCCTAGGAGCGCCATTTTTGATGCTCCGGGCCTGTTGGTACCGGCTCTTCCCAACACCCCTGTGGCGGTTGGTACCGGGGTAATAATTGGGGGTTAGCGCCAGCTGTTTTTGGGGCTAACGCTAAGCCCCAGCTTAGTAATGGATTCCATCTATTAGACAACCTCCATTACTAAGCCTGAATATTCAATGGAAAAAAAAACACAACACATTGGAAAAATTATTTTATTTTAAAAAACACACCCCACAGCCCTCATTAACAATTTTATTAAAATAAAAAAAATTAAGCTCATCCGTCGTAATCCATCAAATCCGTCGTAATCCTCTGCATACACGGATCTGAAACGAGAAGGAAAAAAAACACAAAAAAATTGGTAAGGACATTTTTTGCGCTCTCTGCAGGGGAGAGCACCCATAATGCACTGTCTACCTAAACAGGGAGCCTCCAATTGGTGCAAAACTACAACTCCCAGCATGCCCAGACAGCCTTTGGCTGTCTGGGCATGCTGAGAGTTGTAGTTTAGCAACAGCTGGAGTCTCCCTGTCTGGGTAGACACTGGCAGAAGGGTCTGTTCCCATTATCCAAAATGGAGAATGTGAACAGAGCTTCAGACTTACTAGCCTGGATAGCGTCTGTAGCTGTGCCCCCTAATGACGTAATCACTAGGGGGCTGAGCTACACGGACCCGCTGGACTTTGTCTTCTGTATACACTATATACAGCTATCTATAGATAGCTGTATATAGTGTATACCGCCCAAAGGGTTAACCTACACTGTCCAGCAGTGTAAGTTAACTCTTTCTTTGCCGGGCTGGCTTAGCGCACAGCTCAGCAAGGGGTTAAGTGAGCCAGCAATGTGTATACTGTATACACATTGCAGCATCACTGTAAGTTCATGCTGGGCAGTATATATGCAATGTATATATACTGCTCAGCATCAGCTGATCTCCCGCCTCTGTAGCCTTGAGAACAGCTGATCCTGACATTCACTTCAGGAGGATCGCAGCGGGTGTCAGGAGAAGTGACATCCGCTGTGATCTGTCCCTTACTGCAGGTACTACTACTCCCAACATGGAGCACACTCTGCTCCATGCAGGGAGCAGTAGTACCTGCATTAATAGACAGATCGCAGCGAGTGTAACTTCTGACACCCAATGCGATCCTCCACTCTCCTATGGTGACGTATATCTACCCCTATTCAAATTTCCCGCAGAGTTGTGATTGGCTGGAACCATCTGGCCAATCACAGCTCTCTGAGGGAAATATGAATAGTTGTATATATACGGCAGTGCAGGGGACCATAGAAGAGCGTCCGCCACATCTATAAATTATACAGGAGGATTGTGTGAAAAATGTGTGCCAGTCTCCAGACGTTTCCTCACAACTGTACATTGTAGATTTGACTGTTTGCAGTGCAGTGTAACACATACAGATATTGCTGCACATTTATCTGCCATATTTGGCCTTACCCTAATACCTTCGTATTGCTGATATAAAATAAAGTCTTTCCGAAGGCACAATCAGCTTGTCTTCAATCCTTTTTTCTAGAAATATCATTACACTCTACGATCTGGAATAGGGAACATTGCACTGCTTTTGGTTGATTCTCGTAGGGAGAGTCTGCTATTCCAAGTACGCCACATATTAGGGGTGGACACAACTTTGCTTGTAAGAGTAATAAGGACTTTTAGGGGATGAAAGATTTAGGTTATTTTGGATACAGGAGTTTGGAAACAACATGTAAGCAATTCTGGGATTTGTCATTCTCCAAAATATTCTTACTATATTTATTGTCTTTTGTAGAAGTCCTCTCTTCTATTTTGCTTTCTAATAGTTTGTATTTTTCCCTCTGCAGAGGAGGTGATTCTCGCTGAAGATGACAGTGATGTGGAGAGATTGCCTTACGATGGTAATTCAACCATCAATGTGAAATGTAGTCAATTATTAGAAAAACTTTAACTTCATAGAACAACTTTAGTGGAAATAAGAAACCACGGCAGGCCTTTTTATATCATGTCAGCCGTATACATGACATAGCTACAAACCTGGAAATTTGCACACTCTCATTGGCAGCTTATCTCTAAGGGAAACAAATGATCATTCCCCTGAAATCTGCCAAATAGAGACAGTAAGGAGGATCCTCATACACATTGGGGGGGGGGGATTCATCAATCTATATAGAGTCATTTTAGGTGTATTTTCTTGCGCAAAATCTTGCGCAAGGATATTTCCTGCGTTATTTTTGTGCGTCTTTTTTGGTGGAACTTTTTCTAAAGATGTCACCCTTCAGGTGTACCGTAGAGCCGTTTTTCCTGTAGACGGGACTTTATTAACTGCGTCTTTTTTTTTGCGCAAAAAAAGGAAGCAAGTGTCATTTTCTTGCGCAAATATACACCAGCTCTGAGCACACGTACAAGTCTGCCTTATATTTTTTTCAAGAGCTGAGATGGGCTGGATTCTATTACTGCACATGATTCACAGAGACCCGTGCGCAAGTTTAGTACATTTTGCGCAGGTAAATGACAAATACACGCAGCAGAAAGGGGTAAAAAAAAAGCTCTACCATACACTGATGTTGATGAATCCCCCCATTGGATCTATAGCTAGTTCCAACAAATTTGACTTCAATATGACAAACATTCCAATTCCCCACCAACAAACAGGGAATTTATCATGAGTCACCAATTTTTGCACAAGGCAGGTTCTGTGCAAAAAAAAAAAAAATTACCACGTTTTGCTATTAATGCTGCCTGTGCCACTTTTAGGGAAAAAAATAGCCAGAACTAAAAAGGGAATTTGAACACCCACACAGAGCTAACAGAAAACTTAGAGTACCTGTCATGATCTTGTTAAATGTTATAATCCTCCCAGTTCACTGCCCCCATCATGATAAACCACCCCCTGCCTTTATTTTTTATTTTCTTCCTAAATATTGCTCTGTATTTTCTGCTCAGTCTCAGTCAGATTCACAGACTGGGAAGGGACGTTCCCTCGAGAAATCATTTGAAGCCATACAGGGGAGAACTTCCTCCCTCACTCTGCTACACACAGCCCAGAGCAGTTCAGTGTGAGATGAGCTATGATTGGCTAAGGCTGCACACACAACCCTCAGCACTACAGACTGCATTTCCTGATTTTGGACTTCTGTCAGGCCAGCAGGAGTCCAAAGTCTGTGCAAGAGATAGGGGGAAATGTGCTCTGGACAAGTAGCGAGGCACCTAGTGGCAGCTTTTTTAAACACAAACACTTCATTTTTTTTTAAACAAAGTACATTAGAAAGATTTTTTATTTACCATAAGGAGTTCAATAGCAAAAATAAGTTTTAATAATATTGCCCATTTAATCCAGAAATTGTCACAAGTTATGCCAAGAAACTACTCTGGTGCATGGAGAGTGGGTAAGTTGCACCAAAATGACAATAAAGAGGCTGGTGCCGCTTATTGGGCGAATCTTACTCCAGCATACTTTAACCCCTTATGGACACAAGGCATATCCATAAGCCCTCATTTCCGAGTCCTTAAGGACTTAGGGCGTATGGATATCGTTCAGCAGGCATCCCGGCATATTGCCTAGGGGGGTCCTGAGGGTCATACGGGTCTCCGGTGACCCAGAAAATAAGGGGGATAGGGAGTGTCCAAGACACCCACGATCCCCCTGAAGGGATAGGAGTAAGGTGGCAGGGGTGCATCCCTCCTATCCCTGCTAATGGTCGTCAGAAGCGACCGACCAATAGCAGATCGGGGGCAGGGGGGGGGGTTAAAGTTCGGTTCCCCCGTTCTGCCCACCCACAGTAGTGCGGGCAGAACAGGGGAACCGTCCTGCGACCGGCAGCGCAGGTCACTTACCATCAGCGGCGGCAGAGACGACGATTGGCGGCAGTGATCGGCGGGCAGCGATGACGTGCGGCTGGCTCCCTAGTGCAGACTACAGAAGCCGGTGAGATGCCTAGCAATATTTGGAGGGCTAAAGTTTGAGACCACTATACAGTGGTCTCTAAACTGTAACCATCCAGATGTTGCAAAACTACAACTCTCAGCATGCCCAGACAGCTGTTTGGGCATGCTAGGATTTGTAGTTTTGCAACAGCTAGTGGAATACAGTTTGGAGATCACTGTGCAGTGACCTCTAAACTGTGCCCCTCTAGATCTTGCAAAACTACAACTCCCAGCCTGCCCACACAGCAGTTTGCTGTCTGGGCATGCTGGGATTTGTATTGCAACATCTGAAGGGCCACAGTTTGGAGATCACTGTGCAATGGTTTCTAAACTGTGGCCCTCTTAATCTGTGGCCCTCTAAAACTACAACTCCCAACATGTACTGATCGCTGAAGGGCATGCTGGGAGATGTAGTTATGCAACAGCTGGAGGTACGCAACTACAACTCCCAGTATGGCGACAAAGCCGTTTGCTGTTCGTGCATGCTGGGAGTTGTAGTTTTGCAACAGCTGGAAGGTTTGCCCCCCCCCCCCCAACCACGTGAATTCACATGGGCGGGTTTACAGTGAGTTTCCTGCTTCAAGTTTGAGCTGCGGCAAATTTTCCGCTGCAGCGCAAACCCCTAGCGGGAAACTCACATTAAACCTGCGCCTGTGTGAATGTACCCTAAAAACACTAACACATAATAAAGGGTAAAACACTACATATACACCCCCCTACACTGTCCCCCCCAATAAAAAGGAAAAACGTATTGTAGGGCAGTGTTTCCAAAACGGAGCCTCCAGCTGTTGCAAAACAACAACTCCCAGCATTTCCGGACAGCCACTGACTGTCCAGGCATGCTGGGAGTTTAGCAACAGCTGGAAACACCCAGTTTCGTAATCACTGGTGTAGAATACCCCTATGTCCACCCCTATGCAATCCCTAATTTAATCCTCAAATGCGCATGGCACTCTCTCACTTTGGAGCCCTGTCGTATTTCAAGAAAACAGTTTAGGGTCACATATGGGGTATTTCCATACTCGGGAGAAATTGAGTTACAAATTTTGGGGGGCTTTTTCTCCTTTTACCCCTTATGAAAAGGAAAAGTTGGGGTCTACACCAGCCTGTTAGTGTAAAAAAATAAAAATGTTTACACATGCTGGTGTTTCCCCATACTTTATATTTTCACAAGAGGTAAAAAGGAAAAAAAAAGACCCCCAAAATTTGTAACATTTTCTCCTGAGTACGGAAATACCCAATATGTGGGCGTAAAAATGCTCTGCGAGCGGACAACAAGGCTCAGGAGTGAGAGCGCACCATGTACATTTGAGGCCTAAATTGGTGATTTGCACAGGGGTGGCTAATTTTAAAGCGGTTCTGACATAAATGCAAAAAAATAAATACCCACATGTGACCCTATTTTTGAAACTACAACCCTCACGGAACGTAACAAGAGGTAATAGTGAGCCTTAACACCTCACAGTTGGATGAAAAAAATTACATTTTAACTAAAATGCTGGTGTTACCCTAAACTTTTCATTTTCACAAGGGAAAATAGGAAAAAAAGCCTCACAAAATTTGTAACCCCATTTCTTCTGAGTAAGAACATACCCCATATGTGGATGTAAAGTGCTCTGCGGGCGAACTACAATGCTCAGAAGAGAGGGAGCGCCATTGCGCTATGGCGAGAAAATTTGTCCGGAATTGAAGGCCACGTGTGTTTACAAAGCCCCCATAGTGCCAGAACAATGGACCCCCCCCCCCCCCACACACACACACACACATGTGACCTCATTTTGGAAACTACACCCCTAAGGGAATGTTATAAGGGGTAGAGTGAGCATTTATGCCACACAGGTGTCTGACAGATTTTTGGAAATGAAAATGAAAATTTAATTTTTCATTTGCTCAGCCCACTGTTCCAAAGACCGGTCAAACCAGTGGGGTGCAAATGCTCACTGCACCCCTTATTAAATTCTGTGAGGGGTGTCATTTACAAAATGGGGTCACATGCGTCCACTGTTTTGGCATGACGGGGGGCTTTGTAATATAAGGCCCCCGACTTCTATTTCAACCAAATTCTCTCTCCAAAAGCTCAATGGCGCTCCTTCCCTTCTGATCATTGTAGTGAGCCAGCAGAGCACTTGATGTCCATGTCCACATGGTGTATTTTCATACTGGTTTTGTGTTTTTTTTTTTTTTTTTTAGCTGTTCTGGCACGATGGGGGCTTCCTAAATGTGACATGCCCCCCAAAAACCATTTCAGAAAAACTCCCTCTCCAAAATCCCATTGTCGCTCCTTCCCGTCTGAGCCCTCTAGTGCACCCAGAGAGCACTTGACATACACATATGAGATATTTCCTTACTCGAGAGAAATTAGGTTACAAATTTTAGGGTGATTTCTCTCCTTTTACCCCTTGTAAAAATTCAAAAACTGGGTCTACAAGAACATGCAAGTGTAAAAAATGAAGATTTTGAATTTTCTCCTTCACTTTGCTGCTATTCCTGTGAAACACCTAAAGGGTTAACACACTTACTGAATGTCATGTTGAATACTTTGATGGGTGCAGTTTTTATAATGGGGTCATTTATGGGGTATTTCTAACATGAAGACCCTTAAAATCCACTTCAAAACTGAACTGGTCCCTGAAAAATTCTGATTTTGAAAATTTAGTCAAAAATTTGAAAATTGCTGCAGAACTTTGAAGCCCTCTGATGTCTTCCAAAAGTAAAAACATGTCAACTTTATGATGCTAACATAAAGTAGACATATTGTACATGTGAATCAATATATCATTTATTTGGGATGTTCATTTTCCTTATAAGCAGAGAGTTTCAAAGTTTAAAAAAAATGCTACATTTTCAAATTTTTCATAAAATTTTCACATTTTTCACCAATAAATTATGCAAGTATCGACAAAATTTAATCACTATCATAAAGTAGAATATGTCACGAAAAAACTATCTCGGAATTAGAATGAAAAGCATCCCAGAGTTATTAATGCTTAAAGTGACAGTGGTCAGATGTGCAAAAAAGGGCTGAATCCTTAAGGTGAAAAAGGGCTGAGTCCTTAAGGGGTTAAAGGGGTACTCCGATGGAAAACTTTTTTTTATTCTTTTTTTAAATCAACTGGTGCCAGAAAGTTAAACAGATTTGTAAATTACTTCTACTAAAACATCTTAAGCCTTCCAATAATTATTAGCTGCTGAATACCACAGAGGAAATTATTTTCTTTTTGGAACACAGAACTCTCTGCTGACATTACAAGCACAGTGCTCTCTGTTGACATCTCTGTCCATTTTAGGAACTGTCCAGAGTAGGAGAAAATCCCCATAGCAAACCTATCCTGCTCTGGACAGTTCCTAAAATGGACAGAGATGTCAGCAGAGAGCACTGTGCTCGTGATGTCAGCAGAGAGCTCTGTGTTCCAAAAAGAAAGGAATTTCCTCTGTGGTATTCAGCAGTTAATAAGTATTGGAAGGATTAAGATTTTTTTAATAGAAGTAATTTACAAATCTGTTTAACTTTCTGGCACCAGTTGATTTAAAAAAAAAAAAAAAAGTTTTCCACCGGAGTACCCCCTTTAAGATAAGACTATTATGTCTAATAAATTCTCCACAATGTGTTTTGACCAATGAAGCAGATTTCCCTAGGTTAAAACAGATTGTTCTTTTCAGTTCCTAAGAAATCTGCTGTGTGAATTGAGTTTTGAGAACCTCATTCATCTTAATTTAATTTCAGTTTGCAGCATATTTGTGGTTCAGAACTTGCACCATGATTGTGCAATGCATCAACCAAATCAGGACGTAGTGTAAGAGTCTTGTCCATTTATTGGGTGCAATTGCAGCAACCAGGGTAGTTTTAATTGAAAATTATTCAGATGAAAGGTGTTGTTCCATCTCATTACTTTGCTTTTTCCAGCCACCCCCGGTCTGTTTTCGACTGCCAGAGGTGGTCAGCTGAAACAGGAGGTGAGTAGCCCAGTGATCTGCACTTGCAACATAAACAGAAAAGCTCCCTGGGCTACGCCGTTTGCACAACTCCTATAGGAAGTCAATAGAAATAAAGCAAATTGTGTAAATTCCCTGCTTCGGCTGCTTCCAGCTTTTCTGCCCCCCTCTGGTGGCCACAAACAGGCTGGAGGTGGCTGGAAATACCCTTATTAACAGACCTTTATGGTAACAGGTCATCTTTAAATAAATGGCTAATATTTAATAAACTAAAAAGGCTCTTAAAAGAATATTTTAAACTTTTCCTACCTACCCATATTGCTGAGCCCTGTAAAGCGTGTTTTACACAATATATACTGTATGTGGTGTCTTATAAGCTGGATTATTATATAAATATATATTTCTTCTCCATATCACAGGAGCCCTGAGGAGACCCACAATCAAGAAAAACAAAACGGAGCTACTGAATGCCGATGAAGGAGAGGAGGCAATTGGAGATATTGCTTCTGTGGGTACGTATCCAATAATGTTCCACCATAGAACAAGTGAGCCATGCTGCATTTTGTTACAGGAATTCTCCAGTTTGGACAAAGTCTTTTTGTTAGATGGATCCCCTAATGATAATCTGATCATGAGGTGTCCCCACTGCTTGTACACAGTGCATCAAAATCTTTGGAGGAACTGAGCTTCAAATGTTCAAGTCTCTGGCTATGTCCCCACATTGGAAATGTAGAATTGTACAGTTCACAGTGAACCCAATAGGGTATGTGTGTAATGCACTGACGTGATATGTCCTACACAGAGAGAGATGCTTTTTTGTGGCCACTCTCTTCTGGGGCTGAGATATGAAGATCATGAAGTGGACATTACCACTACAAAGTAATATATTTCTATACCAGACGCGCGGATAACGGTCTTATGGGCTAAAAAGCCATAACTACAACATAGTAGATGTTTGTGTCCACTGTTCTACCAGTGTAGTATAAAACTCCAGGATATGAAGCCATAATACCATATATATTGGGGTGTTAATCAAAACTTAACTTTTACTAGTTAAAGGGGTAATACAGGAAAAAAATTCTTTCTATATATCAACTGGCTCCAGAAAGTTAAACAGATTTGTAAATTACTTCCATTAAAAAAATCTTAATCCTTCTAATAATTATCAGCTGCTGAAGTTGAGTTATTCTTTTCTGTCTGACGACAGTGCTCTCTGCTGACATCTCTGTCTGTCTCGGGAATTGCACAGAGCAGAATAGGTTTGCTATGGGGATTTGCTTCTACTCTGGACAGTTCCCGAGACAGGTGTAATCAGAGAGCACTTAGACAGAAAAGAACAACTCAACTTCAGCAGCTCATAAGTACTGAAAGGATTAAGATTTTTTAATAGAAGTAATTTACAAATCTGTTTAACTTTCTGGAGCCAGTTGATATATATATAAAAAAGTTTTTTCCTGGATAACCCCTTTAAAGGGGTACTCTGGTGGAAAACTTTTTTTCTTTTATCAACTGGTGCCAGAAAGTTAAACAGATTTGTAAATTAAAAGTCAAAGTATTAGCTTATACCTCAAGGACCTCACCGTTCGTGGTGCATAATGATAGGAATGGAAATAAATAATAACAGCATCAATTTAAAAAATGTAATTATAAAATATGGTCAATATCTTAACACATTAACTGGCACTTTACAAGATATTCCCACTGGGCCCTAGTGGGATATCACATGAATAATAGTGAAAAAATGCTAAGTTGTGAGAAAAATGCTGAAAATCTGAATAAAGTCCAATAATCCGGTACAAATCCGTTAGTCTGGAAACACTATGAAAGTCCCGTTGTATGGTGAAAATAGATGTGCACTTGGAAGAAATAATGCAAAGTCAATTTCCAGAGAGATGTTATATATAAATGATGTTTCTCACCACTGCTGGATGTCAGTCGCTGGCGGCTGTAGTGTCCTCTACCGTATGTCACGGTCTCACGCTGCTCTCGTTGCCCCAATGGCAGGGGGGCACGGCGGTCTCACGCTGCACTCACTACCCCGATGGCAGGGGGGCGCGATGCGATGTTCCGTACCGCTAGCTGCGGTGACTCTCCGGCTGCTTCGTGGTGGTAAGATGCCAATACTCCGGCAAGAGTGGTAGTGAGCACGGGAGCGGTAGTGAGTCCGGGAGCTGCGTCCCTCGTGGAGACCTGGACTGCGGGAGGTAGATGGAAGTGAGTTGCCGCCAGGCAGGGCGGAATAGAGCTGGATTAACTCCTCCGTTGCCGGGACTTTCAGGATTAAATGGGGACACTGTTAGTATCAATGTGAACGGTGTTAGAAACCTAAACGCGTTTCGGGGTGCTGGGAAATGTAGTCCTCCGACCCCTTCCTCAGTAGAAATGTGTATATACTAAAACTTAGAGAAGACGCTGTCTCTATAATCAAATCACACCTGTTAGTAATTACTAAATCAAGAGAAAAACACGGTATTTGGATTATGCCATTGCGAGTGTTCCCTAGGTATATCAAACATATGGAGCAGAGCAACTCTTCCAAACTGTTAAGAGAAATCCAATGGAACCTTGTTCACATTTGGTATCTCCAAATAACCGGATCAGTCACATCGACCGCAATGTAGCAATGTAGTAACTCTATATTCATGCATCTACTGCAGGCAATGTACCAATCCTAGGAATATATTGTTCTACACAAAATAACTAATCTGTTCGTATATGTTGCTACTCTGTTAAATATAAAATCATTGGAACAGGATGAATCATGTATGCAAAATATAAAATTACAACAAACGGAAATATAGACAAAATCACTAATCATATAAATGTGTCAATATAAATAAGGATAATGATGAAACAAGAATAAATCGGTGAAAATAATAAAACAGAAAGTATATAAATGTAAAATAAAAATAATAATAGTGAAAAATAATAAAAATAAATTAAATATGAATAGACATAAAAATAAAATACAAATAAAAATAGAAATAAATATAAAAATTTAAAATAAAAATAATGAAAAAATAAAATATGTAAAATAAAAATAAAGATGAAATATGCAATAAAAAATCTGAAAATCTAGGTAAAATAAAAATAAAGATGAAATATGCAATGAAAAATCAGAAAATCTAATATGATTTTTCATCGCAGATTTTCTGATTTTTCATTGCATATTTCATCTTTATTTTTATTTTTCCTAGATTTTCTAATTTTTATTCCATGTTTCATCTTTATTTTTATTTTACATATTTTATTTTATTTTTTCATTTTTTTATATTTATTTATATTTTTATTTGTATTTTATTTTTATGTCTATTCATATTTATTTTATTTTTATTATTTTTATTTAACATTTATATAGTTTCTGTTTTATTATTTTCACCGATTTATTCTTGTTTCATCATTATCCTTATTTATATTGACACATTTATATGATTAGTGATTTCGTCTATATTTCCGTTTGTTGTAATTTTATATTTTGCATACATGATTCATCCTGTTCCAATGATTTTATATTTAACAGAGTAGCAACATATACTAACAGATTAGTTATTTTGTGTAGAACAATATATTCCTAGGATTGGTACATTGCCTGCAGTAGATGCATGAATATAGAGTTACTACATTGCTACATTGCGGTCGATGTGACCGATCCGGTTATTTGGAGATACCAAATGTGAACAAGGTTCCATTGGATTTCCCTTAACAGTTTGGAAGAGTTGCTCCTCTCCATATGTTTGATATACCTAGGGAACACTCGCAATGGCATAATCCAAATACCGTGTCTTTCTCTTGATTTAGTAATTACTAACAGGTGTGATTTGATTATAAAGACAGCGTCTTCTCTAAGTTTTAGTATATACACATTTCTACTGAGGAAGGGGTCGGAGGACTACAATTCCCAGCACCCCGAAACGCGTTTAGGTTTCTGGCACCGTTCACATTGACACTAACAGTGTCCCCATTTAATCCTGAAAGTCCCGGCAACGGAGGAGTTAATCCAGCTCTATTCCGCCCTGCCTGGCGGCAACTCACTTCCATCTACCTCCCGCAGTCCAGGTCTCCACGAGGGACGCAGCTCCCGGACTCACTACCGCTCCCGTGCTCACTACCACTCTTGCCGGAGTATTGGCATCTTACCACCACGAAGCAGCCGAAGAGTCACCGCAGCTAGCGGTACGGAACATCGCATCGCGCCCCCCTGCCATCGGGGTAGTGAGTGCAGCGTGAGACCGCCGTGCCCCCCTGCCATTGGGGCAACGAGAGCAGCGTGAGACCGTGACATACGGTAGAGGACACTACAGCCGCCAGCAACTGACATCCAGCAGTGGTGAGAAACATCATTTATATATACCATCTCTCTGGAAATTGACTTTGCATTATTTCTTCCAAGTGCACATCTATTTTCACCATACAACGGGACTTTCATAGTGTTTCCGGACTAACGGATTTTTACGGGATTATTGGACTATATTTCGATTTTCAGCATTTTTCTCACAATTTAGCATTTTTTCACTATTATTCATGTGATATCCCACTAGGGCCCAGTGGGAATATCTTGTAAAGTGCCAGTTAATGTATTAAGACATTGACCATATTTTATATTTTATTATTACATTTTTTAAATTGACGCTGTTGTTATTTATTTCCATTCCTATCATTATGCACCACGAATGGTGAGGTCCTTGAGGTATAAGCTAATACTTTGACTTTTTCTTTCACTTGGATGCTTTAAAGGGGTACTCCGGTGAAAACCTTTTTTCTTTTAACTCAACTGGTGGCAGAAAGTTAAACATATTTGTAAATTACTTCTATTAAAAAATCTTAATCCTTCCAGTACTTATTAGCTGCTGAATGCTAGAGAGGAAATTCCTTTCTCTTTGGAACACTGATGACATCACAAGCACAGTACTCTCTGCTGACATCTCTGTCCATTTTAGCAACCATGCATGCAGATGCATAGCAGATGTATGCAGATGCATAGCAGATGTATGCTAAGGGCAGCATGGTGGCTCAGTGGTTAGCACTGCTGCCTTGCAGTGCTGGGGACTTTGGTTCAAATCCCACTAAGGACAACAATAAATAAAGCGTTATTATTATAATAACGTCAGCAGAGAGAACTGTGCTCGTGATGTCATCAGAGAACATTCCAAAAAGAAAATAATTTCCTATGTAGTATTCAGCAGCTAATAAGTACAGGAAGGATTAAGATTTTCTAATAGAAGTCATTTACAAATATGTTTAACTTTCTGCCACCAGTTGATTTAAAAGAAAAAAGGTTTTCACTGGAGTACCCCTTTAATTACCTCAGTCCTTTTGTTGTGAGCTGCACCTATTTTGAGATTTGTAAATTACTTCTATTAAAAAATCTTAATCCTTGAGAGCACTTTGCTCGTGATGTCAGCAGAGAGCACTGTGTTCCAAAAAGAAAATAATTTCCTCTGTAGTATTCAGGAGTTTATAAGTACTGGAAGGATTAAGATTTTTTAATAGAAGTAATTTACAAATCTATGAAGCACAGAAGGTATGCTCGGCACCACTGAATACACGCTATATGGTGTAAAATCACCGGATTATAGTACTGTCCCCTTACAACCGCTGGAGGTGACAATAATGGTGCTTCCACGCTCGCAGAAAGCAGATAAATCATGTCCAAACATAGAAGGTAGAAAAAGCAGGGCACTCACCACATCAGGCTTCTTGTTGCGGTTAGACTTTATTCATGTAGTCATCAGGGATACAAGCAGGGGTGTGCGGACGGGGGTGCCCTCTCAGTGACGGACCGTTTGGCGCCGAAGCGCTTCTTCAAACCGGGAATGATTCCCTGTCTGACGAAGAGCTTCGGTGCCAAACGGTCCGTCACCGAGAGGGCACCCCCGTCCGCACACCCCTGCTTGTATCCCCTGATGACTACATGAATAAAGTCTAACCGCAACAAGAAGCCTGATGCTGTGAGTGCTCCGCTTTTTCTAACTTCTATGTTTGGACGTAATTTACAAATCTGTTTAACTTTCTGGCACCAGTTGATTTAAAAAAAATACGTTTTCCACCAGAGTAACCCTTTAACTTAAAAGTTCCCAATGATCAGTATAAAACCATCACCACTAAAAACTGAACACACTGTTCTACCACTACAATGCAGTATCCCTGTAGCTCCAATAACTCCCTGTTAATAAGAATAAGAGAAATCTTAAGTAGAAATTTTCCACACAGATTTTCAGCACCCCTGCAGAATTAAGTAGCATTGTCAGAACCTATAGGGTTAACCCTTTGAGGACCAAGGGACATATTTGTCCCATGTTTTTAATTGCCTGATACAGGCAATTAAAACATGGGACAAATACATCCCTTGGCCCCCAAAGGGTTAAAAGGTTCTGACAGGTCTGGACTGGTCAGCTGACCTTGATTGGAAGACCTGTTCTGACTCCATATAAGCTGGCAGTCTATTTCCAGTCTTTGCCTGCTAAAGAGCTCTGTATGTATTACTGGCTAGCTATACTGTTTCTGTTATATCTGGCATTTTGACCCTTTGGTTCCGCTCTCTGACTTCTTCTGGTATTAGCGTTTTTGTACTTTGACAACTCCTGGTTTTGACGCGGATAGTGGACTTTGACTTATTGTGTGTGTGTTTGTTAGTTTTGCTTCTGTTAGTCTGTCTGCTCCCTACTTGACCTGTGTCTGTATTATTGTATTTTCTTATTTTGACAGTTGACTCCCCTCACTTGCGTAGAGAGGGACTGTCACCGTGGTTACGGACCTGTCGCCTAAGGCGGGTACGTAAGTAGGCAGGGATTGGGGAGTGGGCGAGAATAGTGTGCACTCCTTCCCTGCCCAGATGTGACAAGCATTAAGGGAGACTAAAGTCCAAGGCCATTAAAAAAGGATTTCATGTGCGTAAGGGTTTTTTAAAAGAGAGATTGTTTGGCCCTAGCCATAAAATAGCATAGAAGATTTCATTTGAGGTAGTACTGATGAATTGCATCTCTAGACCTAGCTTTAGGGTAGGGTCACACGTGGCGTATTTTGCTGAGTATTTGCTGCTGCATATTTTCTTACACCGAAGTCAATGGGTAGCAAAAGTAGTTGTGTATTTTGCTACCCATTGACTTCAATGGGTAGGAAAATACGCAGCAGCAAATATGCAGCAAAATACGCCACGTGTGACCCTACCCTTGATGTGATTTTCTTTGTTTGATTTTTCATGTTGGTCTTGCCTTTCCTCCTACAGGCTCTCCTTTTGCACATGCCAGTATTAAAAGTGCCAAGTTGGAAAATTCCTCATATCTACATAAGAAAGAACGACACTTACGTTTTTACATCCGGCGTATGGTGAAAACTCAGGCCTTCTACTGGGTGGTTCTAGGCCTTGTAGCACTGAACACGCTGTGCGTGGCAATTGTGCACTACGGCCAGTCTGAAAAGCTAACTAATTTTCTCTGTGAGTAACTTTCTACCTTTACTCAAATGTGGAGCAATAGATTATTTGAATATCTATACTGTATTCTATCATGCGCATACTTGGTATTAAAATAACCAGACCTGGTTGATCTTTTCTTTATTTGCCTGGTTGCTGAAAACATTGGTAGGACTTTATATTACAGGGGTATGCCCATCTCAGATACCTCTAGAAAGGCACTCACACAAAATTGTGACTTATTGAGCAGGATCTCAAGAGGCCATTAACAGGGTACAACATTGGAATACTCGTATTCTAATGTGAACTTTTATCTCCTATTCATGATCCTAAGAACATAATTTTCCCTGGAACGAATGAAGGGCGCCCTGCGAATGCAGCCACCTCAGCTACCTTTGACTTTGCTTTGCTTTTGTTTTTATTTTATTTTAGACTATGCAGAATTCATTTTCCTTGGGCTCTTTATGTCCGAAATGTTTATAAAAATGTACGGTCTTGGAACCAGGCCTTATTTTCATTCATCGTTTAACTGCTTTGACTGTGCCGTAAGTATATAAAAGTTACTCTTCTAGTATGTTGGATAGTTAGTAGTTCTAAACAGGCCCACATGTAACATGCTTTTACCTGTGTTTACAGGTTATCACTGGGAGCATCTTTGAGGTCATTTGGGCCATGGTAAAGCCTGGAACCTCCTTTGGAATCAGCGTCTTAAGAGCCCTCCGCTTGCTGCGCATATTCAAGGTTACAAAGTAGGTATCAGTGAGACTGCTATAAAGCATTATATATATAACAATCTGCAGTGAAAGCAGAGGTGTCTGGTCTACAGAATTAAAGTAACCATAGAAAGGTAGACGCTTGCGTCATAGACATTGACAGTGGATGCAACATCCTTAATATCCATGAGTTGAATCCATGAGAGAATTTCAAATGCTGCCAGTCAGCAAGGGACTTCAATTGACTGTATCAATGCTGACAGGTTGCTAGACTGCAGAACCAGGGTTCACTTGTAGCAGTTGCCTTCCCTGGGTGCTAAAAATGGCTTCCTGTACTCAGATAACCCCAGGACTTATTGTAGGGCAGATTGGGGTGATCAGTCAACACTAGCACTATTCACCAAAAAGAATATGGCTCTACAGTCTGTTACCTGTGGCCACCATAATGATCACCACCAAAAAATAGGCTACAAGATAACGTTAAGTACAATACACATTATAATTGATTTTATTGAACATATATTAAAAATACACACAATATTTAAAATGAATAATAGGCAAAGCAGACATCAGAATAGAAATGAGGGGCTGGAGGTGAGGTATCTCACCACAGGGTGCACAGTCTGTTATTATTTAGTCCTGCATTTTTTCTGTTTGGTTCAAAGTGCTTTCTTATTCCCTGTTTTGCTTGCTTCATGCAGCTCTTTCTTGTGATATGCACTATGTTCCCCTAATGATTATACCTGTGTCCCCGATACATATGTATAATATTCTCGAGCATACCCCTCATTTTTTCTATTCTGCTTTGCCTATTATTCATTTTAAATATTGTGTGTATTTTTAATAAACTCAATTATAATGTGTATTGTACTTATCGTTATCTTGTGGCCTATTTTTTGGTGGTGATGAGTAGCACTAGGAAGTCATACAAACAGAGATCAACGTCAGAAGCAATAATACAAAATGGCAACTCACTCTTAAACGAAAGTAGCTCTGGATGTAGATGGGAGCTTAGCTTTACCAATAACAGATAGTGGATCATACAAATATGATAACTGACACTGTCAGAAAATCAGACCAACAAACATAGAGCACATGGTCAGACTAGCCAGACTATAAAGTGTAAGCCAGAAATTAGATCCTTAAATAACCTAAAAAACACAGAAACAACTCAAAGCCAGACAAAAAGAAAAACAGGGCATAGATCCCCTACTTTGTCATAAATAAATTAATTAAAAAGTAGGAAAAGATTACTTGGCAGGAGTTCTCTATGTGTGACATGAACATTACCTCCTGGTCCCCAGTATGTAACCCACAGCATTAACACAGCATCATATACTGTACTACCTGTTCAGACAATGTGATCAACAGATGAGCTGCCACCTAGACTACACAAATCATTTGCCCTCAGTATCAGTATTACCCAACTAAAAACATTTTAAGGCAAATTGCTGGCCTGTAAACATTAATGGTAAGAGGCTGCTCAGAGCTTTCTGTCTTCACAATCTTTACTAACCAGAAGACAGCGAAACAATTTTTAGGGTCATGCCGCCTTTGTTGCCTAGAAAGTGGCAGGGAAAAATAAGTCTGCAGCGAGCAAAAGAATACTGGTAGACGGCACTCACAGGTTAAAAACGTGCGGTTCCTTTATTGGGACAAGCTGGATACAAAGCAACGTGTAGTCAAGCGGCCAGTTTCGCGCTGCACAGAGCGCTTAGACGTGACCTCGTCACGTCTAAGCGCTCTGTGCAGCGCGAAACTGGCCGCTTGACTACACGTTGCTTTGTATCCAGCTTGTCCCAATAAAGGAACCACAAGTTTTTAACCTGTAAGTGCCGTGTACCAGTATTCTTTTGCTCGCTATGGATTTATCTATGTTCCGTAAGGACTGAGCACCACACAGAACAGCGGAGGATAGTAATTAAGCAGTGTGACCAGACTCCTACATAAAGGTACAGACTTGCAGTGCCGACTGCTAATTGTTTCACATGTGAAAATAAGTCTGCCTTTGCTTACTACATATTTTTTTTCTTTCTTAGGTATTGGGCCTCTCTCCGTAACCTGGTAATTTCATTGCTCAGCTCAATGAAGTCCATCATCAGTTTGCTGTTCCTGCTCTTCCTTTTCATTGTGGTCTTTGCCTTACTGGGGATGCAGCTGTTTGGTGGACAGTAAGTAGTAATGTATTTCATCTTGGGAGCTAATAGTTGTATAATAGTTGAATTCAATCTAAACATTTGCTGCGTGGATTCTGCATAGATCACAGCTCAGCAGTGGTTGTGACTGAGATGGACAGTGGGGTGACTGAGATGTCGGCAAATCCAAGACCATTCCCTTCATACTTCTGGTTTTGTTTACAGGTTTAATTTCGATGACAAAACCCCATCTACCAACTTTGATAATTTTCCTGCAGCAATAATGACTGTCTTTCAGGTATGAAATCTGGTACTTTCTCCTTCATGGCTAACCATTTCCCTTCATTCAACTCTAACTTAACTTACACTTTTTTTTCTATAACATCAGATATTGACCGGGGAAGATTGGAATGCAGTAATGTATGATGGCATCAAGTCTCAGGGAGGAGTAAACTCTGGCATGGTGTCCTCCATCTACTTTATCATCCTCACCCTTTTTGGGAACTGTATCCTTACACTGAGTTGTTCTAGATGTCAGAAGGATGTGTTGTGAATCTAAAACTAAGGGTAACGCATTATGGTGTGTGAGAAAAACTGGAATGATTTTGCCCATAACCACCAATCACAGCTCAGCTTTCCTATCGTAACGAGCTCTGTTAAAGATGAGCTGTGATTGGTTGTAATGGGTAAAATTCCTTCAGTCTTTCTCTCACACATTTTGATAAATCCGGACCAATGTCTAGGGTTGTGTCAAACAGCATCTATTTCTACATGCAGATTTTTCATCCATTGTACCACAATATATTCCTTTTGAAAAGTATGGAAAGAACCTTTGAAAAAGTATAGAAAGAGCCATCTACCTCAATATATAATAAACAGCATAAAGTTGTATATTCTCTTTAACCATCACTGTATAGACACACTGCTGAATGTCTTCTTAGCTATCGCTGTGGACAATCTTGCAAATGCTCAGGAGCTGACCAAGGTATGTGGTCATTACTATAGTATGGACCCCAGAATCTTTTCAAGCCTTTTAGATAAACCTGCCACAAAAATGTGAGCTATTTTCTTTACATCTTTAAGACCATAGCTGCCTTTCTAGTCACTTGATGATTGAGGGAAAAACTAAGTCTGAAAATCGGTACAAGGTCAAATACGTAAAAACTGGCATAAACACATTAATAAATGTGCGCCAAAATATAGATGTATATCTACATTTGTGTAGTGTGCAAAGGACTTTGATTTACACTTACGTATTTACAGGATGAGCAGGAGGAAGAGGAGGCAGCTAATCAAAAATTGGCAATGCAGAAAGCAAAAGAACTTGCAGAAGTCAGTCCTCTGTCAACTGGCAACATGTCTATAGCTGCGTAAGTACTCATCCATCTAAAGTCAGTCATTTTCTTCTTTGCATTTTTCGCCATTGTAATTAAGAAAATTCATTAATGTCTTCAAGCCTATGGAACTTCTCTCCTAGTCTATACTGTATACACTTTCTATCTTATTTTGCAGAAAAGAACAACAGAAGAACCAGAAGAATAATATGTCTGTTTGGGAGCAACGTACAAATGAGATCCGCCGACAGAACTTAATGAATAGTCGGGAAGCCCTGTACAGTGAAATGGATCCAGAAGAACGCTGGAAGTTGTCTTTCCTCCGTCCAGATGTGAAGACACATTTGGACCGACCACTTGTTGTGGACCCCCAAGAAAATCGAAACAACAACACCAATAAAAGTAGACCAGGAGAAAGTAAGACACCTATGGAACAACGTTTATCTCACCAGCGGGCAGAAGACTACCTGCGTAAACAAGCACGATTTCAAGAACGGGCAGGCCGAGCATATGACATAGGTCAGGAACCAGGACGTAGGCCGCGAAGCAAAGAGCAGGACATTAGTCGTGATAGTCAGGATATGGGGCTTCAGGAGAGGACCGATGTGGATGGAGGGGTACGTCCGACACAGGATCCACCCAGGAGACATCGAGGTGGTGGAAGCAAGGAGAGCAGAAGTGGCTCACCTCTGCCCCGCGGAGATGGAGATCACCGTAGACACAGAGTACATCGTAGAACTGGGGAAGACCCTGAGTATTTAGCAGGTGGTGGGGGTGGTGGTGGAAGGGGAGGAGTAGGTGGAGGAGAAAGAAGAACACGACATGTGAGGGAGGGGGGTAGAACAAGGGAGGTTGGTGGTGGTGGTGGTGGTGGAGGAGGAGAAATTGAAGGGCCCGATGGAGAGAGGAGAAGGAGGCATCGGCATACTGCACAGTCTACCTATGAAAATGATGTGAAGAGAGACGACAGAGAGAGGAGGCATCGGAGGCGAAAGTGAGTACCAACAATTTTTTTTATTTTTTAATATGAATGTACTTTATGTAATACAGTATAGATGTATTTTTTCCATAGCAGCCAATCAAAGCTCAGCTTTTATTTCTTAAAGCCCTACTGTAATTTACATAAACTTTTGACATGTCGTCCAGACATGTCAAAAGTTTAGATCACCTGAGACCTGTTGCGATTACTTTTAGGCCAATCCCAGAACTGACTTAGACCGTAATGGAGCACATAAGCCAGATTTGACAGACTAAACAGTAAGTAAACAGTGCACTGGTTATAACTCGAGAACGCAGCAGGTCCTGGAGTGATGTAAGTTTTTGACATGTCTGGACAACATGTCAAAGGTTTATGTAAATTACAGTTACACTTTAAATTGCTCTGGTAAAATAAAGCTCAGCTGTGATTGGTTCCTATGGGTAAATCAGACAGTTTTTCCTTTAGACAGTTTTTATTCATACCCCCTCCAGGGCCCAGATTTATCAATCTGTTTGAGACAAAAACTGTCTTAGGCTTTGTTCACACAGTGTAAAATTTAGCAGCTAATTTTATTTTAAGTGCTTGTTTTCGGACAGAATCCACAAAAATTGTGGCTGAATTTTTGCTGATTGCGGCCAAAAATGAACACCTAAAATAAAATACACCACAAAATCTTACACTCCAACATAGTCGTCTTTGAGCTTAGCAACCAATCATAGCTCAGTATTTTTGATTTCTCACATCTCTCTTGTAAAAATAAAGGTTGAGCTGGGATTGGTTGTTACGGATTGAGAAATCTAGGCCAATGTGCGTAAAAAAAAAAAAGTTAGGATAATGACATTGGAAAACTCAAGTATTGCTATGGAGTCTTTATTCCTTTTTAAATGTATTATGCTTTCCTTATAGGGACCCAACAGCCCCTGTTCCTGGCTCAGGCCCAAATCTTTCCACCACCCGACCAATTCAAGATCGCTCTCGCCAAGAAAACCAAAACCAGCAGCCTGAAAATATGGATAACATTCGTAACAACAAGCTGGTGACTACAGAACCCCCAGCAGTGGGAATAGGGGGAGGCCTCAACCATAGCCCGGCCAAAATGGGCAATTATACCAACTGTGCAAACAACAACAGTGCTCCTACTGTGAATTCGGCCCCAAAGAGGACACCTCTCCCCACTAACTCTGGCCCTCCGACCTCTGTACCTGATTCTGGACAGACACATAGTAACCCTATGGAGACAGGCAAGGGAAATAAGGCTTCAGAGCAGACCACAGTGGATATACCACCTCCTTTCCCTCCACCAGTAGAGAATGCTGTGGGACAGGGTAATGTCTCTCCACCATTGGGGCTTCTTTCTTTCTTTTCTATCTCATGGCCCTCTATATAACAATTCTGTTTCCGTTTTAATATTTTAATCTGCCTGGGCCAAGTGTACACATTCTATTTTCTTCTCAATCTTGTTTTGGTGCAAAAGGGATATTAATTATAAAAATCTGAGAGTCTATTGGCTTTTATACCAGACCTCCATAAATCACTTCCTTTGCCCCCAGTGTGTGGAGTTCTGTATCTGTTGAAACAGTGGCTGAGGTTACAAAACATCACTGAAAGTAAAGTAAGCCATGAGCATAACTATCCTTACCAACTTCATGCATGTACATGTTTACTTCAACAATAAGAAGAGGGTACGTGACTCAAACATATCTGGTACCTCTCATCTCTCTGGAACAAAATATCAGTGAGTGTAAAAAAACAAACAAAAAAAAACAAAAAACAGCAGAGGAGGCGAGAACTATAGACCCCTATGACAAAAGTCCGAAAAAACTCCTGACCCTAAAATTACAGCTCAGTTCTGAGAATCTGAAAATGCCCAACTCTTCAGCTATAAATAATTGATACCATAAGCCAGAGGCGTAGCTTGTAGCTTCTGGGCCCCGATGCAAAATCTGCAACAGGGCCCCATATGCCAATTATAATACTGGTCTCTTATGGAGATGTTCTTTGGGGCCCCCTTACGCACAAGAGCCCCAGTGTGACTCCTACCTCTATAGCTATGCCCCTGCCATAAGCAGTTTGTCTTACACAGCATATGACTTCAAAATTGAACCACCTGTCTTGGCAGACAGACAACGTGCATATTATGGGTTATATGTGTATGTGGTGACAGCATTTACTGTGCCATTGTTCCCCTTTTAATGCATTGTGTATAGGTAAACTCAACAAGATGGTGCCAGTTTTGAATTAAGTAGGGTTCTAAGCTCTACTTCCCTTCCCATTCATAAAGAAAGCATGTGAGCCCTGCTTACTCTAACCAATCATGTAAAGCCTACAATCCTTCTTTCTTATCCTTTTCTTAGGGAACCCTGTGAGTCCTGCCTCTTCTGCTCACACAATAATGATGATTGACAGCTCTTTTTTACATATAAAAACGTGTGCAGAAAAAGCTGGCATTCCCAGAATTTGTCTGTGCATAGAAAGCAGGACTTACAGATTGGGTGAGGAAGCAGGACTCTCAGACTTTCTTTATGAGTGGGTGGGGGAAGCTAATACCGTTTTTTTTTGTATAAGTGGGCAGGGAAACAGGAATCACAGGCTTTCTCTATCAGTAGGTGGGGAAAGCAGGACTCATAGGGGGACATGTATCAATGTTTGCTTATGTATTCCTTTTTTTAGTTATTTTTTTTGTTACTATTTTTTTGCTTATGTGCGACTTATTTTTCAACTGCTTTCCGCCTGTTGATACATTTCTTTCACCTAAGCAATTTTTCTTTTTTTGCTTTGGTAGTGGCTTTTTCTGCTCCAGGTCTGAGCTGGAGTAAATTTAGTAGGTTTTCCCATGTAATGGGACTTTTTTGCGACTTTCGCACTTGATAAATCTCTGACCACTGCAAGTCAAAAATCACTTTTTGCTTTGGTAAGCAAGATTTTTATTTTTTGCTTAGGGCAAAAAGTTGCAGAAAAAAAGAGAGTAGTCGCACGTGCGATTTTTTTTGCGACAATTTTAAGCAAAAAAAACCTACTAAATGCTTTGATAAATGTCCACCATAGTCTTTCTCCATGAGTGCTGGTAAAACCGAATTCACAAGTACCATGAGTGGGCTATGAAGTAGGACTCACAGGCTTACTTTTTGAGTACTCACAGGGTTTCACTATGAGTGGGTGGGAATGTAGGACACAAGGCATATTCTCCGCTAGTCAGGTCTCAATGGGGGAGGGGGGGGAGGTCAGGTTTGGATTGAGAACTGAGAGGAAGAGACCACCTAGTTGTCAATCTTGGGGGGCAATTACCGTTCCGGGAGCTGGAGCTAATAGCATTGATAACTAGTCAATGGAGAGACCTATGGGAAAAATATGACTTATCAGTGTTGAGGTGATTGATCAATGTAGACAGCTGGATTTTACAGGTTTACACGAAAAATACTGAATCATAACATAGAATACTATATACGGTACCTTCAAGGATTTCTAATGACATCTTTAGAGAGCGTCATCATTGGGCCACTAAAAGCTCATCTTGACTGGTGTAACTGGCTCCTATAGACTGTACTACTTTGTCAATGTCTGGTGTCCAGCAAATTTTTACGCAATTGATGCCACAACTAATGACAACATGCATCAGTTGTCATGAGTTGTTTAGCATCTGGCGTCCAGTGTTTCTGAATGCCGGACAGGGGAACACAGCAAGATGCATTCCCCATTCCGATGCTTTTCCGGTGAGTCCATTCATCCGGCGTCCATAAAGAGAAGGCGGATGAATGTGTACTGTCCAATTCAAATGAATGGGATCAGTTTTAGCATCAGTTTCCCTCCAGTGCCGGATGCCAGACATATGTAAAGGAGGCCTCACATCGGTGGTGTGATAAACAACCCAACATGCCCCTCTCTCTCTTTTGAATGGTTGGAAGCGAATATGACCAACAAAGTTTTTTAATGGAGATTACAAGGACATAACTTTTGCTTCTATGTTCCCCTATCTTTTGGGCATACACAAAGAACAGGCTGCCTTCATTTCTCCTTTCTTTCTGATATATGAGGTTCATTAGTGCAGAGAACCAGGAAGAGTGTAAAGCAGCTTTCTGCATACTATGCATATATGAGGCGTAGTAAATATTCTGCAGTAATTGTACAGAACTTGCACACAGCGTTGCATTGCTCTTCTGAGAAGAAATCTATTTTCATTTAGTGCTTTAAAATAGAAGGCATAAAATGATGTACTGGGTTGTAAATGACCAACCCTATTATTGCAGTTCTAAATCATGGCATGCGTATGGTCTGCAGGTGCTAAACTACTCCATACATAAGCCATAGCCAAGAAGTGGCGATATTAAGGATATGTTCATGTGGTTTAAAAAACGACACAGAAAAATAACCTTTATCTCACTTGTAATAAGCATTAAAATACATCTGTATTTAACAGGAGTTTATTGTTTTTGAAGTGAGTTTTTATGTATTTTAGCCCAATAAAATTTACACGGAAACCACATTAAGGTTTCCGTGTAAAATTTTTTTTTTTTACACATTGCAGAAACATAAAAATACACACATATAATTACAGCATGTATTTCTTATGGAAATCAATGGTATGTGGTTTCGGCGAGTTAAATGGGGTACTCCGGTGGAAAGTTAAACAGATTTGTAAATTACTTCTATTAAAAAATCTTAATCCTTCCAGTAGTTATTAGCTGCTGAATACTACAGAGAAAATTATTTTCTTTTTGGAACACAGAGCTCTCTGCTGACATCATGACCACAGTGCTCTCTGTTGACATCTCTGTCCATTTTAGGAACTGTCCAGAGCAGCATATGTTTGCTATGGGGATTTTCTCCTTCTCTGGACAGTTCTTAAAATGGACAGAGATGTCAGTAGAGAGCACTGTGGTCATGATGTCAGCAGAGAGCTCTGTGTTCCAAAAAGAAAATAATTTCCTCTGTAGTATTCAGCAGCTAATTAGTCCTGCAAGGATTACAAATCTGTTTAACTTTCTGGCACCAGTTGATTAAAAAAAAAAAAAAAAATCACCGGAGTACCCCTTTAAACATATATTGGTGCCAAGTACTGTGTATTGTGGCCAAAATACACATAAAAAAAATTGTAAGAACATAATATTACTCCAAGACATTAAACGTTCTAATATAGCATTATCACAAATTGTACTAGCTTCAGCATGCATTTTGCTTAATTCACCCCTGACAGGAAGTTGTGTAGTTCTCTCATTGTCAGTGTGCTGTTGTCTTAGCAGTTCCTCAGCTCCTCTCTTCTGACAGGAAGTTGTGTAGTCCTCTCCTTGTCAGTGTGGTGTTGTCTCGGCAGCTCCTTGACTGCTCTCTCTTGAAAGTTGTGTAGTTCTCTCATTGTCAGTATGGTGTTGTCTCCCCGATACTCCCCTGCTCTCCTGGGACAAAGCATCATTGTCTCCTGCCTTAGGAGGTGTGGCTAGATCTTGTATCTGAGCTCTAGCCCCGCCTCCTTAGTGATTTCACTTCATCTGACCAGCATCTAAAGCCTACATTAACATCTCCCTGTCATATACACATTTACACCTTTATTGGGACATTTATAGAGAATAAGCTCTGTAAACAGCATGCTGTCTTGTGCGGAGCAATACCACAGGCAGAGGAGCAGATGGGATGAATACAGCACATGCTGTGAAATGAGATGTTTTGCAGTAGCTCTAGGTGGGGAAATGGCAGAAGTGCTGTGTGATGGGAATATGCAGGGTGGGAAAACTGTGATGAGGACCTTAGGGAAAGCAATGCATTCTGGGAATTATAGTGTTTATAAAAGTGTCGATCACTACACTATTACAGCATAGCAATAAAACGTTTCCTACTGTATTCCAAACTGCATGTGCAGGGAAAGATGTAAATGTCAAGACATGTTAGTGTGGTAAGCCAGGGTGTGTGGGGTGAGGTGTAAGGGGCAGGTGGTGTTGCCCAGGGGTAGATGGTATTAACCCCTTTGTGTTTGTGAAGCCAGAGTGTGGTTTGCCTATGTAACCACCCAAAGTTAGTACTGCTAGTTCTAGGTCAGGCCGGGGCAATAAAGGGTCCAAGGCCAGGTTAAGGGTAATGGTAGCTTTTACTGAGGTTAGACAGGTGTTAAAGTCTAAACAGTTCAGCCAGTATCCCAGAGAGGTGGCCAGTGACACAGAGAGACCTCGCAGACTTGCTGGGACTTGCAGTAGGTAGACTGACTATAATGCAGGCCACGGTGACTAAACAGTAGACATGACTTGACTCACTTGATGACTGACTATTAGAAGACCTGAGCTTACTTGCAATTGACAGGTGGCTGCAGAGTTTAGGCTTCAGGTCTCCAATGGCTGGACACAGGCACTGGGACAGATGACTGAACTTGACCTCAGCAGGAAATGAAGAGTGATCAAAAGGAGCGATTGCAGCTCCTCCCTATCTTATATAGGGGGGCTGTGCAAGGAGCCCATAGGTTACTTGGGAGGTCACCTGGTCACTGGGTTCTCTGGGTAACAATCATATGACTTAAACACAATCATGTGGTACAAATATAATCATGTGACAAACAATGAAGGTCCTTTTATTCTTTATGTAAAACCTATGTACACAGGGGGAGATACTGCAGGAGAGCCGTGAGGACGTACAGGGACTCAACCTGACAGGACTGTAGGAGCATATCCCGTACTGGGACACCACAATAGGATTCTGAGATGGCTTGTGGGCTATAGGGGGGCAATGGCCACTTATTTAATGTCTTTAACACTAAAACAAGCAAGCTGACAGAATAAGTAAGAAGCATTTATTAAAGCAAGAGAGATAAAGTGGCACAGAGCAGGAGAAATCTCACATGAGCTGATTATTTTCATAGCACAATGAAGGCCAGAATATAAGATGAATTGCATTACACCACACAAATGTTGCCCAAATCAGGTCACTTGCCCAAAATTAGCAACACAGGAAGAGAGCTGCCACTCAGACATTCCTACTGTTTTGAGGTGGAAAAGAGCCACCAATAATCAATTATGACACAACGGAGCACAGTGGGGAGAGAACGTAATAAAACTGGGACAAAATAGCGATCATGCAGATAGAGTCCCATGTATGTAGTACATTTTCTGTCTATTGGCATCTGAGCAGATATTTGGACCATATGTTGTGAAGTATAATATTAGAGTCTACAATAAAAAGGTGAAGCAGTTTTCAGTATTTTAATTCTTCCAAATGGCTCTGAACGATGAGAGTTGTAATCTGATTGGCTACCACAGACAACTACTCTAGTTTTTTTTTTTTTTCTTATGCCTTTGATAAAATCTTCCAGAATGACTTATATTCCATTCACATGCACATATGGATTAAGGATTTTTCTGGTACCCTCTTAGCCCAGACTTTATATCTAACAATTGACTCTGCTGGTTTCTGAACAAAGCATATTTGGATAAATGTTATTTTATATACACTTTTTTTTATATTTTTTAGACAGAGTAAATACTCATGGAAAGTTAGTGCAGTGCAGTGTTTCCCAACCAATATGCCTTTCATGCCCGGAGATGTACTTTTGCAACAGCTGGAGGCACACTGGTTGGCTTGTGGACATCAGGGGAAACAAAAAAAATTGGAATATCGTGCAAATGTTCATTGTATTTCATTAATGCAACTTAAAAGGAAAGGAAGCATGAAGTGCTCCAAAATCTCCTGGAAGACGGATGCAGTGACCCTGGACTTAATAAAGCACAGTGACCAACACCAGCAGATGACATGACTCCCCAAATCATAGTAATTGGGGGACAGCTTTGGGGTTTGATTAATCCATAATCATCACAATTATGACAAATCACGGCTTGGACTATCTTGCTTTGCATGTAATGAGTCTCTTTCATATATTAGTTTCACCTTTTAAGTTGCATTACTGAAAGAAATGAACTTTGCAGGATATTCAAATTTTTCACGTTTCACTTGTAGGCAACAATACACTGATGCTGTCCTATTCAGATGAATGGGAAAGGTGTCTTTCAGCGGTCATTCTATAGAGAAGGCTGATTTGTGAGCAACAGCTATTGTGTGTACCTCTTTTATCTATACACTGGTGCAACCTTTCACTATAATCCTGTCTGTGATTATAAGGAAGACACTGCTGGAAAATGATCTGAACACAACAGGTAGTCTCAGCTTAGTTTAAAGGGGTACTCTTATCCCCTCAATGCAAACCTATGGGAGGGGGCGTGACAGCTGTCACGCCCCCTCCCATAGGTTTGCATTGAGGGGTGGAGCCGTGATGGCACATGGGGGCGAAGCCGTGACATCACAGCGCTCCGTCCCCATGACCGACGGTAATCAGACGGAGCGTGTTCGCTCCGGGGACTGATTTTAATGGGGTGCGGTGTGCAAGATCACGGGGGGTCCCCAGCGGCGGGACCCCCGCGATCAGGCATCTTATCCCCTATCCTTTGGATAGGGGATAAAATGTCTAAGCGCCGGAATACCCCTTTAAGCCTATTGGCCATAATGGAAACTGCAAGATTTCAAGATTATGATAAAAGATAGTAAAATTGTAGTTTAGAACTCTAATAGAAAAGTGAAGTGAGCAATGAGTGATCCACACTCTAGAAATGTGTACCTTCAGCTGCACTTTCTTTATAGAGAGCCTTTAAGAGTTTCTAACCCTCTGTTTCCTCATAGTGAACAAGACGGTGGCCGTGTCTCCTCTACCCCAGAAAGAGGATGAGAAGAAAGAGGAGGAAGAAGAGGATGAAGATGATGGGAAGGGGCCTAAACCAATGCCCCCATACAGCTCCATGTTTATTTTATCCACTACTAATCCGTGAGTTCCATTTTCTGTACCACCTAAGATCGCCTCTTTTGACTTTATAATATATTATCTTCCAAACCTACAAAAAAATGTTGCAGCAGAGCACTGCAAAAATTTTTTTATTTTATTGAAAAACAATTAAAAACACATAATAGTATATGAAAAGTGAAAAAGGCCATTGTTTACAGTGGGATTCTGCTGCACTGTGCATACTATAATTTATTTTATTTCTGCGCACACTGCCTTGCTGTCAATAGTGACTAGCGACGAAGAATTTGGGTGTTGCCTGCGGCTGACAGAATCTTTTCGAGGCCGAGATTCCGTAGGGTGAATGTAGATAAATAATACATGTGGATTGTAAAGCTGGCTAACATGCTTAACACAATAGTAGTAGTGCAACAGCTTTCCCTTATGTGTTTATTTTGTGTATAACTGGTTACTCAGCTTCACAAACCTTATGTATTAAGATTTCCCACGTGCCTCTTACATCATTGTTGATGATCAATCTTTTTCACTTTTCATATACTACAATGTGTTTTATATTGTTTTTCTATACAGTTTACATTTACTGGTCTGAAGCAACATTTTTTGAATTTATGTTATTAATTGCATATAGTAGCACATATTTTGTTTATCATGGTAACAGGCCAAGGGTTACAAGGGATCTTTTCTACTCCCTCCATACATAGGTGTTTTTTCCCCACATTTTGCAATAGGTTGTTCTGTATTATATAATCTCCTAAAGTTGTCCCTGAAACATTTTCTAATCTGGTATGACATATTTGCAAATGGGGCTCTAACAAGGTCAGTGACAATAAGGACTTAAGCCATCTTGTAGGTCAGGAGAATCCAAAGGCTCATTAATGCCTATAGAGTGCAAGTGAGCAGCAACACAAGATAGTCCTATCTCCTTCCCATGTGTGACTCTTCACTCCCTATAGTAGAGAAGAGAGGCAGAAACTAGAAAAAGGAAAACCGTCCCATTTTGGCTTGGAGAACCCTTCTTTACTATACACTTGCTTGTTTAGGGACTGATTAAGCTTCTTAAAATAATTAAAATGATATAATCTTACAAATGTATCTGTTTCCTGAGAATCTTAATATAATGACAACTGCATAATCGGCACAGTTCTGCTGTATAAAGATCTATATTTACTGGTTACAATCTGCAGGCATAATGTTGACCACACTGATTTATAGTATTTGTGGGAAACGTTCCAGTAGATATTGTAATTTCTTGATGCAAATCTCTGCACATTCTATACTAAGTAGTCAACTGACTGCTCCTACTCAGTGGCTAGCAGCTCTCTTTCTGCACAGTTATACCCAGATAGCTGTCAATCACTAAGTAGGATTGCCCACATGACTACTTTGCCCAAAACAAGCAGAAATTGACATGAAAAAATTGCTGGAAGTTTTCCCGCAAACATTATATACATCTGTTTAGATCCTCCTATTCTATAATATACTGCCTGCAAATTAAACTGCTTTTCTTTGTGACAGGTTCCCCTTTAAACCCCATTATTTTTGGGCATGCAAGATCCATCCTTGCAATATACTGCCCAATTTCAAGTGAACTTGTTTTACACATTGTCTCTTCTCTTTATTTCAGTCTCCGTCGTTTGTGTCACTACATTGTCACCTTGCGATACTTTGAGATGTGCATCCTACTAGTCATCGCCATGAGCAGTATAGCCCTCGCCGCAGAAGACCCTGTGTATCCTGAGGCCACGCGAAACAATGTGGGTGACACCTCCAGAAAATGCACTTTCTTTTCTATATCTCTGTGCTACATAATGATACATTATATCCTACCATCTCTTCCTGAATATGCTTACCCTTGGTCTTTTATGGCTTTTTTGAGATATAAAAAGTTTTGCAGACCATTACAGTCTATTGCCTTGGTCTCCAAACTATGGACCTCCAGATGATGAAAAACTATGATTGGCTGTCCAGGCATGCTGAGTTGTAGCTTTGCAGTAACTGGAGGTCCACAGTTGGAAGACCACTGGTCTATTACATCTCACCATCCACGAGTTTATCCAGCAGCATGTAGGCATACTTATACAGAGGCAGGGGCAAACCGGGACAAGTTGTCCTGTGTGCCCCTGCCTCTGTATAAGTATGCCTACACACTGCTGGATAAACCCGTGGATGGTGAGTGCAATCACCTTTGGATGCTTCTTTTGTATACCATGTACCTGTTGTGATTTGCACCACCCAGCCCACAACGTTACCTCTCCCTAAGTGCTCCATACTGCCCTAGTCTTGCATGTGCCGGATCTTCCCTATCTCAGCAGTTTGCGCTCTATTACATCTCTTGCCATACTAAAGAAGAAGTCCCTGAGAAGGACCTCGGGAAGTAGAATAGCTAAAGCTGGCCATCCATGAAGCATTCAGGCCACAGATCTCCAAAATCCCCCATAAACAACTATACTTGGATCACCTGAGCATGCATGTTTATTTAAAGAGGGAGATAAGTCACTGCCAAACACCATCTGAAGGAAGAGGATGGAGTATGTTGAAATCCATCAAGCCCCTTGGTGCCTATTGACGAAAGACTATTGGGTTGCCCCATCTGTTGGAAAATACACTAAAAGCATTAGAGTCTCCTGCCCCAGAATAGAGATGGGAAGGCCTGGGAAAAGGCCATTTTGAGTTGTTTTGTATGGAAAATTTAAACAAATGGAGTATATTCTTTTATGATAAAAAAATAAAATTTTTTACAACATAGTATTCAATCAATATAACATTTATACCTTCATGAAAAGTATCTGAGAATCTTTGTCTCACCTGAAGACAAGCAAATCCTGGAATACAATTTAAATACTGATAATGCTATTGTAAAAAGAAGAGCTATATGCATTTCTGCCTCTAGGCGTGCTGCAGGAAAAAAGGTTAGTTGTGGCTGGGCTCCATCTTGTTGGTTTACTTAAACTGATTGTTGGTATTACATAGTTGATTGTTTCTGTCCTATCTGATTCCTATTACTGTTCTCCCCCATGACCTATAGTCTTTGCCTGTTTTTTGAGTCCGGCTGACAAAAATAGTTTTTTTCTTTTCCTCCTCTCAGTAAAATGGGGAGACAAACATTCAGCAATGAAATTATTTTAAAATAGCAAAACTACTCCATTCTGCCTTTTTTCCCCCTGGTAATTTTACATCTCTAACCCAGAATAGTAGGTATAGTGGTTGGAACTAGAACAAATATAGTATAGAGGCATTTACATAAAAGATTGAGTGTGATATCACTGTAATATAGGGCAGGTCAGTCTGTGGTACCAGCCCAGGGGAACCGACAACTATGCTTGTAAGCAGAGTCTTACAAAGCCATCAGAAGTTTTGTTGTTTCCCATCCTTCAATGAAGAAGAACATGATTCTTCTAACCCTGCAGGACTCTTATGAAGGGCCCTTCTTTTCTCCACCCCTGTTGCTAACTATTACATTGTGTAAGAACTGTTTCTGAAACTACATTAGCATATCTAATTACTGTATGTCAGATTGCCATGTGGGAATCTGTATGAGTATAAACCATTGATGTACAGTGGAATTGTTTTTCTGTTCAAGAAGAGTTAAGCAAGAAGATGGTGCTGCATTGTGGGCCCAGTGTGAGTTGTGCTGACAGCCCGTTAATCACACCCGCCCTCCTGCCGCCATGCTTACTTTGCAGTTCCTCTCTCTTCATACACGGTGGACGGTTCCCAAAGGGGGGTGAACGAGAGAGGAGGAGATGGAGGGAGGAGATTAGAGGCTGATTGAAATAATGGGAACATTGGTCCCAGTGGGACAAATGAAGCCGAACATGGTGTATATAAATAGCGCTTTATACCGGTTATATATATATATATATATATATATATATATATATATATATATATGAAGATACTGTATATACTTTATGTGACTCACTTTGTATTTTATACACAGGTTTTCTTACCTTTTTCGTGTTTTCTTTCTGTATAGGTCCTACGTTATTTTGACTATGTATTCACTGGTGTCTTCACTTTTGAAATGGTTATCAAGGTATGTGCAAAAGCAAGGATGACTTAGGGTGAATTCACATGTGGCAGATTTGCTGCAGACATTTTTACCACTGTCTTATTTGCCTGCATAAGGCTTGTTGAAATTCTTGTGCTTACTGCAGAAATAACCTCACTCAGACTGATGTAACAAATTTTGAGTTGCGGATAGATCTTCAACAAATTTGTTACACTTGAATATAGTGTAATTTATAATTAATATTACAAGTATTACAAGAAGCACAACCATGGTTTAGTAACTTATAGAACAAAAAATCAAGTGTTCTCCATTTCTTGTCACTTTTGCCTGTCTCTAGAGTTTTATAGAAATTTTCGGATATCAAATTTAAGCGAATAGGGCTGAGCACATAGACAAAAGCGGTCCCTTTTTCCTAATCCTGGACATCCCCATTTAAGTTAGTTTAGGGTCTTTTGCTTATGGCTTCCTGTGTATTAGCTAAACAATTAGCTGTCTCCAGTACCATTTACTGCAAGATCTCCACAATGTAAGGTCAGGTTCACACAACAGAATTTTTTATAGAAAATCCCCTCCGGAATGCAGCAGTTTTCCATTGTCTTCAGTGGTATTCTGCTGCACTGTGCACACTGCTTAATTTCCACAACTGAGAATTCTGCCATGGAAATTAACATTCTGAACTACGCTGTAAGAATAAACATGTTCATCCTTTTGGCGGATCCACTCAGAAATGTATTGTCATCTATTGGGACGGCAATGCAGTCCACGCGATCCTTACATCCTACATTTTCCCTGGAGTTGCTGCACCTGGAGTCCCAGCTCTAGTGTTTTCTTCCGTGCTTCCTCACATATTCATGCTGCTGCTGGCAAGTCCCTATCCAGTGGAGGGGTGAGCTGGTTCATATGTGTTCTTTGTTACATTTACCACGCGATCCTTACGCCAACTGATTTCGCACAGGCCACCCTCGGAAACTCCAGCAGGATATTTTCTGGCCAGAGATTCCGTTGCGTGGACCCAGTTTTAGGTCTACATTGCATATAAACTGAACTAAATGTTATGGCCAAGAAAAATGTAAATCATGTTTTCAATCTATGACCACATTTTAACAAGTCCAAACCCTGCAGCTATTGCCTGTGTGTCTCTGTGTAGAGACAAAATACAGGAAGTGTGGGTGGGACAAGCAGGGCTCTGTACACTGAGGACAAGCAGGGCTCTGTTCACCGAGGACAAGCAGGGCTCTGTACACTGCGGACAAGCGGGGCTCTGTACACTGAGGACAAGCAGGGCTCTGTACACTGAGGACAAGCAGGGCTCTGTACACTGAGGACAAGCAGGGCTCTATACACTTAGGACAAGCAGGGCTCTGAACACTGAGGACAAGCAGGGCTCTGTACACTAAGGACAAGCAGGGCTCTGTACACTGAGGACAAGCAGGGCTCTGTACACTGAGGACAAGCAGGGCTCTGTGCACTGAGGACAAGCAGGGCTCTGTACACTGAGGACAAGCAGGTCTCTGTACACTGAGGACAAGCAGGTCTCTGTACACTGAGGACAAGCAGGGCTCTGTACACTGAGGACACGCAGGGCTCTGTACACTGAGGACACGCAGGGCTTTGTGCAGTGATGACAAAAAGGGATCTGTACACTGAAGAAAGGCAGGGCTCTGTACACTAAGGACAGGCAGGGCTCTGTACACTGAGGATAAGCAGGGCTCTGTACACTGAGGACACACAGGGCTCTGTACACGGAGGACAAGCAGGGCTTTGTGCAGTGAGGACAAGCAGGGATCTGTACACTGAGGACAGGAAGGGCTCTGTACACTGAGTACAGGCAGGGCTCTGTACACTGAGGACAAGCAGGGCTTTGTGCAGTGAGGACAAGCAGGGATCTGTACACTGAGGACAGGCAGGGCTCTGTACACTGAGAGGACAAGCAGGGCTTTGTGCAGTGAGGACAAGCAGGGATCTGTACACTGAGGACAGGCAGGGCTCTGTACAATGAGGACAGGCAGGGCTCTGTACACTGAGGACAAGCAGGGCTCTGTACACTGAGGACAAGCAGGGCTCTGTGCACTGAAGACAAGCAGGGCTCTGTGCACTGAGGACAAGCAGGGCTCTGTGCACTGAGGACAATCAGGGCTCTGTACACTGAGGACAGGCAGGGCTCTGTACACTGAGGACAAGCAGGGCTCTGTACACGGAGGACAAGCATGGCTCTGTGCACTGAAGACAAGCAGGGTTCTGTACACTGAGGACAAGCAGGGCTCTGTACACTGAGGACACGCAGGGCTCTGTACACTGAGGACACGCAGGGCTCTGTATACGGAGGACAAGCAGGGCTTTGTGCAGTGAGGACAGGCAGGGCTCTGTACACTGAGGACAAGCAGGGCTTTGTGCAGTGAGGACAAGCAGGGCTTTGTGCAGTGAGGACAGGCAGGGCTCTGTACACTGAGGACAAGCAGGGCTTTGTGCAGTGAGGACAAGCAGGGATCTGTACACTGAGGACAGGCAGGGCTCTGTACACTGAGGACAGGCAGGGCTCTGTACACTGAGGACAAGCAGGGCTCTGTACACTGAGGACACACAGGGCTCTGTACACGGAGGACAAGCAGGGCTTTGTGCAGTGAGGACAAGCAGGGATCTGTACACTGAGGACAGGAAGGGCTCTGTACACTGAGTACAGGCAGGGCTCTGTACACTGAGGACAAGCAGGGCTTTGTGCAGTGAGGACAATCAGGGATCTGTACACTGAGGACAGGCAGGGCTCTGTACACTGAGGACAAGCAGGGCTTTGTGCAGTGAGGACAAGCAGGGATCTGTACACTGAGGACAGGCAGGGCTCTGTACAATGAGGACAGGCAGGGCTCTGTACACTGAGGACAAGCAGGGCTTTGTGCAGTGAGGACAAGCAGGGATCTGTACACTGAGGACAGGCAGGGCTCTGTACACTGAGGACAGGCAGGGCTCTGTACACTGAGGACAGGCAGGGCTCTGTACACTGAGGACAGGCAGGGCTCTGTACACTGAGGACAAGCAGGGCTCTGTACACTGAGGACAAGCAGGGCTCTGTACACTAAGGACAAGCAGGGCTCTGTACACTGAGGACAAGCAGGGCTCTGTACACTGAGGACAAGCAGGGCTCTGTGCACTGAGGACAAGCAGGGCTCTGTACACTGAGGACAAGCAGGGCTCTGTACACTGAGGACAAGCAGGTCTCTGTACACTGAGGACAAGCAGGGCTCTATACACTGAGGACACGCAGGGCTCTGTACACTGAGGACACGCAGGGCTTTGTGCAGTGATGACAAAAAGGGATCTGTACACTGAAGAAAGGCAGGGCTCTGTACACTAAGGACAGGCAGGGCTCTGTACACTGAGGATAAGCAGGGCTCTGTACACTGAGGACACACAGGGCTCTGTACACGGAGGACAAGCAGGGCTTTGTGCAGTGAGGACAAGCAGGGATCTGTACACTGAGGACAGGAAGGGCTCTGTACACTGAGTACAGGCAGGGCTCTGTACACTGAGGACAAGCAGGGCTTTGTGCAGTGAGGACAAGCAGGGATCTGTACACTGAGGACAGGCAGGGCTCTGTACACTGAGGACAAGCAGGGCTTTGTGCAGTGAGGACAAGCAGGGATCTGTACACTGAGGACAGGCAGGGCTCTGTACAATGAGGACAGGCAGGGCTCTGTACACTGAGGACAAGCAGGGCTCTGTACACTGAGGACAAGCAGGGCTCTGTGCACTGAAGACAAGCAGGGCTCTGTGCACTGAGGACAAGCAGGGCTCTGTGCACTGAGGACAATCAGGGCTCTGTACACTGAGGACAGGCAGGGCTCTGTACACTGAGGACAAGCAGGGCTCTGTACACGGAGGACAAGCATGGCTCTGTGCACTGAAGACAAGCAGGGTTCTGTACACTGAGGACAAGCAGGGCTCTGTACACTGAGGACACGCAGGGCTCTGTACACTGAGGACACGCAGGGCTTTGTGCAGTGATGACAAAAAGGGATCTGTACACTGAAGAAAGGCAGGGCTCTGTACACTAAGGACAGGCAGGGCTCTGTACACTGAGGATAAGCAGGGCTCTGTACACTGAGGACACACAGGGCTCTGTACACGGAGGACAAGCAGGGCTTTGTGCAGTGAGGACAAGCAGGGATCTGTACACTGAGGACAGGAAGGGCTCTGTACACTGAGTACAGGCAGGGCTCTGTACACTGAGGACAAGCAGGGCTTTGTGCAGTGAGGACAAGCAGGGATCTGTACACTGAGGACAGGCAGGGCTCTGTACACTGAGGACAAGCAGGGCTTTGTGCAGTGAGGACAAGCAGGGATCTGTACACTGAGGACAGGCAGGGCTCTGTACAATGAGGACAGGCAGGGCTCTGTACACTGAGGACAAGCAGGGCTCTGTACACTGAGGACAAGCAGGGCTCTGTGCACTGAAGACAAGCAGGGCTCTGTGCACTGAGGACAAGCAGGGCTCTGTGCACTGAGGACAATCAGGGCTCTGTACACTGAGGACAGGCAGGGCTCTGTACACTGAGGACAAGCAGGGCTCTGTACACGGAGGACAAGCATGGCTCTGTGCACTGAAGACAAGCAGGGTTCTGTACACTGAGGACAAGCAGGGCTCTGTACACTGAGGACACGCAGGGCTCTGTACACTGAGGACACGCAGGGCTCTGTATACGGAAGACAAGCAGGGCTTTGTGCAGTGAGGACAGGCAGGGCTCTGTACACTGAGGACAAGCAGGGCTTTGTGCAGTGAGGACAAGCAGGGCTTTGTGCAGTGAGGACAGGCAGGGCTCTGTACACTGAGGACAAGCAGGGCTTTGTGCAGTGAGGACAAGCAGGGATCTGTACACTGAGGACAGGCAGGGCTCTGTACACTGAGGACAGGCAGGGCTCTGTACACTGAGGACAAGCAGGGCTCTGTACACTGAGGACACACAGGGCTCTGTACACGGAGGACAAGCAGGGCTTTGTGCAGTGAGGACAAGCAGGGATCTGTACACTGAGGACAGGAAGGGCTCTGTACACTGAGTACAGGCAGGGCTCTGTACACTGAGGACAAGCAGGGCTTTGTGCAGTGAGGACAAGCAGGGATCTGTACACTGAGGACAGGCAGGGCTCTGTACACTGAGGACAAGCAGGGCTTTGTGCAGTGAGGACAAGCAGGGATCTGTACACTGAGGACAGGCAGGGCTCTGTACAATGAGGACAGGCAGGGCTCTGTACACTGAGGACAAGCAGGGCTCTGTACACTGAGGACAAGCAGGGCTCTGTGCACTGAAGACAAGCAGGGCTCTGTGCACTGAGGACAAGCAGGGCTCTGTGCACTGAGGACAAGCAGGGATCTGTACACTGAGGACAGGCAGGGCTCTGTACACTGAGAACAAGCAGGGCTCTGTACACGGAGGACAAGCATGGCTCTGTGCACTGAAGACAAGCAGGGTTCTGTACACTGAGGACAAGCAGGGCTCTGTACACTGAGGACACGCAGGGCTCTGTACACTGAGGACACGCAGGGCTCTGTATACGGAGGACAAGCAGGGCTTTGTGCAGTGAGGACAGGCAGGGCTCTGTACACTGAGGACAAGCAGGGCTTTGTGCAGTGAGGACAAGCAGGGCTTTGTGCAGTGAGGACAGGCAGGGCTCTGTACACTGAGGACAAGCAGGGCTTTGTGCAGTGAGGACAAGCAGGGATCTGTACACTGAGGACAGGCAGGGCTCTGTACACTGAGGACAGGCAGGGCTCTGTACACTGAGGACAAGCAGGGCTCTGTACACTGAGGACACGCAGGGCTCTGTACACGGAGGACAAGCAGGGCTTTGTGCAGTGAGGACAGGCAGGGCTCTGTACACTGAGGACAAGCAGGGCTTTGTGCAGTGAGGACAAGCAGGGATCTGTACACTGAGGACAGGCAGGGCTCTGTACACTGAGGACAGGCAGGGCTCTGTACACTGAGGACAGGCAGGGCTCTGTACACTGAGGACAGGCAGGGCTCTGTACACTGAGGACAAGCAGGGCTCTGTACACTGAGGACAAGCAGGGCTCTGTACACTGAGGACAAGCAGGGCTCTGTGCACTGAGGACAAGAAGGGCTCTGTGCACTGAGGACAAGCAGGGATCTGTACACTGAGGACAGGCAGGGCTCTGTACACTGAGGACAAGCAGGGCTCTGTACACTGAAGACAAGCAGGGCTCTGTGCACTGAGGACAAACAGGGCTCTGTACACTGAGGACAAGCAGGGCTCTGTACACTGAGGACAAGCATGGCTCTGTACACTGAGGACAAGCAAGGTTCTGTACACTAAGGCTCTTTGACATGCCCCCAGCTCACACAGCAGGCTGATTGACAATTTGGTAGCCTGCACAGAGCCCTGCTTGTCCCGCTCACACTTCCTGTATTCTTTCTCTGCATAGAAACACACAGGCAATAGCTGCAGGAAAAAGACAGCATTTTTTCACCCAAAAATATACAAATTGTACACAAAAAAATTACTTTTTTTTTTCTAAATCAGACCCCTCTAATAATTATTCTTCCATTATTGACTGAACACATAAGATAGATTTAAGTTCTCCTCTTTTTATACTTGTGGAATATTCAATGTTCTGTATGCCCAACTGGCTCCCCATTACTCACTACTACAGGGACATTGGGAAAGGGCAATGTACTTTTTCAGGGGGACATTTTTCAGCAACTTTGTAAAAAAGTATTAATAAAGAAATATCCTACCATCTGCAGCTCCTATGCAAACTTATGTATCTCCATAGTAACAGGCCAGAAGCAAATGTGTAGTCTGTTCCGCAGGGATGTGTTACTCAGCTTTTCTGTCCCCTGTTTGTTACCTACTACTCCATCCGACATAGTTGTCCATGGACATTTGTGTACAGGCTTAATAAATTAAATGCTTGAAGTATTTAATCTCACAAAGATTTTACAATCTTTCCCATTTACTTTACTTAGATGGTGGATCTGGGCCTCATTCTGCACCAAGGAGCATACTTCAGAGATCTGTGGAATATTCTTGATTTCATTGTCGTTTGTGGTGCTCTTGTGGCGTTTGCATTCTCGTGAGTAACCAATCTGCTTTACATCTCATATTAACTTTAATAATATTGTAGAGTGTTCTTAACTTATCTAGCAACATTTAGACTAAAGATAATGCCATGTCTAGTTATGCTTATGATTATTTCTTCCTTACTGTAAAGATGCATTTTGACTTAAAGGGGTACTCCGGTGGAAAACTATTTTATTTTTTAAATCAACTGGTACTAGAAAGTTAAACAGATTTGTAAATTACTTCTATTTGAAAATCTTAATCCTTCCAGTACTTATAAACTGCTGTATGCTCCACAAGAAGTTCTTTTCTTTTTGAATTTCTTTTCTGTCTGACCACAGTGCTCTCTTCTGACACCTCTGTTAATGTCAGGAACTGTCCAGAACAGGAGCAAATTCCCATAGCCACCCTACCCTGCTCTGGACAGTTCCTGACCTGGACAGAGGTGTCAGCAGAGAGCACTGTGGCCAGACAGAAAAGAAATTCAAAAAGAAAAGAACTTCCTTTGGAGCATACAGCAGCTGGTAAGTACTGGAAGGATTAAGATTTCTAAATATAAGTCATTTACAAATCTGTTTAACTTTCTGGCACCAGTTGATTAAAAAAGAAAAAAAAAAAACCCTCCCGGAGTACCCAGGTCTTGGGTGACTGACATTGTTTGGATTTATCACAAATTGCAGCCATGTTTTTTTGTGTTTGTTTTTTTGCTGTGAGTTTCCAAGATTTGAGAAAATCCCCTAACAAAAACCCACAACATAACTGTGACTTGTGAATAATCCCTTTGACTATAGCAAAACTTACCAAGTGTAAGTGAGCAGAATGATTGACCCCAGCATCTTTATAGCTGTAAATCCAACATATTGATAATTTATTAGAAGGACATCTATCTTTTTGGTCACATGGAGCGTCTTAAAGGTGGCTGCAACATGTCCAATTTTAATGTTAAGGGTAAGTAAAACTCTACAACAATGTTTTCCAAAGAGTGTGTCTCCAGCTGTTGCAAAACTACAACTCCCAGCATGCTGGGAGTTGTAGTTTTGCAACAGCTGGAGACACGCTGTTCAGAAAACACTGCCCTATAACCATACCCACATGCTTAACTGCACAATTTTGTGACGCACTGTGTGGCCTTACCCTTAGTCTCTGTGTCAGTGTTTCCCAACCAGGGTGTGCTAGCAAAACTACAACTCCCAGCATGCCTGGATAGCCAAAGACTGCATTGGCATGCTTGGAGTTGTATTTTTGAAACACCTGGAGGCATCCTGGATGGAGAACACTGTTCTGAGTAAATTCAGCCTTAATAATAATAATGATGAGTTGCATGTTTTTCCTCTGGAAACAACTTATTTAATAACAAAAGCCATTTGGAACTTGTGCTTTAAAGATGGTCCTGGGAGAAAATGATATCATATTATACAAATTGTTGATAAAGGTTTGCAGATAAGGGTTATAAATAAAATAGAAGTAGTCCTTGATGCTGCAGTGCAGTCAATAGAGATTGGTCCAACTGGAGGGTGGCTCCATGAAGACTCAATACAGGGGGTGCACCTCTTTCTGCAGGCACCACAATGTTAAGGTTTTGCATAAATTGCACCATTTGTGCAATGATTTTGACAAAATCACAGTCAAATCATGGGGAAAATGTGCTAAAGATGCATCGTGTGAACACAGCCTAACAAATCTCCACCAGTTTGGTCCAAACCCCAATAAAAGATAATGAGGGGTAACAGGTGCTGGGCCAACAAGTTAGCGCATAAGAAGTTCTACTGCTTGTAGAATGGTCCAGTACTGAAATAGGGGACTTCTGTTATCTTGTATAACCTCAGCAGAGGAAGGCCATGTTTACCAATATCCTGTCACTTCTCCTTATTCCATTCACAGTAGTGCTGGGGATGAGCTCGGAATTCATTTAAACAATATTCACTGATTACAAAACAAAGACTAGAGTGAGGCACATCCTCGCAGAAGGAGATCACATGCAATTCAGTCTCTGGCTAATTTACATTGCATAGCAGCCGTGTACATTCACTGAATAATGCAGTGGCTTGTGACTATCCAGCTCCTTACCAAAAATACCTATTTTCAGACTAGAATTGACACATGCTATAAATATAAATAAATATATAAAGCTAAATAGATAGGTATCAAATCAAACGCAGAACATGTAGCATGTACACCACCAACCTATGAGGTGTTGCAAAAAATCTGCTATGTATTTGGGGTCCTGCCATCTTCCACCACCAGACCTCATTGCACCTGTCATGTGAGTTCCAATATTAGGATTTTTAATTAATACTCAGTGGACACTTTCTTAGGTAGCAGGAATGCATGAAAGTAATGCATAAAGGAGTTAGTGTGGTGACGCCAAAGTTGTGGTGTGACCACGGGGTGTGAAGGGTGTAGGTGGATGGGGCAGATGATATTAACCCCAGGGGAAAGGTGTTATTACTCCTAATTTTCGTGATGCCAGAGCGTTTTTTGGGTATCGGGAACCACCCAAACGATATCTCCGCTATCCCAATGGCTAGGCAGTGAAATGAGAGTCCACGACCAGGTTATGGTTTAACGGAGGCTTTACTGAGGTCAGACAGTTGTTATAGTCTCTACAGCTAGGCCATAATCCCAGAGAGGTGGCCAAGAACACAAAAGGACCTCGCAGCTAGCTGGGACTAATTGTACCTTTAATAGACTGTTACGCCTAGCGCTCCGGGTCCCCGCTCCTCCCCGGAGCGCTCACGGCGTCTTTCTCCCTGCAGCTCCCCGGTCAGTCCCGCTGACCGGGAGCGCTGCACTGTCATGGCCGTCGGGGATGCGATTCGCACAGCGAGACGCGCCCGCTCGCGAATCGCATCCCAGGTCACTTACCCGTCCCGGTCCCCTGCTGTCATGTGCTGGCGCGCGCGGCTCCGCTCTCTAGGGCGCGCGCGCGCCAGCTCTCTGAGACTTAAAGGGCCAGTGCACCAATGATTGGTGCCTGGCCCAATTAGCTTAATTGGCTTCCATCTGCTCCCCGACTATATCTGACCTCCTCCCATGCACTCCCTTGCCGGATCTTGTTGCCTTGTGCCAGTGAAAGCGTTTAGTGTGTCCAAAACCTGTGTACCTGAACTTCTGCTACCCATCCTGACTACGAACCTTGCCGCCTGCCCCCGACCTTCTGCTACGTCTGACCTTGCCTCTGCCTAGTCCTTCTGTCCCACGCCTTCTCAGCAGTCAGCGAGGTAGAGCCGTTGCTAGTGGATACGACCTGGTTGCTACTGCCGCAGCAAGACCATCCCGCTTTGCGGCGGGCTCTGGTGAAAACCAGTAGCCTCTTAGAACCGGTCCACTAGCACGGTCCACGCCAATCCCTCGCTGACACAGAGGATCCACTACCTGGAAGCCGAATCGTGACAGTAGATCCGGCCATGGATCCCGCTGAGGCGCCGCTGCCAAGTCTCGCTGATCTTCCCACGGTGGTCGCTCAGCAATCGCAGCAGATTGCCCAACAAGGACAGCAGCTGTCGCAGTTGACCGCCATGTTACAGCAACTTCTGCTTCTGCTACAGCAGCAACCATTTCCTCCGCCAGCTCCTGCACCTCCTCCGCAGCGAGTGGCCGCTCCTAACCTCCGCTTGTCCCTGCCGGACAAATTTGATGGGGACTCTAAACTCTGCCGTGGATTTTTGTCTCAGTGTTCCCTGCATATGGAGATGTTGTCGGACTTGTTTCCTTCAGAACGGTCTAAGGTGGCGTTTGTAGTGAGCCTTCTTTCAGGAAAGGCCTTGTCTTGGGCCACACCGCTCTGGGACCGCAATGATCCTGCCACAGCCACAGTCCAGGCCTTCTTCGCTGAACTCCGGAGTGTCTTCGAGGAGCCAGCCCGAGCTTCTTCTGCCGAGACTGCCCTGTTGAACCTGGTCCAGGGTAATTCTTCCGTTGGCGAGTACGCCATACAATTCCGTACTTTTGCTTCTGAACTATCCTGGAATAATGAGGCTCTCTGCGCGACCTTTAAAAAAGGCCTATCCAGTCGCATCAAGGATGTGCTGGCCGCACGAGAGATTCCTGCCAACCTCCAAGAACTCATCCATTTGGCTACCCGCATTGACATGCGTTTTTCTGAGCGACACCAAGAGCTCCGCCAGGAAAAAGACTTAGATCTCTGGGCACCTCTCCCACAGCATCCTTTGCAGTCTTCGCCTGGGCCTCCCGCCGAGGAGGCCATGCAAGTGGATCGGTCTCGCCTGACCCAGGAAGAGAGGAATCGCCGTAGAGAAGAAAATCTCTGTCTTTACTGTGCCAGTACCGAGCATTTCTTGGTGGATTGCCCTATCCGTCCTCCACGCCTGGGAAACGCACGCACGCACCCAGCTCACGTGGGTGTGGCGTCTCTTGGTTCCAAGTCTGCTCCTCCACGTCTCACGGTACCCGTGCGGATTTCTTCTTCAGCCAACTCCTCCCTCTCAGCCGTGGCCTGCTTGGACTCCGGTGCCTCTGGAAATTTTATTTTGGAGTCGTTTGTTAATAAATTCAGCATCCCGGTGACCCGTCTCGTCAAGCCGCTCTACATTTCCGCGGTCAACGGAGCCAGATTGGACTGCACCGTGCGTTACCGCACAGAGCCCCTCCTCATGTCTATTGGACCCCACCTTGAGAGGATTGAGTTCTTCATTCTCCCCAACTGTACCTCTGAGGTCCTCCTCGGTCTGCCTTGGCTCCGGCTTCATTCCCCCACCATTGATTGGACCACCGGGGAGATCAGGAACTGGGACTCTGCCTGCCACAGGAAGTGCCTCTCCCCCCCTCCCAGTCCCGTCAGGCAAGCCTCTGTGCCTCCCCATGGCCCCCGTCCTGGTGTCTCCCTGCCCCGTGCCAAGCTTCACCCTCTGCCCCCCCTCCCCATTCCTACTCCTGCTGTACTGCCTGCCGTTGAGGGAACCATCCATTCTGTCCCGGTGTCCTCATCCCAGGGGAGGCAGTCACCGGACAAAAAAAAAGGGGAGACCTAAGGGGGGGGTACTGTTACGCCTAGCGCTCCGGGTCCCCGCTCCTCCCCGGAGCGCTCACGGCGTCTTTCTCCCTGCAGCTCCCCGGTCAGTCCCGCTGACCGGGAGCGCTGCACTGTCATGGCCGTCGGGGATGCGATTCGCACAGCGGGACGCGCCCGCTCGCGAATCGCATCCCAGGTCACTTACCCGTCCCGGTCCCCTGCTGTCATGTGCTGGCGCGCGCGGCTCCGCTCTCTAGGGCGCGCGCGCGCCAGCTCTCTGAGACTTAAAGGGCCAGTGCACCAATGATTGGTGCCTGGCCCAATTAGCTTAATTGGCTTCCATCTGCTCCCTGACTATATCTGACCTCCTCCCATGCACTCCCTTGCCGGATCTTGTTGCCTTGTGCCAGTGAAAGCGTTTAGTGTGTCCAAAACCTGTGTACCTGAACTTCTGCTACCCATCCTGACTACGAACCTTGCCGCCTGCCCCCGACCTTCTGCTACGTCTGACCTTGCCTCTGCCTAGTCCTTCTGTCCCACGCCTTCTCAGCAGTCAGCGAGGTAGAGCCGTTGCTAGTGGATACGACCTGGTTGCTACTGCCGCAGCAAGACCATCCCGCTTTGCGGCGGGCTCTGGTGAAAACCAGTAGCCTCTTAGAACCGGTCCACTAGCACGGTCCACGCCAATCCCTCGCTGACACAGAGGATCCACTACCTGGAAGCCGAATCGTGACATAGACTTTAGAGAATTGACTTTAGGCTTGACTGGACTGTAGATAGTGACAGCAGATATAGACTTGACTTGCTGGAATGACTGTAGATTTGAGGCCTTTCAGGTAGCTGGACACTAGCACTGAGACATCTGGACTCCACTGTTCCTCAGAAAGAGAGCAAAAGAGGAAGATTGCAGCACCTCTCTTCCTTTTAAAGGGGGGCTGTACTAGAAGCCCATAGGCCAAGATGGGGGTCATGTGTTAAGCTGGTGCTCTCTGGGTAACATGTGATAACATCATTTGAACATATCATGTAAAATCTCACAGGTCCTTTAGACAATTACATTAGTCCTTTATATTGTCTATACTTTAGTATACTGACTATACATATGGCACAATAAATAACATTAAAGTAACAGCAGGGGAGACACTGCAGGAGAGCCCCCAGGTCACTGAGGGATTCAACCTGAGAGGGCCTAAGTGTAGTGCAGGACCATGTCCTGTACTGGGACATTACATTAGCCATGGTCAAGAGGTTAATTTGTTGTTTAGACCTGACTGCTGCTAATGTCCCAATGAGCCACTGGGGACGGCCCCAATAACTTGTGATTCAGGCAACATGAAAGGGATTAATACTAGACCATGTACAAAACATGGTCCACACAATTTCTAATGGCTACTATGACCCACCACTTAACACACCACGTCATAGGAAATTTAGAGCTGATTTCACAAATAACCAGATCACAATCAAATATAAAATGTCTGTGATATGGTGGAACAGATAATCTGCATAAATATGTGCTTGAAACGTCTACTGCAATAACATAATGATAAAATCAACATAGGCCATAATCTGGTTAAAATATTTCCAGCACCTGGTTGGATCCACAGCCTAAAGAATAAAGGCTGTTCTGAGGACAAAATACAGTCCTACACAGGCAGACCTAATAAAGTGGCCACTGAGTTTACAATTTTGTACTTATGATAAATGTCGTTCCTTATGGAAGCAAAAATTATTACACAGTATATAAAGCAAGTTATTTACAAATTTACATGACATAGATTTATGTAGAACAATGATGTAAAATGTGTACCTGTCATCTGAAAAATTGTATGATACGTCAAAGAGACATATGACATTTTTTTATTGGTTTGGGTCAGAGTGTTCCGATCCTGACTTATTACAAACACGAGTATGGACAAGTGCGCGCTTTGCGAGTTCTATTCAGTCTCTGTGTCAAGTGACCTGGACTGACTTACAGAGACTGAATAGAACTCACTAAGCGCGCACTTCTCCATACTCGTGTTGGTAATAAGTTGGGTCTCTTAGACAGCTTCCTGACTCTCTCCCTGCTCATTCTTCATCGGTTGGGTTTTAAGCACTCAGACCCCCGAAAGATAAACACTTTTGGCATATTCCTAGAACATGTCAAAGTCCCAGTTTTAAGACTGTGTTCATAAAATGCAGTCTAAGGAAGTTTTTCATGCTTTTTTGTGTTGTTAGGCAATGCTAGGACTGGATCTTAAACATCATAAAGAAAATAATTACCGTATGCCACTTTTCTACTCCTTATTTTGAATAGAAAGAAAAAAATTCACTAATTACACTGTGTGAACTGTATTCTGGACCCTTATGTTGTTGTTTTAGAGTTATGTAGACACTATATGCATGTCACACTGTTACTTATCGGCAGTGGGAAGAGGTTTGGATTAGAAAAGCATGAGTGGCTATTGCCAAAGTGTTGAAATCCTTGTTGTTTTTGAAGTTGTTTGTGGTGTTTTGTCTATGTATCCATGTGTGTGTGATTAATTCCCTCTCTTCCCACACTGGCTGCCTCCTATAGGAGTAACCAGCGGTAATGTTCATTTTGTCCTCTCTCTTTCTCTTATCTGTCTTTTTCACCACTTTTGCCCACACGTCTCCATTTCTCAGTGTAGGCCCTGCATTGTATAGTAATTCTTTCACAGTCCCTCAGTGCATTATCGCAGGATCACACTAGTCCCTTGACAGCTCCTCTGTAATATCAGGTTGTGTAGTGTGTTAGTGAAGACGCTACACCTATCAAACTGTGATGCAGGTGTCCTAAGGCGAGCTCAGGGAGGACAAAAACCTCCTGTGGAGAAAAAGGGTAATAACTCCCACAATTGTGACACTCAGGGGTTTCTGCATTTCATTTAGCACTGTAAATTCAAGTCTCAGAGGAGAGGGTGTGATATCAAAACAGATCGTAAATTCTCCAGGGCATTTGACATTTATGCACCAAGGAGTTTGAATACCCGGCTCCACTAACAGTTCTCTCTTATTTTTTTTCTTTTTCTTCTTTCCTTTCTATCTAAATTTTCTTATCTTTAATATCTCTGCTCAATCTAAAATTTCTACTCTCTGATATTTGTATCTGGTCTGCCTGCATGTTTCCGACTACGTTTCATTTCTCTTCCATGCACGGTCATGTCCCATGCTCATCTCTGTCTCCATCTTCTTCCTTGACGTCCGAACTTTTCCTTCTTTGCTTCTTAATTTTCTTTCTCTAATGTTAATTCTTCGTTCTTGGTGATCCACTTCTTCACAATCTTTCCTTCTCCTGACTACTTCTGCCTCTTCCTCCTCTTTTCGTTTTCCTTTTCTTTTTCGGTCTCACAACAGAGGTGGAAGTAAAGGAAAGGACATTAGCACCATCAAATCTCTGCGTGTCCTCCGTGTCTTGAGGCCTTTGAAAACCATTAAGCGACTGCCCAAACTAAAGGTTAGTATTGTGTATGTAACTTAACCTAAGGTCTCTTCAGTAAGTGCGGTGATCATACACTTTATCAGATGGATGTAAAAACATTAATGGAAGATTCATCCTTGATGATAAAAGTAGGAGTATGGAGCAGAAACTTCCATGTAAATTGTGGGCTTGTCTTCTAATATATCACTTACCTTAACACCCATGCAGATTTTTTTTCTTCCAGGTATGTAACAGATTTTTTTGCCAGCTTAAAGTTATTTTGACCAAAAGCTGAGGGCACACTGGTTTGAAAACACTGGCCTAGAGCCTCCATTTCCTCACACTCTATGAGCATTATGTCGATACTGTATAATAATAACATGTATACACTTAGGGAAAAATGAATGCAGATGAATGCAGATTTTTGCACAATGCAATACCTGCTGAGCAAGTGTATGGTTTTCCCAGTTGCCACGCAAAATTTATTATGTTGCGTACATCACATAAATTTGCACAAATTAAAGGAAACCCATGCAAAGTACAAGGTAAATAGCTCATACATTGAGCCAACTGGTCACTGGAGTACATTTTGTTCCAAAATTATTTTTGCACAAGTGATAAAGTCAGTGCACAAGACCAGTGCAACTGATAACCCCGCCTCCTAAAAGCGCACAACAAGAAAAATTATAAAGATAGCACAGACGACAATTAGATTATAATTTCGGAGCAAGTCAATGCACAAAATAAAAACACACAATTTGCAGGTGCACGTCAGTTGATAAATTCCCCTCCTAAATACATATGGTAAGATTATTTGCCTTTGTTTTATATAATATGTAACAATACCATAGAGGCACTAATTTGGAGTCCTGTGCTAGCACTGTATAGAAATATTATTTTCCATTGTTTCTAAGATCATATATATAATATATATAGAAAAACTATATACAAATAGTGGACAATGGAGCCTACTTAGCTTTTTGCCTTCTTTTTGTAAACCCAGCATAGATAAATAAGCTTTTCTTTCCTAATGGATATAACCCTGATGGCATTGTCTCTCACCTTTCAGGCTGTGTTTGACTGTGTGGTGAACTCCTTGAAGAACGTCCTGAACATTTTGATTGTTTATATGCTCTTCATGTTTATCTTTGCTGTGGTGGCGGTTCAGCTTTTTAAGGGAAAGTTTTTCTACTGTACAGATGAATCAAAAGAATTTCAGAGAGACTGCAGGTGGGTCACTACTGTATAAGATGTAAAGTCATCAGTGCTACCATGTGACTGAGGAGCGCTCCTTAAACAATGGAGATGTTTAGGAAATTTCATATAAATGGGTTTGGGCCTGTAAATAATCATTTCTTTATTTAATGAATTATTGTATCCTTTTTTTTCCTTCCAGAGGGGAATATTTGGTATACGAGAAGAATGAAGTCAAAGCACAGAAGCGTGAATGGAAGAAATGGGCATTCCACTATGACAATGTACTGTGGGCATTGCTCACCCTCTTCACTGTGTCTACAGGAGAGGGTTGGCCAGAGTAAGAGAATATATGTGTTAATATGACTGTATTTGTCAAATGTGTAGTGCAGTGTTTCCCAACCCGGGTGCCTCCAGTTGTTTCTAAACTGTTATTTATTGTCAGTTTAAGGCCATGTTCACACTACGGAATTCTCGTGGGCTGAATTCCACGAGCAGAGATTCTGCCTAGTGACCGCCACCGGAGATGCGTCAGCGCTAGGGCCGCGGGGCACTGAGCCGTCACCATTGACGGCTGTGCAGTGCTCGCGGAATCCGTGCAAAGAATGAACATGTTCTTTCTTTGTGCAGAACAATTTCAGCGCTGTGGAAATTCCGCAGTGTGAACGGGTCTCGCGGAGACCCATTCACACTAATGTTAAGTTCACACCGCGGAATTCCGCTTGTGGAATTCTGCGAGAATTCCGTAGTGTGAACATGGCCTAATATGTATAGTAGTGTCTGCTCATATGTAGCCATCCATTGCAAATAGAGGACACTGGATGCCAATTTAGTATTGTAGATTCAGGGGTCTTGGATGACCCCGTGTGGGATCTTACTGATGCTTGCCACAATAAAGAAGCGAGGCATGACTGTTTATCCATTTCCAGTTCTGGTTTGACGTTCAGATAAGAATATTTGATTTAGTCACTTATCTTTGTCCACTTACCCATTTATTTTCACAGTGTACTCAGGCACTCTGTGGATGCCACCTATGAAGACCAAGGTCCCAGGCCTGGATTTCGCATGGAGATGTCCATCTTTTATGTCGTATATTTTGTGGTTTTCCCTTTTTTCTTTGTCAACATTTTCGTAGCCTTGATTATCATTACATTCCAAGAGCAAGGGGATAAAATGATGGAGGAGTACAGTCTGGAAAAGAATGAGGTAAATATGTTTGTCCTGGCAGCCCAAGCATTTTAGGGATAGGTTCTCAAGCTGCATTGTGGTAAAGTCTGAGCGACATTAAAAAGTCAAGTAACCATTATGAAACCAAGAATGACAGTCTGAGCCATGCAAAGTGTCCAGAACAAGTGCCAGCTGACTATAACATTACAGCTGCACAATACAACCAGTGGACTGTGTAGAAGTCAATAGAAATCGACGCTGCTGCTTAAATCACATTGCACAATAATTTAAGTTTTATGAGTTGTTTATGCTAGAATTATATTGTAACTTTTGCCATTTCGTAACAATATAATGTAAACTTCTTGAGGGCTCATAGGTTCATACATGGATCCCGTACAACACATAAAGTCTCCACTGGTCTGTACTGTGAACCTGTGGGGATTTAATGTGACTCCTGGAGGCACTATATTCTTGTAGAAGTAAAGTGTCCAAATAGAATATCCTTGAAATACTATTGTAATAAAGTATGTCACAATAGAATGATATGGTTCAGAAAAAACTCTGGGTCCCTATGTAGCCTGAGAGTGCCATATTATGGACCAGTATAACACATGTGCATGAAACCTAATTGTGATAATACCTTTTCTCTTATTTTTTTATTCATTTTTATTTTTTTACAGAGAGCATGTATTGATTTTGCTATAAGTGCCAAGCCGCTTACCCGTCATATGCCACAAAACAAGCAAAGTTTCCAGTATCGAATGTGGCAATTTGTGGTGTCCCCCCCTTTTGAGTATACAATTATGGCTCTGATTGCCTTGAACACCATTGTGCTGATGATGAAGGTAAGTGGAATTCATGGTACACATCATTAGCAATGAAAAGGTGTCCATAGACAGCAAAGTGCAACCCCACCATAATTGTTCAATTTCAGGGGGACTTCTAAGACTACTAAAATAATAATAAATCCACCCCTGTATGTTAGCTTCAGTCTGTGTACCTAACCCCCTATACAAAGTAAAAGGTTGCATTAGATTCTGTTTTAGAGGGCCCTAGAGCCACAGTTGTGGGATACAAGTTTGGAGAAGGAAGGGCTGAGGCAAGAGAGGGTGATTGGCACGACATTCTCCTTTTCCTTAAGCTCACTGGCCTGATGGAGTAAAGCACTAAATTCCATCGGTATCCACATCTAGAACTAGCAGAAGTTAATATGGTTTAGACTTGCTGCCTTCTTTCAGTGGGTGATACATAAACTGGGGGAGATTTAGGAAAACTTGTGCAGAGAAAAAGTGCCCATAGCAACCAATCAAATTGCTTCTTTCATTTTTCAGACGCCATTTAACTTGTTGGGGACGAAGGGCGTATGGATACGCCCTCGCATCTTATCACTTAAGGACGGAGGGAGTACCTGTAGGCCCTCAGCATTTTCGATCACTGGCCGGCATCCTGTGCCAATGCCCAGGGGGGTCCTGAGACCCGGCGATTTGCGGCGATTCTGGGTCATACCGGTCTCCGGTGACCCGGAAAATAAGGGGGATCGGGGGTGTACAAGACACCCCCGGTCCCTCTGAAGGGATAGGAGTTAGGTGGCAGGGGTGCCACGCCTCCTATCCCTGCTATTGGTGGGTCAGAAACGTCCTACCAATAGCAGATCGGGGGTGGGGTTAAAGTTTGGTTCCCCGTCCTGCCCACCCACAGTAGTCCGGGCAGAGCAGGGGAACTGTAGGTGACTTACCACCGGCGGCGGCAGCGGGCAACGATCGGCGGCGGTAGCAGTGGGGGCCATGACATGCGGCTTGCTCCCTGGTGCAGACTACGGAAGCAGGTAGGTTGCCTAGCAACATCTGGAGGGTTACAGTTTGAGACCACTATACAAGTGGTCTCTAAACTGTAGCCCTCCAGATGTTGCAAAACTACAACTCCCAGCATGCCCAGACAGCTGTTTGCTGTTTGGGCATGCTGGGATTTGTAGTTTTGCAACAGTTGGAGGGCTGCAGTTTGGAGATCACTGTGCAGTGATCTCTAAACTTTGGCCCTCTAGATCTTGCAAAACTACAACTCCCAGCATGGACAGGGTACATTCACACAGGCAGGTTTACAGTGAATTTCCTGCTTCAAGTTTGAGCGCATATTCCTAGTGGAAAACTCACCGTAAACCGCGGCCAGTACGAATGTATCCTAAAAACACTACAGTACACTACACTAACACATAATAAAGGGTAAAACACAAATATACACCCCCTTACACTGTCCCCCCCAATAAAAATGAAAAACGTATCGTACGGCAGTGTTTCCAAAACGGAGCCTCCAGCTGTTGCAAAACAACAACTCCCAGCATTTCCGGACAGCAACTGTCTGTCCAGGCATGCTGGGAGTTTAGCAACAGCTGAAGGCACCCTGTTTGGGAATCACTGGCATAGAATATCCCTATGTCCACCCCTATGCAATCCCTAATTTAGGCCTCAAATGCGCATGGAGCTCTCTCACTTCAGAGCCCTGTCGTATTTCAAGGAAACAGTTTAGGGCCACATATGGGGTAATTCCATACTCTGGAGCAATTGCGTTAGAAATTTTGGGGGGCTTTTTCTCCTTTTACCCCTTATGAAAAGGAAAAGTTGGGGTCTACACCAGCCTGTCAGTGTAAAAAAATAAAAAATTTTACACTAACATGCTGGTGTTGCCCCATACTTTTTATTTTCACAAGAGGTAAAAGGAAAAAAGACTCCCAATTTTTGTAACGCAATTTCTCCTGAGTACGGAAATACCCCATTTGTGGGCGTAAAATCCTTTGCGGGTGCACAACAGGGCTCAGGAGAGAGAGCGTACTATGTACATTTGAGGCCTAAATTGGTGATGTGCACAGGGGTGGCTGATTTTACAACGGTTCTCAAATAAACGCAAAAAAATAAATACCCACATGTGATCCCATTTTGGAAACTACACCCCTCACGGAACATAACAATGGGTATAGTGAGCCTTAACACCCCACAGGTGTTTGACGAATTTTCGTTAAAATTGGATGGGAAAATGAAGAAAAAAAATGTTTTCACTAAAATGCTGGTGTTACCTAAAATTTTTCATTTTCACAAGGGAAAATAGGAAAAAAGCCCCCCAAAATTTGTAACCCCATTTCTTCTGAGTATTAAAATACCCCATATGTGGATATAAAGTGCTCTGCGGGTGCACTACAATGCTCAGAAGAGAGGGAGCGCCATTGGAATTTTGAAAAGAAAAATTGTGTTTACAAAGCCCCCATAGTGCCAGAACAATGGACCCCCCCACACACACGTGACCCCATTTTGGAAACTACACCCCTCACGGAATGTAATAAGGGGTAAAGTAAGCATTTATGCCCCACAGGTGTCTGCCAGATTTTTGGAACAATGTACTTTTTCAGTTGCACAGCCCACTGTTCCAAAGATCTGTCAAATGCCAGTGGGGTGTAAATGCTCACTGTACCCCTAAATTCTGTGAGGGATGTAGTTTCCAAAATGGGGTCACATGTGGGGGGGGGGGGTCCACTGTTCTGGCACCACAGTGGGCTTTGTAAATGCACATGGCCCCTGACTTTTATTCCAAACAAATTCTCTCTCTAAAAGCTCAATGGCGCTCCTCCTCTTCTGGGCATTGTAGTGCGTCAACAGAGCACTTGACGTCCACACATGGGGTATTTCCATATTCAGAAGAAATGGGGTAACAAATTTTGGGGGGCATTTTTTTTTCATTTACACATCCGACTTTAACAAAGAGTCATCAAACACCTGTGGGGTGTTAAGGCTCACTGTACCCCTTGTTACGTTCATTGAGGGGTGTAGTTTCCAAAATAGTAGGCCATGTGTTTTTTTTTTTGCTGTTCTGGCACTATTGGGGCTTCCTAAATGCAACATGCCCCCCAAAAACCATTTCAGCAAAATTTGCTTTCCAAAAGCCAAATGTGACTCCTTCTCTTCTGAGCATTGTAGTTCGCCCGCAGTGCACTTGACGTCCACAAATGGGGTATTGCCATACTCAGAAGAGATGGGGTTACAAACTTTGGGGGGCATTTTCTTTTATTACCCCTTGTAAAAATAAAAAATTTGGGTGAAAACCAGCATTTTTGTGAAAAAAAAATCATTTACACATCCAACTTTAACAAAAAGTCGTCAAACACCTGTGAGGTGTTAAGGCTCACTGTACCCCTTGTTAGGTTCCCTGAGGGGTGTAGTTTCCAAAATAGTATGCCATGTGTTTTTTTTTTCCTGGCACCATAGGGGCTTCCTAAATGTGACATGCCCCCCAAAAACCACTTCAGCAAAATTTGCTTTCCAAAAGCCAAATGTGACTCCTCTTCTGAGCATTGTAGTTCACCCGCAGAGCATTTTACGTCCTAACATGGGGTATTTCCATACTCAGAAGAGATGGAGTTACAAATTTTGGGGGGCATTTTCTCCCATTACCCTTTGTAAAAATGGTAAATTTTGGGGAAAAAATGCAAAGTTTTTTTCATTTACACATCAGAATTTTACGAAAAGTCGTCAAACAGGTGTGGGTCCTTCCCTTCTGAGCCCTCTACTGCGCTCGCTGAGCACTTCACATACACATATGAGGTATTTCCTTACTCGAGAGAAATTGGATTACAAATTTTGGGGGGCTTTTTCTCCTATTAACCCTTGTAAAAATTCAAAAACTGGGTTTAAAAGAACATGCGAGTGTAAAAAATGAAGATTTAGAATTTTCTCCTTCACTTTGCTGCTATTCCTGTGAAACACCTATAGGGTTAACAAACTTTCTGAATGTCATTTTGAATACTTTGAGGGGTGCAGTTTTTATAATGGGGTAATTAATGGGGTATTTCTAATATGAAGGCCCTTCAAATCCACTTCAAACTGAACTGGTCCCTGAAAAATTCAGATTTTGAAGATTTTGTGAAAAATTAGAAAATTGCTGCTGAACTTTGAAGCCCTCTGATGTCTTCCAAAAGTAAAAACATGTCAACTTTATGATGCAAACATAAAGTAGACATATTGTATAAGTGAATCAATATATAATTTATTTGGAATGCCTGTTTTCCTTACAAGCAGAGAGCTTCAAAGTTAGAAAAATGCAAAATTTTAAATTTTTTCATCAAATTTTTGAATTTTTCACCAAGAAATGATGCAAGTATCAACCAAAATTTACCACAAACATAAAGTAGAATATGTCACGAAAAAACAATCTCGGAATCAAATTAATAAGTAAAAGCATCCTAGCGTTATTAATGCATAAAGTGACAGAGGTCAGATTTGCAAAAAATGCCCCCCTCCTTAGGGTCAAAATGGACTCCGTCCCCAAGGGGTTAAAAAATGAAAGAAGCAATATGAATCCACTTTTCTTTTGCAGAGGCAAGCCACAACCCCCTTGTCCCCAAAAAATAAAGTGGGACTGTGGGAAAGGAATTTGATTGGTTGGGAAAAATCATTACAAACTATGAACAGTCTTATACATATGGTTATTCCAATGCTAGTTTTCTGTTTTAGTTTCATGGATATTCCAACACATATGAGCAAGTCCTTAAAACATTTAATATCGTCTTCACATCTCTATTCTCTCTGGAGTGTCTGTTGAAGATCATGGCTTTTGGGGCTCTGGTAAGTTTCTCTCTCTATATATATATATTTATGTTCATTTTAGAATACCAGTCATTTTATAGGGCCAACATATTCAATAGCGCTGTTCACGGATTGCAATCACAAGCAAACTATTTTCCCATTTCACACACACACTGGGGATAATTCCTTATGCAGCCAAGGCCAAATACTGGAATTTTTGGGGGTCTGGAGGGAAATCAGAGTATCCATAGAAAACTAACAATCCATGTAGATTTTGCCCTGGTAAGAGTCAAACCCAGGACCCAATAACATAAGGGGCATTTATCATTGTCTTTAGAGCTGTTTTTGTGTGTAGATTTGTTTCACATTTAGAGCAGCGCTGCACCTCAGGCTATTTTTTGCGCCTTTTTAGTTAACACTTTATTTTTAAAAGTATGTACAGACCAGCTGTTAAGGTAAGTCTTATGCAGCGGTAATGAATTTATCAACTCAGACTTTTTTGTGAAAAGGCACAAAAAGGTACAAAACCACCAAAAAAGTCTCTAAAATATACCAGCCCAGACTTATCTTAGCTTTTTGGTGTATTTGAAATTTCAGAAAATGTGACCTGCCAAAATGTATCAAATGCCCAGCGACCATTTCATACATTTGGTGATCCTGCACATAAAAATAAAAAAAAGTGTAGAAAAATGCTTTACTTACACCTAAAATAAATTAATGTCCCCCATTGTTCTCCTCAGATATGTCTAGGGGAACGAGGGCTCCATAGCAACATATCCTATAGGGGGAAAATGGCAGACAACTTCTAGTGACCACAAGAACTCCAGCCATGTCACACTGCACGTTCAAGTCTTTTTGTTTTTTCTTTATTTTAGAACTATTTCCGTGATGCTTGGAATGTCTTTGATTTTGTGACAGTACTTGGAAGCATTACAGATATTGTAGTTACGGAGTTCTCGGTAAGTTCCTATGAATGACAGAAATGTGTTCTCTCTGCAGTGGTTCTGTGAGCTCTCCTGAGTGTATCACAAGTGTACTTAAGTCTGTCATCTAGAGCACATGAGTATGGGTGGTGGACGTTTATGATGGGAATGGCTTGAGTGAGAGTTGCAAATTGTATAAGAACAGGAGACAAATCTTCCCACACATAATAGTGAAGGTTCCCAAGTGTTATTCTGGATATTGTGAGCATGGAGCTAAGTACATGTCCATGGTATAAATCTGCTTTGTATTGATCTGCAATACAGTGTCTATGGATTACTGTTGTGTCACACCGTACTTACAGTATGTGCTTTTACTTTTATATGTGGCATGCTCCATTGAATGCTGTATTATTGAAGTATACAGAGAAATACTAGAGGTGGAGTGCCATAGGGACTATTCCATGTTCACAGTCCCTTAGGCTATGTTTAGACGGTGGAATTTCCATGCGGAATTCCGCTTGATATTCAGCCTTAATTTACTGTACATTCACTTTATTGGGATTCTGCTGTCCCATATACACAGGGGAATTCTACTTTCTGCAAAAATATAAGACCAGTCTTAAATTTTGCAGAATTCTGAGGCAAAAGCCCATTGAAGTCAAAGGAGCTTGAATTTCGGCAGAATTCTGTGTTTAGACATCACAGAATTCTGCCGTAATTCTGTTCAGAGAACTTTGCTAATGGAATCTATGCAGAATTATTGTGTGAACATAGCCCAAGGGTTCATGCACAGTGAGGAAATTCCTTGCTGAATTCACATGTAATCAATGCCACACAGAGTCGGTCCTTATTTCATGTGGAATTTTACTGCAGAGGTAAGCATAGAGCTTTTCAACAGATTCCACTGAAAAAAGAGATAAATGGGATATTTCTGCGAATTCCTCTCTGACTAATCCTGAGCTTCATATTCGTAGTGTGCATGAGCCCACCAGACTTCTACCTTCGAACAGATGCTGTTATGTATCCAGAGGCATACATACAGATGTATTATCTGAATATTACTTATTATAGAGAGGGCTGGATTGCTGTCTCATTCCCTGGTGGCACATGTGTTTTAACACATTTTTCCAGATAAAGAATAAGCATATTTATTGGCTTCTTTCCCAAGGCACTTATTAGCTTATTTGCCAAGGCACATAATGCATTATATGGCAAGTTCACCAAATGACTAACCAATCAAAATCATACAGAGTTCCATAAAGAAAAATACTGGCTTCGTCTTGACCATAATATTACCATATGTGACCGTTTAGTAAAAATAAAGTTCTGCCCATAGACATCATTCAGCTCCCAGCTCTCCTTTATATCTAGATTGAGAATAGAGAATGCTAAAATTCTAAAGAATAACATAAATAACCCTTCAAATGTTTCTTGCACTTACTTCCACTTTGCTCTTTTATGATAGTATCATTGGCATAGCTATAACTATAGACCCCATAGAATAAGTGAATGATACAGTGCAGTGCGGGGCAAACCCCTATTATATGTAATTCAGTACTCTGAGGGACTGATGCAGACCACAGTTTTAAGTGCTGTGAGAGGCAAAATGCCCTCTGTCAGTAAGACAGTTCTATGAGTGAGTGATGCAGTGCCCTGTGTCAGTAGTATGGTGTTCTAAGTTGTAGTGCCTGTGTTAGTAGTACAGTGAGTGAGTGAGCAGTGCCAGTTTCAATATTGCAGTCCTATAAGCGTGTGGTGCAGTGCTCCGAGTCAGTAATGCAGTGCTCTGAGTAAGTATTACAGTGCCTGTATCAGTAGTACAGTGCTGAGTGAGTGATGCATGCCTGTGTCAGTAGTGCAGTGCTAAAAGTGAGTAATGCAGCACCCTGTGTCGGTAATGCAGTTCTCTGAGTGTTGCAGTGCTTGTGTCAGTAATACATTGCTGAGCGATTGATACAGTGACTGTGTCGGTAGTGCAGTCCCCTGTGTCAGTAATGCCGTACTTATGTCAGTAGTACAGTACTGAGTGAGTGGTGCAATGTTTGTGTCAGTAGTGGGGGAGACCACCATTATCAGTAGTGCAGTGTTATGAGTGAGTAGTGCAGACCCCTTTTTATCAGTACTACAGTGCTCTAAATGTGTGGTGCAGACCCCTATTATCAGTAGTACAATGCTCCAAATGAGTAGTGCAGACCCCCGTTATCAGTGGAATAGTGCTCTGAGTGTGTGGTGCAGACCCCTGTTATCAGTAGTACAGTGTTCGGAATCTGTGGTGCAGACATCCTTTATCAGTAAGTAGTACAATACAGTGAGTAGTGCAGACCTGCTTTATTTGTAGTACAATGCTCTGAGTAAGTGGTGCAGACCTGCTTTATCTTTGGTACAGTGCTCTGAGTGAGTGGTTTAGACCCTCATTATCAGTAGTGCAGTGCTCTGAGTGAGCGATGCAGACCCTCATTATCAGTAGTGCAGTGCTCTGAGTGAGCGATGCAGACCCTCATTATCAGTAGTGCAGTGCTCTGAGTGAGTGGTGTAGACCCTCATTATCAGTAGTGCAGTGCTCTGAGTGAGTGGTGTAGACCCTCATTATCAGTAGTGCAGTGCTCTGAGTGAGTGGTGCAGACTCCTATTATTAGTAGTGCAGTGCTCTGAGTGAGTGGTGTAGACCCTCATTATCAGTAGTGCAGTGCTCTGAGTGAGTGGTGCAGACCCTCATTATCAGTAGTGCAGTGCTCTGAGTGAGTGGTGCAAACCCTCATTATCAGTAGTGCAGTGCTTTGAGTGAGTGATGCAGACCCTCATTATCAGTAGTGCAGTGCTCTGAGTGAGTGGTGCAAACCCTCATTATCAGTAGTGCAGTGCTCTGAGTGAGTGGTGTAGACCCTCATTATCAGTAGTGCAGTGCTCTGAGTGAGCGATGCAGACCCTCATTATCAGTAGTGCAGTGCTCTGAGTGAGTGGTGCAAACCCTCATTATCAGTAGTGCAGTGCTTTGAGTGAGTGGTGCAGACCCTCATTATCAGTAGTGCAGTGCTCTGAGTGAGTCGTGCAAACCCTCATTATCAGTAGTGCAGTGCTCTGAGTGAGTGGTGCAGACCCTCATTATCAGTAGTGCAGTGCTCTGAGTGAGTGGTGCAGACTCCTATTATTAGTAGTGCAGTGCTCTGAGTGAGTGGTGTAGACCCTCATTATCAGTAGTGCAGTGCTCTGAGTGAGCGATGCAGACCCTCATTATCAGTAGTGCAGTGCTCTGAGTGAGTGGTGTAGACCCTCATTATCAGTAGTGCAGTGCTCTGAGTGAGCGATGCAGACCCTCATTATCAGTAGTGCAGTGCTCTGAGTGAGTGGTGTAGACCCTCATTATCAGTAGTGCAGTGCTCTGAGTGAGCGATGCAGACCCTCATTATCAGTAGTGCAGTGCTCTGAGTGAGTGGTGCAGACCCTCATTATCAGTAGTGCAGTGCTCTGAGTGAGTGGTGCAGACCCTTATTATCAGTAGTGCAGTGCTCTGAGTGAGTGGTGCAGACCCTCATTATCAGTAGTGCAGTGCTCTGAGTGAGTGGTGCAGACCCTCATTATCAGTAGTGCAGTGCTCTGAGTGAGTGGTGCAGACCCTTATTATCAGTAGTGAAGTGCTCTGAGTGAGCGATGCAGACCCTCATTATCAGTAGTGCAGTGCTCTGAGTGGTGCAGACCCTCATTATCAGTAGTGCAGTGCTATGAGTGAGTGGTGCAGACTCCTATTATTATTAGTATAGTGTTCTAAGTTTGTGGCACACAGCCGGAGCCAGACGGAAAGTGTCCTTCGTGTGATGCAGTGCAGTGATGATGTTATGGATGGTCTTGTCCAATTGGTACTTTTCTTTGAGTGAGCTGTGTAATGGCCTATGCCAGTGGTACGGTGCTCTGAGTGGGTGGAGCAGTGCCCTGTGGGGCTCTCTCTCGTATATAATGATCAGTGTATTTCTGTCTTGTCTTTTTCATGTCTCTTTCTATCCCTCTGATATATTGGCCCCCGGCAAAAAAAAACTCATCCAAAATGCACTATGAATCTCATGTGTCCATCCATGAAACTGGTCTGTGTCTTCATGCCAACTACACCCCACCTCCCCCCATACCTAATATAACCCTAACCCCAACCCCACGCACAAATTCCTGCTGCAATCTCCTCCATCTACAACTGCATCGCAGAACCCGGTTGGTTTGTAATTTATAACCTAATGCATAAACATTACCTGCTGCATGTCAGAGGTTGTGCACTCAAACTCACCCCATCCCTCACTCTTGTTCCTGACATGCCAATCTAAATCTTGTGTTCTTCTGATCTTCTGCGTGAAACCCTTTAACCTTGTGCCAGCAACTTACTCTCAACTTATTTACATATGACTATACCTGTTGTCTATTCACACAGTGACATTACTACTCCCTCATCTACATTTAACTATACATGCAGAACAATCATACAGTAACATCACTGCTTACACAAGTACATTCACTGCTACCACATCTATGTCTAACAATGCCTTCTATCCATTAATACACCGATATGACTGCTTCCAAACCTACTGTACACCTGACTATACCTGCTGTCTATTCATACAGTGACATCACTCCTCCCTCATGTACATCTTACAATACCTGCTGTCTATTCATACAGTGACATCACTCCTCCCTCATGTACATCTTACTATACCTGCTGTCTATTCATACAGTGACATCACTCCTCCCTCATCTGCATCTGACTATACCTGCTGTCTATTCATACAGTGACATCACTCCTCCCTCATGTACATCTTACTATACCTGCTGTCTATTCATACAGTGACATCACTCCTCCCTCATGTACATCTTACTATACCTGCTGTCTATTCATACAGTGACATCACTCCTCCCTCATCTGCATCTGACTATACCTGCTGTCTATTCATACAGTGACATCACTCCTCCCTCATGTACATCTTACTATACCTGCTGTCTATTCATACAGTGACATCACTCCTCCCTCATGTACATCTTACTATACCTGCTGTCTATTCATACAGTGACATCACTCCTCCCTCATCTGCATCTGACTATACCTGCTGTCTATTCATACAGTGACATCACTGCTTCCTCACCTACATCTGACTATACCTGCTGTCTATTCATACAGTGACATCACTCCTCCCTCATCTGCATCTGACTATACCTGCTGTCTATTCATACAGTGACATCACTCCTCCTTCATCTGCATCTGACTATACCTGCTGTCTATTCATACAGTGACATCACTCCTCCCTCATGTACATCTTACTATACCTGCTGTCTATTCATACAGTGACATCACTCCTCCCTCATGTACATCTGACTATACCTGCTGTCTATTCATATAGTGACATCACTCCTCCCTCATGTACATCTTACTATACCTGCTGTCTATTCATACAGTGACATCACTCCTCCCTCATGTACATCTGACTATACCTGCTGTCTATTCATACAGTGACATGACTGCTTCCATATCTACATCTGACTATACCTGCTGTCTATTCATATAGTGACATCACTGCTTTCCAATATACATCTGACTAGACCTGTTGTCTATTCATATAGTGACATCACCGCTTTCCCATACACATCTGACTATACCTGCTGTATATTCATTAGAGATGAGCGAATCGAAGCTGACAAATCTGAATTTGTTATGAATTTCATGAAAAATTGGATTTGCAACGAATGCGAATATCGCTGCGATTCTATCATGCGACTCGCTTAATTATACTCCATTTAGTGCAGTCCAGGCTCCAGGGCATCTAAAATGGCAGATCCACATGTGAGGACATGGGGCAAGGAACTCTGGGAAGGCAAGAAGACAAGACGGGAAGGCGGGATGACCTTAAATCACATGCAGGATGCAGCCTATCAGCAGCCAGTCACCCCTGTGATGTCACAGCCCTATATAATGGGCAGCCATATTCCTGCTAGTCACTTCATTCATTACACTGCAGAGAGATAGAACAGACAGCCTGTGTGTGTGTTACACAGAAAAGCTTTTTCCAGCAGCGTTTCACCTAGTCACATCAGCGTTCTGGTAGACAGAGAGCATTGCTTTTTTTTCACTGAAAAGGATTTTTACTGCAGTCATTAACCTCCCAGTCACTTTCTACAGCATTGTATTACAGAGAGGGGCAGAGAGCTGTGTGTTGCCTCATACATTTCAACAAGCTGCCTCAGCTTGATAAACCTTAGCAGAAGAGGCAGGAATAATTTTTCAGCGCAATTTTGTATCTTTGTTCCACAACAAATCATCTGCTGATTATACTGATCTGTAGACGGTATAATACTCAGCAGTCCATTCCTAATAGTCTTTGACAGAGTGTAATTTTGGATTTAGTACACAGCTTTTTTGTGCTGCAGCACTGTTGTGTACTGCTGGTGTTGTGCAAAAATAAGTTTTTTTTCAAGCATACTGTAGCGCATTTTTCTGCCCTCATAAGTGCATACCACATACCTACATCTAAGTAGTGTACTATTTTGTACCTGTTAATCTGTTAAGGGCCTAGATACTGTGAAAGTCCAGGCAAAAAAGTAGTCACCAGCTGGTGTTTTACTAAAATATGTTTTTTTAAGCATACTGTAGCACTTTTTTCTGCCTTTATAAGTGCATACCACATACGTACATCTAAGTAGTGTACCATTTTGCAGCTGTTAATCTGTCAAGGGCCTACATACTGTGAAAGTCCAGGCAAAAGTACTCACCGGCTGGTGTACTCCAATACTTTTTTTTTTAAGTGTACTGTAGCGCATTGTTCTGCTCTCATAAGTGCATACCACATACCTACATCTAAGTAGTGTACTATTTTGTACCTGTTAAACTCTCATAGGCCTAGATACTGTGAAAGGCCAAACAAAAGTACACACCTGCTGCTGTTCTAGACAAGTACTGTTTTAAGCGTAGTGAAATGTATTGTACTCCCCTCATATACACACTAAGTATGTCAGGCAGAGAAGTGCCAGGACATGCACAGAGGAGTGGCAGTGACCTAAATTCATCAGGGGCAGGCAGAGGTTGCAGTAGACTAGGGGCGAGTGGCAGAAGGAGTCACAGCAAGAAGCCTGAGCTCTTGGTATCAGCTAGCGGTCGTGTCTTGACCAGCAATAAATCTGCCGTCATCGGTTGGTTAACACGGTCATCCACTTTATCACAAGTGACATCTGATACCCCCAGTCAACAGTCGGTGGGTTCCTCCCACACAACCCTCAGTTGGCATGGCCCGGGAGCAGTCCCTGTCCTTCCATTGCCTCTGTCCTATGCTGTTCCCTCCCCTAAAGAAGTATCTTATGCTGTGGGTTCAGCTCCACTATTCAGTGAGGATGATCCAAAAAAGGACAGTCAGCAGCTACTGTCCAGCCAAGAAGTGGAGGAGTAGTGATGAGGAGAGTGATGTGGGAGGCGGTGTTGCCAGCGTTCAGGGTCCTGAAGCAGACACTGTTGAGAAACCTGAGGAGGATATCAGTGACGTGCAGACACTTGTTGATGATGATGAAGCCGATCACAATTGGGAGCTGGGTGCAGAAGGGGCTTCATCATAATCAGGAGAAGAGGGTTGCTGGTTGCCCTTGAAGCAGCAGCTGAGCCAGCAAGGTGGTAGCATGGTTGGCAGTCAGCATGGTGGTAGAAGTGGAAATTCTGGAGCCAAATGTGCCTAGGGGAGACCACCTGCTTTGCGGCAGCCTACCTTTCCAGGAGGTAGTGGAACAGGGGTTCCTGGAGACGGCAGCAGCAGCAGTCAATTAGTGGTTGGTGGGAAAATCAGCTACTCGGCGGTGTGGCAGTTTTTCCTCAAGCATCCAGAGGAGGTTAACATAGTCACATGCAAGATGTGTCGGCAGAAGGTGAAGCATGGTCAGGGTCCCAATGTTGGCACCACGGCCCTGCATCAACATATGCTGCGCTACCATAAAGCTGCCTTGGAGAACCGTGGCTCCGATTTAGTGGTCCAGCCTGCTGCATCACCCAGTGACACGATGCTCCCTCTTTCAGCTAGCCAAGGCTCCACCACCTTAGCCGAAGAGAGCTGTGTGTCATACCCTTCTTCTGTCGCTCCAGATGCTTCTGCTTCTCCTACTTTTAGTCAGTGATTCCACCAACAATCCATCGGCGAAGCCATGTCCAAGAGACAACAGTATGCGCCCACTCATCCAAAGGTGCAGAAGCTGAATGTGCACTTGTCCAAGTTGCTGGTGCTGCAGTCCCTCCCTTTTCAAGTGGTGGACTCTGCACCTTTCAGATAACTGATGGTTTGTGCTGAGCCGAGGTGGAGAGTGCCAAGCCGTCAGTACCAGCCCTGCACAATTTTGTGAAAGAGAAGGTGGGCCAGTCCTTGAGCCTGTCGGTGTGTGTACCAAAGTGCACGCCAGTGCTAATGTCTGGAGCTGTAACTATGGTGAGGGACAATACATGTCCTTTATGGCCCACTGGGTGAATGTGGTTCCTGCACAGCCACACCACCAACTTGGACAGGCCACACCGCTTCCTCCTCCACGCTCTCAGGCCGTTGGTTCTGTGACTGTGTGCGACTCCGCCTCCTCATCCTCCACCGTGTCCTCAGCCTCCACTGCACAGACAAGTCTTAGTGCCCCTTCAGCATACCATGTGTGCAGGGCACAGCGGTGTCACACTGTTCTTCACATGGTTTGCCTTGGTGAACAGAGTCACACAGGGGAGGAACTGCTAAAAGTAATTCATAAAGAAATCGGAGCATGGCTTGCTCCACGAAAACTGGAAAAGGGAACCATGGTGACTGACAACAGGAAGAACATCTTGTCTGCGCTGCAACAAGGTAGGCTAAGCAATGCGCCCTGTATGGCACAAGTGTTCAATCTGGTTGTCAAGCGGTTCCTGAAGTGTTCCCCCCATTTTCAAGACATCCTAACAATGGGAAGGAAACTTTGCATGCACTTCAGCCACTCGTATACCGCAAAGCACACCCTCCTTGAGCTGCAGTGTTAGAACAGTATCCCCCAACACAGTCTTATTTGCAATGAGGCCACACGTTGGAATTTTAAACTTCATATGTTGGACCGACTATACGAACAGAGAAAAGCCATCACCGATTTCTTGATGATGGAAAGCGGATAGGGGGACTTCCCTGTGTAACTTCAATGTTAACCAGTGGCAGCTCATACGTGACACCTGCCGTTTGCTCAGGCCCTTTGAGGAAGCCACATTATTAGTCAGTCGCCAGGATTACGGGATGAACAACGTCATTTTACTGCTTCATTTCCTACAACACGTATTGGAAACGATGGCTGGTCCGGATAATGGAGACATGGCACCTACATCTCATGGCCACATGAGCCCTCTGGGGGCTGAACTGGAGGAGGAGGGGTAGGGGCACAGTGGAGCACAGTTTAGGTTTTGTGAAATGGGCAGTTTTTCTAGTCATCTGACAGGAGAGGAGCAGCAGGAGCAGCCAGAGGAGCTAGAGAATTATGGGGAAAGCGAGACAGAGAACCCAGACACACCGTGGCAGTTTGCAGTGGAAATGGAGTCAGGGAGTCCCTCCGAGTCACTTGCACAAATGGCACGATGCATACTCACGTACTTGCATAGTGACCGGCGAATTGTCACCATTCGGCAGTGGGATGACTTCTGGCTTTCCACCTTATTGGACCCTCGCTACCGCCACAAAATGGGGGGGGCCTTTTTTACACCCACTGAGAGGGAGGACGAACTGACCTACTGCAGAGATATCCTACGTAGTCAGTTGGCCGATGCTTATCGGCACCATCGTCCATCATCTCGCAGGTCTGACTCAGGAGGCCCTTTGCGCTCACCTTCCACTTCCATGGCTGCTGGAGAGGGGTAGGGTGGAAGAAGCAGTACCAGCTCCATCAGCAGCAGCCTGAGTATACTGTCGCTGATGAGTACCTTTCTTCACCCGCAGAGTGAAGCAACTCATCAGCAGCAGGTAGACCTGGAGCAGGACCTGAACCGGCAGGTGGTGGCATACCTTGACATGACCATGCCAACACACCTTGAAGATCTGCTGGACTTCTGGGCAGCTAAACTTGATTTGTGGCCGCAACTAGCAAAGTTTGCCCTGGAAAAGCTGTCCTGCCTGGCCAGTAGTGTGCCATCAGAGTGGGTGTTTAGTGCGGCAAGGGCCATAGTCACCCAAAAGAGAACATGTCTGTCCACAATAAATGTGGAGAGACTGACCTTTGTGAAGATGAATCAGGCATGGATCAGCCAGGATTTCCACCCACCAATTCCTGATGCATCAGAGTAGATTGACCATGGTGCCACACCAACACTTCACAAATATGGATAGTGCCAAACAGATTTAAGGCACTGCTCCCCAGTTACAAACATTCTTCCGCATCAGACCTTTTTTGACCCACCTTCGTCACAGGGTACTGGTATTGCTACCCACCTTACCACTCTGTCACTGGGTCACTTTCAGGACTCCTGATGCTGCTGCCACCTCCAGGCTGTCTCATTCAGCCACTATATCGTCTCCTCATGCTTCTGCCACCTCCAGGCTGTGCCATTAAGCCACTATATGGTCTCTTCATATGCTGCCAACTCCAGGCTGTGCCATTCAGCCACTATATGGTCTCCTCATGCTTCAGCCACCTCCAGGCTGTGCCATTCAGCCACTATATGGTCTCCTCATCTGCCGCCAACTCCAGGCTGTGCCATTCAGCCACTATATGTTCTACTCATGCTGCCACCAACTCCAGGTTTTGCCATTCAGCCACTATATGGTCTCCTCATCTGCCGCCAACTCCAGGCTGTGCCATTCAGACACTATATGGTCTTCTCATGCTTCAACCACCTCCAGGCTGTGCCATTCAGCCACTATATGGTCTCCTCATCTGCCGCCAACTCCAGGCTGTGCCATTCAGACACTATATGGTCTCCTCATGCTGCCACAAACTCCAGGCTGTGCCATTCAGCCACTATATGGTTTCCTCATCTGCCGTCAACTCCACGTTGTGCCATTCAGCCACTATATGTTCTACTCGTGCTGCTGCCAACTCCAGGCTGTGCCATTCAGCCACTATATGGTCTCCTCATCTGCCGCCAACTTCAGGCTGTGCCATTCAGCCACTATATGGTTTACTGATGCTGCTGGGCCTGGGACATTGCCTAGAAATTTTCATGGTAGCACTAGCTACCATAAATCTTCAATTAAAATTTTAAAATTCATCTTTAAATCTTAGGGATTGTGAGGCCTTATGGTCTCCTCATGCTGCTGCGAGCTGCAGGCTGTGCCATTCAGCCACTATATGGTCTCCTCATGCTGCCGCCAACTCCAGGTTGTGCCATTAAGCCACTATATGTTCTCCTCATGCTTCAGCCAACTCCAGGCTGTGCCATTCAGCCACTATATGGTCTCCTCATGCTTCAGCCACCTCTAGGCTGTGCCATTCAGCCACTATATGGTCTCCTCATCTGCCGCCAACTCCAGGCTGTGCCATTCAGCCACTATATGTTCTACTCATGCTGCCACAAACTCCAGGCTGTGCCATTCAGCCACTATATGGTCTCCTCATGCTTCAGCCAACTCCAGGCTGTGCCATTCATCCACGATATAGTCTCCTCATGCTTCATCCAACTCCAGGCTGTGCCATTCAGCCACTATATGGTCTCCTCATGCTTCAGCCACCTTCAGGCTGTGCCATTCAGCCACTTTATGGTCTCCTTATGCTGCCACAAACTCCAGGCGGTCATTCAGCCACTTTATGGTCTCCTTATGCTGCCACAAACTCCAGGCGGTCATTCAGCCACTTTATGGTCTCCTCATACTGGTGCCACCTCCAGGGCGACATGTGACTCCTTGTTAGATTTGGTCCTTTGTATCCACACGCCGGGGCCCACTTAAGAGTGTAATCTTAAATTTCAATTTCAAAATCTTAAATTTCAGTTTAAAAAAATCGATGTAATCTTTTCAAGACTGAGGCCCTATGGTCGTCGACGTCATATAGTAGCTGTGGAATTACCACAAGGATCCAATGAAACAGGTTGGAGCGATCACAACGAACCATTACTGATTAAATGAAACACTTGCAGTTCCACAAAAGAGTAAGACAGTAAGGGGGGGGGGCGGAGGTGGTGAGAGGCAATGGCCAGAACAGGTGGTAACTCGCCTTGCGGCGAACCCCCAGCACGATGCTCACCAGAATGGGTACTCAAAAAAATTTAAATAAATTCAAATTAAGTTAAATAAAAATTACATAAAAAAATCTATTTACTCTCTTCAATTTTGACACCATATGGTCTCCCTGCTGCCACATTCAGACGCTCTGTCGCAGTGATTCTAATAGCGATGCCTGTAATTTGCATCTCATACTGAATAACAGTATTGTTTCACTAACACAGCACACTCACTATGCATCTTAGAACTAAGCAAACTGTTCTACACCCCTTTTGAGGCTCTCTGTAGGCCAGAAATAGCCTTTGTTTAATACAGATTCGCCGCAAATAAATTTGGACCTAAACTAATTTTTCCGGAAAATTCTGCGAATCGGCTGAATCGAATTTTTCAAAAGTTCGCTCATCTCTACTATTCATATAGTGACATCACTGCTTTCCCATACAGATCTGACTATACCTGCTGTCTATTCATACAGTGACATCACTGCTTTCCCATATACATCTGACTATACCTGCTGTCTATTTATACAGTGACATATTTGCTTCCCAACTAAGATCTCCTTATAGCTCATATGACTGTCATGACTATATTAAATATAATCATATTCCTAAACATTTTCATACTTAAAAACTCCATTCATTGCGTCTCTGTTCTCTATAATATACAGAACATGATGTAATATACAGAACATGATGTCAACCTACTCTTCACATTTCATTCCAACATTACACTCTAGACCCTTCTTCCCTCTTCCTCTATCAATGCTATTTCACCCTAAATTTCTAATAGTTTGACAAGACTGCATGACCCCTTGGTCCTGCTAAGGTTTTTGGCTTTGCCTATTGCTGTGCATGATGCATTGTCCCAGCTAAATACCAGGAAGCTTCTGGGGTACCTGAGGAACACTTCAGTTAACGTTTAACACTTCATACAAAATTAAGTCCATTTCTCTAAACTTCTTTATAGACAGTGTTAAACACCATCCTGGCCTCACATACTGGCCAGGGGACCTGACTGGTCAGGAGAATAGCATTCCATCTCTGTTCTCCACATCTTTCTGCAATGTTGCAGAGTTTTGAAAATTACCTAATTGCCACCGGTTTGTGACTGGTATCAAGTCAAGGACTAAGGAAAGCAGTGGCTTCGAGTCATGTCCGCCATGCCTCCTCCCATGGGTTTTTGTCTTGATTTTTCTACACTTAGATTGTCATTCACGCCTGTCTGGGCAGGAGGGGGCAAAGCAAGTGTGACTGGAAGCCACCATGGCACATAAAGTTACTTTTCAAACTCTTTGTGGCATCACAAGAGCTAAGGAAAACAGTATTGTAATGCTGTTCTCATGATTCTAAAAGCCACATCTTTTCTGTCCTGGGTTAATTTATGTCATCTGAGCTCCCACGTATGTACACAGTACATGGTTAGATGTAGATACAGAAAGTAGAGTTTTCCTTGAAATTATTCTTCAACATTCTAGAAGGTTCATCAACACTGAATGTTACTAAACAATGGTCATATACACAATTTCCAAGCTTTGTGCAATTATAAACATATGGTTATCGCCACTACGTATAAGACAACCTATTGTATCTGCAGGGACCCCAGAAGCACCTGTTTTAATCTGGGACTTACATACAATGGATCCCTTGCCATAAAGGAAAAATGTTAATATGAGACAGGATCGCTTGGAAATGCTTCAGTTTTTCTTATAGATTCTGATATATTTTGCCGGGGAGAATGTGCTTTTGATGTCCAGCTGGTAAAACCTCTAGGCTAGATGGGCCCCATGTATAAAAATAAAAAGCTGGTGCAGGCAAAACTGAGAGGAGTTGTCTATAGGAACCAAACCAAATCATTGTTTTACTTAGGCTACCAAGTAACTAAATTCTGATTGGTTACAATAGGGAACACCTCCACGTATTGTGGGCACTACTTTTTATACATGTGGCCCTGTGTACTGGGGATCCGTTCCATGTTTGAGTGTAGGAGACTCATAACCAATAATGCGCACCCCTCTCCCCACTTTAATGACCACTTTAGTACAGATTTTGGTGTGAGGAGTGGAGGAGCCCAAGCTCTGCATGTGCCGAACACTCCTAATGTAAAGTGGCTGCTTGTTTCCAAATACAGTGCATTTGGTTTGATTCTTGTTTCTCAAATGGAAAAAAAAGATTACTCTTAAGTAAACTGCTAATTGGGAAGAAAGAGTCAAGGGGGCTCCTGCTGGTTCTTGAGTATGAAAACTAGTGTACACCACAAGGTGGAAGGAGCTGCCCATTGGAGCCAATCACATCTACTTTTTCACTTCAACCCCATCCTAATAAAAACCATAGGTGAAGTTTGACCGGCTGCTATGGGCTAGCCCTCCACCTTGTCCACCACTCTACTTTGCATTAGTTTTCACACCTGAGGCCAGCAGTGTCTCCTCATTCTGCACTCTTTTTCCTGACTTTAAATGGGCCCCAAGTGTTAACATATAGTTCACCGTTTTCAATGCAAAGCTAAAATAAGAAACAAATAAATAAAATTATTGAAAATTCAGAATATCTATTTTTTGGTTACCAGAGACCAGAGTTTCCACTCTTCTGACTGACCATTCTCCGCCTAGAACTTATGTTTTCTCTATCCCTGGAGGATGTGGGGTTTTAAAAGGAGAGTAAACAGACTATGGGGGAGACTTTTAAAAACTAGTGCAAAGAAAAACAGGAGGTGTTACCCATCGCAACCAATCAAGTTTCTGCTTTCTGATTGATTGTTAGGGGTATTAGCACTGTTTGTAGTAGTTTTTAGAAATCATCCCCATATTGTTATTTGCAGCTAAATTTTAAATATTTTTTCCTTCAATAATAATTTTATTTATTTATTTCGGTGCTTTAGCAGTAACTAAAGCATGTGTGCTTGTACTTACAAGGTCTCTGCTCTCCCTCCCCCATTTCACTTTACAGGACAATTTTATCAACCTCAGTTTTCTCCGATTGTTCCGAGCTGCCCGTCTTATTAAACTTCTGCGGCAAGGTTACACCATCCGTATTCTCCTGTGGACCTTTGTCCAGTCTTTCAAGGTAAGCGCATGAATAAATATGGCACATACAGTGGTGCAAAAAGTATTTAGTCAGCCACCAATTGTGCTAGTTCTCCCACTTAAAAAGATGAGAGAGGCCTGTAATTTTCATCATAGGTATACCTCAACTATGAGAGACATAATGAGAAAAAAAATCCATAAAATCACATTGTCTGATTTTTTAATAATTTATTTGCAAATTATGGTGGAAAATAAGTATTTGGTCAATAACAAAAGTTCATCTCAATACTTTGTTATATACCCTTTGTTGGCAATGACAGTGGTCAAACATTTTCTGTAAGTCTTCACAAGGTTTTCACACACTGTTGCTGGTATTTGACCCATTCCTCCATGTAGATATCCTCTAGAGCAGTGATGTTTTGGGGCTGTCGCTGAGCAACACAGACTTTCAACTCCATCCAAAGGTTTTCTATGGGGTTGAGATCTGGATACTGGCTAGGCCACTCCAGGACCTTGAAATGCTTCTTACGAAGCCACTCTTTTGTTGCCCGGACGGTGTGTTTGGGATCATTGTCATGCTGAAAGATCCAGCCACGTGTCTTCTTCAATGCCTTTGCTGATGGAAGCAGGTTTTCACAAAAAATCTCACGATACATGACCCCATTCATTCTTTCCTTTACATGGATCAGTCGTCTTGGCCCCTTTGCAGAAACACAGCCCAAAAGCATAATGTTTCCATGCCCATGCGTCACAGTAGGTATGGTGTTCTTTGGATGTAACACAGCATTCTTTCTCCTCCAAACACGACAAGTTGAGTTTTTACCAAAAAGTTCTACTTTGGTTTCATCTGACCATATGACATTCTACCAATCCTCTTCTGCATCATCCAAATGCTCTCTAGCTAATTTCAGATGGGCCGGGACATGTACTGGCACTGCATGATTTGAGTTCCTGGCTGCGTAGCGTGTTACTGATGGTAGCCTTTGTTACTTTTGTCCCACCTCTCTGCAGATCATTCACTAGGTCCCCCCGTGTGGTTCTGGTATTTTTGCTCACAGTGATCATTTTGACACCACGGGGTGAGATCTTGCGTGGAGCCCCAGATCAAGGGAGATCTTGTATGTGTTCCATTTTCTAATAATTGCTCCCATAGTTGATTTCTTCACACCAAGTTGCTTGCCTATAGCAGATTAAGTCTTCCCAGACTGGTGCAGGTTTACAATATTGTTTCTGGTGTCCTTCGACAGCTCTTTGGTCTTGGCCATAGTGGAGTTTGTAGTGTGACTGTTTGAGGTTGTGGACCGGTGTCTTTTATATTGATAACAAGTTAAAACATGTGCCATTAATACAGGTAACAAGTGGAGGACAGAGGAGACTCTTAACCCCTTAACGACGAAGGACGTAAATGTACGTCCTGGTGATGCGGTACTTAACGCACCAGGACGTACATTTATGTCCTAAGCATAACCGCGGGCATCGGAGCGATGCCCGGATCATGCGCGGCAGGTCCCGGCTGTTGATCGCAGCCAGGGACCCACCGGTAATGGCGGACATCCGTGATCCCACGGATGTCCGCCATTAACTCCTCAGATGCCATGATCAATACCGATCACGGCATCTGCAGCTTTGCGGTCACTTAATTGGATGATCGGATCGCCCGCAGCGCTGCCGCGGCGATTCGATCATCCAGCACGGCAGCTGGAGGTCCCCTCACCTGCCTCCGCTGTCTTCTGGGAGTCTTCTGCTCTGATCTGCCTTTCCGCAGACCAGAGCAGAAGATGACCGATAACCCAGATCAGTGCTATGTTCTATACATAGCACTGAACAGGATTAGCAATCGAGTGATTGCTTTAAATAGTCCCCTATGGGGACTATTAAAGTGTAAAAATTAAAGTAAAAAAAGTAAAAGTAAAAAAAATGTGAAAAACTCCGTCCCCCAATAAAAACGTAAATTGCCTCATTTTCCCTATTTCACCCCGAAAAAGTGTTAAAAAAATATTTTATATACATATTTGGTATCGCCGCGTGCGTAAATATCTGAACTATTAAAATAAAATGTTAATGATACCGTACGGTGAACGACGTGAACGTAAAAAAAAAAGTCCAAAATAGCTGCTTTTTTATAACATTTTATTCCCCAAAAAAATGTATTAAAAGTTTTATATAAGCAAATATGGTATCAATAAGAAGTACAGATCACGGCGCAAAAAATTAGCCCTCATACTGCCGCTTATACGGAAAAATGAAAAAGTTATAGGTCTTCAAAATAGGGGGATCTTAAGCGTACTAATTTGGTTAAAAAGTTTGTGATTTGAAAAGTATGTTATCACGGGTATCATTTTAATCGTATTGACCCAAAGAATAAAGAACACATGTCACTTTTACCATAAATTGTACGACGTGAAAACAAAACCTTCCAAAATTAGCAAAATTGCGGTTTTCTTTTTAATTTCCCGACACAAATAGTATTTTTTTGGTTGCGCCATACATTTTATGCTATAGTGAGTGATGGCATTACAACGGACAACTGGTTGCGCAAAAAACAAGCCCTCATACTAGTCTGTGGATGAAAATATAAAAGAGTTATGATCTTTTGAAGGAGAGGAGGAAAAAATTAAACGTAAAAATAAAATTTTCTGCATCCTTAAGGCCCAAATGGGCTGCGTCCTTAAGGGGTTAAAGAAGAAGTTACAGGTCTGTGAGAGCCAGAAATCTTGCTTGTTTGTAGGTGACGAAATACTTATTTTCCACAATAATTTGCAAATAAATTCTTTAAAAATCAGACTGTGATTTTATGGATTTTTTTTCTCATTATGTCTCTCATAGTATGATGAAAATTACAGCCTCTCATCTTTTTAAGTGGGAGAACTTGCACAATTGGTGGCTGACTAAATACTTTTTTGCCCCACTGTATATGCTCTTGTGGTAAGGGGATAGCTGGTGATGATCATGACCTACATTATTGGAGCAATTAGGGAATCACAGTTCTATCTGTGGGGGGGATGTTTACACTCAAATTAGATTACATTTTATAGAACATCACATAATGTAGAGGCCTGTTTACATGTATCTTTTAGGATACTGTATGCGGGAACCATTCATGGCAGGCTTGTACTGTATCTTTAAAGGGGTACTCCCCTGGAAAACATTTTTTTTTTATTAACTGGTGCCAGAAAGTTAAACAGATTTGTCAATTACTTCTATTTAAAAATCTTATTTATTCCAGTACTTGTCAGCTGCTGTATGCTCCACAGGAAGTTCTTTTCTTCTTGAATTTCTTTTCAGTCTGAACAAAGTGCTCTCTGTTGACACAATTCAAAGATGGAGGGCGGCACTCGAGTGTGGCGTGGTGCACAAGGACAATCTGAATCCAATTCTGAAAAAATTAATCCTGACACTCTTTTTCAATGCTGAGCTGTGTTTATTAATGCAAGACGTGTTTCGGCTATGCAGCCATTCTCAATTGCATACAAAAAACAAAGTAAAATCAAACATATATATACGTAGCATCCGTTTGTTAATTGATACATCAGCTGACAGTAACAGGAGTAAACATAAACAAGAGCCTCACACTGCAGCGTGGGAGAACCAAACATAAACAAAAACAATAGCCATGTGCTTTTTCCTTGTGTGTGGATCCAGATAGTCTCCAAGCTCTTTTAGGTCACATGCGCCGAAACATTATGTATCTGTAAAAGGAAAGCAAGATATACAGAAGTATACAGTAACAGTAATATAAGAGTAATATAACCATCAATGAAGAAATAGAAAGAGAAAATTAGATCAATGGTAGTGCTCTGGAATGAAGGAGGAAAAGCAAAAAATAATTAAATTTGCGGACAGTAAGCTAAAGTAAACTGGTTAGTTCATAGTCTCCATTAAAGGGGTACTCCGCCCCTAGACATCTTATCTCCTATCCAAAGGATAGGGGATAAGATGTCAGATCGCCGCGGTCCCGCTGCTGGGCGTAATGACGGGCAATACAGGGGACGGAGCAGCGTGATGTCATGGCTCCGCCCCTCGTGACATCACGGCCCGTCCCCTTAATACAAGTCTATGGCATAGACTATGGCATAGACTTGTACTGAAGGGGGCGGGCCGTGATGTCACAAGGGGCGGAGCCGTGACGTAACGATGCTCCGGCCCCTGTACTGCCTGTCATTACGTGCAGAGCGAACTCGCTCTGTGCAATAATGACAGCGGGGTCCGCAGCGGCAATCCCGGGGATCCCCAGCAGCGGGACCGCGGCGATCTGACATCTTATCCCCTATCCTTTGGATAGGGGATAAGATGTCTAGGGGCGGAGTACCCCTTTAAGGCCCCGTGGTTCTAATGTATCCAGGCGATGAATCCAGTATACACTTCCATAGAACATCGGAAAGGACTAGAGGCTGTAGAGTGGTTACTACAACATAGCACACATACTGAGCCCTAAAAATCATTTTTTATGGACTTACTGGAAATATTACTTTTTGAGAACTATTTTCTGTATGAGGGTCAGTTCTATCTGCAGAAACAGGGATCTGCGATGGGCGCGAATGTGGCTCCCGCTTACGCAAATGCCTACATGGCATTGTTTGAAGAGTTACATGTCTTTGAAAATATAGCATTTAAATCATATGCTAAGACATGGAAAAGATTCATCGACGATATCATATGCATATGGGAGGGGCCACATTCCACCCGTTTAACCTTTTTTGAAACTCTTAATTCTGTGAGACCAAAGTTAAAGTTTACTATGGAAGCCAGTCAGGAGAAAGTACACTTCCTAGATACGACAGTTCTCAAAAATGACAGAGGGGGATTATACACAGACTTGTACCGTAAAGATACAGACCAAAATAACCTACTGCATTTTACTAGCGCACACTCACCTGCAGTCAAAAAAGTTATCCCTCGTTCACAAAATAACAGAATAGAAAGGATTGTCACTGAAAGCACTACTCGAGAAATTAGACTAAAAGAATTTGAAAACAAATTAATTGAGCGTGGTTACCCCAATAGGATTTTGAGAGAAGGCAGACAGGAGAACAGACCACATACAGGACAAGGCAAACGTATACCATTCGTGAGAACGTACCATCCTGCACAACACAAGATTGACAGTATAGTCAAAGAAAATTGGCCCATATTGACAAAACCATTACCTACCATAGAGGAATTTAGAGAAACCTCATTGATTTGCAATAAGCGCCCCCCTAACTTAAGGGAAAGTTAATAAGAGCCGATGTGGGCACCAACCTGAAGACGACAAAACAACAGTTCCTAATGTCAAGGAAACAAGGAACTTTCCTTTGCTTACAGTGTGAGAAGTGCAGCAATATAATTAAAGTTAACATGATCTCTCACCCACACACAGGGCAACTCATATCGATAAAGGGCTTTTTTACTTGTAAAAGTAGGAACATTATTTACCTTATCAAATGCTCTTGCTGTCTCCTATATGTTGGCGAGACCAGTCATTATATAGGAGACCGCATCAATCGCCATAAGTCCACAATCAGATGTGCTAATCTGTTTTTTTCCTATCCCCCACCTTTTTCATACACACCATCATTCAGTTTCACAAGTAAGATTCCAAGTAATTGAAAAGGTCCACTTACCCAGGAGAGGGGGTGATCTCAAAAAACTTTTAAGAAAATGAGAGGCGTACTGGATTCATCGCCTGGATACATTAGAACCACGGGGCCTTAATAGAGACTTTGAACTAACACAAGATAACGTGTATGGAATAGATGGATTACATGTATACCCAAAATATAATAGGGGAGCCACCTTATATAAATCAGATAAATATAGAAATCCCACTAAGGAAAAAAAGATGCTTCTAAAAATTAACTTTTACTGGTATAAAATATAAAATGCACCTATTAACTAATAATGTGGATACCAAGAAAGTGGACCAAAATAAGGTATAAATACAACACAGTTCACCTAGGGACAACCGCTGCCACTGACCCGCATTCAGCGGTCCAAAACTAGACAATAGGGGTCATTTATATACTTGTCCATGCAATCAGTAGACTGCTAACATAACTTATCAGTACATGTGAAATATACACATGATTCACAATCCCGATGCGTTTCTGCAAGCATCTAAATAACAAAGCTATAAGACACCTGCTTCCTCATTGGAAACATATAGGGACCTGTGTGAGTCAGTGTTATGTCATATACAGTTAACACCTGAATTTATACACTGCCATGTGCATCAGCAAAAAGATGGACCCCTAAATCCATCAAAACAGTCATATCAGTAGCGCCGTAGTGTCCGCTCCTGTAAGTATAAATGTTGTCACAACGGGGTATGAGGAGTATCGATAGGACATGACCCCCGGGGAGAACCTGAATGGCGGCGCTACAAAGAATGACCAAGATGCAGATGCTGCAGTGGCAGCGTTCCCGCCGTGTTACAGGGACTATCGGGACCGTTACCGTGTTACTGGGACCGTTGTGACTACATTTATACTTACGGGAGCGGACACTGTGGCGCTACTGATATGACTGTTTTGATGGATTTAGGGGTCCATCATTTTGCTGATGCTCTGGTGCACATGACTTAGTGTATAAATTCAGGTGTTAACTGTAAATGACATAACCCTGACTCACACAGGTCCCTATATGTTTCCCCTGAGGAAGCAGGGTGAACAAGCTTTGTTATTTAGACGCTTGCAGAAACACGTCGGGATTCGGAAGCATGTGTATATTTCATATGTACTGATAAGTTATGTTAGCAGTCTACTGATTGCATGGACAAATATATGAATGACCCCTATTGTCTAATTTTGGACCGCTGAATGCGGGTCAGTGGCAGCGGTTGTCCCTAGGTGGACTGTTGTATTTATACCTTATTTTGGTCCACTTTCTTGGTATCCACATTATTAGTTAATTGGTGTATTTTATATTTTATACCAGTAAAAGTTAAGTTTTAGAAGCACCTTGTCACGATGCCGGCTGGCAGGAGGTGGATCCTCTGTGCCAGAGAGGGATAGCGAGGACCGTGCTAGTGGACCGGTTCTAAGACACTACTGGTTTTCACCAGAGCCCGCCGCAAAGCGGGATGGTCTTGCTGCGGCGGTAGTGACCAGGTCGTATCCACTAGCAACGGCTCACCTCTCTGGCTGCTGAAGATAGGCGAGGTACAAGGGAGTAGGCAGAAGCAAAGTCGGACGTAGCAGAAGGTCGGGGGCAGGCGGCAAGGTTCGTAGTCAGGGGAGATAGCAGAAGTTCTGGTACACAGGGTTTAAACACACAAAACGCTTTCTCTAGGCACAAGGGCAACAAGATCCGGCAAGGAAGTGCAAGGGAGGAGGTTAGATATAGTCAGGGACCAGGTGGGAGCCAATTAAGCTAATTGGGCCAGGCACCAATCATTGGTGCACTGGCCCTTTAAGTCTCAGGGAGCTGGCGCGCGCGCGCCCTAGAGAGCGGAGCCGCGCGCGCCAGCACATGACAGCAGGGGACGGGAACGGGTAAGTGACCTGGGATGCGATTCGCGAGCGGGCGCGTCCCGCTGTGCGAATCGCATCCCCAACGGCCATGACAGAGCAGCGCTCCCGGTCAGCGGGACTGACCGGGGAGCTGCAGGGAGAAAGACGCCGTGAGCGCTCCGGGGAGGAGCGGGGACCCGGAGCGCTAGGCGTAACAGTACCCCCCCCTAGGTCTCCCCTTCTCTTTATCGGGTAACTGCCTCCCCTGGGATGAGGACACCGGGAAAGGATGGAGGGATTCCTCAACGGCAGGCAGAACCGCAGGAGTAGGAATGGGGAGAGAGGGCAGAGGGCGAGACCTGGCACGGGGCAGTGTGACACCAGGACGAGGGCCATGAGGGGACACAGAAGCTTGCCTGATGGAACTGGGAGGGGGGGAGGGGCATTTCCTGTGGCAGGCAGAGTCCTTAATGACCTTAGGGGGACCGGATACAGGAGGAACCACAGGGTCACGGCAGGGAGTACTGGGAACCGGTTGAAGGCAGTCCTTGGAACAAGAGGGACCCCAACTCTTGATCTCCCCAGTGGACCAATCCAGGGTTGGGGAATGGTGTTGAAGCCAGGGTAGTCCAAGGAGAACTTCAGAAGAGCAATTAGGAAGGACAAAAAATATAATCTCCTCGTGATGAGGTCCGATGCACATTAGGAGGGGCTCCGTGCGGTAACGCACGGTGCAATCCAACCTGGCTCCGTTGACCGCGGAAATGTGGAGTGGCTTGACAAGACGGGTCACCGGAATGCGGAATTTATTCACAAAGGACTCCCGAATAAAATTCCCAGAAGCTCCAGAGTCCAGGCAGGCCACGGCTGAGAGGGGAGAGCTGGCTGAAGTGGAAATCCGAACAGGTACCGTGAGACGTGGAGAAGCCGACTTGGCATCAAGAGACGCCACACCCACGAGAGCTGAGTGCGAGCGTGCGTTTCCCAGACGTGGAGGACGGATTGGGCAATCCACCAAAAAATGTTCAGTACTGGCACAGTACAGACAAAGATTCTCTTCCTTACGGCGATTCCTCTCTTCCAGGGTCAGGCGAGACCGATCCACTTGCATGGCCTCCTCGGCGGGAGGCCTAGGCGCAGATTGCAGTGGAGACTGTGGGAGAGGTGTCCAGAGATCTAAGTCTTTTTCCTGGCGGAGCTCTTGATGCCTCTCAGAAAAACGCATGTCAATGCGAGTGGCTAGATGAATGAGTTCATGCAGGTTAGCAGGAGTCTCTCGTGCGGCCAGAACATCTTTAATGTTGCTGGATAGGCCTTTTTTAAAGGTCGCGCAGAGAGCCTCATTATTCCAGGATAGTTCAGAAGCAAGAGTACGGAATTGTATGGCGTACTCGCCAACGGAGGAATTACCCTGGACCAGGTTCAGCAGGGCAGTCTCAGCAGAAGAGGCTCGGGCAGGTTCCTCAAAGACACTTCGAATTTCCGAGAAGAAGGAGTGTACAGAGGCAGTGACGGGGTCATCGCGGTCCCAGAGCGGTGTGGCCCATGACAGGGCTTTTCCAGACAGAAGGCTGACTACGAAAGCCACCTTAGACCTTTCAGTAGGAAACTGATCCGACATCATCTCTAAGTGCAAGGAACATTGCGAAAGAAAGCCACGGCAAAACTTAGAGTCCCCATTAAATTTGTCCGGCAAGGACAGGCGGAGGCTAGGAGCGGCCACTCGCCGCGGAAGGGGTGCTGGAGCTGGCGGAGGAGATGGTTGTTGCTGCTGTAGCTGCGACTGTACTTGCTGTAGTTGTGACTGGAGTTGCTGTGTCATGGTGGTCAAGTACGACAGCTGGTGATCTTGTTGCGCTATCTGTTGCGACTGCTGGGCGATCTGACGAGCTTGCTGGGCGACCAGCGTAGGGAGGTCAGCGACAACTGGCAGAGGAACTTCAGCGGGATCCATGGCCGGATCTACTGTCACGATGCCGGCTGGCAGGAGGTGGATCCTCTGTGCCAGAGAGGGATAGCGAGGACCGTGCTAGTGGACCGGTTCTAAGACACTACTGGTTTTCACCAGAGCCCGCCGCAAAGCGGGATGGTCTTGCTGCGGCGGTAGTGACCAGGTCGTATCCACTAGCAACGGCTCACCTCTCTGGCTGCTGAAGATAGGCGAGGTACAAGGGAGTAGGCAGAAGCAAAGTCGGACGTAGCAGAAGGTCGGGGGCAGGCGGCAAGGTTCGTAGTCAGGGGAGATAGCAGAAGTTCTGGTACACAGGGTTTAAACACACAAAACGCTTTCTCTAGGCACAAGGGCAACAAGATCCGGCAAGGAAGTGCAAGGGAGGAGGTTAGATATAGTCAGGGACCAGGTGGGAGCCAATTAAGCTAATTGGGCCAGGCACCAATCATTGGTGCACTGGCCCTTTAAGTCTCAGGGAGCTGGCGCGCGCGCGCCCTAGAGAGCGGAGCCGCGCGCGCCAGCACATGACAGCAGGGGACGGGAACGGGTAAGTGACCTGGGATGCGATTCGCGAGCGGGCGCGTCCCGCTGTGCGAATCGCATCCCCAACGGCCATGACAGAGCAGCGCTCCCGGTCAGCGGGACTGACCGGGGAGCTGCAGGGAGAAAGACGCCGTGAGCGCTCCGGGGAGGAGCGGGGACCCGGAGCGCTAGGCGTAACACACCTTTTTCTCCTTAGTGGGATTTCTATATTTATCAGACTATGAACTAACCGGTTTACTTTAGCTTACTGTCCGCAAATTTACATTTTTTTTTGCTTTTCCTCCTTCATTCCAGAGCACTACCATTAATCTAATTTTCTCTTTCTATTTCTTCATTGATGGTTATATTACTCTTACATTACTCTTGCAAACTTGCTACTGTATATCTTGCTTTCCTTTTTCAGATACATAATGTTCCGGCGCATGTGATCTTAAAGAGCTTGGAGACTATCCGGATCCACACGCAAGGAAAAAGCACATGGCTATTGTTTTTGTTTATGTTTGGTTCTCCCACGCTGCAGTGGGCGGCTTTTGTTTACTCCTGTTACCATGATTACAGCAAATGTCAATTAGGATTTGCATGTCAGCTGATGTATCAATTAACAAACGGATGTTACGTATATATGTTTGATTTTGCTTTATTTTTTGTATGCAATTGAGTAAGGCTCTCTGTTGACACCTCTGTCCATGTCAGGAACTGTCCGGAGCAGGATAGGTTTGCTATGGGGATTTGCGCCTACTCTGGACAGTTCCTAAAAGGGACAGAGGTGTCAGCAGACAGCACTGTGGTCAGACAGAAAGGAAATTCAAAAAGAAAAGGACTTCCTCTGGAACATACAGCAGCTGATAAGTACTGGAAGGGTTAAAGGGGTATTCCAGGAAAAAACTTTTTCTTATATATCAACTGGATCCAGAAAGTTAAACAGATTTGTAAATTACTTCTATTCAAAAATCTTAATCCTTTCAGTACTTATGAGCTTCTGAAGTTAAGGTTGTTCTTTTCTGTCTAAGTGCTCTCTGATGACACCTGTCTCTGGAACCACCCAGTTTAGAAGAGGTTTGCTATGGGGATTTGCTTCTAAACTGGGCGGTTCTCGAGACACGTGTCATCGGAGTGCACTTAGACAGAAAAGAACAACCTTAACTTCAGCAGCTCATAAGTACTGAAAGGATTAAGATTTTTTAATAGAAGTAATTTACAAATCTGTTTAACTTTCTGGAGCCAGTTTATATATATATATATATATATATATATATTTAAAAAAAGTTTTTCCTGGATAACCCCTTTAAGATTTTTAAATGGAAGTACTTTACAAATCTATGTAACTTTTTGGCACCAGTTGATTTATAAAAAATTTTTTCCAGTGGAGTACCCCTTTAAGTTTTCAGTACTGCATCTTAGTTGCTTTGATTTTCTGCAACCTGTAGGAAACTGGTTACCAAAAATTGCTGAGGATTTACAACTAAAGATGAAAGTAAAGTTTTCCTTTAAGGGACTATTTTTTGATTTTTATGATTCTTCAATATTCTAGAAGGTTCATCAACACTGAATGTCACTAAACACTGGTCATATGCACAATTCTCCACCTGAATGCACTCTGTGTAAGATTACCCTTAAAGAATACCTCTCACAATCTTGCTAAATTTTATAATCCTTCCAGTTCACTGCCCCCATCATGATAAACCACCCCCTGCCTTTATTTTTATTTTTCTACCTTAATATTGCTCTGTATTTTCTGCTCAGTCAGATTCACAGAATAGGAAGGGGCGTTACCCGTCAGGCGTGACATCATCTGAAGCCATACAGGGGAGAACTTCCTCCCTCACTCTGCTACACACAGCCCACAGCAGTTCAGTGTGTGAGATGAGCTATGATTGGCTAGGGCTACACACACAACCCTCAGCACTCCAGATTGCATTTCCTGATTTTGGACTTCTGCCAGGCCAGCTGGAGTCCAAAGTCTGTGCAAGAGATGGAGGGAAATGTGCTCTGGACAAGTAGGGAGACACCTAGTGGCAGCTTTTTTAAACACAAATAAAACATAGTAAACTTTTTTTTTTTTTTAAACAAATTACATTAGAAATATTTTATATTTACCATAAGGAGTGCAATGGCCAACATTTGTTTTAATGATAATGCCCATTTAATAATATACAGTAATTGGTTACCAGGATCAATAATCAGTAGTTGTAACAATGATGACTTGAATGTGTCCAGGTCCTCATGCTTTAAATGGGCACTGTCATCAACTTTTTTTTTTTTTTTGATATGTTGTATTACATATGTACTACAACATATCTCTAATACATTTTCATAATTTTTTTTTTAAATTAATATATTGTAATCTACATTTGAAAACCGACCTCTAGGGGTCTCCCTCCTATTGGCCGGCTGCAGGCAGGCATCACGCCTGAATTCGGACCAATGCCGGCCGGGCAATCGGTCCGAATTCATTCAGCTTGCGATCGCTCCCAGCCTGTCAATCAGACAGGGGGGAATGAGCGCTGAGATGCACTGGCTCCCTGGCCTCACACGCCGGCCCCGCCTCCCGGCGCACGCTGGTGCATGCTGCTGCTCTGCACTCGGGTATGTCTTTTGTGGGGGGGGGGGAGAGCGGGGGTTCGGGGTAGCGCCGCGGCCCTAAAACTTGTTTTGAACAGAGAGGAGGGGGGGGGAGAGTGGGGGTTCAGGGTAGCGCCGCGGCCCTAAAACTTGTTTTCAACAGAGGGGGGAGAGCGGGGTTTGGGGTAGCGCCACAGCCATGGCCCTAACAAAGTTATTGCTTTCAACACAGGGTACCTCCAGTTGTTTAACCACTACAACTCCCAGCATGCCCTGACAGCCAATAGAGGTCAGGGCAAGCTGGGAGTTGTAGTGGTGAAACAGCTGGAGGCACCCAGTATAGATGAACTAAGGGCGGATGTGTCAGCCCCAGCAGGCATCAGTGAAGTCTGCCTGGTAGTGAGCACACTACCAGGCAGACAAAAAGGCTTTTTTAATATAGTAGAAGAAAATGTAAAGGCAGGGAGGGGGTTAGGGATAGATGGGCAATAATAGGCAGGGACAGATTAAAAAAAAAAAAAAAAGGATGGTGGGAGCTACTCTTTAAGAATTAGCAAATCTCTCTAGTATGACGCACGTTCACGTTTGATATTTGGCTCTTCCTTATCTTGATCTTTTCTTCCCCTCTACAGGCGCTGCCCTATGTCTGCCTCCTGATCGCTATGCTGTTCTTTATCTATGCCATCATCGGCATGCAGGTCTGTGCTAGAATCAGTGTCGTGTGTATGCAAGACCTTGGGACCACTCAGGACCTTGCTGTAAATTTATTTATATTGCTCCACTAGCTGCCACTTCCACCTAGTGGCAGCTGTAGGCAGACAGAATTTTATAATTGTATTCTATGTTATTACTCTGCACTGTCCATGAGGCACACTGCTAGCAGTGTAGTTTATTGGTGATATTCTGCAGATATTGGTTATGAATGTCTGTTTGCTAGCGATAATTATAAAGCAGTTTTCTGGCACCAATTATGAAGGCAGTCTGCTGGCACCATTTATTGGGATCCACACAGGTGCACGCCTTTACTTATTGATGGGGTCGTCCGAATATTGACACATAAAAGATGGCAACTATGGTTTAGATGCACGATTATGTTTGTGGACCTATAGTACATATGGGCCCTGATTTACCATTGTAAACCCGACATGTTTTGTGGGGGTGTGCGCTAGATTCTGGTGTGGCTGCAGGGAAAGTGACCACCAAAAAGGGGCTTGGCCCGGACATTTTCACAAAAATCCAACATATTTACTAAGGTTTCCACAGAAAATGTGGTGGATTTGAGCTAAGGAAAAGCCGTCAGATCAGAGCATGTGTAAAAAAAAAAGCAAAATGTAGGGAAAAGTGCAAAATGTAGGGAAACTAGTAAATACCGTGGAAAAAAATTTGTAGGGTATTAAAAACCACGAAAACTACACTCCATTTTTAGTAATTCAGGGCCATGGTCTTTATATCTATACACTTGTCTGATCCTTTCCATTTATTTTCCTCACTTCTTTCCATTTCAGGTCTTTGGTAACATAGCACTGGATGAAGAAGATGAAGACACAGCTATTACAGAACATAATAACTTTCGTACATTTTTCCAAGCACTCATGCTCCTTTTCCGGTAAGAATCCTACTTATGCCATTACTTGCACAGAAAATAGCTGCTTACCATGATGACATTTGCTGAGGTGTTACTTAGGGTGTATTTCATCAAGGCTTTATTTCACATTTTTGCTTCATTTCACATTATGCTGAATGTGCTGTGTGTCTTCCTTTCTACAGGAGTGCCACTGGTGAAGCATGGCATGAAATTATGCTGTCTTGTTTGAGTGGGAAGCCCTGTGACATTCAATCAGGAATAAAGGAGAAGGAGTGTGGGAGCGAGTTTGCGTACTTCTACTTTGTGTCTTTTATCTTCCTTTGCTCATTCCTGGTGAGTAACACAGCATCTGGGGGGTTGAAAAGACTGCCATTTAGATTTACCTGATATTTTTGGGTAAAGAGATAAATATAATGTAATGTCTTTTACAATTTGAAGTAGATCTGTACAAAGTAAAGTTGTATACCAATGTTTCCTAACTAGTTCTTAGGGGTTCTTTAATAAAGAAAAATCTGACTTAAACTTCTGACTTAAACTACAGCATTAGATATGAATTATAGCATGCTGTACTGCCCCAACAATAAGCTTCTTTGCGGCAAGAATGGAATTAGGGATTTCCCAGAAGTAGAGTACTTTTTTTCAGGGGTTCCCTTTATTCAATAAGAGTGGGAATCAGTGCCAACCTCATAGGGCCCTTGTGTAACCACAGTATATGGGCTCCTTGCAATTCAACTGGTAGTTTAATGGTACATATGTTACATCTAGTACTTAGCTTACCTGACTGGCTTTGATATCACAATAGCTTACCTGACTAAAAACACACTTGCGATGTCACAAAACGCAAAATTTTACTAGTAAGAAACCCTAATGTCACAGCAGCCTACCTAGCTAAACCCAATGATGATGTCACATCAGTTTACCTAGCTAACCCCACTGATGATGCCATAGCAGCTTACTTAGCTAAACCTACTTGTGAGGTCACAAACATTCTCTTCTATTTAGTTACTAATATTCACACAGTTACAGAACTCTAGCAGACATAAAGACTTGTGTGATGTTACAGCTTTCTATCAACATTATAGGGGGTTTGACACAAATAGAGAAACAGAACATAGCTGCACATCCACAACTTGTACTATGATCTAACAGGTTGTTAGTATACATTTTGATCAAAACGTGCAAGCCCACTAGCCACGTCAATGCCACCTAATAAGAGTAGGTCCATAAACTAACACTGGGGTAGCGCCAGGCGGCAACCACCACTGCCACAATGACAAGCCCACAGGGGGAATGACCTGGTGGCCAGGCAGCCCCACTGCTGTCTGACCAAGCCCCTGGCTCTAGACCCCACCACCCCACAGACAAATTACCACAGCAACAACACTCGCCGCAAAGCACCACAGCAGTGTTAACACCTACCATGTTCTCCCTGCCAGAGGGCTGGGAGAATGCTTAGAGGAAACCCTTATAGAGGGTTTCTAATGTTGTAACATATTTTCAACCAGGGGCGGACTGACAACACTCAGGGCCCCCGGATCAAAAAAAGCAAGGGCCCCCTGCGATGCTCCACCGCTGGTCTTACTTCTGCCCCTATTGCACCCAAAACCCTTGACCACCTCTACACACAAAATAAACAACATTTTATATATAAGAAACACTTTAACATAGGTAAAATGATTTTCCATGACCAATAATACCAGTATACAATGAGTAAATATATACCACCACACAATAACTGGATAATACCTCCGTACTGTACTGAATAAAACCACTATACACAGACCAGTATACTATACACAATCTGTATACAATATAGGTGATTATATACAGGACCATATGGCAGTAGATATCAGCTGTAGGAGATCAAAACCTGTCCAGAGGAAAAGTTGCCCAGTTGCCCATAGCAACCAATCAGATCACTTCTTTCATTTTGCAGAGGCCTTGTTAGAAATGAAAGAAGCGAGCTGATTGGTTGCTATGGGCAACTGGGCAACTTTTCCTCTGGACAGGTTTTGAGAAATCTCCCCCGATATGTATACCATATAAGTTATTACAGTTACATAAAGGGACTCACAATTACGTCTTTTCTGATCGGCGGCGTCCTCTTTTCTTCTCTGTCTGGATCAGACCGCCATGTCGATCTCATCTGCAGGACAAACATATTAGTCTCTGCATTTTTCCAGTGCACTTCCCTCCTCTACACAATCTTCACATTTATAGGACCACAAACTGTAATAATGCCCTCCTTGGTGTACTGCACAGTAAAAGGGCAGGTAGGTAGGTAGCCAAGTAAATAGGTAGGTAGATCGGAAAGCCAGATATGTAGGTGGGTGACTAGCTAGGTACTTAGGCAGCCATGTATGAAGGCCAGGTATGTACGTAGTTAGGTAGCCAGGTATGTAGGTAGGTAGCCAGCTATGTAGGTAGGTAGTTAGGCAGCCAGGTATCTAGGTAGTTAGATAGCCAGGTATGTAGGTAAGTTAAGTTAGGCATCCAGGAATAAAGTTAGGTAGCCAGGTAGTTAGTCAAGTATGTAGCCAGCACCCCCCCTCCACCCAGTGAAGGATCTAGAGTCTTGTCTCAGGAGGGGCACTATCAGAGTATTTTGTGTTAGCGGAAAGAAAATAAGGTGTTGCTTACGGAAGTTACCAGTAGGTAATGTCCCCAGGAGGTAGTGGCCCCAAGTAGTAGTTAACGTGGTATTGCAGGAATTTTTTTTTTTTACATCAACTGGCTCCAGAAAGTTAAACAGATTTGTAAATGACATCTATTAAAAAATCTTAATCCTTCCAATAATTATCAGCTGCTGAAGTTGAGTTGTTCTTTTCTGTCTGGAAACAGTGCTCTCCCTTCTGACATCTCTGCTTGTCTCGGGAACTGCACAGATTAGAAGAGGTTTGCTATGGGGATTTGCTTCTACTTTGGTGGACAGTTCCCGAGACAGGTGTCATCAGAGAGCACTTTGACAGAAAAGAACAACTCAACTTCAGCAGCTCATAAGTACTGAAAGGATTACGTTTTTTTTAAAGAAGTAATTTACAAATCTGTTTAACTTTCTGGAGCCAGATGATATATATAAAAAACTTTTTTCTGGATAACTCCTTTAATGTCCCCCAAGTAGGTAGTTATGCCCCCTGTGGGTAAATCCCCCAGATAGCTGCCCCTGTATGAAAACCCCCTATGAAGGTAGTAGGTAGCCCTCCTATTAGTTTGGTAGTTTGTCCCCATATGAGCTAGGCAGGAACATAGTAGAGAGTCCCTCACATTAGGTATAGGCAGCAGAGTTCCCCCCACAATGGTGTAGGCAGCAGAGTTCCCCCACAGTGGGTGTAGGCAGCAGAGTTCCTCCACAGTAGGTGTAGGCAGCAGAGTTCCCCCACAATAGGTGTAGGCAGCAGAGTTCCCCACAATTGGTGTAGGCAGCAGAGTTCCCCCACAGTAGGTATAGGCAGCAGAGTTCCCCCACATTAGGTGTAGGCCGCAGAGATCCGCCACAGTATGTGTAGGCCACAGAGTTCCCCCACAGTAGATGTAGGCCAGAGTTAATAATAAAGAATCAAAGAGATGCTGTCTGAAAAAACTATGCATCAATATAAACTATAATTAGTGTAGTACGGTCTCCATCAGTACCTTTCAGGTCTGCCAAACACTTTTTTCCTTTTATCCTGTCCGGGCTGCAAAATAAAAGAAAACACACTTTCTCTTACCTGCCAACGAGCCCCCGAAGCTCCGGTACAGGTGTTCGGTCCCCGGGCTGTATTCTTCTTACTTCCTGTTATCCAGGCACGTCACACGGAGCTTCAGCCTATCACCGGCCGCAGCGATGTCCCGCCTCGGCCGGTGATAGGCTGAAGCTCCGTGTGACGTGCCTGGATAACAGGAAGTAAGAAGAATACAGCCCGGGGACCGAACACCTGTACCGGAGCTCCGGGGGCTCATTGGCAGGTAAGAGAAAGTGTGTTTTCTTTTGTTTTGCAGCCCGGACGGGATAAAAGGAAAAAAAAGTGTGCGCCGGAGTACTCCTTTAATAAAGACAACAGTACAGGCAATTTGCATCAGAATTAAAAGAAAAGAATAAAAGACCACAGAAAGGTAGTAAATAACTTTGTCAATTTTTAATAAAAATAGAAACAAGAAGGGGAACATAAATTTAAAAAAACAAGGGAAGAATAGGACAAGGGTACGGCAAATACAGCAAAAGTACAGTGGGGGAGATTCATCAAAACCGGCCTGTGAAAAATGAAAGAAGCGATCTGATTTGTTGCTATTGGCAACTGGTTAACTTTTCTTCTACACAGGTCTTGATAAATCTCCCCCATTGTACATAAAATGAAAAGGATAAAATAATATAGCAAGTTAACTTACAAAGGCAAGTATGGACAAAATAATAAAGAATCAAAGAGATGCTGTCTGAAAAAACTATGCATCAATATAAACTATAATTAGTGTAGTACGGTCTCCATCAGTACCTTTCAGGTCTGCCAAACACTTTTCCATATATTGTATTCAGAGTGAATACAAAAAAACCTCGTAGAACCAACCCAAAATTACTGGTATGGAGGCAGACTTTCTAGGTATGGTCTTAGAGGCTGCCCCAACAGGAGGCACACCAAGCCCTTTTTCAGGTCCTTAAAGGGGTACTCCACCCTTAGACATCTTATCCCCTATCCAAAGTATAGGGGATAAGATGTCTCCTGCAGCACCCAGTGTCATCTGCTGCACGGAGCTGGCGACTGTCACGCCCACTCCCATATACCTGTATTGAGGTGGCAGGGCATGACGCCGTGATGCTCTGGCCCCTGTATCACCCGTCATCATGCACGGAGCGAAGTTTGCTCCATGCAGCAGATGACACAGGGTGCTGCAGGAGAGGTCAGGGAGTTCCCAGCAGCGGGACCCTTTAAAAGCACCTGACTGCATCAAGAGTAAAACTGTGGAAGGAGTTGTGGCAAAGCCACAAGGTGTCTCGGGGTGCAAAGGTGAATTGTATGGGGCAGATGTTGTAGCCCAGGGGCAAGGTGTTATTAACCCCTAAATGTTCATGACGCCAGGGCGTGATTTTCCCGGTAACCACCCGAATGGTAGTACCGATATCCCAATGTTAGGCAGGGGAATAATAGTCCAAGACCAGGTAGCTTTACTGTGGTAGACAGATGGAAATAGTCTTTACAGCTAGGCCAGGATCCCATGGAGGTGGCCAGTAACACAGAAGGACCTCACAGCTTGCTGGGACTTGTAGTGACTTTGACAGACTTTAGTTCTGCCACGCAGACTAAAATAGACTTGACTGGACTGTAGGTAGTGACAGCAAACATAGACTTGACTTACTGGAAAGTGGCTGTAGGTAGGCTTGAGGCCTCCAGATATGCTGGACACTAGCTCTGAGACGTCTGGTCTTTACTGTTCCTCAGCAGGAGTAATGGTGTAAGAGGGAGATTGTAATGGCTTCCTCTCTTATAAAGGGGGGCTGAGCCAGAAGCCCATAGGTCAAGCTGCAGGTCACCTGGTTAGCTGGTGCTCTCTGGGTAACATAACAAATCATGTGAACACATTATCATGTGACAACTCAAATGTATTTAAAGGTCCTTTATCCATAACACTATACATTATACATATTACTATGGGGGAGACACTGCAGGAGAGCCCCTAGGACACAGAGGGACTCAACCCGACAGGCCCTATATCCCGTACTGGGACATCACAGTGTGGAAGAGAGGCTCAGTGATCAACTTAATTGAGTCCAAAATTTGAGTCCAAGAGTCGCACAATCTAACCAAACATGTGACATCCAGAACAAGAGGCTAGAGTGTGTGTAGAAGTGAGTGAACTCTGCACCATCTTCAGAGAAGTTTGAAATTGGATTCCTGTATCTAACTGATATAGACCCCTTATGGCACAATACGAAAACTCTTTTTCGGTCATGGCTGCTGAAGGTCAGCTAGCCTGGTTAGTCAGCTGTGTAATAGAGTCAGTCTAGACTAGTCTAGTGTCTAGAATCTACATCTGGAATCAGCAACAACTTTAAAGGGGTACTCCGGTGGAAAACATATTTTTAAAAATCAACTGGCGCAAGAAAGTTAAACAGATTTGTAAATTTTGTGAATTCAAGTAGAGAAAACAGACATCGTCGCACATCTACATTTTGTATTTTGATCTACTTGCTTGTTGTTAGTATACATATTGATCAAAAGGTACAAGCCCACTCACCACGTCAAGGCCACCTATTTAGAGCAGGTCCCTAACGTCCCTAGCATAAAATGGCGTAGCACTGAGTGGCGACCACCTCTGCCGCAACACCATTGCCCACAGGGGGAACGACCCACTGGCAGAGCGGCCCCAATGCCATTCAAACCAGTTCCTGGGCCGCACCTCCCCACAGACATGGCGCCACGGGAGCAATGGACGCCACACAGCACCACATCGGTGTGAACAAGGTGTAAAAGCTCACTTACCATGTGCTCCCAGTCAGACTGGGCAGCTGCCAGAAATGAAAGGGCCCTGTGTAGCTACCTGCTACTTTATATAGGGTTGTTCCAAGAGGGAATCCTGGAATTTCATTTGCCAGGCTTCTGTCTCCATCATGCTGCAGGCTTGATGCTGTGTCCTTATCTCATACTTTGAGTCAAAGGGCACAGCCTCAAATGTGCAACATGACAGCCTTAGGGTAGGTTCACAATATGGAATTCCAGCAGAATTATGCGCTGTGAACAGAAACATCAGTGTGAATGGGTCTTCCGCAAAGAAGGAACATGTTCACCTTGTGCGAGGAAGTCCGAAAGCACTGCATAGCCACCAATGGTGATGGCACAGTGGTCGCCAGAATGGAATCTCCGCTTGCAGAATTCTGTGAGCAGAGATTCCGCAGTGTGAATGTAACCTAAGGCTACCTTCACACTGCTGTAGGACTTTTGAATTACAAGAGTTTAGTGAAGAGAAAAATAGTGCAAGTACTATATTCTTTCTCCTTTAAATTCCACTAAACTACTGGATCCCTTACAGACCCCATTCAAGTGAATGGGGTCAGTCGGGACCCGGCAGCTTCAGTGCAGAATCTCTGCTGTTGAAAATCCACCGCAGACCCCATTGAAGTCAATAGGGTCTGCAGTGGATTTTCAATAGCAGAGATTCTACTGGCGAAAATCTGCTGCGGGAAGTGCGTGGAGGCCCCGCCCCTTCTCAAACTTGCAGCGAGAGATCCGCTGCGGTTTTGAAAAGAAATCCGCTCGTGTGAACAAGCCCTAAAGGGAGATTTGTCAAAACCTGTGCAGAGGAAAAGTTGACAGGTTGCCCATAGCAGAGGCCTTTATAAAAATTAAACAGGCAATCTGATTGGTTGTAATGGGCAACTGGTCAACTTTTCTTCTTCATAGGTTTTGATAAATCTCCCTTTAGGGCTCATTCTCACGAGCGGATTTGTTTTCAAACCCGCAGCGGATCTCCCGCTGCAAGTTTGAAAAGGGGCAGGGCCTACATGCGCTTCCCGCAGCAGATTTTCGCAAGTGGAATCTCTGCTGTTGAAAATCCACTGCAGACCCTATTGACTTCAATGGGGTCTGCAGTGGATTTTCAACAGCAGAGATTCTGCTGGTGAAAATTTGCTGCGGGTAGCACTTGGAGGCCCCGCCCCTTTTCAAACTCGCAGCAGGAGATCCGCTGCAGGTTTGAAAACAAATCCGCTCATGTGAACAAGCCCAAAATTCTCAATAAAAATCCAAAATCAAGTATGCTGCAGTAGAGCTCAGCAATGGGATTGGGATTCTGCGGGACCCACTGAAAAACGTGTGGGTGGAAATATGGCTGCTGTGTATAGGAGTGGGCGCACAGGTTCCCTTTAACTGTAGTTAAATATATTAAAAGTATTAATAAAAACTATAAATAAATTGCAAAAAAGAAAACCAAAGTTCCCCCTTTCCTCGCACAGTAGTAATAAGCAGGTTTCCCCTTTCCAATACCGCCCCCAAGCCCACATAACAGGTCTCCCCTCTGAAGCCTCCACAGCAGTGCTCCGCATCCCACCCCATACACAAACAGCAGGCCTCCATTTCCAAACCCCCATCACAAATCAGGACTGAACTTCCCAGCCCTAATCCCCCCCCCCCCACACACACACACATGGCAGGGCTCCACAACCCCCCCCCCCCCCCCAGTGAAGCAAATATTCCTGTGTACTGTCAGTGAGAGGAGCCAGAAGAGCAGTGAGGAGGCAGAGAGGAGAGGCAGTGGTAAGTGTCCTGTCTGTACAGTATATAGTACAGACTCTGTAGCCTCCGCTCACTGTGTCAGCTGTCGGTCTCAGGACCTGTGTGTGATGCTGTGATGCACAAGCCCTGAGTCCTGACAAGCTGACACAGTGACTGATGCACCATGTGTTGGGACTGCTCCAGCCACAGGCGGGCGGCCTATTAGGAATTTTAAAGGTATTCCGGTAGGCCAGTCCGGCCTTGCATGTCAGAAACTGTCCACAGTACATGCAAATCCTCATAGCAAACCTCTCCTGCTCTGGACAGTTCATGATACGGATAGAGGTGTCAGCAGAGAGCACTGTGGTTAGACTGAAAAGAACTCCAGAAAGAAATACAGCTTCCTCTGTAGCATACAGAAGCTGATAAGTACTGGAAGAGGATTAAGATTTTTAAACCTGCTTAACTTTGTGGCACCAGTTGATTTTTAAAAATAATTTCTCACGGGAGTACCCCTTTAACCTTCTGGGAGACACTACTACTGTGAAATCATGTTGAATACTGCCGATTTCTAAAGGCAGGGACCTGTTCACAGAGAGAATGTGTTGCCGGGAGACACACAATTTGAGACCTTGACTTATACAAGGGATCTTGAAACCCTGAACATTCAGGGATGTAGTTTTAGGTGACGCTATCACAAAGAGGACGCAATCTCAAAAGCCAAAGGGTGTCCCTGGGAAGAGAGCAAAAAAGCCAATTCCAAAAACTGTGTCAGCGGAGAAAAGGAGAAAGAGAAAAAAGGACAGAAAAAGGGACAAAAGAAACCAAGCCTAAACATTGGTAGAAGACAAAATCTACCAAAAATATATTGGGAGCAACAAGGTGTATCATTACAAAAACATAGGGGCTGAGCCATAAAAAAGGAAAAGGGGGGGGGGCGTCTTTGTGAGACCGCTAAAAGGACCACTCGTAAATCTACACAAGCACCTTACAATAAAGCCCCACCCACAAAACGGGGGTTTACACAAAATTGTGCATGTTTTTAATGCCAGGGTTTACATAGTTGGTAAATTCCAAGTTTGCCGCAAATCCACAACGAATCCACAACAAATGTGTAAATGTTTTGTAGCAGTTGGAAAGTTGAGGTCTAGAAATCCCATAGTATAACTGTGACACTTGCAAAACCAAAAACCAAATTATAGACCCAGAGTGCAAAATGTAGTGGGTATGGAGTATCACTGGCATGTTGGGGTTATATCTGTACACTTTCTGTTCATTTGGTAGAAATGTACATATGTTGTCATAGCTGTTCTGCCTCTGCAGATGTTAAACCTGTTTGTTGCTGTCATTATGGATAACTTTGAATACCTAACCCGAGATTCCTCCATTCTGGGTCCACATCATCTAGATGAATATGTGAGAATCTGGGCAGAGTATGATCCGGCTGCCTGGTAAGTCAATTGATCTACCCAATTTAATAATGCATTTGGGAGAGGGTGGGGAATTAATTACTAAATGATTGAATAAATCAGCCCCTTTCTAAACCCTGAAAGAAAACAAAAGGAAAACCAAAGATGACTTGCTGTATGGGTAAAGCACAGAAGGAAGAAATATGATCAAATGAAGGCTTAAAATTAGCCAAGATTCACCAAAAGGAATTAGCAAGATGGCATAATACTGAATGGTGAAGCAGAAAAGGCCCAGTTTGTTGGAATCGAAAGCACTTAAAACAGAAGAAGACGATAAGTGAAACAGCTGAAAGAATAAAGCATGACTGAAACCCTCCAATGAAAGCACAAGTCATGTGGTTGGTAGATAACCAAACTAAACCAACAAAGGATTTTGCCCCAAAAATAAGAAGAAAGTTAAAAAGAAAGAGTAAGAAGAAAGTGATAGAGCCTACATGGCCGAAGCAAGAGGTGACTGCAGGAAAGTTGTAGGGTACAGATATTGTAGCTGATGAAAAAATAATCTTCCTGGAAATACAAAAGAGGTGTACATTAAGTATTTGGACACCTATGTTCTAGGGAAGTTGTTGGCAGGAAATAGAGTTTTGCATTTTTGCTTATATGTCTTATAGGTCATGTCTTCACAAGAGGAGTGTTGTAGTTTTCTAATGCACAGCCATTATTATTCAGAGGCCACTTAAGCTTGAGATCAGACCCATCTAAGCTTACAGTTATTTACCTTGATCCACTGTTTAAATGGTTAGTTTACAGCAGTATAGCTATTTAACTATGCCCAGTTGTCTATCGCTATGTGGTCTTTTGAGTTGACAGATTAATACAGGAAAATAAAAGCAGTTTTACTACATGTAGTCTATATGTTACCATGCAGTTCATCTCTTGTTTTCTTGCGGATACCAGATCCAAATGAGGCTTGAGATTTCTTTTTGATATCTATAGACAGGAGCACAAAAGAAAGGGCTTCCACAGAAATGTTTCAACTGGGCCCTCTATAGTTTTACAATGTGCATGTTTCCCTTTACTATTGACCTTTTGGCTAATTTCCAGTCCAGCATCGGTTCTCACAACCTAATATTATTATTAGATTATGCAGCAGAAATGTACCCAATCTACCCCCTCATTTCTTCTCATCTACCTGTGTAAATGTTAGTCTAAACCAGGAAGCAGAGTACTCCAGCAAATATTCTAGTATACAACATAAGACCTTCAAGTAGACTTGTGATTGGCACTGAGAATATTGTAATATTCATCCTGAAGATTACAGAAGGAATAGAATTAACTCTAACATAATGTGTGAAATCATGGTTTGACAAGAGAATAAGTTTTCTAGCAAGTTGACAGCAAGAATGGTGGAAGGACAGTTTCACCAAGAAATCAAGACACCTTCACTCCAAGGATGAGAAGACAGCTGGCTTGCAAGAACTTCTCTACTGCCTCGTATCCCAGTAAACCTCTATATCCATGTATTGTTTTCTATGTGTTTTTCTCTAGAGTCTTTCTTTCCGACTATGTATTTTCTTCATGAGTGTTGGAGTGCTTGTTTTTTAGTTTTTTTTTCTTATTCCATCCAAGTTTAGATTTTTCTGAACCGTATGATGTTTGCACCCACTGTTACTCTATATACATTACTCCAGCCGAATGTTTGGAAGTTGTGGTTAAATTCTCAAACTGATTGTCAAGGACCAAAACTTAGGTAGCATTTTAATATTAAGTTGCATAATGTAATTCACGGTATGGTGAATGTATGGTAGTATAGGAAAATATTTTTGGTAAGGAAACAAGGAAAAAAGGAGTCATCAGTCCCCAATGATAAGATGATCAAAGGATGTCCCACTGCTGAACCCCCAGTGAAATCAATAGGCTATAAATGTAATGGAAATGCACATGGACATGTGAACCCTAGAGTAACAGATGACTTTAAGAATTTGGTACAGTTCAGCACTGAAGCTCCCATTGAAGTCAATAGGAGTCAGGGATGCCCCTCATGCCCCCCAAAAAACCTTGACGCATCACACGCACATGGTATAAATCATCCATATAGACCTATTCATATGTTATATTCACATTATTTCTCTTTATATTGCCTTTATTGTGCCCTATTGTATTGCATTAGTAAATTGCTAAGGTATTGCCCTGGTAGGATGCTCATGCATTCCTTATTGTAACAGAGGGTATATTAAATAGATTAGAACATTCATGCAATTATGCAATGATTACATTGAAATATACTAAAAAAATAAAGGTGGGAAAGCGCAACAATCAAGTTTGAGACTTTAGCCATCATGTTATGGAGGTGATTTATGAAAACTCCAGTGAGGTGTCAGAGATTACAGCACTCATGTTCCTCCCTGTGAACAACACCACAATGTCACTTAGCTATTATAAATCCTCCCCAATGTGTGAGTATGTGTATATGCGTGTGTATTATTATGTTTGCCCATTCTCTGTATCATGCAGGACACAGCACTGCATCCAAGAAAATATGATTACAGGGAGGGTCACCCATGAAAGCTGCACATCCTCTCAACTAACTCCCCTTCTGTTCTTATTTCAGCGGGCGCATTCATTATAAGGACATGTACAGTTTGTTACGGGTTATATCCCCACCGCTGGGTTTGGGGAAGAAATGCCCCCACAGGGTGGCCTGCAAGGTTTGGAAAACCATTACAAAAAAAAAAAAAAAAACCTTAAGCAAAAATGAAACACAGAACGACACTTCCACAACCTTTACCCCATATACCCATCCTTCCTTCTCTCACCCCGAATAGTATGCCTTTTCCCCATCCTGCAAAACTTAGCCCGTTATCCCCTGCAAGATTTTAAGCGGAATGTGCGTTGCTTTCACCTACCTAATTGTTAATATATATATAACATATATATATTTTAAGACAGAGCTGTACTCAGCTGTGTACACCTTGTGCATCCTATCTCTTTGGCTGCTGGAGGGAGGGGGTTGGTCAATGGTTCATCCCGTAGCAGCTAAAGGGCATATAGTCTTATGGAAGAAGCATGGGCTTGCTGGGATTTCCGAGGGTCTGGGCACGAATAATTTTTTTTTTGAACTGGGGGGAGCCTGCTTTAAAGAAGAAAATAAAATATGCTTGATGAAGGGGGAGGGTGCGGAGGGGTCTCAGGGGGGCTCCATTAACCATTCTGAATCTCCTTTCATATTCCATAAACCTCGCTGCCACACACCCCTCCCCCCTTATACCACCACCACTGAAAACATCTTCCTCCCTGCTTCCCAAATTTCCTTCCTAATTCATACTGGCAGGACAAGGCATATTTTTTCCTAACACACCTGTACTGGAGAGAGGTTGTAAAATGAGAATTCTCCACCTGCCAATGGATTCCCTAACAAATGCTGAAAAATGTAAGATCTTCCCTTTTGTAGTTCCTGAAAGAGACTCTTTCTTCCAAAATTATATGATGTAGCTGTTACTGTTTTGGGTTAAAATGCATGTACGGTTCCAGTTCCCGGTGTGGGTGACCTCCTGTGCGCCGTCTCCTCAGGTAGTGATAAGTTGATCTAATTTCTTTTCGCACCTTTTCTCTCCATGTTTCTTCAGATCCTTTCCCTCTCCCCTTTCCTCGCTATGTCCTGGGATATACTCTCTCATATTTATCTTCCTCTCATTTTTTCTTCCTCTTTCTTCCTGTTCTGTATTCAATCTACTCCTCTTATCATTTTCCTTCTCTATTTTTCATAATCCATAACCATTAATACCTGTATAATTCATTCATTTCTTTTCTTTGTAATGTACATTTGGATTTTACTTCTTCCTCCCTAACAATTTCCCTTTTATCCTTTTATATCTGTCATTTCATTTCTCACCTACTGTCCATTCTACCTGCTTGTCTGCTTCTACCCATTCTCGCGGTTTCACCTCCATCCCACTTGTTTGACAATCACTGGCCTTTTCTTTCCCAATACAATGCTTTCATTCCCTTTCATGTTCCATTTTTCCTTTTTTACCTCCAATAAATCCATCTTCCTCCTTTCCATGGCTCTGTGGCTCCTTTCTCTCTGTTCCCAGGGGTCGCATGAAATACACAGACTTGTATGAGATGCTCAGACTAATCTCGCCTCCCTTGGGTCTGGGGAAGAAATGCCCTGCTCGAGTTGCTTATAAGGTAGATCCCCTTCCAATTCCCACTACCATGACTCTTACCCTCTTTTCCTAGTCCGTTCTTGGGTCCCATATTGTAACTTGCCAGATAGAGGTAACTTAACACTACTGCTCTGCATCTTTGTGCACTTCCCAGCAGAAGGGTTAAGACATACCCAATAAGAGATCCTTATGCAAGGAGCCTCTTGTCACTGGAAGCCTCTTAATGGCATTTTTGTCTTTTGATGTTATATTTTTGGTATTTTGACGTGGAGATGTGCCGTCACTGTGTGCGTATGTCGTTGACATGTACTGTATGTTTAGTGACAATGAAAAGCTACTGTATGCGGTACTGAAGGGGAGAGAAGCTTAACTAATAACAAACACACTCTCTCTTATGAGGTCTGCTTGTGAACAACAGGTAACGTTCACATCATAATTCAGACTGTAATAAAGAAATCAAAGCTTTATTCTCTATGTCTACAGCATAGTGTTGAGGCATCATACATTTTTTGCATACTGTATACATAGAGGAGAGGGAGACCCATAATAAAAATGTAATGGGGCCTCCCTCCTTGTCCCTGCTTTTACCATGCACAATACGGTGAAACAAAAGGGCGCTGTTCTTTTCCAGACAAGGAAATAATTCTAGCGCTGTACAAATCACTAGTCAGACCACACATAGAATACTGTGTACAGTACTGGTCAGACCACACATAGAATACTGTGCACAGTACTGGTCAGACCACACATAGAATACTGTGTACAGTACTGGTCAGACCACACATAGAATACTGTGTACAGTACTGGTCAGACCACACATAGAATACTGTGTACAGTACTGGTCAGACCACACATAGAATACTGTGTACAGTACTGGTCAGACCACACATAGAATACTGTGTACAGTACTGGGCACCAGTGTACAAGAAAGATATAGTGGAGCCGGAGAGGGTTCAAAGACGGGCAACCAGGGTAATACGGGGAATGGGAGGACTACAGTACCCAGAAAGATTATCAGAATTAGGGTTATTTAGTTTAGAAAAAAGAAGGCTTAGGGGTGACCTAATAACTATATATAAATATATCAGTGGACAGTACAGAGATCTCTCCCATGATCTATTTACACCCAGGACTGTATCTATAACAAGGAGGCATCCTCTACGTCTAGAGGAAAGAAGGTTTCTACACCAAAACAGATGGGGGGTTCTTTACTGTAAGAGCAGTGAGACTATGGAACTCTCTCCCGGAGGAGGTGGTCATGGGGAACTCTGTAAAAGAGTTCAAAAGGGGTCTGGATGCATTCTTGGAGAATAATAACATTACAGGTTATGTATATTAGATTTATAGGGATAGAACGTTGATCCAGGTATTTATTCTGATACCATATTTGGAGTCGGGATGGAATTTTTACGTCTAGTGTGAGGGTTTTTTGCCTTCCTCTGGATCAACTCAATAGGGATTCATTAGGCATATAGGTTGAACTTGATGGACTCTGGTCATTTTTCAACCTTATGAACTATGTTACTATGTTATGAACTATGTTAATTGTAAGAGGGCAGGAACTGCCAATGTTAACATTGTGAAGATAGCCCTGGCCATGATAGGAGTGGGATCCACAGAGCTGGAGCCCACCTCTCTACAAGTACAATGGCAGCTGCCACCATGGTACATACACTTTTGGTATCAGGTTAAGGACCTCTTTTGATTGATGGGCAAGATTTATTCGGATCTCTGCCTGTAGATGACCTGTGATCTCCACTAGCTATATAATTACATGGCAGGATGGTTAGGATATTAGATCATTCTCTATTGACTTATTCTCTAGGTACAAGTCACTATGAAGGTTCCTGGTCATGAGACATCTAGGATGGTGGGTGTTGTATACAAACATGAAAGACTCTCTTTAAAACTCCAATTCATATACAGTAGAAGTATTTTGGAATTGTTTCATGGTTATGTGACATTATTGCTTTTATATGTTGCTATTTTTGCTATACAGATATATTAGTGTCACAGAAATAGTATATTATACTTTTTATAGCCAAGTGTTGGTTACATGTCAAGATGCTGCTCAATTTTATAGTCAACAAGTGACTATCTTACATGGTTGAAAACTCTACTCAGGTTAAAAGTTCTGCTTTGTGGAGCAGTGTTGAGGTTGTAAGTAAATGGCAAGTATGTTGTAGTGCTCTGTGTTTACATGGGGCAATGTGTGGCCAATAATATTGATTATCAGGAACAAGCATTCCTGTAAACACTCACTCAGCTGATAATCGGGCCATGTAAAGGGGCCGTTATTTTCAAAGTAGATTGCAGATTAGTTTGCTGATCTCGAGTTGTATGGTGTTAAAGGGGTATTCCAGGAAAAAACTTTTTTTTTTATATATCAACTGGCTCCAGAAAGTTAAACAGATTTTTAAATTACTTCTATTAAAAATCTTAATCCTTTCAATAATTATCAGCTGCTGAAGTTGAGTTGTTCTTTTCTGTCTGGCAACAGTGCTCTCTGCTGACATCTCTGCTTGTCTCGGGAACTGCACAGAGTAGTAGAGGTTTGCTATGGGGATTTGCTTCTACTCCGGACAGTTCCCGAGAAGGTGTCACCAGAGAGCACTTAGAAAAGAACAACTCAACATCAACAGCTCATAAGTAGTGAAAGTATTAAGATTTTTTTTTAATAGAAGTAATTTACAAATCTGTTAAACTTTCTGGAACCAGTTGATATATATACAGTATACAGTATATGCAGTATATATAAAAACTAATTCCAGGATAACCCCTTTAATATCTGTAAGCTTATAGCTGTGTTCACTCTGTCATGTTTTTAATTACAACTATTGAATAGAAAGGCAGGAATGGATCTGAAAAGAGGTGAATCCACAGTGATTTCTTTGTCTGTGTCCTCCATTTATGATCTGTTTCAGGCTTTGATTTCAATAACTGCAAGTAAAAGCCTAAAGTGTAAACATACAGGTTCAGCGAATAAATGCCTATAAAGTAGATCTATAGGAACATGGCAATATATTGTATATACTGATATAACATTCTTATAGGTTATAGTGAAATGTTTTATAGGTTTGTGGTCTAGAAAAGCTTAAAGAGTTTTAAGTTAATTTCAGATGTGTTCATAGGTATATACTGTTTTTAGGTACATAACAGGTCGCTGTGGTCAATGAGTGGTCAGCCTGTGTGCTATTTCTGATAGGGGCTGTAGTTTCCTGGTCCTATATCACATATAGATGAATCTATCACTCTTTCTTTTCCTGTCTCTGCATTCCTTACTCTATTATTCTGTGTATCTTCCTCTCTTGTCTCTCCACACTCACTATGGTAAGTGCAATATGCATTAGAAGGATGATGCAGGCTGACCTAACCCTTGTCCTTTCCTGCTTGACAAATATCCTCGTGCAACAAGATGTATAAAAAAATATTTCCAACCATGAAGCAATGAAAGCTGTGTTTATGAGAGATGGTTATAGAATGCATGGGGCAGGGTTTATGATTGATGTCGCACATAGGAAAAAAACGACAATAAATAATTGAGAGATGTTATATTTTTCCTATGCGCCATTTTTCATAATGTCCCCATCATCACAGAAAACCTTTTGTATTTATATATTTCTTTTTATAGCTACATTATTCCCTTTTGTATTAGTAATTGATCCATGAAACTTACCAGTATATATTTTCTACATGTATATTATACCTGGGCTAGTACTTACCTTACCCACCATTGGTTTATATCTGCTCAGTATCTACACCAAGACAACTGGAAAAATGTTAGTGCAGTCTATGCGTCAGCTACACTCATCAACCCACAGGGTAAAGCTGGGTTCACACTTTGTTTTGTCCATACGGGGACCCGGACCCGATCTCAGCTAGGTTCTGTGCTTGTATTAGGCTTGGTTCACACTACGTTTATGTCATACAGGGACTGGATCCAGCTGGAAAATGTACAAACTGGACAATCCCGTATCCAGCCGGACCCGGACCCGCATCTCATTCATTTGAATGAGCCGACCGGAGTCAGATAGTGACTCTGGTCGGCTCACTTTTGCCCCGTATCAGGTTTTCTGGTCGGATTGATTTTCAGTCCGGTCACAAAAACGGATATGGGACAAAAATGAGCCGACCGTAGTCACTATCTGACTCTAGCCGGCTCATTCAAATGAATGAGATGCGGGTCTGGGTCCACCTGGATATGGGATTGCCCAGTTTGCACATTTCCCAGCTGGATTCGGTCCCGATATGACATAAACGTAGTGTGAACCAAGCCTAATACAAGCACAGAACCTAGCTGAATAACAATTGTTGCACATTCAAACATGTCCAGTCCCTTCAGTCTAGTAGCGCAAACTGTGGGACATTATCGTTGTCTGTGCTATTCAAGTTATTTTCACCCCATGTGCTTAGCAATAGCTCATTTTGTATTACCCCCACAAAGAGGTGCACATTCTTCATAAATAGCAAAGTAGCTTAGATGTGGCTTAAAAGTGAGGTCTGGGCTGGTGTGGTGTGTGGTGTGGTTTATGTAAAAATTTTGCGACAATTTAAAAATCACCAACCGCCACAAAAAACTAATCATACCACATTATATTCAAGGTGTTTTAAATTTACATGATTTGCGAAAAAATTTAGCAACCTTTTACCCCATTTTGCAAAAATTTCTTACAATTTACCAAAAAAAAAAAAAAAAACAGGATAAGGCTGCATTCACACCATGTTTTTGCAATACAGTTCCCGTATCAGGTTTTTGATGAAAAACGGATTCCTCAAAACCTGACTAAACTGTATCAAAACGTGTGTACAAATTTCAACCCGTATACAGTTAAAAACCGTATACGGTTTGAAAAATGATGTCCGGTTGCATCAGTTTTTAAAGAAAAAAACGTAAACGTTTTTAACTTTTCACTTCGTTTTGAATAAAGTTTCACGTGTTTGATTGAAATTCCAAGAAAAAAAACGTGCAAAGTAAAAAACCGTATGGTGAAAACCGGATGGAACCGTACGAACATACAGTTCTGTACAGTTCCCATTGACTCCCATGTTTAAAAAAAAAAACGTATACGGTTTAATACAGTTTTTCACCCGGACCAAAAACCATGGTAGACTACGGTTTTGGGTACGGGGAAAAAAACTGACAAAACCGTACAGGATGCAAAACGGACACAACCTGATGCATCTTTTGGCATACGGTTTTTAATGGAGAGTCAATGCATACGGTTTTCTGTACTGTAGTGCAAAAACATGGTGTGAATGCACCCTAAAACCCAATGATAAATTCCGCCCAGAGCAGGCCCCCCACTTCTCTCTCAACAGAGCAGCCTCCCTTACTTCCCCAGTATTTACAGCAGTCCCTTTTCCCCTATATGTTTCCCAATAGTCATAGCAGCCCCCCATAACTTCTCCATTAGTCACATTAGTACCCCCTATCTTCCCCAGTAGACCCACATAACTTCTCCATTAGTCACATTAACACCCTCTATCTTCCCCATTAGTCACAGCAGCCCCTGCTGCTCACCAATGTGTCACAACAGTACCCTCCCACCACCACCACCTCAGCTTGCTTGTAGTCACAAGCAAGGCCTTAACCTCAAGTACAACTCATCCAGCATAAAAATCTTCAAATACATACATTGAACAAAAAATAAAAAGTTAGGCCTGCCAGGCATATAAAGGAGAGAAATAATGGGAACTGTACTCCTATACATTGGTAATCCCATCCAAAGCAAGCACAGGAAACATAAAAGCAACAGTCCTGCACACAGCGGGCAACATCAAGAAAATTAAAAATAATACTGAACCTCAAAACTATGGTGGCATTGCCTGGTGACTATTCAAAAAATGTCACTTTTCTGTATTTTTATAAGCTTGGAAAAGCCCTTTAACCAAAACTTACATTATATCTGGCCTGTATCTATACTATACTTACGCTATATCCATAGGTATTAAGACATAGTTAGTTGCCCCTTTGCAGTTATAACAGTTTTCACTTTTGTGGGATCACTTTCTACAAGATTCGGTAGAGTATTTAAGGGAATTATTGTCCACTCATCCAGAAGTGCATCTGTGAGGTCAGACACTGATGCTGGACAAGAAGGTCTGGCTCGCAGTGTCCATTCTAGTTCATCCCAAAGGTGTTGGATGGCGTTTGGGTCAGGGCTCTGTGTGGGTCAGACCAGTTCTTTCATCCCAAATCCCCCCCCCCCCTCAACCATGCCTATATGGGCCTTGCTTTTTGCACTGGGGCACAGTCATGCTGGAACATAAAAGGGCTGAATTTAAACAGTTTCGACAAAGTTGGAAGCGTGCAGGTGTCCAAAATGTCTTGTTGCTGGAGCATTAAGGTTCCCTTTCACTGGAACTAAGGGTCCTAGGCCGACCCATAATAAACAACTCCATAATATTATGCCTCCTCCACCAAACTTTAAAGCTGGCATGGTGCAGTCAGGCAAGTAACATTTGTTATGGGAGTGATAAGAGGTGATGAGTGGTTCGGGGGGGGGGGGGTTAAGAGAGGTGGTGGGGGTTATGGAGGTGATGAGTGGTGCAGGAGGGGTGATGAGAGGTGCAGGGGGGTTATGGTGGTAAGAGGTGCAGGGGGGTTATGGGGGTGATTAGAGGTGCGGGGGGTTATGGGGGTGATGAGAGTTGCAGGGGGGTGATAGGGGTGATAAGAGGTGCAGGGGGGGTGATGAGAGGTGGTGGGGGGTTATGAGAGGTGGTGGGGGGTTATGGAGGTGATGAGTGGTGCGGGGGGGGGTGTGATGAGAGGTGCAGAGGGGTTATGGGGGGTGATAACAGGTGCAGGGGGGTAATAAGAGGTGCAGGGGGGTAATGGGGGTGATAAGAGGTGCGGGGGGGGTAATAAGAGGTGCAGGGGGGTTATGGGGGTGATAAGAGGTGCGGGGGGTTATGGGGGTGATAACAGGTGTAGGGGGGTAATAAGAGGTGCAGGGGGGTTATGGGGGTGATAAGAGGTGCAGGGGGGTAATAAGAGGTGCAGGGGGGATATGGGGGTGATAAGAGGTGCGGGGGGGTTATGGGGGTGATAAGAGGTGCAGATAGGGTGATGAAAGGTGCAGGGGGGGTTATGGGGGTGATGAGAGGTGCAAGGGGGTGATGGGGGTGATAAGAGGAGCAGGGGGGCGATGAGAGGTGCAGGGGGGTTATGGGGTGATAAGAGGTGCAGGGGGGTTATGGGGGTGATAAGAGGTGCAGGGGGTTATGGGGGTGATGAGGAGAGGTTTGGCGGGGGGGGTGATGAGGAGTGATGAGGACACAGAGGATAAGAGGGGGTGTATATGTATATATGATCTGTATGCATGTATGGCAGAATTATATTCAGGGGTACAGTGTGTGGCAGTAATATATTCAGGGTACAGTGTGTGGCAGGGCAGGCCTTGAGCTGTGAGGGGCCCCGAAATTTCTGATGGCAGCCCTGACAGTATACACATTGCTGGCTCACTTAACCCCTTGCTGAGCTGTGCGCTATGCGCAACACCAGCAAGGAAAGAGTTAGCTTACACTGCTGGTTAACCCTTTGGGCGGTATACACTATATACAGCTATCTATAGATAGCTGTATATAGTGTATACAGAAGACAAAGTCCGCTTACTTCCCTCCAGTCCCGGGCAGGTCCATGTAGCTCCGCCCCTAGTGATGACGACATTATGGGGCTGAGCTACAGACGGAGCCAGACTAGTAAGACTCTGTTCACATTGTACATTTTGTATAATGTGAACAGACCCTTCTGGCAGTGTCCTCCCAGATAGGGAGACTCCAGCTGTTGCTAAACTACAGCCCCCAGCATGCCCAGACAGCCAAAGGCTGTCTAGGCATGCTGGGAGTTGTAGTTTTCCACCAGTTGGAGGCTCCCTGTTTGGGAAGACATTGCATTATGGGTGCTCTCCCCAGTGGACAGCGCCAAAAATGTACTAACCAATATATATATTTTTTTTTCTTCTTGTTTCAGATCAGTGTATGCAGAGGATTTCGGTGGATTCGATGGATTACAGCGGATGAACTGGATTTTTTTCCTTTTAATAAAATGGTTAACGAGGGATGTGGTGGAGTGTTTTTTAAAATAAAATAATTTTTCCAATGTGTCGTCTTTTTTTTTTTTTATTGAATTTTCAGGCTAAGTAGTGGAATCCGGTCTTATTGACGGAATCCATTAATAAGCCGGGGCTTAGCGTTAGCCCCAAAAACAGCTAGTGCTAGCCCCCAATTATTACCCTGGTACCCACCGCCACAGGGGTGCCGGGAAGAGCCGGTACCAACAGGCCCGGAGCATCAAAAACGGCGCTCCTGGGCCTAGGCAGTAACAGGCTGGCGTTATTTAGGCTGGGGACGGCCAGTAACAATGGTCCTTGCCCACCCTGGTAACGTCAGGCTGTTGCTGCTTGGTTGGTATCTGTCTGGTAATGAAAATACGGGGAACCCTATGCGTTTTTTATTTATTTATTTATAAAAAAAAAAACCCTGCATAGGGTTCCCTGTATTTTTATTCTCAGCCAGATACCAAGCAGCAACAGCCTGACGTTACCAGGGTGGGCAAGGACCATTGTTACTGGCCCTCCCCAGCCTAAATAACACCAGCCTGTTACCACCTAGGCCCAGGAGCACCATTTTTGACACTTCAGGCCTGTTGGTATCGGCTCTTCCCGGCACCCCTGTGGCGGTGGGTATCGGGGTAATAATTGGGGCTTAGCACTAGCTGTTTTTGGGGCTAACGCTAAGCCCTGGCTTATTAATGGATTCCGTCAATAAGATCGGCTTCCACTACTAAGCCTGAAAATTCTATTTAAAAAAAAAAGATGACACATTGGAAAAATTATTTTATTTTAAAAAACACTCCACCACATCCCTCGTTAACCATTTTATTAAAAGGAAAAAAAATCCAGTTCATCCGCCGAAATCCATCGAATCCGCCGTAATCCTCTGCATACACTGCCTTACAGTATCACTATAAATTTCAGTGACCTCTAGAATAAACCATTTTTTAATTTAAAGGCAACTGCATTGGTAGGTACTGAATATTATACACCTGTGGCAATGAGACTAAAACAAACATCTAAATCCAATGATTAACATGTATTAACATGTATCCAAATCCAATGATTAACATGTATATGGCTGGATGATCTGACCAATCAGAATGGGCACTTCACTGGTAAAACCCCTGTAATACTGAAGTGCATGCACTGACTGGCTGCCTGGTAGCGCCTCTGTGATGACCCACGATGTATGGCGGGACCACGGGGTGTAGCAGTGTAGGTGGATGGGGCAAGATGTTATTAACCCCCAGGAGAAAGGTGTTGTTAACCCCTAATGTTCGTGACGCCAGAATGGTTTTTGTGAAAAAGCCAGAAAAAACGCCAGAAAAACTGCCAAAACGCAGGAAAGAGCTGTGGCAGTTTTTCTGGCGTTTTTGCTGGAGTTTTTTTTAGGTGTTAAAAAAAAAAACAAGTGGAAACCTAGCCTTACAGTATCACTATAAATTTTAGTGACCTCTAGAATAAACCATTATTTAATTTAAAGGCAACTGCATTGGTAGATACTGAATATTATACACCTGTGGCAATGAGACTAAAACAAACATCTAAATCCAATGATTAACATGTATTAACATGTATCCAAATCCAATGATTAACATGTATATGGCTGGACGACCAATCAGAATGGGCACTTCACTGGTAAAACCCCTGTATTACTGAAGTGCATGCACTGACTGGCTGCCTGGTAGCGCCTCTGTGATGACCCACAGTGTATGGCGGGACCACAGGGTGTAGCAGTGTAGGTGGATGGGGCAAGATGTTATTAACCCCCAGGAGAAAGGTGTTGTTAACCCCTAATGTTCGTGACGCCAGAATGGTTTTTGGGTACCGGAACCACACAAACGGTATCTCCACTATTCCAATGTCTAGGCAGTGAAAGAAGAGTCCACAACCAAGTTATGGTTTAACCGAGGCTTTACTGAGTTTAGACAGGTGTTATTATCTGCATAGCTAAGCCAGAATCTCAGAGAGGTGGCCAGGAACACAGAAGAACCTCGCAGCTTGCTGGGACCAATTAGACTTGTAATAGACTTTAGAATCTTGACTTTAGGCTGGACTTGACTATAGGTAGTAGTGACAGCAGACATAGACTTGACTTACTGGAATGACTGTAAATTGGAGGCCTTCCAGGTGCTGGACACTAGCACTGAGATCTCTGGTGTTTGCTGTTCCTCCGCAGGGAGCATAAGAGAGAGAATTGTAATGGCCGCCCCCTTATATAGAGGGGGGGCTGAGCCAAAGCCCATTGGTCAAGCTGCGGGTCATGTGTTAAGCTGGTGCCCTCTGTGTAACATGTGATCACATAAACATAACATGTGACATCTCACAGGTCCTTTAGATGACCTCTCACAGGTCCTTTATACTAACTATACATGAATACACTGACTACAATTCTATTATAATAAATGACAGTGTAGTAACAGCAGGGGAGACACTGCAGGAGAGCCCCAGGTCACTGAGGGACTCAACCTGACAGGGCCTAAGTGTAGTGCAGGACCATGTCCTGTACTGGAACATCACACCTCCCTACAGTACAGGGAGGTATTACATGTTCTGTATTAGTCTTTACCTGTACCAGGGTTAGCTGCTGCTTTGGACAACAGGTAAGGGCGGCTCCATTTTACTTTTTTGGGAAACTGTGTGTACTGTACAGGACACTGAAGAAGCTCCTGTCCTCTACATAGACAGTGATTTACAGCCTCCAGCAGAACTTTATTACTTTTATATGTAAGGACTTGCTTTATCTATATTAGTTATCTACTTATTTTTCTTTTTCCTATTTTTTGGATGACATTTTGGGGCTTTAGAACCAGTTACCAGGTTTCCATAGAGTTATTGTCTCAACATACAATGGTCATCCTGGAACCAATTAATATTGTAACCTGAGGGACCACTGTACTAAGACACAGCCTGAATTACAACATGAATAGATGAGTATCCTAGGCTTAGAAAGTAGAGGTAATTAATTGTATAATTACATATTTCATATTCCTTATGCATCAATTTCTCATGGTTTCCAAGATCTCTGCTTGCTGTAATTTTAAAGTATCCTTCATAACTCTGTCTTTGTCATGTGATGAGAACCTTATGCATCAAAAGGATAGGGGATAAGATGTTAGATTGCAGGGATCCTGCCACTCTGGATCCCCACGATCTCTCCTGCAGCACCCCCGTTATTCGCTCTGTGGCTGATGACGGGCGGTGCAGGGGATGGAGTATCGTGACATCACTGCTCCGCTCCCTTGTGATGTCACACCCTGCCCCCTCAATGAAAGTCTATGGGAGGGGGCGTGGCAGCCATCACGCCCCCTCCCATAGACTTGCATTGAATTTAAATTTAGTTACTAAATATAATATAAATGTATTTACTAACCATATCCTGACAGTATTTATTGAATGCAGAAGGATTAAAGCATTGTGCCTAACCCCTTAACCTACTGTTAATTTACCAATGCATAATAAACTCTTAAGTTGCAGAAGCAAACTAAAGGGTCTGGATAGGTGATAGTTTGAAAATCCTTCTGCCCATTTAGTCTTTATCTATACATCTATATTAATTTTTTCAAGCAGTATGCAATATAAAATAAAGGTGGCCATACACATTAGTTACACATCAGCCAGACTGGCAGATTTCAGTGGAACTAAACAACCATCTAATGTGTATGGCTATAGGGAAAAAAAAGTATCAGGCATACTTGATTTTAACATTTCTAATCCCTTTGTTCTCATGGGAGATAAGCCACCTCCACAGCTATATGAAACTGTCTGATGTTTATAGCCTTCCTAAAGGGTTATTCCTGAGATTTCTATTTGGCTCAGGATGCTTCAAAAATATATAGCAGCGATACTCACCTGCCCCAAACCTCTTCGCTGCTGTTCTGATGGCTACCAGTCCTTACCACTTCTTTTAGCTTCCTCTCACTTGTTATCCTCGCAGGATCTGTTCACTTACTGACTGTGATGGGTAACTGCTGCAGTCAGTGATTGGCTGAGCAGACAGTTCAAAAGAAACAGAAAGAAGCAGAGAGCAGCGGGGATTGGCAGCCACTGAAATGGCATAAAGGGGATTGGTGCAAGCAGTTGGATTGTCAGAATAACCCTTTAAATACACTGATGTCTTCTTCTGTTAGCTCCAGTGCTTCAGCAGCATAGCTTTGGCAAATATAGCTTTTTCTGAACAGCTGAGTTATGTCTGAAAGCCTGGTTGCTTAGGGAGAAGAGGTAAATACTCATACCCCGAGAAGTCAGAGACCCCTAACTTATTCATATGGTTTATATCTGCCCTAAATTTGCTCAACGTTATTTTGGTTGCTTGGGATATACTGGCCAACAACCAGACACATACTTAACAACTAAAGTGTGTCTGTCAGAACTTTTTAGCCTACCAATCTGCTTACAGCACTATATCACATAAACCCAAATCAGAAACATACTGGCCCTGATTTACTATTGTAAACCCGACATGTTCTGTTGGGTTCAGCACCAGATTCTGGCACATTGCGCCAGAAATTCTGTATGCGCCAAAGTTTGCACCAGAATTGTAAAAAAAAAAAAAAAATCTCCATGTGGAAACCTGAAAAGGGGGTGTGGCCACAGAGGAAAGTGGGCGCCATAAAGGGCGTGTCCCCAACATTTTCACAAAAAAACAACATATTTACTAAGGTTTACTCAGAAAATGTGGTGAATTTGAGTTGAGGAAAACCCCACAGATCAGAGCATGTGTAAAAAAAGGAAAATGTAGGGAAAACTGCAAAATGTAGGGAAACCTTAGTAAATTCTGTGTAAAAAAAATTGTAGGGAATTAAAACCTACAAAGAAAACTACACTCCACTCTTAGTAAATCAGGGCCACTGTGTTGCTGTGTCCATATAGCATAACAGATACAATGAACTAGTGCTGGCAAGTGTCTGTTAGCATTGCCTTACCATGGAAGTGTCCTGGCTTCTTGTTCCAAAAACCTCCCCAACTCTTCTCCTTTGACCTTAGTGTTCTTCTATGTCATAGGATGCACATGATATGGGTGGACCTTAGAGTTAATAGATAGGTTGGAGTGATTAAATAATACACAAATGTAAATGACAAGAAGCAAGAACATTTCCTTGGTAAGGAAATATCCAGCAGACAATAACCAGCATGGTACAAAAAGAAATTATGCCACACAGATAAATGGCAAGTGTTTGCTTGCTTTCATATAATCCAAAACCCAATGTGAGTAGATTGGCAGACACCTTTTAAGAATGACTGTCCAGCTACAATAAAGGGGTTATCCGGCATTTTGCAAAAGTTCATATTCAGCTGGAGTCAGAATTTTTTTTTGAAAAATAACTATACTTACCTAGCCCCAGACCCAGTTGGACCCCCAAAGCTTCTGCTTGGCTCAGTCAGGTCTCCAGATCTTCTGCCTTCTTCCGAGACGAGCACTCGCAGCAGGACACTATGGCCAGTGATTGACTGAGCAGGTAGGTCTTGTACCAAGCACTCTTCTCAAAAGCAGGAAGAAGACAGAATATTGGGGGGACCAGACGGGGTCGACTGAAAGCTGTAGGGGACCAGTGGGGTCTAGGTCTAGATAAGTGTAGGTTTTTATCTATCTTCCTGGCCCCAGCAGGTTATGCATTTTTCCAAAATGCAGGATACTCATTTCAACAAGTTTTAACCCCTCAGTTACTGGAATTAATGAATGCACAAAGAGACCTAAAACACTTACAAGAGAAGGCAGAAAAGATGTTCAACAGTTCACAGCACTCCAGTAAGAATTGTAGCTCTGCCTCCATTGGTCCTGACACATAACTAAGCTGCTGTGTATAGACCCTGCAAAGCTTCCACTGTGACAACTGTAGCAATAACTAAGGTATATATAAATAAATATTGCCTTATAACGCTTATTACAAAAACAAATATAGATTTCATCACCAGAACAGCCTTGATGATGAGAAGGTATTGATGACTGAGCCCAAGTGCTGCCATTTCATACAAACCTATAGGATGTATGAAAAACACAGTACACAGCTGAACCCATTCCTTCATGGCCATCCTCTGGGTGTGGGATAAGGGTCCCCTATGCTAGTTAGTGATCAGTGGGATCCCTACTTTTTTAACTCAAACTACATTAAAAACAAATCATTTTTCAACATAGTTGCCTTCCTTTGCAATGCAAGGCAAATGACCAATTACTACTCCTCCCACTTTCACTGTTTCCAACAAAAATGTGGAAACATTATATGTTAAAATAAAAAAAATAAAAAATATTTATACAGGAAGTGTGATAATTAAAGGGGTACTCCCCCCTAGACATCTTATCCAAAGGATGTCTAGGGGAGGGTGGATGTCCCGCATCTGGGATCTCCGACCCGGCACCCCATCATTCTGAACATCGAGATGCCGGGCTGGAGATCGCAGGGGGTCCCAGCGGCCAGACCCCCAGCCATCAGACATCTAAGGATAGGGGATAAGATGTCTAGGGGGAGGAGTACCCCTTTGATTTACAGGTATCCATGTTGAGAAAGAAGAAATGCACAAGTGTCTCTATACTAAGATTTTCAATTTATATATTAAAGGGAAACTCTCATCTTCATTATACTGCCCTCTCTGAGTATCTACACAGTGGCAGCAGTGACTCTTTTTCAGGCTGCACACTTCCAGCTAGTGGGGGTAGATTCTCTAATTCTAGACCATGTATCGGCATACAGGACAGAGGGCAGCATGACATAACTGTCTGGTTCCCCTTAAAGGGGTACTCCACTGGCCAGTGTTCCGGCTGCGTTCGGAACATTCAGTTCCGAACACTGTGCACGGGCTGCGGGGGTCGGACACGCCCCCTTGTGACTTCAGACCACGCCCCCTCAATGCAAGTCTATGGGAGGGGGCATGGCGGCTGTCACGACCCCTCCCATAGATTAGCATTGAGGGGTGTTGCCTGACATCACGAGGGGTAGTGGTCGACCCCTGCAGCATGCCCACAGCGTTCGGAACTAAATGTTCCGAACACAGCCAGAACACTGGCCAGTGGATTACCCCTTTAAGCAATATCTTTTTTACAATGTTTCCCAAGCGCGGTCCTTGAATACTCCCAAACAGGTCTCGTTTTCTGGATTTCCTTAGTCTTTCACAGGTAATATAACTATGGTCAGTGCATCAGGCATAACCACAGTTATATCACCTGTGAAAGACTAAGGAAATCGTGAAAACATGACCAGTTGGGGGTACTTAAGGACCGCGCTTGGGAAACACTGTCTTATTGGCTTCCAACCTGTGTCTCACATTTCTCCAAACCACAGATTTCATGTCAACGATCTACAGTTTTATCAAGTTGTTTTGGATAGTTCTACATTGCCCAAGTAATTTTTCCAAAATTATTATAATTTTTTTTTACAAACAGATCATTTAATTTCTACTTTGCTAGAACAGAATTTTTGTGGGTCAGAAGTTTACATGCACCATGCTAACAGGCTTTAAAATAGCTTAAAAATGTTGTTCGACATCATGGGCAAATCAAAAGAAAACAGCCATTGCAAAATGTATCCTATATCGACATGACCTGAAAGGCCACTGATAAAACCACCATAAAAAAAAGCCAGGCAGTGCCCTAGCACATAGGGACAAAGGAGGAAATTTATCAAAACCTGTCCAGAGGAAAAGTTGCTGAGTTGCCCATAGCAACCAATTAGATCTCTTCTTTCATTTTTCAGAGACCTTTCCAAAAATGAAAGACGCAATCTCATTGGTTGCTATGGGCAACTCAGCTACTTTTCCTTTGGACAGGTTTTGATAAATCTCCCCCAAAGAGATTTGGGGAAATGTCTTCTAGCCTGATAAAGCAAAAATTGAATTGTTATGCCATAACGAACAAGTTATATACAACAGGTGAAATATGTATTGAACACGTCACCATTTTTCACAGTAAATATATTTCCTTTTGGCATGAAATTTTTACCAGATTTTGGTAACAACCCAAGTAATCCATACATACAAAGAAACCAAAATAAATAACATCAGCAATGAAGTTCTGTGTAATAAGGTGAAATGACACAGGGCAAAGGTATCGAATGCATGAAGAAAGGGAGGGGTTCAAAAAGGCATGGAAAGCCAAGACAACATCTGAAATCTATCAGTAATTAAAAAGTAAACCAGTCCATTGTCAGTGAAAAGACAATCATTTTCACCATAAATTTGCCATGGCCAGTTGCTCCTCATGAGATTTCTGACAGAGGAGTGAAAAGAATAATCAGATGAGCTTGTGGGGAGCTTCAAAAGGACCAGGAATTAGCAGGTACTGTTGTCTCAAGCAAGCAGTATTTAATGAGAAAAATGGTGACGTCTTCAATTACCCGCTGTATGGAGGAAAAAGGGGAGGCTTGCAAGTCAAAGAACACTATCGTGTGAATATGGTGTCATTATTTTGATGTACACGTATTTTGATGTTTTGATGTAGGAGGGACTGGTGCACTTTTCAAAATAGATAGCATTATGAGGAAGAGAAATTATGGGACATATTCACACATCTAAAGACATAAGCCAGGAAGTTAAAGCTTCGGTCCAAATGTGTCTTCCAAAGACACCTAGCTACTTTCAATTGTGGCAAAAGGGCTTATGGAAAACAAAGTAACCATCACAAAGCCCAGACCTCACTTCAATAGAGAATGTATGCACAGAAATGAAAAAGTATGTGTGAGCAAGGAGGTCTACATACCTCAGTTCAGTGGAGCCATTGGCCACCGCCTGTGGTTGTGGTTTCACCTGTATGCAATGATAGCAGTATAGTACATAATTCCTTCTAATCCCTCCCCTTCAAGCTGAGACCAAGACAACAAGACCGAAGTAAGCCACAAGTGAGCAAGGAAAAGTAATATCTTTTCAGTTCCTTGGATGACCGCTTCACAGAGGAGCTACCAAATACACTGCACAAAAAAAATAAAGGGAACACTAAGATGACACATCCTAAATCTGAATTAATGAACTAATCGTATGAAATACTTTCGTCTTTACATAGTTGTATGTACTAACAACAAAATGACACAAAAATGATTAATGCAAATCAAATTTATCAACCCATGGAGGTCTGGATATGGATTCACACTCAAAATCAGGCTGATCCAAATGTATGTAATGTCCTTAAAACAAGTCAAAATGAGGCTCAGTAGTGTGTGTGGCCTCCACGTGCCTGTATGACCTCCCTACATCACCTGGGCATGCTCCTGATGAGGTGGCGGATGTCTCCTGAGGGATGTCCTCCCAGACCTGGACTAAAGCATCTGCCAACTCCTGGACAGTCTGTGGTGCAACGTGGCGTTGGTGGATGGAGCGAGACATGATGTGCCAGATGTGCTCAATTGGATTCAGGTCTGGGAAACAGGCGGGCCAGTCCATAGCATCAATGCCTTCCTCTTGCAGAAACTGCTGACACACTCCATCACATGAGGTCTAGCATTGTCTTGCATTAGGAGGAACCCAGGGTCAACCACATCAGCATATGGTCTCACAAGGGGTCTAAGGATCTTGTCTCGGTACCTAATGGCAGTCAGACTACCTCTGGCAAGCACATGGAGGGCTGTGAACCCCCCAAAGAAATGCCACACCACACCATTACTGACCCACCGCCAAACTGGTCATGCTGGAGGATGTTGCAGGCAGCAGAATTCTCCATGGCATCTCCAGACTCTGTCACATCTGTCACATATGCTCAGGGTGAACTTGCTTTCATCTGTGAAGAGCACAGGGCGCCAGTGATGAATTTGCCAATCTTGGTGTTCTCTGGCAAATGCCAAACTTCCTGCACGGTGTATGGCTGTAAGAACAACCCCCACTTGTGGACGTCGGGCCCTCATACCACCCTCATGGAGTCAGTTTTTGACCATTTGAATGGACACATGCACATTTGTGGCCTGCTGGAGGTCATTTTGCAGGGCTCTGGCAGTGCTCCTCCTGCTCATCTTTGCACAAAGGCGGTGGCAGCAGTTCTGCTGCTGGGTTGTTGCCCTTCTACGGCCTTCTCCATGTCTCCTGATGTACTGGCCTGTCTACTGGTAGCGCCTAAATACTCTGGACACTACACTGACAGACACAGCAAACCTTCTTGCCACAGCTCGCATTGATGTGCCATCCTGAATGAGCTACACTACCTGAGCCACTTGTGTGGGTTGTAGACTCCGTCTCATGCTACCACTAGAGTTAAAGCACCGCCAGCAAAAGTGACCAAAACATCAGCCAGGAAGCAAAGAAACTGAGAAGTGATCTGTGGTCACCACCTGCAGAACCACTCCTTTATTGTGGGTGTTGTTACGCCTAGCGCTCCGGGTCCCCGCTCCTCCCCGGAGCGCTCACGGCGTCTTTCTCCCTGCAGCTCCCCGGTCAGTCCCGCTGACCGGGAGCGCTGCACTGTCATGGCCGTCGGGGATGCGATTCGCACAGCGGGACGCGCCCGCTCGCGAATCGCATCCCAGGTCACTTACCCGTCCCGGTCCCCTGCTGTCATGTGCTGGCGCGCGCGGCTCCGCTCTCTAGGGCGCGCGCGCGCCAGCTCTCTGAGACTTAAAGGGCCAGTGCACCAATGATTGGTGCCTGGCCCAATTAGCTTAATTGGCTTCCACCTGCTCCCTGGCTATATCTGACCTCCTCCCATGCACTCCCTTGCCGGATCTTGTTGCCTTGTGCCAGTGAAAGCGTTTAGTGTGTCCAAAGCCTGTGTACCTGAACTTCTGCTATCCATCCTGACTACGAACCTTGCCGCCTGCCCCCGACCTTCTGCTACGTCTGACCTTGCCTCTGCCTAGTCCTTCTGTCCCACGCCTTCTCAGCAGTCAGTGAGGTTGAGCCGTTGCTAGTGGATACGACCTGGTTGCTACTGCCGCAGCAAGACCATCCCGCTTTGCGGCGGGCTCTGGTGAAAACCAGTAGCCTCTTAGAACCGGTCCACTAGCACGGTCTACGCCAATCCCTCGCTGACACAGCGGATCCACTACCCGTAAGCCGAATCGTGACAGTAGATCCGGCCATGGATCCCGCTGAGGTGCCGCTGCCAAGTCTCGCTGATCTTCCCACGGTGGTCGCTCAGCAATCGCAGCAGATTGCCCAACAAGGACAGCAGCTGTCGCAGTTGACCGCCATGTTACAGCAACTTCTGCCTCTGCTACAGCAGCAACCATCTCCTCCGCCAGCTCCTGCACCTCCTCCGCAGCGAGTGGCCGCTCCTAACCTCCGCTTGTCCCTGCCGGACAAATTTGATGGGGACTCTAAACTCTGCCGTGGATTTTTGTCTCAGTGTTCCCTGCATATGGAGATGTTGTCGGACTTGTTTCCTACAGAACGGTCTAAGGTGGCGTTCGTAGTAAGCCTTCTTTCAGGAAAGGCCTTGTCTTGGGCCACACCGCTCTGGGACCGCAATGATCCTGCCACAGTCCAGTCCTTCTTCGCTGAAGTCCGAAGTGTCTTCGAGGAACCTGCCCGAGCCTCTTCTGCTGAGACTGCCTTGCTGAACCTGGTCCAGGGTAATTCTTCCGTTGGCGAGTACGCCATACAATTCCGTACTCTTGCTTCTGAACTATCCTGGAATAATGAGGCTCTCTGCGCGACCTTTAAAAAAGGCCTATCCAGTCGCATCAAGGATGTGCTGGCCGCACGAGAGATTCCTGCCAACCTCCAAGAACTCATCCATTTGGCTACCCGCATTGACATGCGTTTTTCTGAGCGACACCAAGAGCTCCGCCAGGAAAAAGACTTAGATCTCTGGGCACCTCTCCCACAGCATCCTTTGCAGTCTTCGCCTGGGCCTCCCGCCGAGGAGGCCATGCAAGTGGATCGGTCTCGCCTGACCCAGGAAGAGAGGAATCGCCGTAGAGAAGAAAATCTCTGTCTGTACTGTGCCAGTACTGAGCATTTCTTGGTGGATTGCCCTATCCGTCCTCCACGCCTGGGAAACGCACGCACGCACCCAGCTCACGTGGGTGTTGCATCTTTTGGTTCTAAGTCTTCTTCTCCACGTCTCACGGTGCCCGTGCGGATTTCTCCTACAGCCAACTCCTCCCTCTCAGCCGTGGCCTGCTTGGACTCTGGTGCCTCCGGGAATTTTATTTTGGAGTCCTTTGTTAATAAATTCAGCATCCCGGTGACCCGTCTCGTCAAGCCGCTCTACATTTCCGCGGTCAACGGAGCCAGATTGGACTGCACCGTGCGTTACCGCACAGAACCCCTCCTCATGTCTATTGGACCCCACCTCGAGAGGATTGAGCTATTCGTTCTCCCCGGCTGTACCTCTGAGGTCCTCCTCGGTCTGCCATGGCTCCGGCTTCATTCGCCCACCCTTGATTGGACCACCGGGGAGATCAAGTACTGGGACTCTGCCTGCCACAGGAAGTGCCTCTCCCCCCCTCCCAGTCCCGTCTGGCAAGCCTCTGTGCCTCCTCATGGCTCCCGTCCTTGTGTCTCCCTGCCCCGTGCCAAGCTTCACCCTCTGCCCCCCCTCCCCATTCCTACTCCTGCTGTACTGCCTGCCATTGAGGAAACCATCCATTCTTTCCCGGTGTCCTCATCCCAGGGGAGGCAGTCACCGGACAAAAAAAAGGGGAGACCTAAGGGGGGGGGTACTGTTACGCCTAGCGCTCCGGGTCCCCGCTCCTCCCCGGAGCGCTCACGGCGTCTTTCTCCCTGCAGCTCCCCGGTCAGTCCCGCTGACCGGGAGCGCTGCACTGTCATGGCCGTCGGGGATGCGATTCGCACAGCGGGACGCGCCCGCTCGCGAATCGCATCCCAGGTCACTTACCCGTCCCGGTCCCCTGCTGTCATGTGCTGGCGCGCGCGGCTCCGCTCTCTAGGGCGCGCGCGCGCCAGCTCTCTGAGACTTAAAGGGCCAGTGCACCAATGATTGGTGCCTGGCCCAATTAGCTTAATTGGCTTCCACCTGCTCCCTGGCTATATCTGACCTCCTCCCATGCACTCCCTTGCCGGATCTTGTTGCCTTGTGCCAGTGAAAGCGTTTAGTGTGTCCAGAGCCTGTGTACCTGAACTTCTGCTATCCATCCTGACTACGAACCTTGCCGCCTGCCCCCGACCTTCTGCTACGTCTGACCTTGCCTCTGCCTAGTCCTTCTGTCCCACGCCTTCTCAGCAGTCAGTGAGGTTGAGCCGTTGCTAGTGGATACGACCTGGTTGCTACTGCCGCAGCAAGACCATCCCGCTTTGCGGCGGGCTCTGGTGAAAACCAGTAGCCTCTTAGAACCGGTCCACTAGCACGGTCTACGCCAATCCCTCGCTGACACAGCGGATCCACTACCCGTAAGCCGAATCGTGACAGGTGTCTTGCTAATTGCCTATAATTTCCACCTGTTGTCTGTTCCATTTGCACAACAGCATGTGAAATTGATTGTCAATCAGTGTTGCTTCCTCAGTGGACAGTGTGATTTCACTGATGTGTAATTGACCTGGAGTTACATTGTGTTGTTTAAGTGTTCCCTTTATTTTTTTAGAGCAGTGTACATATGTAAACTTCTGAGCCACTGGAAGTGATGAAGTAAACAAAAAGTGAAATAAGTAATTATCTCTAGCATTATTCTGATAATTCACATTATTTATATATCTATATATATATATATATATATATATATATATATATATATATATATTCACATTATTTATATATTGTGACAGTGTGGCAAGGAAAGGGTTCCCTAGCTAACCCTAAAGAAACCTCCACATGTGTCTTAATTAATGAGGTAGCAGAAAGAGGAAGTGTGTTTAAAAGGAAGTCAGACAGAGTAGTCTGGGCTCTCCCCAGAAGACAGCAAGGTGGCTGTATGGGGAAGGCAGTGGCCCCAACGGTGAAGTGTGGATGAGACACACAGCAAAAGGTTGCAAACACTGTGTGTGTGAACAGTGAGTAGAAGGTTGCAGGAAGCATAAGTTTAACTGGCTGGGAAAAGCCCACCAGTTGGTAGTCAGGGCACACTGGTTTGTTTAGTTAGTGACTAGACGGTCTAGGGTTTTGTTTGTTCCTGTCTTATGTTTTTATCCTGCAACCTGTCTAATAAATCTGGCGAGGGGCCGGACTTGCATAAAGTACTGTTGTTTGCCTGCTGATTGAAGTGGAACTATCCCCAGGAAGAAATCTTTACATATATTTATGATCCTGAGTAAGGGAATTTGTAAGAGGAATTGTCAGGAATTGTGAAAAAATTAGAAAAATTGAGTTTCACTAAATTTGGCAAAGGTTTATGAAACTTATGACTTTATCTGTACATAGTTATGGTAATCGCTGTCCCCAGAATTAGAAGGTTAATTCCAGTTTGAGGAATAAGGGTCTATGCACACTATGAAAGTTGTGCCCAGAGAAACTTAAGGTGGACATTCCGAGAGAGGCTGGCAAGGGGACGACGCTAGGACCACTTGGACATTGCCAGTCCCCATAGCTGGCAATGCATTTTTCTCAGTATTTTGCCGAAAGAATGAACATGTTCATTCTTTTGGTGGATGAATTTCATATAAAATTCCATAGGGTGTACTGTGCAGCAGAATCCCATTGACAAGGGGCAATAGGCCCTTATAGGTCTTTATTAAATACTAAATTTGCATTTAATTCTTCAAATATCTGATGTCAATGTAAACTTAATATCTCCCATTTCTCCATCTGCAATTATCTAGATGAGTGTTTTCTGACTAGGGTGCTTTCAGCTCTTGCAAAAATGCAACTCCCAGCATACACCCTGTTTGGGAAACACTGCTCTAGTACAGGACACGCCAGCATATGCATAGATTCATATTGTCATCTTCTAGATGGCTCTACACATTGCACATATGTCAGTAATTATTACTACTTTCTTGGCCGATCGTGTCTGTTTGTGCCATTTGGGAAAGTGGAATTACCGGTACCTGCTGCCTGACACCCCTGATGCCAGCTTAACTCCCATGTTTAAATCCATCATGCCTGATCCTCCAGTTTGCCTTCTCTGCCATTGAAGGAGAGTTGGGGGCTCTCATACACTTAAGGTTGTCAGTTGACCACACACATGTTTCATCTAATATGTTTAGACTCAAATATTGAACAGTTATGCTCTGTACTATAGAATCACACACCCTCTATGTACAGTCTATGACATCTCAGTCACCATAACAAGCAACATATGTAAGACTTTTGTCTATTACAGGATAACCTTAAGGCCGGTTTCACACGGCAGAATTTCTGCACTGAATTCTGCATGAAAATTCTGCAAGAATTTATAGCCAATAGACTTCAATGGGATTCTGCTGTCCCATTCACACAGCAGAATTTCTGCTGTAGGAATTTCATTGAAGTGAATTGGCTATAAATTCATGTAAAATTTTCATGCAGAATTCAATGCAGAAATTCTGCCGTGTGAACCCGGCCTTACCCTCGTATCCTGTATATAAACTAAATGTATCTATATAGAATATTTGTGTGACAACTACTCAATCTATAATTAGCTAATATTTAGTTTTAGGATCAGAGCCCTATACTTGCCCTCAGAACACCAGTATGGAACAGCTGAATATATACTCTCTCTATTGCATATAGCCTATGACTATTTTCTATTAGTTTTAGTAAATGCCAGCTTCATATAGTCACTTTCTCTGTGTGTTGTAAATAGGTCAGGTCCATTTGGACTGTATTACATACATTTCTGTTGTGGAATCACTGAAATTACATCTATGTGAAAATCTCTGGGGCTACTGCACCTTTTGAATAAACCTATAAGTATAGCTCTACTATATCCATTGCATACGATCTTACCTTTAAAGTTGTATCTATACTATAGGACTCCTTAGTCTTCTTGTATATGTTGGCAGTCTTCCTACAACTGTACTATTTCAGTTTATTATCATTATCCTCCTCACCAGTCCTTCTCGATAACCCGCTCCGTGCCAGTTAATGGACTGTGCCCCATCTGTCTTTCTTACAATGTGTGGAGCTTTGGGGAATTTGCTAATGTTGTGTGGCCAGAATCTCTCATGGTCAATATGGGAGCTTCTCCTATCTTGTTTAACGCTCTGACTAATACAATAAGTTTCACAGCTTTGTTTGTGAATGTATTTCTTTTTTTTTTTTCTCTCTTTTTACTCCCTCTCTCCCTCTCTCACCCTCCTCCTCCTCTTCGTCTCACCTATCTCGCCTTCCTCCCCCTCCCAGCCGCCCTCTCTCCCCTGTGCTCCCCCTATGTAGGAGTTTTAGCTCTATTGAAGGGATTGCATGGGGGAATCCCTGCACGTTGCACGCCACGATTCTGCATGATGCATGCTCCAGGTTGGCCTGTGTACTCGCCTGCCTATCTTGGCTTTGGTTTGTGCTAGCTGTTTATTGTTTTTAGAAAACTACACTACCAGAGTGTCCGGTGAGAGAGATGGGCAATGAGCTCTATTTTCCTTGGTTCACTCTGATGGTGGAGTATTGTATTATCTGGTGTTGTCTGTAGGCCAGGACTCTGAGGCTCAGGGAAAAATTATCATAGAAACCAGACTATGGGTGACATGAGTTACCCAACAGCTAGACCGTATGTGTTTTTTCCCCATCTATTGGATATATTTACCCTGTATCTAATGTTTACCCTGGCTACCACAGCAGCTTCAGGTATAAATGGAGCAAAAATAGAAACTGTAATATGTTCTCAAATAGTAAAAGGTAGACATGGGATAGACTGCAAGGTTGGTCAATTGGGCAGTGCCTGGCAGCCGATGGAACACAGAAGTTCAAAAGATTGGACTCCAACATCTGAACTTTTCCTTGGGACGATGTCCCTAGCCCCAGACTGGGTCAGTCTCATTCCATCTGTTTTATCCATAGCATATATATATATATATATATATAGGATTTGTAGAAGTTTGTTATTAGTGTTTGAGCCTCTGAGTCCTGGATATAGGTAGACAAAATAATACAGGATAAATGAGATCAGCAAGTTCACACTGTTTTCTGGGTCCTTGCAGCGGTTGCTTCGGATGGACCTTCCTGTGGCCGATGATAATACTGTTCATTTCAACTCAACTCTCATGGCCCTTATACGAACTGCGCTGGATATCAAAATTGCAAAAGGTAAGATCACGACCTGCAGCTCATGTCACATAACATGTGACATACATGTATATAACATACATGTATATTGTTTAAGAACCTGGACACAGCTCAACCTATAGAAATTCTATCAATAACTCCTCTCCTAATAGATAACTCCCACACTCTAATAGGTTGCTCTAAACTATCACATCTGAATACAACAAGCAAGTAGCTTTACTGGCACCTTATAAGTATCTAATGTAATAGAATCCTGGCACATGAAAATCAATGACTGTATTTTATTTAACCATATTTACCATATTTCCTAATGTTTACTATATTTTTCAGGTGGTGCTGACAAACAGCAAATGGACAATGAACTCAGAAAGGAGATGATGGCCATTTGGCCCAATTTGTCACAGAAAACACTTGACCTGTTGGTGACACCACATAAGTGTAAGATCCACCACATTTAATTAAGTAGTAAAGGTTATAGACTGCTCCATTATGGAGAGGGAACCTAGTTTATGTTGGTTTCTTACCCCTCTCTTGCTCTCCAGAAGCACTTAGTTCTGGCATACAGTGGATTGGGGACACTAGGTAAGGGAATGAAGAAAGAAAGAGGGAAAAAGCACAATCTTTCCTTTTCCATCATAGAGGGAGTGTAGTGAAAGGAGCAGGAGCCTGAGGGGCCCAAAAAGGTCTCTCCTTCCTACAGGAGAACAGTGTTACAAATGAAGCATTATAGCTGTGGGCCTTGTTCAAGTTTTGCAATGGGGCCCTGTATCTTCATGTTATGCTGTGACAAGCAGCCAGCACTAGGAACATTCAAAGCCCCACCTAACACTGCATGTGCCCTATCTCCTAGATTCTCAGCCTGTGTTACATGTATCCTAAGGAGTACAACACCACATCATTATATTGTTTGTGACAGTATCTGACTAATACATAGATGTCCTCATCACATGATGTATAATATAATTGCATTCCTTTGGTTTAACACACTATCAATTCAGCATGGCGTCAGTTTTTTTTTCTTTTTTTCAGCTACAGACCTCACTGTGGGTAAGATTTATGCTGCAATGATGATTATGGAGTATTATAGACAAAGCAAAGCAAAACGCCTACAGGCCCTGCAAGAGGAACAGGTAACGTTGGCATACAGTGATAGATTTCTATTTAGAAAAGTTTCTTATGGAAGACTGTATAATGATTATCCCCATTCCACCAGCCTTGATTGATAGAGCTCTCCTATATCCAAACATGGAGATCTGTCAGTCAAGACTGGTGGCGTTAGAAGAAGCTGCCAGGGACTGCCACGATAACCTTAAGTTCAGGCAGCATGAAAGTGATGACAGGTTCTCTTTAAACCCTTGGAAACCTATGACAGTTTTAATCCATAGAGATAAGTGTATGAAGCAGGCTCCTGACTCGAGTCCAATCCATCCTAGCAACCGCCAGGATTTCAGGAGCTGGGGGCCGCTGCCAAAAGCCGACATGCAGCGGTTGCCACGGCTGGCTACTAACACTTTAAATGCGGATGTCAAAGTTGACAACAGGATTTAAATGCATGTAAAAGTAATCCATCTTGGCTCTGGCGCAATTGTGGCCAGGAGATCCGTTGTCCAATATGCTGGATCACTTACCTGTGCCTCAGTGGTTGCCCATCTGCACTCTCAATACAGCGCAGATTTGATGGATCAATGCAGTAAATAGATTCTGCATTGATCTGTATAAGCCATCTAATGATGGCTCATACAAGTTACCTATGGAGAACAATAAAGTGTAAAAAAAATATATATTTAACTACATAATATAATATATAAATGAATCCCTTTCCCCCAAAAACATTCTGAAGTTTTAAAGTATGACATTACCAAAACCGCATGGTAAATGACGTAAACATATAAAAATACCAAGTGCCAGCATTGCATTTTTTCACATTCAAGATAAAATGTAATAAAAGGTTATAAAAAAGTCAGCTCAATACCAAAATGCTACTGATAAAAACTACAGATCATGCCGTAAAAAGTATCCCTCAAACAGCTTGGTATACCGAAAAATTAAAACTGTTGGGGTCAAAATAGGGCACTTAAAGAAAGTAGTAAAACACGATGAAAACTATATAAATTGGGTATTGTTGTAATCGTACCGGCCTTAAGAATCAAGATAACATGTCAGTTTGGCCACACAGTGAACAGTGAAAAAAAGAAGCAGACCCCCCCCCCCCCCCCCCCCCCAATTTGTATAATTGCAATTTATAGCTTCACACTACTCTACACTGCCTTTAATATAACCCAACTATCGCTTTTCTAGAACCGAACACCTCTAATGTTCCAAAGGATGGAGCCTCCATCACCAACACAGGATGGTCCAATGGGACTCAATACTCTTATGTCCTCTCAGAATGAGCCAGGGGGAGAAATGTAAGTTTTACAGATCATTCACTATGGATTCTTGACTTTATACAAGGAATGTACATTGAAAATGTAAGACTATGTTTACACACAGTATTTTGTCCCTTAGTATCTTTTACCAAAAACTGGAATGGAACCAACAAAAAAGACTAAAATAGAAAGATATGTACCGTTTTCTGTATTTTGGACCCAATCCTGATATTGATAACAATGCTGATTAAAATTAAGATGGACGGAATACTGTGGGGGGAGTGAAGTGAATTTTTGCACAGTTCAGCTTTAGTTTTCACCATCTTTAATTTGGCTTAGTTTTTGGTGCATTTATTTGTGCTATTCTTGCATTTGAGACACATCCGCTCTGAAATGCATTGCCATCTATGGAGATTTTTTGAGAGGTCATAGCGTCAGCTTGTTCTGCCGGCGCCCGCTACAGACAGGTGGAGATTTCGTAGTATGAAAGAACCCTTATATTTGCTCCCCTTGTGTGTACATATAGCTTTTGAATAGCAGGAGTTTTCACTTTGAGCCATGGTGGTATTTTAGGAGTATACCAGAGGGTGGCATGAAGGAAAGTCAGTCATGGATGACGCAAAGAGCACAGCAAATGTTTCAGAAGACGGGAACCTGGAGTCCAGAGAGGGCAAGAGTTCAGGAGAACACCAACAGCTGGCCGGACTCACAGGTCAGTAAAACGTAATTCATTACCTGTTCTTCGCACTTCTTTATGGTGAAATACTATATCATACTACTTTGCCCACCTTTCCTTTTAGTTAGTGGAAATGACAGAGATGAATCGTGATGGTTACTCTGACAGTGAGCAGTACCTTGTAATGGAAGGACATGGAAGGGCAGCATCAATGCCAAGGCTACCTGCAGACAACCAGGTGAGTACCCTGCCTATGCTAATAAATGAGGGGTTCATCATCAAACAATCCCTTATCTCAAAAACCTTAGTAAGTGATACAAATAGAGCACACAAAAAAGGGAGACTTGCTCATCAGTCCATCACATGACTAGGCCAGCCTCTTTTCTGTGACAGCAAGCAGAGGTCTTGAAATCTGAATTTTATGTCCACCCTGGTTCTATTAATTATACGGATTGTGCAATGGAGCACAAACGTGGATGTGAAGGTAGCCTAAATGATATTGAAAACTTTCAAATTAGTTACAGACACCTTATTTACATAACACTCCTAAAAGACATATTAGGGTGGGTTCACACTGCTTTTTTTTTTTAGTTAGTTTTTTTGCTATATGCAAAAATGTAGTCAACTAAACTGTTGTATATGGCAAACAAAATATACATTACAATATGGTTTTCTTTTTAAAATGTACAGTAAATCGATGGAAAAAGGATTCTGTTGTATGGCATACAGCAGCATCTGTTTATAGCATCTGTCATATACGTTTTTCCTTATTTTCCACTATATAAGAGGCATACATTAAATAGAAACGCAGTGTGAGTCTACCATAAATATAACTATTATAATTGTTTGTCTTATTATAAGTTCTCATAACCATAACTACACACAAATGTCACTGAACTAGACTGAGCTAGCCATTAGGATAAATTCACACTCAGCAGGTTGGTTGCAGAAATGACTGCAACTATGCAATATATCTAAATGGGGCTTGCAGAAATCAATGCACTTTTTGTAGAAGCAACCCCATTCAGCTGAACGAAATCAGGTTTCAGACGCAAACATTTCTGCAATAAATCTGTTGGGTATAAATATGTCTTTAGGTAGAAATGCCTTGGTGAAGCCACTATGACATGTATACATATCTATGCACATAATTCAGGGATGGAGCAATTACTGGAGATGTTAGAAGCCAGTGAGACCACTCTATCAGCCAAACTATATGACTTGTCACAACTAATGGAGAGCTTTTAGCAATTGGCATAAATAGCCAGGGTGCTTATCATATGACTGGCCATCCATGCCATATGTAGATGGGTTGGGTCCACTCTTGATAGCAGCTCTGTTCTCTGGCTAATAGAGAAAGCTTCTTTATGCCCTAACATTGAAAGGGGGTATATGATATGATAACCCTAGTAATGAGGAGCCTTGGTCTTAATGCTGTAGAGAAGTGTTTCCCAACCAATGTGCCTCCAGCTGTTGCAAAACGACAACTCCTGCTGTAGAAAGTAAACAACTGTTTGTCATATGCACTGTTTTTTTACCATGCTCCCACATTATTATGATACATCATTTATCTTTTAGCAGTGTTTGTATTGCATGATATGGTTGTAACTAACATATGTAGCAGGACTGGATAAGTTGTTTAAATCACTCAGAATAGAGTACAGGATTTCCCTGCCTTAGTGATATCACAGTGAGGTCTAACAAATGACAAACCCAGTTCTGCTACATTGACTAACTGCTGCATCTCTACACTCTGGTTATTTGGGGCATATGCTTCACTCCTGCATGGACTGCATTAAACATAAGTGACATCCGAGCCATCCATAAACATTAAATATAAAACGCCTGTCTATTACACCACAGCCTTGCACAGCATAACTAAATTAATAGCCACTCTAGACACCATTCCTATTGTACAAAAGAGGTTCTAGGAGATGACACTAAACTATATCTCTTACCTAGCACAGACTCTATTCTCTAAAACCCGTGCTGGTTGAGGGGCACTGTTATGTTGAGCTGTAGAGCTAAAGTTTCGCTGATTTTGGGGAAACTGAATATTAAGGGCTCGTTCACAAAGGACGATCCACCGACGATGGACCCCCTACAGTATGTCTCAGATGTGCCTGCTCGGAGCGGCAATCCGCTAGTATGAGCAGACACACTGATGCGATGTGCAAGTCGCCGCGCGCATGCGCGGTGTACTCGCACACATCGGGGCCGCTCCCCCTGCACCCTGAGCTAGGCCAAGAGCAGCCGCAATGTGTGTGAGTATACTGCTCATGTGCGTGGCCACTCGCATATCGCAGTGTGTCTACTCATAGAGGTGGATTGCCGCTCCGAGCAGGCACATCTGAGACACACTGTAGGTATCCATCGTTGGCGGATCTGCAGCGTAAAATACGCTGTCGATCCGCTCGTGTGAATGAGCCCTAAAGGGGTATTGAAGCCAAAATTAACTTATACCCTTTCCATAGGATAGGGGATAAGAAGCTGATGGCAGGGGATCCAACCGCTGGGGCCCCCCTGCGATCTCCGGAATGTGACCCCGTCTCACTCAGTGAGAAGCGTGTGTCATCAACCACTTGACAGCACATGCTCCATTAATTTCTATGGGAGCTCCAAGGATGCCCGATTGCAGGGTCGAATCTCTTCGGAGCTCCCATAGATATCAATGGAGCATGTGCTGTCTACCGCACGTGCTCTTCGATCGGAGCTAGGTCCCATTCTGGGGATTGCAGGAGTTCCCCGCGATCAGCTACTTATCCCCTATCCTATGGATTTTTTTAACTATAAAAAAGTGTGAATGTAAAAGGGTTGTCAGTGTTTTTGTTAGATAGGCATCACTACGATAAGCTTATTAACCCATTAACGATCATGAACGTGTATACTTGTTCAATGGCCGTTAACGGGGTATGACGCGGGCTCCTTACTCAAGCCCGCGTCATACTGGCCGGTCCTCAGCTGATTCCTGTAGCTGGGGGCTGGCATTAATAGCCGACATGTGGCGATGGCCGCGGCCGGCTATTAACCCTTTAGCGGCTATTAACCCGCTGTCAAAGCTGTCATGTGACAGCGTCTAAAGATGCCTGTATACCATCCAGTGGGGTGGATCACCCCCCTGCAGCGCGATCGGTGGGGGGCGATCCACTGTGGAGGTAGCCCGAGGGCATACCTTTCCTTCCATGGCGGCTCCTGCGCTCTGAATGATAAAGCCTGGCAGAACCAGGCTTTATCAATCGAGCGCAGAACACACAGATCAATGCGGTTTTATGACACCACATTGATCTGTATGAGGAATCAAATGATTCCTCCTAAAAGTCCCCTAAGGGGACTAAGAGTGTAAAATAAGAAAGTTGAAAAAAAGTTTAAAAACACACACATTAACCCCTTCCTTATTAAAAGTTTAAATCACCCCCCTTTTACCAAATTCCATATAAAAAATGTATAAACATAATTAAAATAAACATATGTGGTATCGCCGCGTGAGAAAATGTCCGAACTATAAAAATATATCGTATATGGCGGTCAATGGCGTACGCACAAAAAAGTCCAAAATAGCATATTTTTGGTCACTTTTTAAATCATAAAAAAAGGAATAAAAAGCGATCAAAAAGTCAGATCAAAACAAAAATGGTACTGATTAAAACTTAAGATCAAGATGCAAAAAATTAGCCCTCATACCACCCTGTACGCAGAAAAATTAAAAGTTATAGGGGTCAGAATAGGAAAATTTTAAATGTATTAATTTTCGTGCATGCAGTCATGATTTTTTCCAAAAGTACGACAAAATCAAACCTATATAAGTAGGGTATCATTTTAATCGTATGGACCAACAGAATAAAGATAAACTGTCATTTTTACCAAAAAATTTACTGCGTAGAAACGGAAGCCTCCAAAATTTACAAAATGGTGTTTTTCTTCAATTTTGTCGCACAATGTTTTTTTTTTCTGTTTTGCCGTAGATTTTTGGGTAAAATGACTGATGTCCTTACAAAGTAGAATTGGTAGCACAAAAAATAAGCCCTCATAAGGAGTTTGTAGGTACAAAATTGAAAGGGTTATGATTTTTAAAAGGTAAGGAGGAAAAACGAAAGTGCAAAAACAGAAAAACGCTTGGTCCTTAAGGGGTTAAAGACTAACCTTCTGTTGGTCCCCTCCTCCCCCAAATAAACATCTATAATCTGCAGAAAATATTCAAATTAACATGAAACTTATTAGTGTAGCCATGAAATGCACAGATATTGTTATGTGCTCCTGAAGAGAGAGAAAGTCAGCATTTCCGCTCTGGTTAATAAATGAGATTCCTTAAAGGGGTACCCCAGTGGAAAAAAAAAATTATCAACTGGTGCCAGAAAGTTAAACAGATTTGTAAACTACTTCAATTTAAAAATCTTAATCCTTCCAGTATTTATCAGCTGCTGTATGCTACACAGGAAGTTATTTTCTTTTTGAATTTATTTTCTGTCTGACCACAGTGCTCTCTGCTGACACCTCTGTCCATGTCGGGATTTGCCCAGAGCAGGATAAATCCCCATAGCAAACCTCTCCTGGTCTGGACAGTTCCTGACATGGACAGAGGTGTCAGCAGAGAGCACTGTGGTCAGACAGAAAATAATTTCCTCTGTAGCATACAGCTGTTGATAAGTACTGGAAGGATTAAGATTTTTTTAATAGAAGTAATTTACAAATCTGTTTAACTTTCTGGCACCATTGAGTTTAAGGGTGAACCCCCTTCTATTAACTAATTTAACTAAGAAAACCTTAATCTGGGAACCATATAACCCGGGCAATACCTATGAAGATTGGTCTGACTGTCTGAGGAGGAGCTCTCCAAAGTGAGGGTGCAGCACAGGAGAAATTGTGGATATAGAAATCACAATTTGTGATTAGGGAAAAAAAAGACTTAGACCAGTCTAACAGACAACAGGTTCAATGGCAGCTCGCTGGCCACAACTATCATGCAGGACATAATACTGAGGACTTTGTGGACAAGAACATTATCATTGCATCATACAATAGTAGAGGAAACCAGCAGCCAATGCAATGGATATTAGAGGAGCCAATAAGCTAAGTAGAAAACCAATAAATAAGGAGTTACAGTGGTTTTAAATAGAAATTTCAGTCTTGGCTGATCTCTGGCCTCTAAAGGTTTAGCTTTTCTGTGGTTCTTCTTAAGTGCTACTGACTCTTTGAGAAGGAGGAGTTATCTACAGACCAATAAATGATTTTTAACTCAGAAAAATTTGCACTTGACAGTCAATAAGTTCACTATAGGCACGTACTGCATCACAAGTACACTATGGACTTATAGTGGAATTATGGGCTCATGTATCAGGTATACTGAAGCCCTAACTAATAGACCTAACAAACTCAGGTTTATACATATAAAATCATAAGCAATTATGAGCGAATCGCTATTATAATCATAATAAAGTAATAAGTGGGTTCAGCCGACATAAATCGAACATTTATGTAACGGTGCTGGATGTGGATCCTCTAACCTGTGTGACAGATGACTCGGGCCATATCGGGGAGCGGAGCCTAAGGTGCCGCTGGTCTTCACCAGAGCTTCGCTAACCCTGATATGACTCGACCACACAAGTAGCTGGGCTGTCACGATGCCGGCTGGCAGGAGGTGGATCCTCTGTGCCAGAGAGGGATAGCGAGGACCGTGCTAGTGGACCGGTTCTAAGACACTACAGGTTTTCACCAGAGCCCGCCGCAAAGCGGGATGGTCTTGCTGCGGCGGTAGTGACCAGGTCGTATCCACTAGCAACGGCTCACCTCTCTGGCTGCTGAAGATAGGCGCGGTACAAGGGAGTAGGCAGAAGCAAAGTCGGACGTAGCAGAAGGTCGGGGGCAGGCGGCAAGGTTCGTAGTCAGGGGAGATAGCAAAGTTCTGGTACACAGGGTATAAACACACAAAAACGCTTTCACTAGGCTCTAGGGCAACAAGATCCGGCAAGGAAGTGCAAGGGAGGAGACTAGATATAGCCAGGAAACAGATGGGAACCAATTAAGCTAATTGGGCCAGGCACCAATCATTGGTGCACTGGCCCTTTAAGTCTCAGGGAGCTGGCGCGCGCGCGCCCTAGAGAGCGGAGCCGCGCGCGCCAGCACATGACCGCAGGAGACGGGAACGGGTAAGTGACCTGGGATGCGATTCGCGAGCGGGCGCGTCCCGCTGTGCGAATCGCATCCCCAACGGCCATGACAGGGCAGCGCTCCCGGTCAGCGCTGACCGGGGAGCTGCAGGGAGAAAGGCGCCGTGAGCGCTCCGGGGAGGAGCGGGGACCCGGAGCGCTAGGCGTAACAGTACCCCCCCCCTTAGGTCTCCCCTTCTCTTTATCGGGTAACTGCCTCCCCTGGGATGAGGACACCGGGAAAGGAAGGAGGGATTCCTCAACGGCAGGCAGAACCGCAGGAGTAGGAATGGGGAGAGAGGGCAGAGGGCGAGACCTGGCACGGGGCAGTGTGACACCAGGACGAGGGCCATGAGGGGACACAGAAGCTTGCCTGGGAGGGGGGGAGGGGCATTTCCTGTGGCAGGCAGAGTCCTTAATGACCTTAGGGGGACCGGATACAGGAGGAACCACAGAGTTACGGCAAGGGTTACTGGGAACCGGTTTTAGACAGTTCTTGGCACAAGAGGACCCCCAACTCTTGATCTCCCCAGTGGACCAATCCAGGGTTGGGGAATGAAGTTGAAGCCAGGGAAGTCCAAGGAGAATTTCCGAGGTGCAATTGGGGAGGACCAAAAGTTCAATCCTCTCGTGATGAGATCCGATGCTCATAAGAAGGGGCTCCGTGCGGAAACGTATGGTACAGTCCAACCTGGCTCCGTTGACCGCGGAGATGCGGAGTGGCTTGACAAGACGGGTCACCGGAATATGGAATTTATTCACAAAGGACTCCCGAATAAAATTCCCAGAAGCTCCAGAGTCCAGACAGGCCACGGCTGAGAGGGGAGAGCTGGCTGAAGTGGAAATCCGAACAGGTACCGTGAGACGTGGAGAAGCCGACTTGGCATCAAGAGACGCCACACCCACGAGAGCTGAGTGTGAGCGTGCGTTTCCCAGACGTGGAGGACGGATTGGGCAATCCACCAGAAAATGTTCAGTACTGGCACAGTACAAACAAAGATTCTCTTCCTTACGGCGATTCCTCTCTTCCAGGGTCAGGCGAGACCGATCCACTTGCATGGCCTCCTCGGCGGGAGGCCTAGGCGCAGATTGCAGTGGAGACTGTGGGAGAGGTGGCCAGAGATCTAAGTCTTTTTCCTGGCGGAGCTCTTGATGCCTCTCAGAAAAACGCATGTCAATGCGAGTGGCTAGATGAATGAGTTCATGCAGGCTAGCAGGAGTCTCTCGTGCGGCCAGAACATCTTTAATGTTGCTGGATAGGCCTTTTTTAAAGGTCGCGCAGAGAGCCTCATTATTCCAGGAAAGTTCAGAAGCAAGTGTACGGAATTGTATGGCGTACTCGCCAACGGAGGAATTACCCTGGACCAGGTTCAGCAGGGCAGTCTCAGCAGAAGAGGCTCGGGCAGGTTCCTCAAAGACACTTCGAATTTCCGAGAAGAAGGAGTGTACAGAGGCAGTGACGGGGTCATCACGGTCCCAGAGCGGTGTGGCCCATGACAGGGCTTTTCCAGACAGAAGGCTGACTACGAAAGCCACCTTAGACCTTTCAGTAGGAAACTGATCCGACATCATCTCCAAGTGCAGAGAACATTGGGAAAGAAAGCCACGGCAAAACTTAGAGTCCCCATTAAATTTGTCCGGCAAAGACAGGCGGAGGCTAGGAGTGGCCACTCGCTGCGGAAGAGGTGCAGGAGCTGGCGGAGGAGATGGTTGCTGCTGCTGTAGCTGAGACTGAATCTGCTGTAGCTGCGACTGGAGTTGCTGAGTCATGGTGGTCAAGTACGACAGCTGGTGATCTTGTTGGGCAATCTGTCGGGCTTGCTGGGCGACCAGTGTGGGGAGGTCGGCGACAACAGGCAGAGGAACTTCAGCGGGATCCATGGCCGGATCTACTGTCGCGATGCCGGCTGGCAGGAGGTGGATCCTCTGTGCCAGAGAGGGATAGCGAGGACCGTGCTAGTGGACCGGTTCTAAGACACTACAGGTTTTCACCAGAGCCCGCCGCAAAGCGGGATGGTCTTGCTGCGGCGGTAGTGACCAGGTCGTATCCACTAGCAACGGCTCACCTCTCTGGCTGCTGAAGATAGGCGCGGTACAAGGGAGTAGGCAGAAGCAAAGTCGGACGTAGCAGAAGGTCGGGGGCAGGCGGCAAGGTTCGTAGTCAGGGGAGATAGCAAAGTTCTGGTACACAGGGTATAAACACACAAAAACGCTTTCACTAGGCTCTAGGGCAACAAGATCCGGCAAGGAAGTGCAAGGGAGGAGACTAGATATAGCCAGGAAACAGATGGGAACCAATTAAGCTAATTGGGCCAGGCACCAATCATTGGTGCACTGGCCCTTTAAGTCTCAGGGAGCTGGCGCGCGCGCGCCCTAGAGAGCGGAGCCGCGCGCGCCAGCACATGACCGCAGGAGACGGGAACGGGTAAGTGACCTGGGATGCGATTCGCGAGCGGGCGCGTCCCGCTGTGCGAATCGCATCCCCAACGGCCATGACAGGGCAGCGCTCCCGGTCAGCGCTGACCGGGGAGCTGCAGGGAGAAAGGCGCCGTGAGCGCTCCGGGGAGGAGCGGGGACCCGGAGCGCTAGGCGTAACATGGGCAAGACGTGGTACAGAAGGGTGAGACAGAAGCGTAGTCGGACTTAGCAGAAGGTCAAGACAGGCGGCAAAGGTGCTTAGTCAAATAACGTAGCGGAAGGGTGAAAATACACGGGCAAGGCAAACAGACAATTGGGAATGCTTAATCTCAGGCTAGGGGCACTGAAGATCCGGCAGAGAGGAAAAGGCGGAGTTGCCATATATAATTTTGGCATAAGGACCAGGCACCAATCAGTAGTGCACCGGGTCTTTAAATTTCATGAAGCCGGCACGCGTGCCAGGAATCAGAGGCCAGAGCGGAGGTAGGTGAGAAGCGGGTCACGATTTGCATGCGGGCGCGTCCCGCTATGCGAACCGCGGCCCGGACGGGAGAGCGGGGAGGTTAGCGCTCACGGAGTGCTCACTTTAACAATTTAAAGGGTTATTCCAGGATCTTTTTAGTCTTTGAGGTCATGGTGCCAGACTATAATACTGTGTAATTTGCGTCTATTATCTCTATGCGCCATTTTGTCTCCTTTTCATGCACAGGACCCACACCCAGAAGGGCAGTAGTGCCAATCGTTTTATGTTACTGTCATCTCTGTTCTTTCCCAGCATTCCATGCAGCTAGAGACAATATGTCATAATTCACATGGTCTCCAGGAGGAGTGGCTATGCTGTAGTGGGTGGGTAGATTGCATTACTTTAGTAAATCCCTTCCACCATGCTATCCACCTACCCACAGCAACATAACTATGCCCTCTGGAGACCATGTGACTTATGACATATTGTCTTTGGCCGCATGGAATGCTGGGAAAGGTCAGAGACAACAGTAAAATAAAAACGCTTGCACGACAGCATTTCCGGATGTGGGTTCCGTGTATAAAAATGGGACAAAGTGGCACACAAAGGTAACAGAAACAAATGACACAGTATTATAACTTACCCTCCTTGACTTTAAGCTTTTTGGTTCCAATGCAAAATCTGTAACTGCCCCCCCCCCCCCCCCCTCGCCATATACTGTACACCATGGTCTCTTTTAATGTGGCAAAGGAGTCTTTGGACAATTTGGTGCAGTTGCTACATTTCTATCCATTATAGTATCACCACTGAGACTGCTGACAAACATATTACTTCAGGGCACTGAAAGTCAGTGAAAACAGATGCACAACTTTCTATCGACTTCTGTGGGGAAAAATAAAGGCTAGGTTTATGTCAGCTAAAAGTTAACAACTTGCAGTAAACAATTTTCTTTTGCACAATAATGGCTTTGTTGTATAAATCTTGTACAGGCTGCCAATATCGTTGGGGGGTGATTTATTAATACTAGTTCATCGCTCAGGTGATGGACCAATGTCTCACCAAAGTAGCGTGCACCAACAATGTCTCAGCCTTTCATCTACTGGAGGTGGGGAGGTATATAGAAATTATATATATATACATCCCTCTTGTTTCCCTGAGAAACCAAAGTGCAGTGTTGGTTTTTAATGGGTAACATGGACAGTTCTGACAAACGTGCCATTTTGGCTATTGTTTCCATACAACAGTCTCAGAATGGCACCCATGTTGACTAATCAATGGCCAGACATTATCATACGTTATATCTAAAATAAAGAATTATCTATAATCCCTGATACAGTTTCCAATAGACCAGCATAACAGAAAATAGATATTCCAGTAATAATGTCAAACAACAATACCCTAACCCAGGCAATGACAGAATATGGGTTGATGCCACTAGTGCATTGACTATTCTGAATGTTTTTTTAGTTTCTTTTAAAACCTACATTCTCGCCAATGAGTATTCTCAAGGAATTCATGTTCATCTCTGTCTTACTGTGCATATGTCATCCTCACCCCATGTCATCTCTGTAACTAAACATGCTATTCAGGCATGGGCCTCATCTCCCTTCCTCAATGGTAGGGACAACTTGTGCAGGACTTCTTCACAAGCAAGAACAAAGATGGCGCTAGCCTGGACTTTTCTGTGCCTGAATGAGCAACTGTGGTAGCATGAACCAGCACCAGCAGAGAAGCCCCGCTATGATTTTTGCAATGGGGTTCCTTCTTTTCTATGTTTGCCTCTCTATCCACAACTTTAAAGTGAATCTCTAACTTTTAGCACACAATTTCTTTTTGATCAGACATTCTGTACTGATTAGCTTCCAAATTTTATTTATATCAGTCTGAGGTAGAAGATAAAATTCTATGAGGGGAAATTCATGCTCTGGTGGAGGATACCTGTTGAAATCTACCAGCAGCATTGTAGGATAAGAGTTGCCTGAGAATACAGCCATCAGGATATGGATTTGCCTGAAGTCCCAAGCTAGTCTATAAGAGATTTAAACAGATATTCTGTTTTAATTTCAAAATTTAAACTTCATCACCTTACTACAGTGGTCAGACCCCCACTTATCAGGTACTTTACACTTCTCGTGTGAAAAGGTGATATGTTTTCATCTTGGGATAATCCATTTAATGCAAATTGTGTTATAATTGAGGTCAGGGTATAAAAAGTTTTCAGTAAGGATCAAAGTTCCCTCTAGTGGTGGCTCTAGGCAGACAGAATTTTATCACAGATCTCTATGTCTGCACAGTAGCTATGGAGTTCTGTTTTATGTGGTGGTAAAGTTGGAGATTCAATTGAAAACAGTTTTTTGAGCATTGCTGGAAGGAAGATGCCTCCTGCTATCTTAGTGACACTCATGTCCTCATCTTGTGGATCTTGTGTTGTGTGAACATCATCTCTTTACAGTCATTTGTCCACTAATGTGGACACTGTGTATTGAAACTGTTTCAGTCTAACTGCTGGTAACCTGTGTTCTCTCTCTCTCTGTTCCCCCTGCTGTCTGTCCTTCTGTCTCTCTGTCCGTCCTGCACTTCTGTGGTCTCTTCCTTCTTGTCTCTCCTTTCTGTCTTGTCTTGCTGTAGCAGCGAAGGAAAACCCGAACCCGAGGGAGTAACCTCAGTGTATGTAACACCTCTATAACATGCTCTCACACTCTTATTATTCTCCATGTATTGCTACACTTTACAACTCACATTTCTGTGTCTTTTTATCCCACTGTCAATATGGATCTTTATGTCTTTCTATTGTTTATCCTGTAGTATCATGTTGTAGGAATGCTATGAGAAACTACAAAAAAGGTCTTCAAGTGATCCAATAAAAATAAGAATATGTATATAATCAAATTATTTAATGAATTTCCTTAGGGCCCAAGGGACACATCTTTTTTTTTTTTTTTTTTTAAAGCTGAGCCTTAGAATTCTGCAGGTGAATCAGTTTTAGATAAGCAAGTTCTGGGTAAATCCTACAGACAAAATTGTGGTACTGGATGAAGACAATGAAGGTCCACCTGATAACACTGGATCATTTAGATATTTGAAGGATGTGAACACCTTTGAGTACATTATTTTTAATGCTAGCTTTGTACATATTATGAAAAATAATAATTTTCTCCATAGGTCTGTATTAAAATGTTTCTCAGTATCTATTCTACAGCCTCCTGCATGTCCTATTTAGACCAAAATCCATTAGAGTAGCTGCTTTGACAGGCCTGTCTCAATCCCATGTATGTTCTCTCTTGAACTAAGTTCTAAGCAGATGTATGACCAGATCAAAGGTCAACTTTACCCTGGTTATAAATCAGCTTCGACAGACTTTGCTCTAACTAGGACATAGAGAGAAAAAATTGTTTTTGCACCATAATAAGTACAAAGCAAGAATAAAAAAATACATTCAAAAATGTCCTACAGGGAGTAATCTGCACACAGTTTTATTATCGAGTAAAATATAAAGACAGTATGCCGGCTCTCCCTGGTGCCGAAAGGAAACCAAAGTTGCATCATATCCATGTGTCTGTGCAGGTAATTTGGAGCTTGGAATCAGGAAAATAGAGCTTCAAATATTGCAAATTTTTTAGCTAAAAACAACATAATGTAAAAAGTCCAGTACCCTGATATCTACACTGACTTAGTGAAGGGTTTACTTCACTAGTTCTTGTAGGACCAACAAATACCTTTGTACTCAGCGTACATGATACACAGCCTGGCCATTTAGATCAAGCACAAACTTGCCAGATTGGGTGCACTGACCATAGCCTTATAACTTGTTTACTGCAAAACATCTGTTTCAGCCATTCCGTTGTAGATTCGCTGAAGTCCTTAGGATCATTGTCCTGTTTCATGACCCTGTTTGTTGAAAGAGGCTTTCTCCTTGCAACCCTTCCACATAAGCCATACATGTTCAGTGTTTTTCTAAATGTATTGTCATTAACTTGAACATTTAATATGCTACCTGAAGACCGTGGAGTCTGTGATGTAGCTCCATTTCTCTGACTATTGCACAGTCTGACATTGAGGTGAATTTGCTTGGACATGCATTCCTGGGAAGACTGTCAAATCTCTTGAATATTTTCCACTCGTAATAATCATTCTTAGGGCCCATTCACACTACAGAATTCCAGTAAAGCAGCCTTCCATTGTTTTCAACAGAATTCTGCTGCACTGTGCAAACTGTGGAATTTCCACTGTAGAATTTTCCAAATTCAAATTCCAGACTCTGCAGGATTTCCTATGGAGTGCTTTGCTGTCAATAGGGACAGCGCATGAATGCGTGGTCCTTGTGCCGATTGATTTCAGCAAGGAATTTCCTCAGTGTATACATGCCATGTAAAATTATCCGGAATTAGTGTTTTTGTCTGTGGCAAATTGCTGTGGACATAAGCACCGTCCCATTGACAAATGGCACTTCTCTGGCGGAAATATGTTGCCGGAATCTAAGTTGTTGGAAGATCTCCCGCAGAACTTCTTATATGTGAACTAAGCAGCGGAATGCCCATTAAAACCAAAGGGAGGGTGCTGCAATTGGAATCCACGTGGGACCCCGGTAGTGTGAATGGGGCCTAACTGTAGAATGCTGGACTTCCAATTCTTTGGAAATGGTTGTATACCCTTTCCAGATTCATTGGCAGCAACAATTTCTTCTCTGAGATCATTGCAGATGTTTTTCCTCCTTGGTATTGTGTTAACACACACTTAAATGACCCAGATAAGCAACCTGACAAAACTTCGGCTGTACTCGGTAAATCCATATGCCTGTGAATGCATGTGGTTGAAACCATATCACCATGCATTTATCAATAGCCGCGCAATATTGCTGGGATTACTGGCAACATCACACGGACATAGGGGAATGCATAGGAGTGTAGTTTCGGCCACATATGTTCACCTGTATGTTTGAACATAGCCTTATAGAGGTGGTCACACTTTCTAATGATCAGTTATCAAGGGCATTTGATTATCAGTACCTGACTGACACTGGACATAAGAGAAATCTAAAGGAAATCAATGTATGGTGTGATCTCCCTCTGCCTTCAAAACAGCATACAGTTTTCTAGGTATACTTGCACACAGTTTTTGAATCAACTCACCAGGGATGTTGTTCCATACATCTTGAAGAACTAACCACATATCTTCTGTGGATGTAGGCTTGCTCAAATCCTCTTGTCTCCTTATGTAATCCCAGACAGACTCAATAATATTGAGATCAGGGCTCTGTGGGGGCATTGCTTCACTTCCAGGACCCCTTGATCTTCCTTACGCTAAAAATTGTTCTACATAACATTGGTTGTATGCTTGGGGTCACTGTGTATGACCTGTGACATGTAACTGCCTTCCACAACCTCATCTTTGTAGCAGAGTTTGGCTGTTCCTCACACAGTTATAACCCCGTAAAGGACAAGTATCATGTAAAAAAATACGTATCTCTATCCGAAGCAGGGGCCGCCACACCCCCTCCATATAGCTCTATGAGAGTGCCATTCGGCAATCTTCGGCTCTCCCATAGAACTATATGGAGGGGGCGTGGCGGCCACTGCTTCGGGTAGGGGTTGTGAGGTGCCGCTGTATAGAAGAGCCGGGGCTCTAAACAGGAGATTGCAGGGGGCCCCAACGCTCGGACCCCCCCCCCCCCCCCCGTGAACTAAGGGGATACGTTTTTTACATGATACTTGTCCTTTAAAGGGGTACTCCGGTGGAAACCTTTTTTTTTTTAAATCAACTGGTGCCAGAAAATTAAACAGATTTATAAATTACTTCTATTAAAAAATCTTAATCCTTCAAGTACTTATTAGCGTCTATATACTACAGAGGAAATTCTTTTCTTTTTGGATTTCTTTTCTGTCACAAACTCAGTGCTCTCTACTGATACTTGGGGTCACTGTGTATGACCTGTGACATGTAACTGCCTTCCACAACCTGTCAGGAACTGTCCAGAGCAGGAGAAAATACCCATAGCAAACATATTCTGCACTGGACAGTTCCTAAAATGGACAGAGGTGTCAGCAGAGAGCTGTCGTGACAGAAAAGAAATCCAAAAATAAAAGAATTTCCTCTGTAATATAGAGACGCTAATAAATACTGGAAGGATTAAGATTTTTTAATAGAAGTCATTTACAAATCTGTTTAACTTTCTGGCACCAGTAGATTAAAAAAAAAAAAAAGTACCCCCCGAGTATCCCTTTAACCCCTTAAGGACCCAGCCATTTTACACCTTAGGACCCGGCCATTTTTTGAACATCTGACCACTATCACTTTAAACATTAATAACTCTGGAATGCTTTTAGTTATCATTCTGATTCCGAGAATGTTTTTTCGTGACATATTCTACTTTAACATAGTGGTCAAATTTTGTGGTAACTTGCATCCTTTCTTGGGGAAAAATCCCAAAATTTGATGAAAAATTTGAAAATGTAGCATTTTTCTAACTTTGAAGCTCTCTGCTTGTAAGCAAAATGGATATTCCAAATATTTATTTTATTTTATTCACATATACAATATGTCTACTTTATGTTGGCATCATAAAATTGACGAGTTTTTACTTTTGGAAGACACCAGAGGGCTTCAAAGTTCAGCAGCAATTTTCCAATTTTTCACAAAATTTTCAAACTCACTATTTTTCAGGGACCAGTTCAGGTTTGAAGTGGATTTGAAGGGTCTTCATATTAGAAATACCCCATTATAAAATACCCCATTATAAAAACTGAACCCCCCAAAGTATTCAAAATGTCATTCAGTCATCGTTTTAACCCTTTAGGTGTTTCACAGGAATAGCAGCAAAGTGAAGGAGAAAATTCACAATCTTCATTTTTTACACTCGCATTTTCTTGTAGACCCAATTTTTGAATTTTTACAAGGGGTAAAAGGAGAAAATTTATACTTGTTTTCTCTCGAGTAAGCACATACCTCATATGTCTATGTAAAGTGTTCGGCGGGCGCAGTAGAGGGCTCAGAAGCGAAGGAGCGACAAGGGGATTTTGGAGAGTACGTTTTTCAGAAATGGTTTTTGGGGGGCATGTTGCATTTAGGAAGCCCCTATGGTGCCAGAACAGCAAAAAAAAAAAAAACACATGCCATACCATTTTGAAAACTAGACCCCCTTGAGGAACGTAACAAGGAATTAAGTGAGCCTTAATACCCCACAGGTGTTTCACGACTTTTGCATATGTAAAAAAAAATAAAAGATTTTCACTAAAATGTGTGTTTCACATTTTTGCAAGGGTTAATAGCAGAAAATACCCCCCACAATTTGTAACCCCATCTCTTCTGAGTATGGAGGTACCCCATAAATTGACCTGAAGTGCACTACGGGCTAACTACAATGCTCAGAAGAGAAGGAGTCATATTTGGCTTTTTGAAAGCAAATTTTGCTTGGGGGGCATGTCGCATTTAGGAAGCCCCTATGGTGCCAGGACAGCAAAATAACCTCCACATGGCATACCATTTTGGAAACTAGACCCCTTGAGGAACGTAACAAGGGGTACAGCGAGCATTTACCCCCCACTGGTGTCTGTCAGATCTTTGGAACAGTGGGCTGTACAAAATTTTTTATTTGCACAGCCCATTGTTCCAAAAATCTGTCAGACACCAGTGGGGGGTAAATTCTCACTGCACCCCTCATTACATTCCGTGAGGGGTTTAGTTTACGAAATGGGGTCACATGTGGGGTTTTGTTTTTTTTGCGTTTGTCAAAACCGCTGTAACAATCAGCCACCCCTGTGCAAACCACCTCAAATGTACATGGTGCACTCTCCCTTCTGGGCCTTGTTGTGCGCCCCCAGAGCACTTTGCGCCCACATATGGGGTATCTCTGTAGTCAGGAGAAACTGCATTACACATTTTGGGGGGCTTTTTTCCCTTTTACCTCTTGTCAAAATGAAAAGTATAGGGCAACACCAGCATGTTAGTGTAAAAGATTTTTTTTTTTACACCAACATGCTGGTGTAGACCCCAACTTTCCCTTTTCATAAGGGGTGAAAGGAGAAAAAGCCCCCCAAAATTTTTTGCCAATTTCTCCCGAGTACAGCGATACCCCATATGTGACCCTAAACTGTTGCCTTGAAATACAACAGGGCTCCGAAGTGAGAGCGCCATGTGCATTTGAGGCCTGAATTAGGGATTTGCATAGGGGTGGATATAGGGGTATTCTACGCCAGAGATTCCCAAACAGGGTGCCTCCAGCTGTTGCAAAACTCCCAGCATGCTTGGACAGTCAACGGCTGTCCGGCAATACTGGGAGTTGTTGTTTTGCAACAGCTGGAGGCTCCATTTTGGAAACAGTGCCGTACCAGACGTTTTTCATTTTTATTGGGGAGGGGCGGGGGGCTGTGTAGGGGTATGTGTATATGTAGTGTTTTTTACTTTTTATTTTATTTTGTGTAGTGTAGTGTAGTGTTTTTAGGGTACAGTCACACGGGCGGGGGATTACAGCGAGTTTCCCGCTGCGAGTTTGAGCTGCCCCACAAAATTTGCTGCATCGCAAACTTGCAGCCTGATACTCACTGTAAGCCCCCTGCCCATGTGAATGTACCCTGTACATTCACAGGGGGGGGGACCTCCAGCTGGTGCAAAACTACAACTCCCAGCATGCACAGTCTATCAGTGCATGCTGTCAGTTATAGTTTTGCAACAGCTGGAGGCACACGGGTTGGGAAACACTGAGTTAGGAAACAGACAATGTTTCCCAACCAGTGTGCCTCCAGTTGTTGCAAAACCACAACTCCCAGCATGCCCAGGCAGCCGAAGGGCATATTGGGAGTAGTGGTTACGTAACAGCTGGAGGAGAACAGTTTGGGGACCACTGTGTAGTGGTGTCCAAGATACAGCCCTCCAGATGTTGCAAAACTACAACTCCCAGTATGCCAAAACTGTCCAGGCATGCTGGGAGTTGTAGTTCTGCAACATCTGAAGGGCCAGATGTTACAGAACTCCAACTCCCAGCATGCCTGGGCAGTAAGGGCATGCAGAGGATGTGTAGTTTTGCAACATCTGGAAGGGCACAGTGGTCTCCAAACTGTGGACCTCCAGATGTTGCAAAACTGCAACTCCCAGAATGCCCAGACGCCAAGGGCTGTCTGGGCATGCTGGGAGTTGTAGTTTACAGGGTCCCATTACAGCAATGCATGTCGCTTTACGGCGACGTGCATTGCTGTAAAGGGCCCGACCGCGGCTGAAGAGGAACTCGCCTGTCGCCGTCGCCTTCATCGCCGGGATCCGGGTCTTCAGGGACGAGGTAAGTACCGGGGCCGGTCCCCAGCACTCCCCCATCCCCCGCGCGTCCTCCGGTCTTCCTCCCGTCCTCTCCGGACTTTCAGGGGCCGGGCAGGGCGGGAGGAAGTAACCCCCCCCCCCCCCCCCCCCTGCGATTGGTCGGTTAACTAACCGACGGATCGCAGGGTATAGGAGGAGGTGGCAGGCTTGCCACCCCGCTCCTATACTTCAGCATGGTCCTGGCTGTCTGTGACAGCCGGGATCATGCGAAATTACCGGGCGGTCGGGTCCCAGAGACCCGATCAGCCCGGTATCGCCGCAGATCGCAAGGGCGATTTCCCTTGCGATTTGCGGCGATCGCCGACATGGGGGGCCTACATGGCCCCCCTCGGCGTTTGCCCTGGATGCCTGCTGAAGCATTTCAGCAGGCATCCGCTTCCGATCTCTGCCCGGGGCGCGGCAGAGACCGGAGAAACACCAGGACGTACTAGTACGTCCTGGGTCCTTAAAGCCCAGGGTGCCAGGACGTTCTAGTACGTCCTGGGTCCTTAAGGGGTTAAGGACACTTTTTGTGTTAAAATTTTTCCTTCCTCTATTTTTAAGAGCCATAATTCTTTTATTTTTTCATCTACAGACCCACATGAGGACTTGTATTTTGTACAACAAATTGTATTTTGTAATGACGCCTTTCATTTTACTGTAAAATTTACATCGCAACAAAAAAAATATTATTTGTGGCAGGAAATTGAAGAGAAAACTATAATTTTGCAGGTTTCCCTTTTTTGTGGAGTTTTCCGTTTTTACCCTGTACACTTTACGCAAATATAAAATATATATGTTGGGGGAGATTTATCATTAGTGTTACGCCGAGCGCTCCGGGTCCCCGCTCCTCCCCGGAGCGCTCGCTACACTTCCCTCACTGCAGCGCCCCGGTCGGTTCCACGGACCCGGGGCGCTGCGTTACCACCTCCGGCCGGGATGCGATTCGCGATGCGGGTAGCGCCCGCTCGCGATGCGCACCCCGGCTCCCGTACCTTACTCGCTCCCCGTCAGTTCTGTCCCGGCGCGCGCGGCCCCGCTCCCTAGGGCGCGCGCGCGCCGGGTCTTTGCGATTTAAAGGGCCACTGCACCGCTGATTGGTGCAGTGGTTCCAATTAGTGTTTACACCTGTGCACTTCCCTATATCACCTCACTTCCCCTTCACTCCCTCGCCGGATCTTGTTGCCCTAGTGCCAGTGAAAGCGTTCCTTGTGTGTTCCTTGCCTGTGATTCCAGACCTTCTGCCGTTGCCCCTGACTACGATCCTTGCTGCCTGCCCCGACCTTCTGCTACGTCCGACCTTGCTTCTGTCTACTCCCTTGTACCGCGCCTATCTTCAGCAGCCAGAGAGGTTGAGCCGTTGCTAGGGGATACGACCTGGTCACTACCGCCGCAGCAAGACCATCCCGCTTTGCGGCGGGCTCTGGTGAAAACCAGTAGTGACTTAGAACCGATCCTCTAGCACGGTCCACGCCAATCCCTCTCTGGCACAGAGGATCCACTACCTGCCAGCCGGCATCGTGACAGTAGATCCGGCCATGGATCCCGCTGAAGTTCCTCTGCCAGTTGTCGCTGACCTCACCACGGTGGTCGCCCAGCAGTCACAACAGATTGCGCAACAAGGCCAACAGCTGTCTCAACTGACTGTTATGCTACAACAGTTACTACCACAGCTCCAGCAATCATCTCCTCCGCCAGCTCCTGTACCTCCTCCGCAGCGAGTGGCCGCTTCTGGAATACGACTATCCTTGCCGGATAAATTTGATGGGGACTCTAAGTTTTGCCGTGGCTTTCTTTCCCAATGTTCATTACACTTGGAGATGATGTCGGACCAGTTCCCCACTGAAAGGTCTAAGGTGGCTTTCGTAGTCAGCCTGCTGTCTGGAAAAGCCCTGGCTTGGGCCACACCGCTCTGGGACCGCAATGACCCCGTCACTGCCTCTGTACACTCCTTCTTCTCGGAAATTCGAAGTGTCTTTGAGGAACCTGCCCGAGCCTCTTCTGCTGAGACTGCCCTGTTGAACCTGGTCCAGGGTAATTCTTCCGTTGGCGAGTATGCCGTACAGTTCCGTACCCTTGCTTCAGAATTATCCTGGAATAATGAGGCACTCTGCGCGACCTTTAAAAAAGGCCTATCCAGCAACATTAAAGATGTTCTGGCCGCACGAGAAATCCCTGCTAACCTACATGAACTCATCCATCTTGCCACTCGCATTGACATGCGTTTTTCCGAACGGCGTCAGGAGCTCCGCCAGGATATGGACTCTGTTCGCACGAGGCGTTTCTTCTCCCCGGCTCCTCTCTCCTCTGGTCCCCTGCAATCTGTTCCTGTGCCTCCCGCCGTGGAGGCTATGCAGGTCGACCGGTCTCGCCTGACACCCCAAGAGAGGACACGACGCCGCATGGAGAATCTCTGCCTGTACTGTGCTAGTACCGAACACTTCCTGAAGGATTGTCCTATCCGTCCTCCCCGCCTGGAAAGACGTCCGCTGACTCCGCACAAGGGTGAGACAGTCCTTGATGTCTACTCTGCTTCTCCACGTCTTACTGTGCCTGTGCGGATGTCTGCCTCTGCCTTCTCCTTCTCTGCTGTGGCCTTCTTGGACTCTGGATCTGCAGGAAATTTCATCTTAGCCTCTCTCGTCAACAGGTTCAACATCCCGGTGACCAGTCTCGCCAGACCCCTCTACATCAATTGTGTAAACAATGAAAGATTGGACTGTACTATACGTTTCCGCACGGAGCCCCTTCTAATGTGCATCGGATCTCATCACGAGAGGATTGAACTGTTGGTCCTCCCCAATTGCACTTCTGAAATCCTTCTTGGACTTCCCTGGCTTCAACTCCATTCCCCAATCCTGGATTGGTCCACTGGGGAGATCAAGAGTTGGGGGCCCTCTTGTTCCAAGGACTGCTTAAAACCGGTTCCCAGTAAACCTTGCCGTGTCCCTGTGCTTCCTCATGTATCCGGTCTCCCTAAGGCCTATATGGACTTTGCGGACGTTTTTTGCAAAAAACAAGCTGAGACTCTACCTCCTCACAGGCCTTATGATTGTCCCATTGACCTCCTCCCGGGCACTACTCCACCCCGGGGCAGAATCTATCCTCTGTCCGTCCCAGAGACTCTTGCCATGTCTGAATACGTCCAAGAAAATTTAAAAAAGGGCTTTATCCGTAAATCCTCCTCTCCTGCCGGAGCCGGATTTTTCTTTGTGTCCAAAAAAGATGGCTCTCTACGTCCTTGCATTGACTACCGCGGTCTTAATAAAATCACGGTTAAGAACCGCTACCCCCTACCCCTCATCTCTGAACTCTTTGATCGTCTCCAAGGTGCCCATATTTTTACCAAACTGGACTTAAGAGGTGCTTATAATCTCATCCGCATCAGAGAGGGGGATGAATGGAAAACGGCATTTAACACCAGAGATGGACACTTTGAGTATCTGGTCATGCCCTTTGGTCTATGCAACGCCCCTGCCGTCTTCCAAGACTTTGTTAATGAAATTTTTCGTGATCTACTATACTCCTGTGTTGTTGTATATCTGGACGATATCCTGATTTTTTCTGCCAATCTTGAAGAACACCGCCAGCATGTCCGTATGGTTCTTCAGAGACTTCGTGATAATCAACTCTATGCCAAAATAGAGAAATGTCTGTTTGAATGCCAATCTCTTCCTTTTCTAGGATACTTGGTCTCTGGCCAGGGACTACAAATGGACCCAGATAAACTCTCTGCCGTCTTAGATTGGCCACGCCCCTCCGGACTCCGTGCCATCCAACGTTTTTTGGGGTTCGCCAATTATTACAGGCAATTTATTCCACATTTTTCTACCATTGTGGCTCCTATTGTGGCTTTAACAAAAAAAAATGCCGATCCCAAGTCTTGGCCTCCTCAAGCGGAAGACGCCTTTAAACGACTCAAGTCTGCCTTTTCTTCGGCTCCCGTGCTCTCCAGACCTGACCCATCTAAACCCTTCCTATTGGAGGTTGATGCCTCCTCAGTGGGAGCTGGAGCTGTCCTTCTACAAAAAAACTCTTCCGGGCATGCTGTTACTTGTGGTTTTTTTTCCAGGACCTTCTCTCCGGCGGAGAGGAACTACTCCATCGGGGATCGAGAGCTTCTAGCCATTAAATTAGCACTTGAGGAATGGAGGCATCTGCTGGAGGGATCAAGATTTCCAGTTATTATTTACACCGATCACAAGAACCTCTCCTACCTCCAGTCTGCCCAACGGCTGAATCCTCGTCAGGCCAGGTGGTCTCTGTTCTTTGCCCGATTTAATTTTGAAATTCACTTTCGGCCTGCTGATAAAAACATTAGGGCCGATGCTCTCTCTCGTTCCTCAGATGCCTCTGAAATTGAACTCTCTCCTCAACACATCATTCCTCCTGACTGCCTGATTTCCACTTCTCCAGCCTCCATCAGGCAAACTCCTCCAGGAAAGACCTTTGTTTCTCCACGCCAACGCCTTGGGATCCTCAAATGGGGTCACTCCTCCCATCTCGCAGGTCATGCGGGCATCAAGAAATCTGTGCAACTCATCTCTCGCTTCTATTGGTGGCCGACTCTAGAGACTGATGTGGTGGACTTTGTGCGAGCCTGCACTATCTGTGCCCGGGATAAGACTCCTCGCCAGAAGCCCGCTGGTTTTCTTCATCCTCTACCTGTCCCCGAACAACCTTGGTCTCTGATTGGTATGGATTTTATTACTGACTTACCCCCATCCCATGGCAACACTGTTATTTGGGTGGTCGTTGATCGATTCTCCAAAATGGCACATTTCATCCCTCTTCCTGGTCTTCCTTCAGCGCCTCAGTTGGCTAAACAATTTTTTGTACACATTTTTCGTCTTCACGGGTTGCCTACACAGATCGTCTCGGATAGAGGCGTCCAATTTGTGTCTAAATTCTGGAGGGCTCTCTGTAAACAACTCAAGATTAAATTAAATTTTTCTTCTGCATACCATCCTCAATCCAATGGACAAGTAGAGAGAATTAACCAGATCTTGGGTGACTATTTACGACATTTTGTTTCCTCCCGCCAGGATGACTGGGCAGATCTTCTACCTTGGGCCGAATTCTCGTATAATTTCAGAATCTCTGAATCTTCCTCCAAATCTCCGTTTTTCGTGGTGTACGGCCGTCACCCTCTTCCCCCCCTCCCTACCCCCTTGCCCTCTGGTCTGCCCGCTGTGGATGAAATTTCTCGTGATCTTTCCACCATATGGAAAGAGACCCAAAATTCTCTCTTACAGGCTTCTTCTCGCATGAAGAGATTCGCAGATAAGAAAAGAAGAGCTCCTCCCATTTTTTCCCCTGGAGACAAGGTATGGCTCTCCGCTAAATATGTCCGTTTCCGTGTCCCGAGCTATAAGTTGGGACCACGCTATCTTGGTCCTTTTAAAGTTTTGCGTCAAATTAATCCTGTCTCTTACAAACTTCTTCTTCCTCCTTCTCTTCGTATCCCTAATGCCTTTCACGTCTCTCTTCTTAAACCTCTCATCCTCAACCGTTTTTCTCCTAAATCTGTTCCTCCCACTCCTGTTTCCGGCTCCTCGGACATCTTCTCTGTTAAAGAGATTTTGGCCTCTAAAAAGGTCAGGGGAAGAACTTTTTTTTTAGTGGATTGGGAGGGTTGTGGTCCAGAAGAGAGGTCCTGGGAACCTGAGGACAATATCCTGGACAAAAGTCTGATCCTCAGGTTCTCAGGCCCCAAGAAGAGGGGGAGACCCAAGGGGGGGGGTACTGTTACGCCGAGCGCTCCGGGTCCCCGCTCCTCCCCGGAGCGCTCGCTACACTTCCCTCACTGCAGCGCCCCGGTCGGTTCCACGGACCCGGGGCGCTGCGTTACCACCTCCGGCCGGGATGCGATTCGCGATGCGGGTAGCGCCCGCTCGCGATGCGCACCCCGGCTCCCGTACCTTACTCGCTCCCCGTCAGTTCTGTCCCGGCGCGCGCGGCCCCGCTCCCTAGGGCGCGCGCGCGCCGGGTCTTTGCGATTTAAAGGGCCACTGCACCGCTGATTGGTGCAGTGGTTCCAATTAGTGTTTACACCTGTGCACTTCCCTATATCACCTCACTTCCCCTTCACTCCCTCGCCGGATCTTGTTGCCCTAGTGCCAGTGAAAGCGTTCCTTGTGTGTTCCTTGCCTGTGATTCCAGACCTTCTGCCGTTGCCCCTGACTACGATCCTTGCTGCCTGCCCCGACCTTCTGCTACGTCCGACCTTGCTTCTGTCTACTCCCTTGTACCGCGCCTATCTTCAGCAGCCAGAGAGGTTGAGCCGTTGCTAGGGGATACGACCTGGTCACTACCGCCGCAGCAAGACCATCCCGCTTTGCGGCGGGCTCTGGTGAAAACCAGTAGTGACTTAGAACCGATCCTCTAGCACGGTCCACGCCAATCCCTCTCTGGCACAGAGGATCCACTACCTGCCAGCCGGCATCGTGACAATTAGGTGTCTATTGTAGACACAAATCTACCCCTTTACTCTGCTTGTCTAATTTAAACTCTTGCTCAAGATTTACTAAAGTTGTGCATGTCCTTTGATACATTTTGTGCAAATATAGAAACGCCCCCCTTATAGAAACGCACTCCTTCTCTACCTCACACTTCACAGAGCTGGGGCATTTTACCGCGGTACACTGCTTACATAGCTAGAAGTGCCAGAGCAGCAGTGTGTGCCGAACAAAACTCTGCAGAATAGTAAAACCCTAAATCTATGTAAAGATTCTCAAAGAATTTTGCACCAAAAAAAATAATAATTTTGGCGCAAAAAGTATCAACCACATTTTCAAAGAGATTTGTGCCGCAGTCTACACTGTACATGTCAGTTTTGTAAAAGTGGGCGTGTCCACGTATATTGTCTGCTTTACATGATATTTTCAAAGGGGTAAGAATCCAGTTTACATAAAAAATTTCACACCAGCTTTTTGATAGTGTAGAAATCACAGAAATGGTTGTAGTTTTATTGTTTTTGTTTTCTTCTCATTTTAGATACGTGAATGCGGAGGACTATGTCAGATTTGGCGGATTGCGATGATGAACAGGGTTATTTTAAATGTCAATAAAAGGGTTAGCGAGGGCTGTGGTGGAGTGTTTTTTTAATTAAAAATTTTTTTCAATGTGTTGTGTTTTTTATAATAATATTTTCAGGCTTAGTAGTCGAAGCTGTAATATAGACAGAATCCATTACTAAGCCACGGCTTAGCATTAGCCCCAAAATCAGCTAACGCTAACCCCCAATTATTGCTCCCCAGTACCCACCACCACAGGGAAGAACCGGTACCAACAGGACCGGAGCGTCAAAAATGGCGCTCCTGGGCCTAGTCGGTAACAGGCTGGCATTATTTAGGCTGGGGAGGGCCAATAACCATGGTCCTCACCCACCCTGGTAACGGTAGGCTGATGCTGCTTGGTTGGTATCTGGCTGATAATGATAATGGGGGAACAACACACTTTTTTTCATTTATTTTTTAAAAATAATAATAAAAAAAAAACAAACGCATAGGGTTCCCACTATTTTCAGTATCAACCAGATACCAACCAAGCTACAACAGCCTGACGTTACAAGGGTGGGCGAGGACCATTGCTACTGGCCTTCCCCAGCCTAAATAACGCCAGCCTGTGACCGCCTATTTTGACGCTCCAGGCCTGTTAGTACCGGCTCTTCCTGGCACCCCTGTGGCGGTGGGTACCGGGGTAATAATTGGAGGTTAGCGTTAGCTGATTTTGGGGCTAACGCTAAGCCCTGGCATAGTGATGGATTTCGTCTATAAGATGGCTTCCCCTACTAAGCCTGAACATTCAATTATAAAAACATAACACAGAAAAAAAAATTATTAAAAAAAAACTCTCCCCCACAGTCCTCATTAACCCTTTTATTGAAATAAAAAAAAACTCTGGTCATCATTGCAATCCACAGAATCTGACGTAGTCCTCTGCATTCAAGTATCTGAAATGATAATAAAATAAAGGTTAGTACATTTTTGGCGCTCTCCCTTGTGGAGTGTGATGCTGTGTGTTCCTAAAAAGGGAGGCCCAATTATTGCTAAATAACAACTCATCATGGGGGGCTGTAGTTAAACAACAGCTGGAGTCTCCCTGTTTGGGAACACACTGGAAGAAAGGCTCTGTTCCCATTATGCAAAGCGCATCATGAGAACATAGTCAGGTCTGGACTGTGTAGCTCCCCCCCACCCTTATGACTTCAACACTAGGGGGCGGTGCAGTAAAGGTCGCAGGAGTGAGCCCCCCTTTTCGATCTGCCCCTCTACCCCTGGACTATAACTCCCATCATGGACAGAGTCTGCCCCATGATGGGAGTAGTAGCCAAGGGCAGAGGGACAGATCGAAAGGGGGTCTCCCTCCTGAGACCCCCTGCGACCATTACTGCTCAGCCACCTAGTGATGATGTCATCAGGGGGCAGAGCTGCACAGTCCAGGCCTGACTCTGTTCTCATTATGCGTTTTGCATAATGGATCACAGCAGGTCATTCTCCGCTGTGATCCGCATTTATTAATGTGAGGAAAAAAATTTATGTAAAATAAATTACTTGGAAGCTCTGAACTATATGCCTCATCATCCCCCCAACTTTGATTCCCTCTGCTCCTCTGTTTGCCCCCCCTCTTCCCGCTGCCACATCATTCCTCCCCTTTTATCAGCCCCTGTGCCACATTTACCCTCCCCCTCTGATCCCCTGTGCCTCCTTTCCCCTGTGATTCTCCTTGCTCATCATTCCCCCAGCACATCATTCACCCCCCTCTGACTCATCATTCCCCCCTGCTCATAATCCCCCTGCAAATTATTTCCCCCTTGCTCATAATCCCCCCTGCTCATCATTACCCCCCTCTGCCTCATCATCCTCCCCCTGCTCATTATTTCCCACCAGCTCATCTTTCCCCCCTTGCTCATTGTTCGCCCCCTCTCCCCCTACTTTTTCTATATTTCATATTTCCTTGCCTAGACGCACTCCGGCAGGCTAAGGTAATGCGGCGGGTCTTGTGGGCTGTGTGGATAGTATGACGAGTGACGTCTCCTTCGGGCTCCTCTGCGCGGCATCAGGGACATCACTCCTCATTCTCTGCAGCCGCTGCTGGTCAGAGTGGCTGCAGCGCCGGCTGCTTGTTTAAGTTCAGCAGCCCGACTGAATGGCTATGAAGCAGCACTTTAGAACAGTCACCCGCGGTGGCTGCAGTAAATGAGGAGTGGAGTGACGTCCCTGATGTCGTGCAGAGGAGCCGGCAGGAGACGTCACTCGTCATACTATTCACACAGCCCACAAGACCTACCGCATTACCTGAGCCTGCCGGAGCGCGGCCAGGCAAGGAAATATAAAAAAAATTAAAATCAGGAGGGGAAGTGTCCGGGCCCGCAAGAGCCGCCGCTGGTCACTGTTTTAAAGTGCTGATCTTTAACAAGCAGCCGGCGCTGCGGCCACTTTAAATCAGTGACCAGAACATTTATCGCCAATTCATAATCCCCGCCGCCAGGAGACAGGAGCGCTGATTGGTGAAAAACTATTCACCAATCAGAGCTCCCGTCTACAGGCGGTGGCGATTATGAATTATGAGAGCTGTATACAGGAGCATGGAGCCGGCGGGCAGCGTAGTGGAGCCGCATGTACCGCCGGCTTGTTAACTTAATAAATGTGGATCACAGCGGGTCACTGGAGAATGACCTGCTGCAATCTGCACCTCAGCCCTTGGACTATAACTCCCATCATGGACGGAGTCTGTCCATGAAGGAAGTAGTAGTCCTAAAAGTCCCGCAGCCGGGGGATGTGCAAGTGCCATCCCTCAGTGCTGCGATACTACATCTACTCCCATCATGGGACAGACTCTGCCCATGATGGGAGTTATAGTCCAGGGGCTGAGGTGCAGATCGTAGCAGGTCATTCTCCAGAGACCCGCTGCGATCCGCATTTATTAACTGTAAAAGCCGGCGGCACATGCGGCTCAACTGCGCTGCCGCCGGCTCCTGTATACACTGTCACATTTCATAATCGCCACCGCCGGGAGACAGGAGCTCTGATTGGTGGATAGCTATTCACCAATCATAGCTCCTGTCTCCCGGGCGGGGATTATTAAATGTGATACAGTATACAGGAGCCGGTGGCCAGTGCAGTGTAGTCGCATGTGCCGCCTGCTTTTACAGTTAATAAATGGGGATCACAGCGGGTCTCTGGATAATGACCCGGTGCGATCTGCTTCTCAGCCCCTGGACTACTACTCCCATCATGGGCACAGTCTGTCCATGATGGTAGTAGTAGTCCTAACTGTCTAAAAATAGTTAATACAGCACATTCTTTAGAACACTTTGGTACTTGTTGTATATTTGCGCAAGAAAAGTGCATTTGCGCATTTTTTGTGTAAAAAAAAAAACAACTGCAGTTAATAAATTTGATTCTACAGTAGAAAGTGCTCTATGGTAAACTTAACCGTAGACATGGCTATGAAGAATTCTATCAGATTTTGCGCAAAAAAAAAAAGACGCAAAAAAAACTCTTGCGCAAATATTTGCGATAAAAAATAGACAAAAAAAGCTCTATATACAATGATAAATTCCCCCATTTTCTTTATTCTGTCAATAAAATTAAATTGATACCCATGTTTATATGCTTTTCTATTATTGTTTCGTGTTTAAAACAAGGCAAATTTATTTTTTTTACAAAATAAGTATGTTTAAAATTGCTATTCTGAATCCCCTACAATGTTTTTTTTTTGTATACGCAGCTGTATGACAGCTCATTTTTTGCATTGTGATCTGTCGTTTTTATTGGTACTAATATTGTGTATAAGTGACTTTTTGATCCCTTTTTGTTCTTTGTTTTTTCTGGAATGTGATGGGACCAAATATCAGCAGTCAGGAAATGGTTTTATCTTTACACCATTCACCTTACGGGATAATTAACATTATATTTTAATAATTTGGACATTTCCACATGTGGCAATACCATATATGTTTACTTGGATGATTACATTTTTAACACTTTTTTCAAAACTTTTTTAAAACTCCTTAAAGGGGTACTCCGCCCATAGACATCTTATCCCCTATCCAAAGGATAGGGGATAAGATGTCAGATCGCCGTGGTCCCGCTGCTGGGGAGCCCCGGGATCGCCAATGCGGCACTGCGCTATCATTGCTGCACAGAGCGAGTTCGCTCTGTGCGTAACGACGGGCGATACAGGGGACGGAGCAGCGTGACGTCATGGCTCCACCCCTCTTGACATCATGGCCCATCCCCTTAATGCAAGTCTATGGCAGGGGGCGTGATGACCGCCACACCCCCTCCCATAGACTTGAATTGAGGGGGGCGGGCCGTGACATCACGAGGGGCGGAGCTGTGGCGTAACGATGCTCCGGCCCCTGTATTGCCTGTCATTACGTGCAGAGCGAATTCGCTCTGTCCAGTAATGATAGCGCGGTGCCGCAGCGGCGATTCCCGGGGGTCCCCAGCAGCGGGACCTCGGCGATCTGACATCTTATCCCCTATCCTTTGGATAGGGGATAAGATGCCTAGGGGCGGAGCACCCCTTTAAAGACGCAGGACGTATATTTACGGCCTGCGCCGACTCCCACAATATAACGTGTGGTCACGTGGTGACCCCGCGTCATATCAGGTCGTCCCGCCTAATACCGGACATCACCGATCGCTGTGATGCCTGGTATTAACCTTTCAGATGCGGCGATCATAGTTGATCGCTGCATCTGAAGTGAAAGTGAAACCTTCCCGGCAGCTCAGTGGTGCTGTTTGGGACCGCCGCGGTGAAATCGCGGTGTCCCAAACTGCAGGACGCGAAGAGGATCCCTACCTGCCTCCTCGCTGTCCGATCGCCGAATGACTGCTCCGTGCCTGAGATCCAGGCAGGAGCAGTCAAGCAGCTATAACACTGATCAATGCGATTCTATTGCATGGCAGTGATCAGTGTAGGAAATCACTGTGTGCAATGTTATAACATTGCGGTGATATGCGGTGATAACATTGCAAAAAAAAAAAGGGAAAATAAGTATGTGTTAATAAATGTGACTTAACCCCTTCCCTAATAAAAGTCTGAATCACCCCCCTTTTCCCATAAAAAAAAAAATAAATAAAAAAAAAATATATATATATATATAAACATATGTGGTATTGCCGCATGCATAAATGTCCATAATCTAAAAATATATCATTAATTAAACCGTACGGTCAATGGTGTACACGTAAAAAAAACTTCCAAAGTCCAAAATAGCGTATTTTTTGTCACTTTTTATACCATAATGAATAAAAAGCGATCAAAAAGTCTGATCAAAACAAAAATGGTACCGATAAAATCTTCAGATCACGGCGCAAAAAATTAGCCCTCATACATCCCCTGTATGCGGAAAAATGAAAAAGTTATAGGGGTCAGAAGAGGACATTTTTAAACGTATACATTTTCCTGCATGTAGTTATGATTATTTCCAGAAGTAAGACAAAATCAAACCTATATAAGTAGGGTATCATTTTAATCGTATGGACCTCCAGAATAAATAGAAGATGTAATTGTTACCAAAAAATGCACTGCATAGAAATGGAAGCCTTCAAAAGTTACAAAATGGTGTGGTTTTTTTTTTCCAATTTTGTCACACAATGATTTTTTTGTTTGGTTTCGCCGTAGATTTTTGGGTAAAATGACTGATGTCATTACAAAGTAGAATTGGTGGCGCAAAAAATAAGCCACCTATGGATTTTTGGGTGGAAAATTGAAAGGGTTATGATTTTTAAAAGGTAAGGAAGGAAAAATGAAAATGCAAAAACTGAAAAACGCTGAGTAGCTGGTTGCCGACACAGGACGAGCCTAATCGTAATCAGCGAGTACTTGCCACATTAGGATGAGCCGGCTAGTCCTGAAGCTAAACTGAACATGCTGTGACAGAGAAGTGACTTCAGCTGTCATAGACAGCTGACCATCACAGACATCGGCTGCGGGACCCAGTGGCTGGCCCCGCCCCTGATCGCTGTGATTGGTCAATCAATCCAGATTGACCAATCACAACAAAGGCAGCTGAAAAAACTGTCTTTCATAGCTCCAATCACCTCAGTGCAGGGAGATCAGCGAGGAGATCAGAGCTGTGTAAGCTCTGTACAATAAAAAAAAAAAAGACTCCTAAACACCCCCTGATACCCCTCCTAGTAATTCTCTGTAGGTGACATCAGCTGTCTTGGACAGCTGATTGTCACCATGCACAGATCTAAAAACTGTGGCCCTCTAGATGTTGAAAAACTACAACTCCCAGCATGCCCAGACAGCTGTTGGCTGTCAGGGCATGCTGTGAGTTGTAGTTTTGCAACATCTGGAGATCTGCAGTTTGGAGATCATTTACTTAGGTACAAGGTGCTGCAAAAGAAAGAAAAAACAAAAGTCACTTAGACCAGTGGTCTCAGATGTTACAAAACTACAACTCCCAGCATGCCCTGACAGCCAACATCTGAGGCCACTGGTCTAAGTGACTTTTTTTTTTCAGCTTGTACTGCTGTGGGCTTCTAAATAACTGGTGATCTCCAAACTGCAGCCCTCTGGATGTTGCAAAACTACAACTCCCAGCATGCCTGGACCGCCAACGGCTGTCCAGGCATCCTGAGAGTTGTTGTTTTGAACAGCTGGAGGTCCAGTTTGGAGACCACTGTCCTGATCAGTCTGCTTTTTTTTTTTGCACTTTTTTTTTGCGGGGGCATTTGCAGTCCATGCCACCAGCATCTGTTCTGCGCTGCGTGGCCGGACCTTTCCCCATGTACAGACTGCCTTGATTGCTGATCAGTACACCCAAACCTGCACCCAAAAAAAGTGCTGATCAGTAATAAATCACTGATCAGCAATCAGGGCAGTCTGCACACGGGGTAAGGTCTCAGAATAGTCACTAGTGGCACAGACCGCATATATCCCCAAAAAAGTGCCCCCCCCCCCCCAAAAAAAAAAAAAAAAAACACACTTTATTACAGTAAAAGTAAAAAAAGCACTACACCTACACTACATAACACTGGAATAATAAAATAAAGTGGAAACACTATACATTCTCCCCCACCCCACTATAAAATTTAAATGGTCAGAAGGCTCTTTTTTTTTGTTGGAGGAGGAATATGCCATTCTTGCCTCCAAGACCACCAAAGAGGGAGACCCCACCTTTCTTCCTTCCTCCCTCTTGTCATCATCCAGTAATGATGAGCCCCCCCCCCCCCAAAAAAAAAAACCAAAAAAAAAACTAGTGTCCATGTCCCCTATAAAAGTTTACCCTTTCCCCTGTACAATTTTCCCTGGCCCCCATATAGGTGTCCCCATCTGAATCCCAGTTCCAGATGGTAAAGAGCCGCAGATTCCTGGGTTTGTTGGACACCCAGGAATCCAAATTGACCGCACAGTCCTCACTGAAACTGACATTACCTTTTTTTTCAGTAATAACCTTGTCAATTTGATTGGTGGCTCATAAGAACTTGTCCGCCCAACAGTTTGTAGCTCAGCACCCCAATGCTTTTTTGGCTAGGCCCCCCATCAATGCAGTAAATCAAGTGGCTTTGTGGCCGCCATTGTGCCGTGGGTAGAAATATACATGTCGCAAGTCGGCCCTAAAGTCGCATGTGAGGAGGACACGCCCCCGGCACACTACCACCATGCAAAGACCTCTCAATCTCTGCAACGGTCAGCCACCCCTGTGCAAATCCCTAATTCAGGCCTCAAATTAGCATGGAGCTCTCTCACTCCTGAGCTCTCTCATATTTCTGTAGTCAGGAGAAATTGCATTACTTATTTTAGGGGGCTTTTCTCCTTTTACCACTTGTGAAAATGACAAATTGGGGGCTACACCAGAATGTTAGTGTAAAAATGTTTTTTGTTTACACGTACATGCTGGTGTTGTCCCCTATTTTAAATTTCCACAAGTGATAAAAGTAGAAAAGACCCCCAAAATAAGTAATGCAATTTCTCTTGATTTCAGAAATACCCCATATGTGGACGTAGCGTGCTCTGCAGGCACACAACATGGCTCAGGAGTGAGAGTGCACCATGTATATTTGAGGCCTAAATTGGTGATTTGCACAGGGATTAATTACTGATAGTTACAGCGGTTCTGACATAAATGCAAAAACAGAAAAAAACAACTTGTGACCCCATTTTGGAAACTACACCCCTCACGGAACGTAACAAGTGGTACAGTGAGCCTTCCTGTTTAAGTTGGACGTGAAAATTTTAAATTTTATTTTTTTCACTAAAATGCTGGTGTTAACCCAAATTTTTCATTTTCATGAGGGGTAATAGGAAAAAAGCCCCCCAAAATTTGTAACACCATTTCTTCTGAGTAAGGAAATACCCCATATGGGGATGTAAAGTGCTCTGCGGGCAAACTACAGAGCTCCATTGAGCTTTTGGAAAGAGAATTTGGCTGGAATTGAAAGCCATGTGCATTTACAAAGGCCCCATGGTGCCAGAACAGTGGACCCCCCCCACATGTTACCTCATTTTGGAAACTACACCCCACAGGTAATGTAATAAGGGGTGCCGTGAGTATTTACACCCCACTGGCGTTTGACAGATCTTTGGAACACTGGGCTGTGCAAATGAAAAATTACTATTCATTTTCACGGACCACTGTTCAAAACATCTGTCAAACGCCAGTGGGGTGTAAATACTCACTGCACCCCTTATTACATTACCTGTGGGGTGTAGTATCCAAATTGAGGTCATATGTGGGGGGGGTCCACTGTTTTGGCATCATGGGGGCTTTGTAAACGCACATAGCCCCCAACTTCCATTCCAACCATATTCTCTCTCCAAAAGCCCTGGGGCTTTTTCTCCTTTTATCCCTTGTAAACATGAAATAAATAAAAAAAAATGGGTCTACAAGAACATGTTATAGTAAAAAATGAAGATTTAGATTTTTCTCCTCTATATCTGCTATTCCTGTGAAACACCTAAAGGGTTAACAAACTTTCTGAATGTCATTTTGAATACTTTGAGGGGTGCAGTTTTCATAATGGGGTCCATTATGGGGTATTTCTAACATAAAGACCCTCGAATTCACTTCAAAACTGAACTGGTCCCTGAAAAATACCGATTTTTTTCATGAAATTTTTTAATTTTTCACCAAGAAATGCTGCAAGTATCAACGAAAATTTACCACTAACATAAAGTAGAATATGTCACAAAAAACCATCTTGGAATCAGAATGAATGGTAATAGGATCCCAGAGTTATTAATGCTTAAATTGACAGTGGTTAGATTTGCAAAAAAGGGCTCAGTCCTTAAGGGGTTAAGATTCCATAGGCGTTTTTTATAGCAATTATTATATTTACTTCTTCTCTAGTCTGCCTTCTAGCAGATAATAGATGAAGATTGAAGGAGAGACCCTGGAGAGGTAAGTGGAAATCTGGCCGCCATCTTGATTTATCAAATCCCCCTCCAATCGTGCCGCAAGTGGTCCGATGAGTCTCTTAAAGACCCTGTAATACTTCATGTGGTGGCGGGGTGTGTGGTGCAGTGCAGATGTCATTACCCTAGGGGCAGATGGCATTAACCCCTTGTATTTGGGAAGCCAAACGTGGTTTAGCCTATAACCACCCGAAGGTATACCGCTGGATCCTGGGCTAGGCACGGGTGCAAAAAAGACTCTGACGCCAAGTTACAGACAACAGCAGTTTTACTGAGGGTAGACAGTTGGTAAAGTCTATACAGTTCAGCCAGGGCCCAAGGAGGTGACTTGTAGAAGGACTGGACAATTGAATGCAGACCACGCTGACTTGACAGATTACAGGGACTGACTTGACTTGAACTCATAAAGCTGTGACTTTAGCTTACTTGACTTGATGGTGGCTGCAGGACTGGACTTTGAGGTCTCCAACACTCTGGACACACACACTAGGCACGACTGCACTTGACCTCAGCTTAGCAGAAGAGCAGAGCTCAAAGAGAGAAGATAGCTTCTCCCAGGGCTTATATGGGGGGGAGACTAGCAGGGAGCCCATAGGTCACTCTTGGGATCACCTGGTCACTGGTACTGCTTTCTGAAGACACTCAATACAACAATATACATATCAATATACATAGATTCACAGATTGGGCTTCCGGAGGCTATCTACCAAATGCCTTGGCTGCTGGGGCCCCTCGGTTCTCAACTCTTCTCCCCAGAACTCAATATACATTGTTACACTATACAACAGTGTTACCTTTACATTTATCAATTCTGTCGCTCTACGTGCATTATCTACATATCAGGTGAACCCTCTTGCCAGTAGAGTACCCTGTACACGTGGACAGGAGAGAAACATCAGACACATAACTGTATATATTTAGAACTTGTGGACTGGAATGACAAATAATGTTACAGTTCTATCTTAACTATTTGCATATGTTTGGACTACTTTCACCATATGTGAACTGACTATGTGTAGTACATAACATTACATTAGGAGTTAATCTTTGTACCTGACAGGAATTTGTCCTTGTGTCGACCGTTGAGACCTATGCAACAATACTTCAGGGAAATCTGGAACTCTTGCATCTTTGGGAGCCCTTGGAGCCTCTGAAGCTGCAGCTAACTCTTCCTCGACGAATTCAAGAGATGGTATTGGTCCAGGGTTGGCGGGACCCAGAGTTGCTGGCATCTGCACTGGAGAGGCTGAGACTGAGTTGGTACTCTAGAGACTGGCGTATAGGCCGGAGCCAATGGTGACAAGACTGGGACTGGTGTGGAGACTAGTGTTGGTTGAACCGGCCCCGGGGTTGGTGAGACACAGAAGATTGCAGGCTGAGTTGGAGAAAACATGAGGAAATCCATGGATGGGTGGATTCCCTAGCCTGGGACATATTCTCTCACAGGTCTGACAGCTGGAGGAGGTGTTGCTGGGAGCACTAGTAGATCTTCTTTCAGACACAACTTGATTTGGTTTCCGTGAACAACTTGTGGCTTATACCCAGACTTTTGTACTTGATATACATCAGAGTCCAGATAGGGTATGGCCGTCACGGTGTACGGTTCTGTCTTCCAGATAGAGTCTAAATTGTGGGTCCTTGGAAACTTCCGCAGCCAGACTTTATCGCTCCAACTGAAGTGGTTTGGCAGAAGCATGACGGTTATAATGCTCCTGTTGTCTCTGCTGGGCCTCGCCCATCTTCTTGCAGACAATTTCTTGGGCCTCTTGGATTCTTCTCTGGTGGTCAGAGACACACTACAGGGAGGCTTGCGGAGAGTTTTTGAATGGGGCTTGGAGCCCAAATGTTCGGTCTTTAGGCAGCTTCCCATGGCGCCCCATCATCAAGTAGAAAGGGGTGTACCCTGTAGAACAGTGGACTGTGTTATTATAGATCTCCAATAGGTTGGGCAGTAGCCGGGGCCACTCTTCTTGTCTTGACACAGAGGTGGCTTGCAACATGTGGATAAAGACTTGGTTGATGCGCTCACAGTGTCCGTTCCCCTGGAGGTGATAAGCAGTAGCCCGGAGTTTCTTGCAGGCATGGAATTGACACAGCTCTTGGAAGAATTGGGCCTTGAAGGCCGTTCCCTGGTCCGTTAGGACAGACTCCGGACACCAAAGGGTTTGCACCCAATTGAAGTAGAACATCTGGGCTGTCTTGGCTGTAAGATCTTTGATGGGGACAACGACAACCCATTTAGAGTAGTGATCCACCATGGTGAGAGCATAAGTGTACCAGGACCGGGTAGGAGACAACTTGACATGGTCTAGCGCGACCAACTGGTTAGGCCTTTCAACCTGGATGGAATGGAGGGGTGCTGTTGCGTCCTTGTGCATGTTCTTGGTGACATTACAGACAGCATATTCACTGCATCATTTCTCAATGTCACTCCGCATTCCGATCCAACAGAATCTTCGCCTGACAGTAGCTTCGGTCTTGTAGACTCCACAGTGTCCTGACTGATCATGGTATGTGTTGAGGACCATCGCCGCGTCTCTTTGGGGAACCAGAATCTGATGAAGTCGATCACCAGAAAGCGGATCCAAAGAATTTCAGCACAACAGCACTTTGTGCACAAACAGTCGCTTCCTCTGTCGCCAAAGACGTTTCAGCTCATAATTACAATGGGCCCAGCATAGACGGGTTGGTACCTTTTTCACCAGAAGGTAGTCCAACAGATCCCCCATGACTCGACTTTCATTTTGAAGAGTCTTCCAGGTCTACAGGTCTTCTTTAACCTTTTCGGACCTGGATTCACTGTCCATCAGGGCGGTCACAGCATTCTGGTTCAAGAACCGTTGATAAAATGGGGGCATCTCCACGTCCTCCCACACGTCATTGACAGGTGATTCTTCGCCTGGGGTTGTCCGAGACAGTACATCAGCATTGACAATCGACTTGCCACTTCTGTACTTGATGGTGAAACTGTAATTGGCTAATCTTGAAGCCCAATGTTGTTAGATGGCACTTCTAACAGTGTTCAGGTGGGCCAACGGTTATTATCTGTGTAGACAGTAAATGGCATGGCAGCCAAGTAGTCTTTGAACTGTTTGGTCACGGCCCATACCAGGGCAAGAAGTTCTAACTTGAATGAGCTGTAGTTTGCATCGTTCTTCTCTGCTCCTCGCAAGTTATGACTGGCATAGGCAACTACTCTCTCTTGCCCTTCCTGGACTTGGGACAGGACGGCTCTCAGACCTTCGAAACTGGCATCGGTATATAACCGAAACGGCTGACTGTAGTCTGGGTACGCCAGGATGGGTGGTTCTGCCAGCAGACGTTTAAGAGCTCGGAACGATGCCTCTTGCTCTTTGGCCCATTCAACAGGTAGATTTCCATTGTAGTTCTCCTTCGCGGTACCCTGCAAGAGAGCTGTGAGGGGTTCTGCAATCTGGGCAAAGTGGGGAATGAAGCAGCGGTAGTAGCCGGCAAATCCCAGGAAGCTCCTGATATCTTTCACCGTGCACGGGGTAGGGCAGTTCTTGACAACTTCCACCTTTTCAGGAATTGGCTGGACTCCCTTGGTGCTGACAACATGACCCAGGTAGTGTAACTAAGGTTTGAGCAAGTGACCCTTTGACGGCTTGATCTTCAGCCCATGCTTGATCAGGACTTGGAAGACATCTGACAAATGACTGAGGTGTTCCTGGTAGGACTTGGAATACACAATGACATCGTCCAGGTACAATAGGACACTTTGAAAATTTAGATGGCACAGGCACCTTTCCATCAAACGCTGAAACATAGCAAGGGCATTACATAGCCCAAACAACATACTTTTAAACTCGCACAGTCCCATGGGTGTCACAAAGGCGGTCTTCTCGAGGTCTTCCATGCCATGGGCACTTGCCAATATTTGCTGGTTAAGTCCAGGGTCAAGAAGTAAGCAGCAGACCCGAGGGCTGTGAGTGACTTCTCGATCCTTGGCAGGGGATAAGCGTCCTTATGTGTGACATTGTTCAGTTTCCTGTACTCGACACAGAAGCGGATGGTTGCATCTTTTTTCTTGACCAGGACAAGTGGCGCCGCCCAGGGACTCTGACTTTCTTGGATGACATCTGCCTCTTTCATGTCGGCCAGCATCTTCTTGACAGTCTGATACATGCCTGGCGCGACCGGGCGGTATCTTTCCTTGATAGGTGGGCTGTCCCTGTGAGGATTCAGTGTTGGATCATGGATGTATGCCTGAAATCTGTGGGGTGTTTGCTAAAAGCTTCATGGAAAAAGCTTTTGGCGACATTGATGTCTCCCTTCACTTGGTCCCTTGAGGTAGTGTCGTCTCCAACTTGGAGTTGTGCACACCAGGACTCGGGAGGACTCAGACTGGATCCTTCAGCCATTTGGGCTGCACGCTATCGGGCCACCAAATGTTCTGTTAAGATGTCCTTTGACTCTATAAGATACAACTGGGCTACTGGGGTGTGTTTGGGTAACACAGTAGCAGCATCAGACAGGTTGACTATCTGGACTGGAACTCTCATGTTGGTAACGGTGACAATGCTTCTCGCAGCTCGTACAAGATGGTGGTCTTCTAGTTGCAGAGGCTCCAGCAGGGCTTGATAGTCTCTATTCTTGACTCCGGGACGTGCACGACACCAGATGATAGTTTCTTTGTTGGGTTGCAAGATCACGGACCAGATGTCTTGTACTCGAACTCTGCAGATTTCACCTTGCTTGTTGGCAAACTTCCACTCTGCTTGTAGAACTTTCAAGTGGTGCTATGCAGCCCGCTGGCCTGAAGGGGACATATGGGGAAGAGAGGCATGCAAGACATCTACTATTTCAACAAAACAGTTTTTCACAATGTTCATCCCCAGTATAAACTCAGCAGACCCCTTTTCTATCACATTAGTTACAATCACTCCCTGCCCGCTAAGTACATGCTCTCCCAACTGAATGCTTGGCTCCCAGTATCCATGTCTGTCTGCCCATTACCCGCAACTACTCTGAAGTTAACATCCTCTGGTTCACACAATAAACTAGTCTGCGACCTCAGGGGAAATCCGTTTAAATCCCAACACTGCGTTTTCCAATGTCCTGGTTTATTACAATAGGTACAAAAGGGTCATTGAGGACCTGAGGGTCTATTAGGCAGAGGGTAGCGGGGGTTGAAATTGCGGGGAGCAGGTTTTCTGGGTAGCGGCGGTTCACGGTCTCGTGGGGCGGACCGGGTGGCAAGCTCCTTCACAACCTCCTCCAGTTGTTCAATGTACTGCCTAACACTCTGTAAATCTGAGGCTGTGGTGACTAGGCAAAGCAGATGACACTGGGGCGAGGGCTGGTGATGGTGGTGGTATAGGTCTGGCTACCGCCCCTAATGGCTCTTGGGCAGGTGGAAAAGCTTCCTCTAACTCAGCCCAGGACTCAATCACTTGGATAGCCAGAATCTTGAAAGGGGGGAATGACAAGTTGGGGTTTTGGACATTCGCAGGTAGGCTTTGTCCCACTTATTATGTGCCCCATCAATAAATCTGTCCATTAACACCTTGATGCCCTGCTTGGGAGTTATGCCATCTAATTTTTGAACAGGGCATTCTGTAGGGCTACGGCATATGCCCTCAATGTCTCACCTGGCTTCTGCCGCCTTTCATACAGCCGGAGACGTACCTCTGATGGAGAATGGGACTCAAATACCTGGGACAGTCCTTCAAAGATCTGCTTTTCAGTTGCCTTCTCGGAGGCCGGCCAGGTGTGGACTTTCTCTAATGCTGGTCCCTGTAGTTGTCCTGTGAGCAATTGCACCTGTTGATTAAGAGGGAAAGAGTAAAAGACAAACAAACTCTGGATCCTTTCTTTGAAATCCCTCAGGGTGAAGGGGTCTCCATTGTAGGTAAGAAGGACAGGGTTCCCCATGAATATCGGTGGAGACGCTAGAACACCAGGGTTGTTGATGTGGACAGCAGGCAGGACTGGTAACATTCTGGCCGCTGGGGCAGGTGGTGATCCCGCTGCTGGAGATGGAGGGGCACTGTCGCCTGGTTGATCTGGAGAGTTGGGTTCTGACATCATGTTGAATTTTGAGTGCACTGTCGCATTAAGAAGAATAAGGTGCTTTCCCCTTTAAGATAATTGCTAAAGTGCTGCAGCGGCTTAGACTCGGCTAGAGGGAGTACTATAATGAATGCTCCCCCTCTATTTTGCAGGTACCCGGTAGTAATTTGTCTTGCGACCAGACTTGCGGACACACATGGGTTAATGCTGATAGTTACCGGCACCGGAGACTTGATACTGGTAATCGTTGGTGTTTGCAGAGTCTGCGCTGCAGGGGGTGTTTGATAGAAGACAGCGGAGCCGGACGCAGCCGCCAGAACCTCCAATATGGCTGCAGGGAACTTCCTGTTTTGGTCTGGTGGGCAAAGTCTTCCCCTGTGCAACATAGGGCGGCTCTTTGGTTCCACCTCACTGTGCTGGGGAAGCGTCAGCGCTGGGCACTGACGGGGTAGAGCTGCGACTGCTCATACGCACGGGAAACACCGGACCCAATTAACCCTTTCAGGTATTGACTCTCTACAATCCACATTGGCAAATAACAGTCTTTTCTTCACCTCCCCCTCTGTTTCACAAGCGCCACGAATAAAACACTTTTCACATGCAAAGTCCAATACACTTTTTGGCGCAGACTTAAATCGCATTGGCATGCGTTTTTTGCAGACAATATTGGACACAGTTTAGACTAGGGGGGGAGAACTTGTGGCATAAGGCGCACACCCGTATCCTGTTGTGATGCCAAAAGTTGTGTTGGCGGGGTGTGTGGTGCAGGGCAGATGTTGTTACCCTAGGGGCAGATGGCAATAACCCCTTGTACTCGTGATGCCAGGGCGTGGTTTAGCTTATAACAACCGAAGGTATACCACTGGAGCTAGGCACGGGGCAATAAAGACTCCAACGCCAAGTTACGGACAACTGTAGCTTTACTGTGGGTAGACAGTTGGTCAAGTCTATACAGTTCAGCCAGGGCCCAAGGAGGTGATCAGTGATGCAGAGACCTTGCTGGGACTTGTAGTAGGACTGGACAATTGAATGCAGACCACGCTGACTTGACAGATGACAGGGACTGACTTGACTTGACTCATAAAGCTGTGACTTTAGCTTACTTGACTTGATGGTGGCTGTGGGACTGGACTTTGAGGTCTCCAACAATCTGGAAACACAAACTAGGCACGACTGCACTGGACATCAGCTTAGCAAAAGAGCAGGGCTCAAAGAGAGAAGCTAGCTCCACTATATGGGGGAGACTAGAAGGGAGCCCATAGGTCCCTCTTGGGATCACCTTGTCACTGTTATATGTGACATATCACATGGTATAACTCTTAAAGCAACATTAAATTTTATAACACTTTACATGGTAAAACATATTTACAATGGGGAAACAAGTGCAGGGGGCCTTGGAGACACTGAAGGAGGCTGCCTGACAGGACAGCAGGAGCATGGGGTAGCACCTCCCATACTGGGCCACCACATTCATATAAAGTGACAACAGCATTTTGAGGGTTAATGGCTGGCATCAGCATGATCGTTGATGTCTGCCAGTTATGGCAGGTCCCTGGCTGCAGATAGCAACCAGCGCAGCTCCTCCACTCGCTTCATAGTCCTGTAGAGACTCAGGAGGTACATTGTCCTAGTGTGCCAAGTACCTGGCAGCCAGGGGTAAAGGTATGTCCTGAATCCTCTAATAGTTAAGTCTCCTTATCACCTGCTTGGTATAATTGGTTAACCATATGCCTGACTATAACCTAAAGTATACCTAAAAGAATTGTTGCTGTTTTGGCAAAGTCGATCACACCAATTATTGATTTCTCTTCTGTTCATTCACTTTGCATTTTGTTATTGATAAAAAAGAAACTATACTTTGCAGCATTGATTTGATAGGTTGAGATTTTTTAGGTATTTTTTTATTTAGTCTTAACAGCTTTGTTGGTTTTATGAATAAATATGCATGTAGACAGTGGCAACCCCCTAGAGGTACGCCCTGTGCGCTTGGGACATGGCGCACCAGGACGTACATGTATGTCCTGCATCCTACTGCGGCTATGAGATGAGTGCAGGACCTGAGGCTATGAGACACCATTAACCCCTCAGATGCTGTGATCAATATTGATCATGGCATCTGTGGCAATGCAACTGTTGTGTTGGCCGATCTGATCCCCCAGCGGCATGGCCGCAGGGATCAGATCAGCCATAATGGCGGATGGAGGTCTCCTTACCTGCCGTCAACAGGGGGTCTTCTTCTCTGGTGTGACTTCGAGCAGATCAGAGAAGCCTATGCATAGCACTGATCAGTATTAGCAGTCTAAAGATTGCAATAAGTAGTCTTCTGTGGTGTTAAAGTGATTAAAAAAAAAAGTTTGAATATAAGTGAATAAACCCATCCCCCAAAAATTCTTCTCTTTTCCCATTTAAAAAAAAAAAAAGTAAAAAGTAAAATAGAAAAATAAATCAACACACGTGGTATCGCCGCATGCGGAAATGTCCAATCTATTAAAATATTATGTTAATGATATGTACGGTGAACAGCATAAACGTAAAAAATACCAAATCCAAAAGTGTTGATTTTAGGTCACATCACATCCCCAAAAAAGATAATAAAAAGTAATCAAATCGTCACATATACACAAAAAAGGTACCAATAAAAATTACAGATGAAGGTGCAAAAAATGAACTCATGCAGCCCTGTATACAGAAAAAAAAATTATAGGGGGCCAGAATAGGGTAATTTTAAACATATTCATTTTGATAAAAAATGTAAAGCATGTAAAGATGGATATCATTTTAGTCGTATTTATCCACAGAATAAAGAGAACATGTTAGTTTTACCCATCAAATATACTGAATAAAAGCAACAACAAAAAAAATTGCAAAATTGCAGGTTTCTTATCAATTTTCCACAATAAATAATAATTTTTGGTTGTGCCATAGATTTTATGGTAAAATAAAAGGTGTCATTACAAAGAACAATTGGTCATTCAAAAAACAAGCCCTCATATGGGTCTGTAAGGGTGGGAAAAAGGCGAGGAGGAATAAACGAAAATGCTAAAATGAAAATTTCTCATGTCCTCAAGACCAAAATGGGCTGTTTCCTTAAAGGGGTATTTCAGCCAAAGACATCTTATCCCCTATCCAAAGGATAGGGGATAAGATCTCTGATCGGGGAGGCCTGCCGCTGGGACCCCCTGCGATCTCTGTGCAGCACCTGCATTCTATGTTTCCTCTGTGTTTCCAGGACTGGAGATGTGACGGCTCTCACTAGGGGGCGTGGTGTGACGTCACATCTCCAGTCCCAGAAACACAGAGGTTTCCGAGACTGGAGAAGCAGCCCCGCATAGAATGCAAGTGCTGCACAGAGATTGCGGGGGGTCCCAGCGACAGGGTCCCCATGATCATTCATCTTATCCCCTATCCTTTGGATTACACATAACCCCTTAAAGGGGCATTCTGGCCAGAATACCCCTTTAAGGGGTTAAGTACTATATATTAACTAAATCAGGGGTCTTAAACTCCGGACCCATGGGCCATTTGCGGCCCGCAGAACGAAATTTTGCGGCCCGCACAAGGGATCTGGAATTTGTATCACTCAACGCCCGGGACATGCAGTTCTGGGCGCTGAGCAGGTGATATCTTCAGACATTTAGCCCTGCTTCGGGCAGGCAGGGCTAAATGCCAGAAGTCTTCACACACTACGGCAAACACTGCTACATGGGACCCGTTGCATATATGACAGGGCAACCAATCTTGCGCAGTCATTAAACTGCTACTTAAATTTGCCTGAGGAGACTTCCTGGCGGAAGTGCGCGTGGTGACGTCATCGCAAGCGCCGCGCAGGGACGCCGACGTCCTGTGCGGCACGTGCGATGACATTACTTATAGCGCGCACCTCCACCAAGAAGTCCCCGCAGGCAGATGTAAGTAGCGCAGTCAAGGTGGGAAATCTGTGCTACAACTACCTAATGTGGGTAATCTGTGCTAAGGCTACCTAATGTGGGGAATCTGTGCTAAGGCTACCTAATGTGGTGAAACTGTGCTGCGCTACCTAATGTGGGAAAACTGTGCTGCGCTACCTAATGTGGAGAAACTGTGCTGCGCTACCTAATGTGGGGAAACTGTGCTACACCTACCTAATGTGGGGATACTGCTACCTTCCTAATGTGGAGAAACTGCTGCCTACCTAATTCTCCCCCCCCCCCCCCCAGCAGTAGCACCCCCATCATCCGTCAGCTCATGCTATTACCACAGTGCGGTAGGGGCAATGAGGGGGGGGGTGTTGCTGGTGGATGATGGGGGTGCTACTGCTGGTGGGGGGTGTTGCTGGTAGATGATGAGGGGTGCATGATGGGGGCATTATATGTGAGGGGTGCATTATGGGGGCATTATATGTTAGGGGCGCATGATGGGGGCATTATATGTGAGGAGCGCATGCGGCCCAGCCTCACCCAGCCGCTACCTCCAGTGGGCCCCAGAAAATTTGAGTTTGAGACCCCTGAACTAAATGCATGTATAACTTACATTTTTAGGAGCTAGGTTGCACTTAACTTTTTGCTTCGATCACAATTTTAGTCAAGACTATCAATTTGTATTAAATCTGTGTGCGTCAAAGGCCCACATCCTCCTTAACCTCTTCAGGACATAGGGCGTATGGATACGCCCTGAATCCCGAGTCCTTAAGGACCGAGGGCGTATCCATACGCCCGTGGGAATTCCGGCCCCCACCGCTAGCCGGTTGGGGATCGGAGCCGGATGCCTGCTGAAATCGTTCAGCAGGCATCCCGGCATATCGCCCAGGGGGGTCATTATGCCCCCCCATGTCGGCGATCGCCGCAGATCGCTGGACAATTCAGTCCAGCGATCTGCGGCGATTCCGGGTCAATCGGGTCTCCAGTGACCTGGTGACCCGGAATTACTGGCTGTTCGGGGCCGTCTCTGACGGCCCCGAACAGCCAGAGCCTGCAGGGGTGAGGTGGCACTGGTGCCACCTCACGATCGCCCTGATTCGTCGGCAGGATTACCGGCCGACCAATCAGGGCGCCTGCTGCGGGTGTCACTCCCGCACCCGCTCCGCCCCTCTTCCGGAGGACGTGAGCGGGTGCGGGATGTGCACCCCGGGTGCTGGGGACCCCGATCCCCGGCGCCCCTGTTGGGATCGGGGCCGCAGGAGCAGCTGCGGCGGCGGGACTGACCTGCAGCGTCTGGATCGTTGGAGGTGAGTGACAGCCTCCTGCTGTTGCTTAGCAACAGCTCCCAGCATGCAAAAAGGGCATGCTGGGAGCTGTAGTTATGCAACAGCAGGAGGCAGACCACCACAACTCCCAGCATTCCCTTATGGGCATGCTGGGACTTATGGTTTTGCAACAGCTGGAGGCACATTCTTTCTATGGAAAAGTGTACCTTCAGCTGTTGTCTAACTACAACTCCCAGCTTGCACAAACAGCTAAAGTGCATGCTGGGAGTTGTAGTGGTGCATCTGCTGGTTGCATAACTACAACTCCCAGCATGCCCGTTGGCTGTCGGTGACTGCTGAGAGTTGTAGTTTTGCAACAGCTGAAGGCACACTGGTTGTGAAACTCAGAGGTTTTTTTTACCTAACTCAGTGTTTCACGACCGGTGTGCCTCCAGCTGTTGCAAACTACAACTCTCAGCAGTCACCGTACACCATGCACCGTACATGCTGGGAGTTGTAGTTTTGCAACAGCTGGAGGCACACTGGTTGTGAAACACTGAGTTAGGTCACAAACTCAGTGATACATAACCAGTGTGCCTACAGTTGTTGCAAAACTGCAACTCTCAGCAGTCACCGACAGCCAACGGGCATGCTGGGAGTTGTAGTTATGCAACAGCTGGATGTCCCCCCCCCCCCCCCCAATGTGATAGTACAGGGTACACTCACATGGGCGGAGGATTACAGTAAGTATCTGGCTGCAAATTTGAGCTGCCGCAAACTTTCTGCTGCAGCTCAAATTGCCAGCGAGAAACTACTGTGAACCCCCGCCCGTGCGACTGTACCCTATAAACACTACACTACACTACCACAAAAAATAAAATAAAAAGTAAAAAACACTACATATACACATACCCCTACACAGCCCCCCTCCCCTCCCCAATAAAAATGAAAAACGTCTGGTACGCCACTGTTTCCAGAACGGAGCCTCCAGCTGTTGCAAAACAACTCCCAGTATTGTCGGACAGCTGTTGACTGTCCAGGCATGCTGGGAGTTTTGCAACAGCTGGAGGCACCCTGTTTGGGAATCACTGGCGTAGAATACCCCTATGTCCACCCCTATGCAATCCCTAATTTAGGCCTCAAATGCGCATGGCGCTCTCACTTTGGAGCCCTGTCGTATTTCAAGGCAACAGTTTAGGGTCACATATGGGGTATCGCCGTACTCGGGAGAAATTGTGTTACAAATTTTGGGGGGTATTTTCTGCTTTTACCCTTTTTAAAAATTTAAAATTTTTGGGAAAACAAGCATTTTAGGTAAAAAAAAAATTTTTTTTTTACATATGCAAAAGTCGTGAAACACCTGTGGGGTATAAAGGTTCACTTAACCCCTTGTTACGTTCCCCGAGGGGTCTAGTTTCCAAAATGGTATGCCATGTGGGTTTTTTTTTGCTATCCTGGCACCATAGGGGCTTCCTAAATGCGGCATGCCCCCAGAGAAAAATTTGCGTTCAAAAAGCCAAATGTGACTCCTTCTCTTCCGAGACCTGTAGTGCGCCAGCAGAGCACTTTCCACCCCCATATGGGGTGTTTTCTGAATCGGGAGAAATTGGGCTTCAAATTTTTAGGGGTATTTTCTGCTATTACCCTTTTTAAAAATAAAAATTTTTTGGGAAAACAAGCATTTTAGGTAAAAATTATTAAGGTATTAAGGTTCACTTTATCCCATGTTACATTCCCCGAGGGGTCTAGTTTCCAAAATGGTATGCCATGTGTTTTTTTTGTTGCTGTTCTGGCACCATAAGGGCTTCCTAAAGGTAACATGCCCCCCAAAAACCATTTCAGAAAAACGTACTCTCAAAAATCCCCTTGTCGCTCCTTCCCTTCTGAGCCCTCTACTGCGCCCGCCGAACACTTTACATAGACATATGAGGTATGTGCTTACTCGAGAGAAATTGGGCTACAAATACAAGTAAAAAGTTTGTCCTTTTACCCCTTGTAAAAATTCAAAAATTGGGTCTACAAGAACATGTGAGTGTAAAAATGAAGATTGTGAATTTTCTCCTTCACTTTGCTGCTATTCGTGTGAAACATCTAAAGGGTTAAAACGCTGACTGAATGTCATTTTGAATACTTTGGGGGTGTAGTTTTTATAATGGGGTCATTTATGGGGTATTTCTAATATGAAGACCCTTCAAATCCACTTCAAACCTGAACTGGTCCCTGAAAAATACTGAGTTTGAAAATTTTGTGAAAAATCGGAAAATTGCTGCTGACCGTTGAAGCCCTCTGGTGTCTTCCAAAAGTAAAAACTCATCAATTTTATGATGCAAACATAAAGTAGACATATTGTATATGTGAACCAAAAAAAAATTTATTCGTAATATCCATTTTCCTTACAAGCAGAGAGCTTCAAAGTTAGAAAATGCAAAATTTTCAAATTTTTCATCAAATTTATGGATTTTTCACCAAGAAAGGATGCAAGTATCGACAAAAATTTACCACTATGTTAAAGTAGAATATGTCACGAAAAAACAATCTCGGAATCAGAATGATAACTAAAAGCATTCCAGAGTTATTAATGTTTAAAGTGACAGTGGTCAGATGTGAAAAAACGCTCCGGTCCTTAAGGCCAAAATGGGCTCCGTCCTGAAGGGGTTAAAAAGTACTGTTACTTTAAAAGTTTAAAAGTTTTGATAGGTGGGATCCCGGTTGTTCAGATCTCCACTAATCTCTAGAAAGTGCCAGAAGAATCACGCTGCTAGTTTCTTTCCGCAGCTTACTATGCTCATTGTCTTGCTAAAAATGACAGGTTCCATGAACTTACTATAGACACTCTTTGTATCACTACTGATTAATTTTAGCTATGGCATGACAGCTGCAGTCCACAAGATTACATACAACTATTTGTTTTCTTTGGACTAACGCTTTAGAAATGAAAAAGCAGTGCTACATAAAATCTTTATTAAGGGGTTATTTATTTAGCCACCGCAGCACCACAGATGCCCAAATGTTGCTAATTTTTGGTAATAAATGGCATAACTCTGAACAAAAGCCCTATTTATGCAGAAACATTTGTGACATTTGGTGCATGTTTGCCTTCTGCACCAAGGGGGCGTGAAAAAAGCATAAAGAGGGCTTGAAGGGGCTCAGCCTTGCATGTAGGGAGGGTGCCCTGCTCACATGCCATGCGACTTTTGGGCCAACTTGCACCACTGAAAGTCGCAGAAATAAAAGCTAGCTCCTGGCTGACTCACAAGGATAGCTACGATGTGGCTGGATTTACTAAGAGCTTTACCAGGGACGTGCACAGATAGGGGTAAAAGGGGGCAAAGGGGGCTGGAGCCCCTGCCCTTTTCCTCACCTGCCCTTATAGTGCCCTCACAAAAGGAGGTGCAGACTCAGGGTGATGGGTGCAGTAAAAAGGATCTGTTGCTGGGGAGATTTGTATGTGGTTTAATGGAGGGTGCTGTGCCCTCCCTGCGGGAAGGGTGCGCCACTCACCCTGTCATTATCAGCTATTTCTCTGCTCCTCTCCACACGGAGGAGACAGGAGCAGAGGAGGCAGAGAGAAGCCCCGCCCACAAACTCCAGCATGTGCAGAGGGGGATGGTGCCCTTACTTACTGTAAGTAACTTAAAATATGAGTGAGTGATATTGTGTGTGAGTGTGTGTGTGTGTGTGTATCTTTATGTATGTGCCTGTGCAGAGAGGGATGGCTGGGGCCTTACTGTAAGTGACTGTGAATATATGAGTGATTGTATGTCAGTGTGTCTGTATGATGTGTATATATGTGTATGTGTGTATCTCTATGTATGTGCATATACCTTTAGATATGTGAGCAAGTGAATCTATGTATATCTGAGTGTGTGTGTGTGTGTATATATATGTGAGCAAGTGCATCTATGTATATCTGTGTGTGTGTATATATGTGAGCAAGTGAATCTATGTATATGTGTGTGTATATATGTGAGTGATTGTCAGTTTGTCTGTATGATGTGTATATGTGTGTGTGTCTATCTCTATGTATGTGCCTATATATGTGAGCAAGTGAATCTATGTATATGTGTATGTGTATATATGTGAGTGATTGTATGTCAGTGTGTTTGTATGATGTGTATATGTGTGTGTATCTCTATGTATGTGCCTATATATGTGAGCAAGTGAATCTATGTATATGTGAGCAAGTGAATCTATGCATATGTGAGCAAGTGTATCTATGTGTGTGTGCATATAATGTGAGCAAGTCAATCTATGTATATGTGTGTGTTTATATCTGTGAGTGAATGTATGAGTGTACCTGTATGTATGATGTGCCTGTTGGTTATATCTTTTAGTATATATTCCATGTTGTATGTATGTGTCAAAGTGTCTCTTTGTTTGTGTGTATATTACCTATGTACTGTATGTGTCTTTATGTTATGTGCTTGTATGTAATGTATGAAGCACATTATTAGGGAATTAATAGAGGAATGTAAGCACAGTATATAGGGAATTTATGGAAGCACAGTATATATTTTATTTAAATTGGAACATTATATTTTTATGTATTCTGGCACTGTGTATAGATCCTTAATGGTAGCACAGTATAGTTAAATAATAGTGGCACAGTATATAGTTAAATAATAGTGGCACAGTATATAGTTAATTAATGGTGGCACAGTATATAGTTCATTAAGGGGGGTACGGTATGTAATTAAAGAGAAACTGAGAGGCTGTTTACTCGCACTAAACCCAATACCCTAGGTTACAGTGCAGGAGAACAGGAGAAAGATAATGTTATACTTACTAAATGTGGACCAGCCGTTTTCTTGGTATTGCCCCACATTGCTAGTATGTGAATTCAGTCTTGTGCGCAATGGAGGCAGAGCTTCCCTGCCTCCATCCTGTATGCTGTGCTATGCCTGGACGTCTTTGTATATTTATAATTCTTTTTTTGCCAACTTGTATATTGTAGCATGTAAGCATATATTAGTGTGGTGTCCATCTCTTCAGTGTAAGAACCAGAGCTGTGTGGAGATTCCTTCATAAGGTGGGTGATGGGTGCTGGGTGATTGGTGCTGGGTGATTGGTGATGGGTTCTGTCATATAGAGCCCAGACCGGGGCATATAGGAGAGATTTATTAAAACCTTTGCAGAGGAAAAGCCTTCGGCAAAATGACAGAAGCAATCTGATTGGCTGCTATGGATAACTGCACCGCACAGGTTTTGATAAATCTCCTCTATAATACAGTATATTATAGGGCAGCTGTCAAATGTTTTCTGTAAATAAGACTGACAGCACAGCTAAAGTTGTATATACACATGGCAGACCTCAGAGAAACTGTTCTTGACTTTATTTTACAAAAACACCAACTTTTATGGGGGATAGTAATGTCGAGGAGGCCTGGCGGGAGGTCCACTGTGTCCCTGGGCCGCAGCACATTAAGTCAGGCAGACGTTTTTTAAATGATGAGAAGTGCCCTCTTTTTTTACTTGAGCCCCTGCCCTCCAAAATGTCTGTGCACGTCCCTGCAGCTTTACTAACGTGCAGTGTACCAAAACGAAGAAATAAGTATATACTCGAGTATAAGCCGAGTTTTTCAGCACGATTTTTGTGTGGGATGTGGGATGATGACAAGGGGATGATGAAGGGGGGTGTGGGATGATGACAAGGGGATGATGAAGGGGGGTGTGGGATGATGACAAGGGGATGATGAAGGGGGGTGTGGGATGATAACAAGGGGATGATGAAGAGGGGTGTGGGATGATGACAAGGGGATGATGACAGGTGGTGATGATGAAGGGGGGATGATGACAGGCGGTGATGATGAAGGGGGGATGATGAGGGTGTTAATGACGGGGGTCTGGATGATGACAGGGGGGGATGATGTATTTCCCTCTCTAGGCTTATACTCGAGTCAATAACTTTTCCTGGGATTTTGGGGTGAAATTAGAGGCCTCGGCTTATATTCGGGTCAGTTTATCCTTGAGTATATACGGTAAATGTCCCCCTGGTGTAGTACAAGGAGAAATGTTTATGGTGGCTATTTACCCTATGCACAAAATATTTCTTAACATATAGCAAACATATTCATAGACAACCATCACATAATAGGTGCTTTCCATTTATTTTGTGGATAGGATAGCCAAGTCCTCTGCAATATTAAAGAGCAGCACACAGTTATAAAAAAAAAAAAAAAAAAACCTGAGCTGTATAGATTTTTCAATAACTAAGTGGTATCTATCATCTATCCATCATAACCTTGGGCATACGTCTGAGGTATACGTTGGGGATTCCCCCAATGTGTACCTCCGCTAAACACTGCAAAACTGAGTATGAAAAGAGCCTCAAGAAGAGTTCAATAGACATGCCACAGCTTGTTTGTGCCAAAAATACCAGCACGTAAGTATAAGTGATGCCATGACAACAGCTGAAGTACTAACAGACTGACCCACAGCACACTGCCCTCAATGAACAGTGCCAGCATTAGATTTCCTCCAATACATTACAGTACTAGCGGAGTGCCACTAATAAATAATGCTACTAGCAGACATCCCCTTATAATCTGCTACAGTAGAATGCTAATGGAGTTTCCCTAATTCATAATTGTTCAGTATTATAATTGTTAGCAGTTCTCGCTCTAAGAAACCCAGACCATTCTTGGGCCACTTCCGGGGAAATGTATGGTTTAATTACACATAAAGGTTATCTTCCAGAGACGGTGCCTATTATGATTTCCACGAACATGCCAACAAATCTACTATTAGCGATTCACTGGCCAACCAATCCGCAATCCCAATCAATATGGTGATTGTATAAGATATATATATATATATATATATATATATATATACATACACTGTATAGCAATTTACCTGACACAAAAGAAGGAAGAAATACCGTATTTTTCGCCGTATAAGACGCACTTTTTGTTCCCCAAAACGTGGGGGGAAAAGTTGGTGCGTCTTATACGGCGAATATACGCCCGAGGCTGCTGCGGGCTAGAGCGGGAAGTCAGCGGTAAGTACAGAGGCTGCGGCGGTGCGGTACAGCGCTGACTACCCGCTCCCCACCCGCAGCAGCCTCATGACCGCCGGTGAATTTTTCACCTCACACCGGCTATGTTTATTGCCCTACGCCTGGAACATACAGTTCCAGGCGCCGGGCAAGTGAATTACTAATAACTGTATACTAAAAACCAGGGTGCCTCCAGCTGTTCTGAAACTACAACTCCCAGCATGCCCGGACCGGCAAAGGCTGTCTGGGCATGCTGGTAGTTGTAGTTTCACAAAAGCTGGAGGCCCCCTGGTTTTTAATATACAGTATTAGTTTTTACCTGCTCTGGCCGGCCCCCGCCTGCAGCCGCACACAGGAGCTGGCCTGGGCAGATAAAATCATAGGTTTTCCTATGCCGGACATCCCTATGTCCCGAAAAATCTTTTCGGGACATAAGGATGTCCACGGGTCACTAACCATTCCCCGGCCGATGCGCGTCCTCCTCCGGTCCTCCTGCGGTCTTCCTGCGATCCTCCGCCTCTCTATGGTTGTACGCACGGGACCTCAGTGACGTCCCGTGCGTACAACCATAGAGGCGCCGGAGGACAGGAGGACTGGAGGAAGACGCGCGCCGACCGGGGCCTGGTAAGTGACCGGCGGTGTGTAATCTTCAGCGTTCCGGTCACCGCTCCTCCGGTCCCGGCACCTACTGCTATGGTCCCTAGGCCATAGCAGTAGATTGTGACACCGGGCCAGAGGAGCAGTGACCGGAACACTGTGGGGGCAGCAGTACAGACATACAGCCTCCAGCCGTACACTGTATATTGTGGGGGAACTATACTGCCAACTATTGTGGGGGGACTATACTGCCAACCATTGTGGGGGAACTATACTGACAACCATTGTGGGGGAACTATACTGCCAACCATTGTGGAGGGGAGGGAGCTGCCTACCATTGTGGGGGAACTATACTGCCAACTATTGTGGGGGGGAGCTGCCAGTGCCTACCATTGTGGGGGAACTATACTGCCAACAATTGTGGGGAAACTATACTGCCAATGTTACGCCGAGCGCTCCGGGTCCCCGCTCCTCCCCGGAGCGCTCGCTTCTCTCTCTCCGCTGCAGCGCTCCGGTCACGTCCTCTGACCCGGGGCGCTGCGATCCCGCTGCCAGCCGGGATGCGATTCGCGATGCGGGTAGCGCCCGCTCGCGATGCGCACCCCGGCTCCCCTACCTGACTCGCTCCCCGTCTGTTCTGTCCCGGCGCGCGCGGCCCCGCTCCCTAGGGTGCGCGCGCACCGGGTCTCTGCGATTTAAAGGGCCACTGCGCCGCTGATTGGCGCAGTGGTTCCAATTAGGGTAATCACCTGTGCACTTCCCTATATTACCTCACTTCCCTTGCACTCCCTTGCCGGATCTTGTTGCCTTAGTGCCAGTGAAAGCGTTCCTTGTGTGTTCCTTGCCTGTGTTTCCAGACCTTCTGCCGTTGCCCCTGACTACGATCCTTGCTGCCTGCCCCGACCTTCTGCTACGTCCGACCTTGCTTCTGCCTACTCCCTTGTACCGCGCCTATCTTCAGCAGCCAGAGAGGTGAGCCGTTGCTAGTGGATACGACCTGGTCACTACCGCCGCAGCAAGACCATCCCGCTTTGCGGCGGGCTCTGGTGAAAACCAGTAGTGGCTTAGAACCGGTCCACTAGCACGGTCCACGCCAATCCCTCTCTGGCACAGAGGATCCACTACCTGCCAGCCGGCATCGTGACAGTAGATCCGGCCATGGATCCCGCTGAAGTTCCTCTGCCAGTTGTCGCTGACCTCACCACGGTGGTCGCCCAGCAGTCACAACAGATAGCGCAACAAGGCCAACAGCTGTCTCAACTGACCGTTATGCTACAACAGTTACTACCACAGCTTCAGCAGTCATCTCCGCCGCCAGCTCCTGCACCTCCTCCGCAGCGAGTGGCCGCTCCTGGGCTACGCCTATCCTTGCCGGATAAATTTGATGGGGACTCTAAGTTTTGCCGTGGCTTTCTTTCCCAGTGTTCCCTGCATCTGGAGATGATGTCGGACCTGTTTCCCACTGAAAGGTCTAAAGTGGCTTTCGTAGTCAGCCTTCTGTCCGGAAAAGCCCTGTCATGGGCCACACCGCTCTGGGACCGCAATGACCCCGTCACTGCCTCTGTACACTCCTTCTTCTCGGAAATCCGAAGTGTCTTTGAGGAACCTGCCCGAGCCTCTTCTGCTGAGACTGCCCTGTTGAACCTGGTCCAGGGTAATTCTTCCGTTGGCGAGTATGCCGTACAATTCCGTACTCTTGCTTCAGAATTGTCCTGGAATAATGAGGCCCTCTGCGCGACCTTCAAAAAAGGCCTATCCAGCAACATTAAAGATGTTCTGGCCGCACGAGAAATTCCTGCTAATCTACATGAACTTATTCACCTAGCCACTCGCATTGACATGCGTTTTTCCGAAAGGCGTCAGGAACTCCGCCAAGATATGGACTCTGTTCGCACGAGGCGTTTCTCCTCCTCGGCTCCTCTCTCCTCTGGTCCCCTGCAATCTGTTCTTGTGCCTTCCGCCGTGGAGGCTATGCAGGTCGACCGGTCTCGCCTGACACCTCAAGAGAGGACACGACGCCGTATGGAGAACCTCTGCCTGTACTGTGCTAGTACCGAACACTTCCTGAGGGATTGTCCTATCCGTCCTCCCCGCCTGGAAAGACGTACGCTGACTCCGCACAAAGGTGAGACAGTCCTTGATGTCTACTCTGCTTCTCCACGTCTTACAGTGCCTGTGCGGATGTCTGCCTCTGCCTTCTCCTTCCCTGCTGTGGCCTTCTTGGACTCTGGATCTGCAGGAAATTTTATTTTGGCCTCTTTCGTCAACAGGTTCAACATCCCGGTGACCAGTCTCGCCAGACCCCTCTACATCAATTGTGTAAATAATGAAAGATTGGACTGTACCATACGTTTCCGCACGGAGCCCCTTCTTATGAGCATCGGATCTCATCATGAGAGGATTGAACTTTTGGTCCTCCCCAATTGCACCTCAGAAATTCTCCTTGGACTTCCCTGGCTTCAACTTCATTCCCCAACCCTGGATTGGTCCACTGGGGAGATCAAGAGTTGGGGGCCCTCTTGTTCCAAGAACTGTCTAAAACCGGTTCCCAGTAACCCTTGCCGTAACTCTGTGGTTCCTCCAGTAACCGGTCTCCCTAAGGCCTATATGGACTTCGCGGATGTTTTCTGCAAAAAACAAGCTGAGACTCTACCTCCTCACAGGCCTTATGATTGCCCTATCGACCTCCTCCCGGGTACTACTCCACCCCGGGGCAGAATTTATCCTCTCTCTGCCCCAGAGACTCTTGCCATGTCCGAATACGTCCAGGAGAATCTAAAAAAGGGCTTTATCCGTAAATCCTCCTCTCCTGCCGGAGCCGGATTTTTCTTTGTGTCCAAAAAAGATGGCTCCCTACGTCCTTGCATTGACTACCGCGGTCTTAATAAAATCACGGTTAAGAACCGCTACCCCTTACCCCTCATCTCTGAACTCTTTGATCGCCTCCAAGGTGCCCACATCTTCACTAAATTGGACTTAAGAGGCGCCTATAACCTCATCCGCATCAGAGAGGGGGACGAGTGGAAAACGGCATTTAACACCAGAGATGGACACTTTGAGTATCTGGTCATGCCCTTTGGACTGTGCAATGCCCCTGCCGTCTTCCAAGACTTTGTCAATGAAATTTTTCGTGATCTGTTATACTCCTGTGTTGTTGTATATCTGGACGATATCCTAATTTTTTCTGCCAATCTAGAAGAACACCGCCAGCATGTCCGTATGGTTCTTCAGAGACTTCGTGACAACCAACTCTATGCCAAAATTGAGAAATGTCTGTTTGAATGCCAATCTCTTCCTTTTCTAGGATATTTGGTCTCTGGCCAGGGACTACAGATGGATCCAGACAAACTCTCTGCCGTCTTAGATTGGCCACGCCCCTCCGGACTCCGTGCTATCCAACGCTTTTTGGGGTTCGCCAATTATTACAGGCAATTTATTCCACATTTTTCTACCATTGTGGCTCCTATCGTGGCTTTAACCAAAAAAAATGCTGATCCCAAGTCCTGGCCTCCTCAAGCAGAAGACTCCTTTAAACGACTCAAGTCTGCCTTTTCTTCGGCTCCCGTGCTCTCCAGACCTGACCCTTCCAAACCCTTCCTATTGGAGGTTGATGCCTCCTCAGTGGGAGCTGGAGCTGTTCTTCTACAAAAAAATTCTTCCGGGCATGCTGTCACTTGTGGTTTTTTCTCTAGGACCTTCTCTCCAGCGGAGAGGAACTACTCCATCGGGGATCGAGAGCTTCTAGCCATTAAATTAGCACTTGAGGAATGGAGGCATCTGCTGGAGGGATCAAGATTTCCTGTTATTATCTACACCGACCACAAGAACCTCTCCTACCTCCAGTCTGCCCAACGGCTGAATCCTCGCCAGGCCCGGTGGTCTCTGTTCTTTGCCCGATTTAATTTTGAGATTCACTTTCGTCCTGCCGATAAGAACATTAGGGCCGATGCTCTCTCTCGTTCCTCGGATGCCTCAGAAGTTGATCTCCCTCCGCAACACATCATTCCACCTGACTGCCTGATCTCCACTTCTCCTGCCTCCATCAGGCAGACTCCTCCAGGAAAGACCTTTGTTTCTCCACGCCAACGCCTCGGAATCCTCAAATGGGGTCACTCCTCCCATCTCGCAGGTCATGCGGGCATCAAGAAATCTGTGCAACTCATCTCCCGCTTCTATTGGTGGCCGACTCTGGAGACGGATGTTGGGGACTTTGTGCGAGCCTGCACTATCTGTGCCCGGGATAAGACTCCTCGCCAGAAGCCCGCTGGTTTTCTTCATCCTCTGCCTGTCCCCGAACAGCCTTGGTCTCTGATTGGTATGGATTTTATTACTGATTTACCCCCTTCCCGTGGCAACACTGTTATTTGGGTGGTCGTTGATCGATTCTCCAAAATGGCACATTTCATCCCTCTTCCTGGTCTTCCTTCTGCGCCTCAGTTGGCTAAACAATTTTTTGTACACATTTTTCGTCTTCACGGGTTGCCTACGCAGATTGTCTCGGATAGAGGGGTCCAATTCGTGTCTAAATTCTGGAGGGCTCTCTGTAAACAACTCAAGATTAAATTAAATTTTTCCTCTGCATATCATCCCCAGTCCAATGGACAAGTAGAAAGAATTAACCAGATCTTGGGTGATTATTTGCGACATTTTGTTTCCTCCCGCCAGGATGACTGGGCAGATCTCCTTCCATGGGCCGAATTCTCGTATAACTTCAGGGTCTCTGAATCTTCCTCCAAATCCCCATTTTTCGTGGTGTACGGCCGTCACCCTCTTCCCCCCCTCCCTACCCCCTTGCCCTCTGGTCTGCCCGCTGTGGATGAAATTTCTCGTGACCTTTCCATTATATGGAGAGAGACCCAAAATTCTCTCTTACAGGCTTCTTCACGCATGAAGAGGTTCGCGGATAAGAAAAGAAGAGCTCCCCCCGTTTTTTCCCCTGGAGACAAGGTATGGCTCTCCGCTAAATATGTCCGCTTCCGTGTCCCTAGCTACAAGTTGGGACCACGCTATCTTGGTCCTTTCAAAATTTTGTGTCAAATTAATCCTGTCTCTTATAAACTTCTTCTTCCTCCTTCTCTTCGTATCCCTAATGCCTTTCACGTCTCTCTTCTCAAACCACTCATCCTCAACCGTTTTTCTCCCAAATCTGTTCCTCCCACTCCTGTTTCCGGCTCCTCGGACGTCTTCTCGGTCAAGGAAATTTTGGCCGCCAAAAAGGTCAGAGGGAAAAATTTTTTTTTAGTAGACTGGGAGGGTTGTGGTCCTGAAGAGAGATCCTGGGAACCTGAGGACAACATCCTTGACAAAAGTCTGCTCCTCAGGTTCTCAGGCTCCAAGAAGAGGGGGAGACCCAAGGGGGGGGGTACTGTTACGCCGAGCGCTCCGGGTCCCCGCTCCTCCCCGGAGCGCTCGCTTCTCTCTCTCCGCTGCAGCGCTCCGGTCACGTCCTCTGACCCGGGGCGCTGCGATCCCGCTGCCAGCCGGGATGCGATTCGCGATGCGGGTAGCGCCCGCTCGCGATGCGCACCCCGGCTCCCCTACCTGACTCGCTCCCCGTCTGTTCTGTCCCGGCGCGCGCGGCCCCGCTCCCTAGGGCGCGCGCGCGCCGGGTCTCTGCGATTTAAAGGGCCACTGCGCCGCTGATTGGCGCAGTGGTTCCAATTAGGGTAATCACCTGTGCACTTCCCTATATTACCTCACTTCCCTTGCACTCCCTTGCCGGATCTTGTTGCCTTAGTGCCAGTGAAAGCGTTCCTTGTGTGTTCCTTGCCTGTGTTTCCAGACCTTCTGCCGTTGCCCCTGACTACGATCCTTGCTGCCTGCCCCGACCTTCTGCTACGTCCGACCTTGCTTCTGCCTACTCCCTTGTACCGCGCCTATCTTCAGCAGCCAGAGAGGTGAGCCGTTGCTAGTGGATACGACCTGGTCACTACCGCCGCAGCAAGACCATCCCGCTTTGCGGCGGGCTCTGGTGAAAACCAGTAGTGGCTTAGAACCGGTCCACTAGCACGGTCCACGCCAATCCCTCTCTGGCACAGAGGATCCACTACCTGCCAGCCGGCATCGTGACAGCCAACCATTGTGGGGGAACTATACTGCCAACTATTGTGGGGAAACTATACTGCCAACCATTGTGGGGGGGAGGGGGGTGGAGCTGCCTACCATTGTGGGGGAACTATACTGCCAACCATTGTGGGGGGAACTATACTGCCAACCATTGTGGGGGAACTATACTGCCAACTATTGTGGGGGAACTATACTGCCAACCATTGTGGGGGGGGGGGGAGGAGCTGCCTACCATTGTGGGGGAACTATACTGCCAACCATTGTGGGGGAACTATACTGCCAACCATTGTGGGGGAACTATACTGCCAACCATTGGGGGGGGGAGGAGCTGCCTACCATTGTAGGGGAACTATACTGCCAACTATTGTGGGGGAACTATACTGATATAAAATATTTTACTACAGTATTTGGTTCAGAATCTTTTTTTTCTAGATTTTCCTCCTTTAAAATTGGGTGCGTCTTATATGCCGGAGCGTCTTATATGGCGAAAAATACGGTAGCCTCAGTTATCACTTGGTGAAGTATACTTTTACATTGTGTTGCAGTGTATGTTAACTATATGCTGCAGTAAAGCTCCTGATGCATACGTAAAAACAAATCATTGGGGTCCATTCTCCAAACAGAGGCAAAAAGAGTCTCCTTTTGGCCTCTGTCAGGCAGGTATACATCAGTGTAAATACACAAAAAGGTTCTCCAGGACATATATCCTTATCATATGTCAATCTCATGTTTGAATTAACTATGTCCCCCTGGCCTTACTCTGAGTACTAAGTACTCTACTTATATACATTTTACACTGAAATAAATGTAGAGCTTACACTTAGATAAATTAAAATCTTAAAATTTTATTTAGCATCATTAAAATATAACATGGAGCTCTACAGACAGGATCTTCCAATGAAAAGCAGTTGGAGTGTGAGGATCAATACTATTATAACACTGAGCACTCTATATAAGTATTATCAATATATCCTAAGGGAGTTCAAAATATCATATGCAGCATTATAATTAATCAATGTAGTTTTAGTCTGTTAGTGTCCCCGAAATTTCAGAGCCCACTCCTGAAAGCCTCAATCAGATACCTCAACCTGCTACAATACTACATAACATTAAGGTGCATATGCATATAAAGTGCCAAAAACATCCTCACCCATAGTAACTAGGAAACAGTCTGCTCCACTACCCCAACAGATGTTGTTTCGTCGCCTTCCTCAGGGGGCTACAATGTGTCTATCATTCCAATCTCACCTTATATATCGTGTTGCAGTGGATACAATTTCCGGGACGCTGTAGTTACTTCCGTGCGTGCTTCTGTCACCTGATTCGGCGCGCATTCACAGGCTGCCAGAGATTCTCGTGATGCGTCTCGGCGCCTGCGTGCCACTGCGCATGTCCCGGTTTACTGATAGCCGGGCATGCACACAGCAACTCTAGACTCCCGAGCACTGTATCCCGAGGATACAATAGCAATAGCAACTATATAATAAAGCTTTATCCTGTTGGGGGGAGGTTGCAAATATTAAGTGCTCATGCTAATAAACAATCATGTTAATAGAGTACAAAATAAAGTGACAGTGCAAAATTGTGAAGCAATATTGAGCCTCATATTAAGATACCCAGCTGAATAATTATGTTAGTCACATAAGTGCAACAAATAATAATTTTAAAACTCATTATCAGTATGTTGGTCATGACATATATCTATAATTACCATTATTTGTTAGATCTCCCACCTATGAAAATCCCATCAGGGATTTATTAAGAACCAAAGTGCATGACTAGTAATATAGAACTACCACAGAAGGTGGCATCAGTATACATCAGTATATATATATATATACATATATATATATATATATATATATATATATATTTACCATTGGGAGACAAGTGCCACCATGTAGGAGAGCTGAAGGTATACACTGGGAAATCTTCCCGATGAAGACATCCAACATACACTGCAAAATGCCTGAAGTATCAACTATCAAGTGATGTGTGAATATATTTCTGATCTCCCATGTTAGTCCCTTTTGCTTCCACAGTCCTACTAAATACACTGGGAAACATTAAACCAAAATTACAATTTTATAGTCCCACAAAAACATAACTGAAGACAGAAAGGTTTATGTGTTCGTATTGTAGTATCATGTTGTGTGCTGTTATACACTGAAATTATTATAAACAAACAACTATCAAGCCATAGGACAGGGTACATAAGGTGCAGCAAAAAAAAAGATTCCTGACTACCAGAGCTTAGAGACATGCTCCAGCATTAGAAAAAAGGGTCTGTTTGTTTACTAGAAACAGTGTCACTCTTTTCAATGGGCTGTATCTGGTATTCAAATGAGTAGAGCTTAGCTGTATTAACAAACACTAGTGGCACTAGTTTATTTGCCTAATCCATAAAAACGTCTGTATAAGATGTAAAATATATAACGTGGGAATCTTTGCCAGTTTATTTAAACTATTTCACATAAACATTTTTGCTTTTATGACAACCTTTTAGAAAGGAATGACAGGATGCTTACCATTATATCATACTCAATTTACAGACTATAACAGATGGTAGTCCAATGAAACGATCCACATCCATGCTTGGCCATTCTCAGTCGAAAGGAATCCGACTAAATGAATACTCATTGGAGCGTGTGACCCCTGATGAAGGCCTCCGCCACGGACACCAGCGCAGAAGAGAGCGTGGACACCGGGTGTCTGAGCGCTCCCTAACTCGCTATGTAGATCTGGAATCAGGTTGGTAAATCTTTCTTTTTACTCTTTTTCTTCTCTTTAAATTATTTTTTTTTATTTTTTTTTTTGCTTCTGATGTTTTTTAAGTGGAGGACTTTAAATCTCTTGTTAACAAAGTTGATACAAGTCACTATATAAGCCGATGTCTTGGTGCATGTGCATAATTTACTGCTACTATAGCTATGGAGAAAAAGATGTAGATGCACCAGCTACCTTGTGTTTAGGATTGCCACCTGGCTGGTATTTCACTGGCACAGCTGGTATTTTGGCCACCCTGCTGGTATTTTTATATTAAATACCGGCAATGCAAAGGCCGGTATTTATACAACCCCTCATACAGCCCCGTATACGGAGAAATAAAAAATAATCACTTACTGTGATGTCACGAATATATATAATGAATTATGTAAATTAGTATCGCCAGTATTTTTTTACAAGAAAGGTGACAATCCTACCTGTGATGTGTCAAGTGATGAAGATGTCTTGAATGACAACATTACATGACATGGTCGGTATTTATACAACCCCTCATACAGCCCCGTATACAGAGAAATAAAAAAGTTATAGGGGTCAGAAGAGGAGGCATATGTAATATATCTATTATATCACTTACTGTGATGTCACGAATATATATAATGAATTATGTAAATTAGCATCGCCAGTATTTTTTTACAAGAAAGGGACAACCCTACCTGTGATGTGTCAAGTGATGAAGATGTCTTGAATGACAACATTACATGACATGCAGCAAAGAGGTCCCCTCATGGAATACAGTTTAGAAGTCAAATCAGGAGCAGTATTAAAAGATGGACTGGATTCTGGGAAAAGGAGACTACCTGAAGGTATATGTGACTGGCGCTTTGGGGGACTTCTGTACCTGGCACTTTAGGGGTTATCAACAACTAAACACTAAAGCCTGCCACTGATTTAACAGCTTTAAACAACTTTTTTCTGCTGTACACATTTTATAACTTTGTCCTGCTGCTTCTGACATAGATCCCACGGCACCGTGCTCCTGGCTGTTTTGCTCTTTGCTCTTCTCCTTGCTTTTCTCAGTGTTGAGATATGAGGGGGGGGGGGGGGGCAACATGTTGTTAACAGATTAGTAAGTGAAGCAGGGAAAAGCATCCTTGTCTTTAGGGAGGACAGATCTTTCAGTATGACAGAGTAGAAATGAAAATAGCACACATGGCAATCTGCTGTGAGAAGAGGGAATGATCAAAGAGGCCATGTATGACTGGAGAGAGAGAGAGAGAGAGAGAGAGAGAGAGAGAGAGAGAGAGAGAAACAAAGGCTAGACTGTAGGGAATGATAGAGATATCACATACTCCTCAATATCAGTGTCTTTTAGTATAAAAGATAAATGTTATGCAGGTTGTAGGAGGAGAAATGAGTAAAGGAAGCTATGATGATACGTTAGAGCTAGCACAGGAAGCAGCACCCTGAACATACAGATCTCATATCTAGCAAGTACTACTGGGAGGGATTGGTTCACAATGGAAATGTCTAAAAAACTAGGAGCAGGTTGCAAACTAAGGGAGGGGATTTTATAATTTCATTGCCTAGTGTAAATTGAAAAAGTTGGAAAATATAAACTCACCTTTCGCTAAAATATTGTGACTTTTTCATACTGAACTACGCTCGCCAAGTGGGCAAAGCATGGTGCAAAGCAGGTGTGATTCCATGTGAATTGGGCATGTCATTGTAAAGTAGCTGGATGTGGATCCTCTAACCTGTGTGGCTGATGACTCGGACCGTATTGGGGACACCCAGATCGCTACCCCCGACACGGCTCGACCATACATAGCTGAGTAAAGTAAGGTACCGAATGATAAGGCAGTAGCGTAGTCAAACGTAGCAGAAGGTCAAGGCAGGCGGCAAAGGTGCGGAGACTAATAACGTAGCGGAAAGTCTGGATACACGGGTAGGCAAACAGGCAATAAGGAATGCTTAATCTCAGGCTAGGGGCACTGAAGATCCAGCAGGGAAGTGGGGGAGGTGCAGGAAGTTTATAATGTAGTGACAGGTGCAACAGTAATTATGGGCTTACTGGCCCTTTAAATTTCAGAGGTCCGGCGTGTGCACGCCCTAGGGGACGGGGACACACGTGCCGGAGCTGAGACACAGGGGAGGAGGCGGCAGCGGAGTATGGTGAGTGACGGGCTGAAATTCGCATGGGGGCACCTCCCGCAATGCGAATCCCAGCCCCGTCAGCAGACGGGGACACAGGGACTCCGCAATCACGGCCAGTGTTTGCTGCCTGAGTGTGGAGTGTAACAGTACCCCTCTCCCCCCCTTTGGTCTCTCCCTCTTTTTGGAGGACAAGAACTTCTGGATTAGGTCACGGTCTAGAATATTATCTCCCAAGACCTTTCCTCCGCTCCGAATCCTTCCCAATCTACAAGAAGAAATGTTTTCCTCTGATAAGTTTGGAGTCCAGAATTTCCTTGACAGTAAAAACATCGGGGGTACCTGAGATGGGAGTAGAAGAAATGCCCTTTTTAGAGAAGCGGTTATGGATGACAGGCTTCAAAAGGGAGACGTGAAAAGAATTCGGGATCAAGAGGGAGGAAGGCAGATGAAGAGAATAAGGACCCAAATAGCGATGACCCAGTTTATAGTAGGGTACATTGAAGCGAATATATTTAGATGACAACCACACTTAGGGAGGAGAACGCCTCTTCTTGTCTGCTTGAAATTTCATACAGGTCGTGGCATATAAGAGGGAGAGCTGAGTCTTCTTCCAGATGGAGGTGAAATTCTGTACAAGTTCATCTGCCATAGGGACACCGGAGGGAGAAGACAAGGGGAGGGGTGGATGTGGATGAAGTCCATAGACTACATGAAAAGGCGAAGTCCCAGTGGATTCAGAATCCCTATGATTGTAAGAAAACTCGGCCCAGGGGAGTAAATGGGTCCAATCGTTCTGACGAGCCGAAACAAAATGGCGAAGGTAGTCTCGCAAGACTTGGTTCACCCTTTTGACTTGTCCATCAGATTGAGGGCGATAAGCCGAAGAAAAATGTCATTTGACTTGATGACGTGAGCAGAGGGCCCTCCAGAATTCTGAGACAAATTGAACTCCCCAGTTGGCAGTCCATGTAAGCAGAAGATGTGGTGGAGAAAAAGTTTAGCAAGCTGCGGTGCCGATGGTAATCCTGGCAGGGGCACAAAATGAGCCATTTTAAAGAATTGGTCTACTACAACCCAAATGGCTGTATTGCTGCCAGAGGAAGGAAGGCCAGTAATAAAGTCCATGGCAATATAGGTCCAAGGTCGCTCAGGAAGGAAGGTTGTAGAAGACCTGCAGGTTTGGAGCGAGTGGTCTTGTCCCGAGCACAGACCGAACAGGAATGGACGAAGTCAATGATGTCCTGTTTTAAAGTTGGATACCAATACTGTCGGGATATGAGTTTTAAGACTTTACGGATACCGGCATGACTGACCAACAATGAGGAATGACCCCATTTCAAGACTCGAAGTCTGAGACGTCTTTCCAGGAGGCAGGTGCTGAAGAGTTGCTGGTGCTGCAGAAATGAGACGATAAAGAGGTATAATATGTTGAGGATGGAATTCTTGGTCTTGCACATCGGAGGACCTAGACAGAGCATCCACCCAAAGATTCTTCTCTGCTGGACGGAAGTGAATAAGAAAATCAAATCTGGAGAAGAAAAGAGACCAGCAAGCCTGACGAGGGTTGAGACAATGAGCAGTCTGTAGATAGAGCAAGTTCTTGTGATCTGTATAAATAGTAATTAGATGTACAGAGCCCTCCAAGAGATGATGCCATTCTTCCAAGGTCAACTTTATAGCCAAGAGCTTGCGATCTCCTATGGTATAATTTCTCTCCGCAGAAGAGAAGGTATTAGAGAAAAAACAGAAAAAAACACAAGTTACAGTTCTACAGTTCTACCTTTGGAGGATTTTTGTGTCAAAACTGCACCTGCACCTACTGAAGATGCATCCACTTCCAGAATAAATGGCTTGCCTGGATCGGGTCTGGATAACACTGGAGCAAAAGCGAAGGAAGCGAAGGCGGACTTTAATTGTTGGAAATCTTCTTCAGCCTCAGGAGTCCAGACTTTTCGATTAGCAGTCTTCTTGGTAAGCAAAACAATGGGAGCTACCAGAGTGGCGTAGTGAGGAATGAATTGCCGATAATAATTGGCAAAGCCAAGGAATCGCTGAATCGCTTTCAGACCAGTAGGTTGTGGCCAGTCCAGTACTGCGGATAACTTGTTTGGATCCATTTGTAGACCTGGACTGGTAAAAATGTAGCCCAGAAAAGGGAGGCTAGTCTTTTAAAAAGGACATTTCTCCAGTTTAGCATAGAGATGATTTTGAAGGAGACACTGTAACACTTGGCAGAGGTGAGAGCGATGAGACTGGACATTGGGAGAGTAGATGAGTATGTCATCCTAATAGACAACGACACAGGAGTACAGGAGATCACGGAAAATATAATTGACGAACTCCTGAAAAACTGCTGGAGCATTACAGAGTCTGAATGGCATCACGAGATATTCGAAATGTCCGTCACGAGTATTAAACACAGTCTTCCATTCGTCCTCTTCCCGTATACGAATGAAATTATAGGCTCCACGAAGATCTAGTTTAGAGAAAATCCTGGCATCTCACAGATGATCAAATAACTCTGAGATTAAAGGAAGTGGGAAACGGTTCTTTACTGTAATTTTATTTAAGTCTCGGTAGTCAATGCAAGGTTGCAAGGTCCCATCTTTCTTTTCCACAAAGAAGAACCCGGCTCCGGCAGGGGAAGAGGACTTCCTGAAAACCCCTTCTGAAGGTTCTCCTGGATATAATTAGACATGGCCAGAGTTTCAGGGACTGACAAAGGGTAGATTCTGCCCCTGGGAGGTGTGGTACCGGGCAGTAAGTCAATAGGACAATTGTAGGGACAATGTGGTGGATCGGCTTGCTTTTCACTGAAGACATCAGCATAGTCCTGAAGAGAGGATGGCAAACCGGACATAGAACGAGATGATGGTTGCAATTTTGAGGTACGTATGTGGATACAGTGGTTGTTGCAATGCGGGCCACAGTGAAGAACTTCTCCAGTTTTCCAATCCAACTGCGGAGCATGGAGTTGAAACCACGGTAGGCCAAGCAAGAGAGGAGAAGTACAGTGTGGGAGAATGTAGAAAGACAAGTTCTCCCTATGCAAAACTCCGACCTGCATAGACAATGCTTCTGTGCGATATAGCACAGTACAGTCCAGTCTTTCACCATTGACCGTAGAGATGTACAGAGGCTTTAACAGGCGGGACACGGAGCCAGAGTCCAAAAAGGCAAGCACAGACATGATCTCTTTGGAGGGTAGGTAAAGCGGGACCATCATATTTAAGCGTGGAGAGGTGGTATTCACACCTAGGGAGGCCTCTCCCACAAACTCTGAGTGCGAGCGTTTCCCTGTGACTGAGGACACAGAGGACATTCTTTTAGGAAGTGATCCGCACTGGCACAGTATAGGCATAGATTCTCAGTTTGTCGGCGAGTTCTTTCCTGCATGGTCAGGCGAGAGCGATCCCCCTGCATAGCCTCCACTGCGGGAGGCAACGTAAAAGATTGTGGTGCCTGCTGGAAGACAGGTGCCAGACGAGGAAAGCACCGAGGTCGTGCAGACTCCCTTTCTTGGCTTAGTTCCTCACGTCGCTCCGAGAAACGGATATCAATCTGGGATGCCAAGTGTATAAGTTCATTTAGATTAGATGGCAATTCCCAGGCAGCAAAAACATCCTTGATTTGACTTGATAGTCCTCTCTTGAAGGTGGTGCAAAGAGCTTAATCATTCCATGCTAACTCCGATGCCAGGGTAGGAAACCGAATGGCATACTCGCCCACAGAGGAGTTGCCCTGAGATAGACTCAGTAATGTCATCTTAGAGTAGGAGGCTCGAGCAGGTTCTTCGAAGACACCCCGACTGAGGATGAAGGCCACCTCTGCTCGTTCCGTAGGAAACTGATCCTCCATGAGTTCAATGTGCATAAAGCACTGAGTCGCAAAACCACACCAGGTCTTGGGATCCCCCTCATATTTCTCGGGAAGAGACAGACGGAGTCTTGATCCGGAGATGACTGCAGGAGCGGAGCAGGAGGAGGCTGTGGTTGTGGTGGTTGTTGCTGTGCAGTAAGCAACTGCTGCATCATGGCGGATACCTGGTTCAACTGCTGTGCCTGCTGGGAAAACTGCTGTGACTGGAGCGCCATGATGGAAGCGAGATCTGGACTATCAGGCAGAGGAACCCCAGCGGGATCCATGGCCAGATCTTGCTGTAAAGGAGCTGGATATGGATCCTCTAACCTGTGTGGCTGATGACTCGGACCGTATCGGGGAGCGGAGTCTAGGGTGCCGCTGGTCTTCACCAGAGCCTGCCGCAAGGAAGGATGGGCTTTCTGCAGCAGGTGACACCCAGGTCGCTACCCCCGACACGGTTCGACCATACAGGTAGCTGGGCAAGGTGAGGTACCAAAGGATAAGGCAGTAGCGTGGTCAAACATAGCAGAAGGTCAAGGCAGGCGGCAAAGGTGCAGAGTCTAATAACATAGCGGAAAGTTTGGATACACGGGTAGGAAAACAGGCAATAAGGAATGCTTAATCTAAGGATAGGGGCACTGAAGATCCGACAGGGAAGTGGGGGGAGGTGCAGGAAGTTTATAATATACTGACAGGTGCGACAGTAATTATGGGCATACTGGCCCTTTAAATTTCAGAGCTCCGGCGTGCGCGCGCTCCCTAGGAGATGGGGACGCGGGCGCTGGAGCGGAGACACAGGGGAGGAGCGCGGAGTGTAACAGGCGTCATGGTGTCGTGCCAAATTTATTACAATTTATGCTTGCAAAAAGGAGTAAATTGAACTGAAATATCTACGCCAGCTCCGAGCTAATGTAGATTTGAGTCACACATAAATCAGCATGTCTGGGTGATAGCCGGGGATTTTTTATGATCGGCGTGTCAGAAACCAGTCTTGATAAATGATACCCGAAGTATGGCATGTGACCGCTCACGCCACTGGTTGGCTGCAGTGTTCACATGATATCTGCTCCAAAAGTCAGACTGGGGAGCCTGTAAAGGGATCAGGTAGGAATCGTAAGTAACTGCTACTTTGTTAATTTATTGTATTTGGGGCTTTTAAAGAAAAAACTGGATAACCTCTTCTCTTCATCTGATACCACCTGTAGGTCTTGGTACAGAGCTCAGCACCACAACGCAATCATGTGACTTGCCTTCAGAAGAACGTGGACGAACCAGAGATAGAAAACACCACCACCACCACCATCATCACCACCACCATCACCATCACTCTGGATCTGATAGAGAACGTCTAGATTATGGGAGACCAAATTCCCGTTCACCTAGCATGGGTCGAGACTATGCTCCACACAGACAGGTGGGTTCTTCCTTCAATGATATACAACCAGGTGGTGTGAAGACAGACTGGGTTAGCTAAATTGGAAAGAGAGGGAGTGCAGGGTAGCATGTAAACACGGAAACAGTTGAGACAATGAGTAAATAAAAAATAATAATAAAAAAAAAACAGCACAAGCTACTAATAAAATATAAATGTACGAGTTATTTTCAATCACTTCCATATAAAATATATCTCCCCTGCAGGAAATTTTTTGTCTATAATCTCTATAAGCATCCTTGCAGTGGCTCTCCACTCTGGGCAATAGATGGTGCAAACAGATGGGTTCAGAGAATTTTCCCCTATTAGACTAATATAGCATTTGGAAAGGGATTGTCTACAAGCAGGAAATCCAGACAGGCCCATCTCACTGGGGTCACACACATCTGATGACAACTGCTGTAATGCGATTTTCATGTGACTTCTTGGCAATTAGCTTTTGATGTTTTGTCGCAAAACACAAAACACTGCACGTATGACACTACAAAGCTCCTGTGACTTCCATTTCTTAGGCTACATTCACATCATGATGTTGCCTTACAGTTTTGAATAATTTTTTGTTTTGGAAAACTTCAAAAGCCCTCAAAAACTGACAATACTGTATGCAATTGTGTGCTCAATAAGGTTTTATTGACTACAAGGTTATAAAAACAGTATACGGTTTTAATAAAGGACACAAAACCCTTTGTAAACAGAAACAAAGTACACGACCGGACACAAAACCGTGGTTGACTGCAGTTTTGTGCACAACAAAAACGCACTAAACCGTACAAGTAAAAAAACTTACACAACCAGATACATCTTGTTGTGTACTTTTTGGTATGGGAGGTCAATGTATAGGGTTTGCTGTACGATAAAATCATGATGTGAATGCACCCTTAAAGGGGTACTCCAGTGGAAAACAATTTATTTTAAATCAACTGGTGCCAGAAAGTTAAACAGATTTGTAAATTACTTCTATAAAAAAAATCTTAATCCTTCCAGTACTTATCAGCTGCTGTATGCTGCAAAGAAAGTTATTTTCTATTTGGATTTCTTTTCTGTCCACAGTGCTCTCTGCTGACACCTCTGTCCATGTCAGGAACTGTCCAGAGCAGGAGCAAATCCCCATAGCAAACCTATCCTGCTGTGGACAGTTCCTGACATGGAGAGAGGTGTCAGCAGAGAGCACTGTGTTAAGACATAAATGAAATTAAAAAAGAAAAAGAAAGAACTTTCTTTGTAGTATACAGCATCTGATAAGTACTGGAAGGATTAAGATTTTTTTTATAGAAGTAATTTACAATTCTGTTTAACTTTTTGGCACCATTTGATTTAAAATAAATTGTTTTCCACCAAAAAAAAACCCTTTAAAACTGCCCAGAACTAAACAATGAACTATTGAGTGCAACTGCATTTCTAACACCCTCCCTTCTGACAGATGGATTGAAGAGGGCTCATTGCATCCTCCTCACTTCTGTCTGCCATATTATAGAACGTAAAGGTCATGTGACCAAATACTTGTAGTGACATATACATTTATAGCCATTATTAGTAGCTTGTATTTTATATGTGATGTTCTTGAACACTTCATGCACTATCCAAGTAGCCTTAGACTTTTTACTTTAGAATAACATTCTGTTATACATTTAAGAGTTCCTGTCATCAATATGCTTTTCTGACATTTTTCATAAAATATATTCTCTACTACGAGAAGTTCATTGTCTTCTTAGTTACACAGTGATCCTCCTAAATGTCATAAATACACTGAAGATATCATTAAGCAGCTTCCTCTAAAAGCTTACAGCTTATTGGCCTGTTCTATGGCTTCTTCTGTGTAACAGTCAATATGATTGGTCACTGAAGCTCAATTAAGAGGAAGACACATCCCTTAGACTTAGAGGTAGACACACCTTCTAAACTAATTTAGACAGACACACCCCTTAGACTCATGTAGAGGGAGACATACCCCGACTAATTTAGAGGTAGACACACCCCTTAGACTAATGTAGAGGTAGACATACTCCCTAGACTCATTTAGAGGTAGACATACCCCTTAGACTAATGTAGAGGTAGACATACTCCCTAGACTCATTTAGAGGTAGACACACCCCTTAGACTAATGTAGAGGTAGACATACTCCTTAGACTCATTTAGAGGTAGACATATCCCTTAGACTCATTTAGAGGTAGATGCACCCTTTAGACTCAAGTAGAGGTAGACATACCCCTTAGACTTAGAGGTAGATACACCCCTTAGACTCATTTAGAGGTAGACACACCCCTTACACTCATGTAGAGGTAGACATACCCCTTAGACTTATTTAGAGGTAGACACACGCTTAGACTTAGAGGTAGATACACCCCTTAGACTCATTTAGAGGTAGACACACCCCTTACACTCATGTAGAGGTAGACATACCCCTTAGACTTATTTAGAGGTAGACACACGCTTAGACTTAGAGGTAGATACACCCCTTAGACTCATTTAGAGGTAGACACACCCCTTACACTCATGTAGAGGTAGACATACCCCTTAGACTTATTTAGAGGTAGACACACGCTTAGACTTAGAGGTAGATACACCCCTTAGACTCATTTAGAGGTAGACACACTCCTAAGACTCATGCACTCTTTCCCTGAGAATATATTGGTGACAGATGCTCTTTAATAGAGCAGAAGAGAAATTAAATGAGATATTAGTTGTTAGATTTCATATAAATCAACCCTATTTCCTCTATCCTTTCTCCATCCTTACTCTCTTAACTCCTTGCATTTGTGATATTTATTCTGAGGGTTTCTACCTTGATACCTACGTTCTTTCCCATCTCCTCCATTCAAAGTTGCCCTTTCTTTGCCTGCTTGCCCTTTTCCTCCCCTTGCTGGGGTATCAGCTTCCCATACTGTCACATTTTTCTTGCTGCTCATGTATTTTTAAAGGGAGTGCAGTTGGTTGTGGGTATATGATGAGAAGTGGTGAAGGTGGAGAAGGTCTGGTAATAGTGGGCTTTATCTGTCTTTTAGTTGCCTACTCTCACTTTGGTTGGATCTTCTGTCTCTTTACCCCTTGCTTGTTTTGCTCAATCTGCTTGTTGCTGCACAAGAACTTACAGAAAATCCATCTTTTTTCCACTTTTTCTGTTATTTTTTTTTATTTCCTTGTTGCTGTGGCACCCTTCCCCTGTCCCCTCTGAACCCTGTCATAAACCTTCTGTGTACATGTGAGGGCACTTCTCTCCTCTTCTTGCTGATTTCTTAATTCACCTCCCGTATGTGTTAAATGTGTCCTATCTCTGTCTTCCATCCCTGAACACCCTTGTCCTCTGTGTTCATTCTTCTCTTCTGTCATTAATCTGTCTGTTTTACTCTTGTGTGTCTCTGTGTGCTCCTGGACATATCATTTCCTTCAATGTGTTTTTTCAACTTCATTCTCCACATCTCATTCTCTCTCTCATCAATATACCCCAACATCACAATTCAACTCATGTTTCTTCTTCTCCATCTCCATCATCTTCTTTCTCATCACCCTCTTTTTTACTTTCTCCAACCTCTTGTGTCTTTTTATCCCTCCCACCTGGTGTGTCTCCTTTTCGTGTTTTCTCTTGCTCTTGAATTCCCATTTTGTTTGGATTTTTGTGTAGGGCAGTAGTTCAGTGGATGGCAGCCCCGTGCCCTCAACCTCTGGGGCCAGCACACCCCGCAGAGGAAGGCGACAGCTGCCCCAGCTTCCCCCAACCCCCAGGCCACGCATTACCTACTCCCCTGTGGTTCGTCGGCCTGCCAGCATCTGCTCATCCCAGCAACAGCAACAACTCTCCCCTTGCAGAATGACCACACCCCTCCCAAGAAGATACCCTCAGAATGACAGCCATGTGGGCAGCAACGAAAGACGAGCCATTCATAATGATTCTCCCCGATCACATCGTCACACCAGGGGACAATGCTCTGATGCCCCTCGCGCTGGATGCAGGCACAGTGGTCCTTACCGGGATTCCTCCTATGAGGGACCCCACCCCTGTGACCAGCGCACCTGCAGGACTGCTGACCCCGGTGGGGCACTCCCCCTCTCGCCACATGGGCGCAGGCTGCCCAACGGCTACTCCCATGGGACCCCGCGACCCACTAAATCTCGTCACGAACGTTACAGTGAGAGTGAGGAGGACGACTGGTGCTAAAAAAAATATATATATATATATATATGTGTGTGTATATATATACATATTTATTCATATATATATATATATATATATATATATATCAAATTAATAAAAAAATGAACTTCAATCTAGCAGGGAAATCAAAGACACATCTGCAAAAAGGAATAAGACAGGGGAGGAAAATATGTTGCCCTAAACATTTGAAATTGCCACCAAAAATATTCCTCCTTTTATTCCTTAACACATTTTTGGTAAAAGGAAGGACGCCCTTGCAGCATGTTTTTTTATAGTTACAAAAATTTCAAGGGGGCATCTGTATTTTCAAAGAGAGTAGATGACACTCAGGAGGATAAAGCAACAAGTTTACCACCAAATCCCCCTTCCCTGCTCTCTGAGCTATCCCAGTATCACCTTTCAGATGCATTTCCATTGGTTGATTCTTCCCAGAAGACAAGAAGAAGAGGGAAAAAAAAACGCAAAATCAGCGTGAAAGATTTCTAAAGAAAAAAGATTTGCAGAGAACTTTTGGAAAATGTACAAAATGTTATTATTTTATTTTTTTCTCAATTTGTATTGATGAGTTTTATCATCCAGAGGATTGGATATATATGTGTGCTGGTTTATGTCTTGGAAAGAGCACGCAGATGCACACACACACAAGAGTGTTTAGAGCTCATATTTGTTCATATTGCCTGCGGAAATGAGAATATTAACAAAAAAAAATCCAACAAAAACAAAAAAAAGACAAAAATGTTGGAGGAAAAAAAAAAAAAAAAAAGCAGCATTTGATTCAACATCTGATTTTTTGCTTGAAAGTCCCAAAAATGAGACATAAAAAAACCCACAAAAAACAAAATTGCGTTGCTAATATTTTAAAATGCTTTTTTTTCCGACTTTGTTTGAAAAATGTTAGATGCGGAGTGTGGCGGATGCATGAATATTATAAATGGCAAAAAATGTTAACTATAAATATATATATATACACATTGAATTTATGATGATAGATGAAAACCGGAATCTCTATCCAAGTGGCGAGCTGAGAATTATGTATTGGGTGGGGGAGGGGGGGGGGGGATGTGCTTGAAAATGGTCTATATTATATCCGTAAAAATGTCCTGTTTTATTTGATAAAGTAACACTATTTTAAAATGATTAATATAAAGCTAATATTAATCTGGCCTATTACAGGGAAAGTTGTGTCCCCATTGATATTCCCCTTACATTCTAGCTTGGCATCTAAACAAGGGTGTACATAGCAGAAGCAGCAACTGTGGACCCCTTTGCCCCTGGGCTATGTAAACTTCAGAGGGTTTTCTTTGATTTTCCACAGTTACTATAGCATAACCAATTAAGAAAGAGCAATGTTAGGGGGGAAGGGGGTACAAGCACAAAGCTCTGAATGCCTCAGTATGGTTTTTAGTCATATGAACAAGACGATGCAGAGAGTAGAGGGGCCCATAGCAAAACAAAATAAATGGGACAAATTTCCTCTGTGTATACTTACAAAAATCTGTGAAAGAAATCTTAAATGAATGTCCACCTTTAAACCCCCCCCTTTTTTTTTTTTTTTTTCATTTTCTTTTTTTGGACCAACATTTTGTGCAAATCTTTATTGGGGTCAGAACTAAGATTTTTACTATTTACAGCTCTGTATCAGAAAAACAGATCTCTGACCCTTATATAGAGAAGTAGACGTAGAGATGTAGAGAAAACCGTCTGCACAGAATGTTAGGTATATATGGTGTTAAAAGATGGACATTCACGGTAGGTGTCCCATTGTCACTTTCAGTTATTTGCCACCAGTTTAATCATGGAGGATATGGAGTTTACTTATATTTTTCTAGAAAAACAAAGTGAATGATGCACATTGCAAGAGGTTTGTTTTACGTTGCCTTTTTATAAAGCAAAGGATATTAAAGCAACGACAACTGCTCATAAACATTCTTACAATTTTATACCACTTAAAAATGTCTCCCATATCGTGTGATCATTATTCTATTTTTTTAATAATCCAGCATGATAAAGATTGAACACTAGTGCTTATTAAGGTTGAGATCAATGTTTTTGCTTTTATGTTTCTGTTCCCCTGCCTTGGTTTCCTTGAGGTCTTACATGTAACTATGTTTATAAAGATGAATATGAATCTGATTACATCATCCCTCTGGAAAATACATATAATTTAAAATTAAATGTTGCTTATTTTGTAGCCACCAGGTCTACTTTCATCTTAATTATACATAGAGTTTATTTTTCTGGGCCACATTTATAAGAAAACCGATCAGGTCACTACTACTATAATTTTGCATTAGAAACATGGAATCTTACTTCCTGGTTTACAGAGACAGACACTGAACCAGCAGGGAATGACACATGGTTCCTATAGTGATCAGCCAATTATCCCATCTCTCTTTTCCCAGAACCACTACCTAGAAGTGGTTTTGGTAGATTTGTATGTGCTACAAAATAAGCATCAGCTATATAATGAATGTTCCCGCTACAACAATGGGTTATAATGTGAAATATTAACAGTAAACCAAGGTGTCATATTCATGTTCAAAAATAATGTGGTGCTACAACTGCCCATGTTGTCACCACATCTCAAAAGAACTGGGACGATTTCGTAGTACTGCTTTTTTGCTGGTTGTTGAAAAATAAAATTATTCAGATGAATGGATGATGAGAATAAAAATCGACTAGGCTTGCAGTCCACTGTTATTGCATGCATCTATGACCTGTAAGTGGCGCCAAAGGGCAGGCGTAATTATTTGTAATGCACTATCGTGTGCCCTTCTTTTGCACTATAATAAGTGTTATGGTATCCTGACAATTGTAAAAAACAGAACAGCATCTCAGGAAAATGCATGAGGTCTATGCCGACTGGCGCCTGTTGTGCACAATGTGCACAGAGAATACAGTCCGGGGCAGAAGCGTATTGTACACACATGTGCCACTGCATTCGTTTTTTGTCATTCATAGTTATTTTCTAAGTGACACTCTTATGAAATAAAATTGAAAGGCTTGAATTCTATGTTACTTGCATTATCCTACAAATCAGAAGTGTGATATAGCTGTGTAACTACATGTGTACAACAGATATGTTTGCCGAGTATGTGATTGGTCGATGTTGGATTCTTTGTATCGGTGGCCTATATAGCTGGGAGACCTTTTTTTTTTACATTAGGGAGGCATTCTGCACATAAACTATATATATTTTCAATTCAATCTAATAATATTTTTTTCTACCATCTTGTACCTTTCCCATGTTTACACTCACATTCACCTGTATTAGTAGATTTGCCAGACCTAACCATTAGATCAGAATATGTAAAATCCCCTTAGTTACACACAGTGTCCACTTTTGAGTCTACTTCTACAATTAAATTGATCCAATCATAGAACAATAAAGCTATTATCTTGTTGCATTTGCAGTACAAATTATATATATATAGGCATCTATTAACCTGACAGCGGCCAAAGGTGTGTCCTTCTGTCAGGCTGCTATACATCAGTATACTTTTTTTTCCTTTTTTCCCCCAAATACAATACAAATACAATGTTTTTTTGTTTTTGTTTTTTTTACTGTAAATGGCCAATAAAGGACCTTATAAAAATTACAGCTGTAACATAAATTCATTTGTAAACAGCCCAAAAAGATATGTGTGAACTTAGCTTCAATCACAGAAATATACATCCCAATGAATGAAAGGCTCAAAGTGATGCAATAATAATCTAACAGGGTGAGTAACCTATGGGTACGTTCACACGAGCGGATTTACAGCGTATTTTACGCTGCGGATCCGCTGGTGAAGACCCGCTCTATGCTGTCTTTACATGTGCCTGCTTGTAGCGGCAATACGCCGCGACGACCAGACACACTGCAGCGATGTGCGCAGCGTACTTGCACATCGCGGCCACTCTCCCTGCTCTGAGCTAGGCAGAGAACTCCCGCGATATGCGAGTATACAGTGTGTTTGCTCATAGTGGCGTACAGCCGCTACGAGCAGGCACATGTAAAGACAGCATAGAGCGGGCCTTCACCAGCGGATACGCTGCGAAAATCCACTTGTGTGAACGTACCCTTAGAGGGGAAAAACCATCATGATTACGAACATCATTTAGTTATCTTCTGGACAACTAGAAATTGACAGGTCCTTTATTTGTTCAAGTAAACAAAGAAACAATTATTTTATTACCACATAATGAGGTTATGCAGGGTTAGAAAAAACATAGCTACTTTTTTCCAGAAAGAGCGCCAAAACTGTCCTCTGGTTTTGTGTGGTATTAATACTTGGCTCAATTCACTTCAATGGAACTGAGCTGCAATACCACAAGCAGCCAGAGGACAGGTGTGGTGCTCTGTCAGGAAGAAAGTAGGTATGTTTTTCTGATTATGGATTACCGCTTTAAAAAGGTTGCATCAAATTATCAGTGGTGATGCTTTTCTATATAAGGTAACACTGTCAAATGAATAAGACTGATCTGGGGGGGGGAATTACCCTTTAAACATCATTAATCACAACTGCTATTGAGTAAATATACCTTAGGGGCCCAGTCCCTTGCAAACATCTTGATACATATAATTTATTAGCTTTTAGCTACATGCTGACAGGCTTTTCAGTTGATTTCACATTCAGTGCTGAGTAACAAGCCTACAGGGATCAGACACTTATCAGCTGTTCTGTGAATAGTTGACAAATCTGCATTGTGGGGAAAATCACTTTAAGTCAATGGGTAGCAAAATCAGCAGCAGAAAATATACAGCAAAATAAGCAGCAGATGCTGTATGTGTGAACGTTCTCAAAGGGTATTTTCTGCTGAAAATCTGCAGCAGATTTGCTTTAGCAGATTTTGTTGCTCATTGACTTCAATGGGTAACAAAATCTGCAACAAAAAATACGCACATGTGAACTGACCCTTAAGAGTACATTTACAGAAGCAGATTTCATGTGGATTTTGCTACAATTGACTTCAATGGGTCAGCATAAAATCTACAACAGTGGCAGATTATCTGCAGACTCATTGAAGTCAAGGGTAGCAAAATACGCTGCGAAAAATACACACGAAATCCGCCCCTGTGAACATACCCTTAAGAGGTTTAATTTTAAGATTAATATTCCATAATAGATTAAGATTTCATTAAGATGTAATAATTCAAGACCCCTCACTGTAAGCTAAAGCACCTTTGACTTGTTCCAGCCATGTAGTCATTTAAAAAGACACCATATAATACCACCTTGAATACCCCTTTAAGAAGCCAGACCCACAGCTGACTGATGAACTAACTTTATTTACCGTATATACTCGAGTATAAGCCGAGTTTTTCAGCACGATTTTTCGTGCTGAAAACACCCCCCTCGGCTTATACTCGAGTGAACTCCCCCACCCGCAGTGGTCTTCAACCTGCGGACCTCCAGAGGTTTCAAAACTACAACTCCCAGCAAGCCCGGGCAGCCATCGGCTGTCCGGGCTTGCTGGGAGTTGTAGTTTTGAAACCTCCGGAGGTCCGCAGGTTGAAGACCACTGCGGCCTTCAACATCATCCAGCCCCCTCTCACCCCCCTTTAGTTCTGAGTACTCACCTCCGCTCGGCGCTGGTCCGGTCCTGCAGGACTGTCCGGTGAGGAGGTGGTCCGGTGGGATAGTGTTCCGGGCTGCTATCTTCACCGGGGAGGCCTCTTCTAAGCACTTCGGGCCCGGCCTCAGAATAGTCACGTTGCCGTGACAACGACGCAGAGGTGCGTTCATTGCCAACGTAATTCTGCGTCATTGTCAAGGCAACGCCTCTATTCCGGGCCGGAAGCGCGGAGAAGAGGCGCCCCCGGTGAAGATAGCAGCCCGGACCACCTCCTCACCGGACCACCTCCTCACCGGACAGCCCTGCAGGACCGGACCAGCGCCGAGCGGAGGTGAGTACTCAGAACTAAAGGGGGTGAGAGGGGGCTGGATGATGTTGAAGGCCGCAGTGGTCTTCAACCTGCGGACCTCCGGAGGTTTCAAAACTACAACTCCCAGCAAGCCCGGACAGCCGATGGCTGCCCGGGCTTGCTGGGAGTTGTAGTTTTGAAACCTCTGGAGGTCCGCAGGTTGAAGACCACTGAGGGCGAATGATGAGAAGAGGATGATGAAGGGGGGGGGTGTGGGGATGATGAAGGGGGGTGGGGATGATGAAGGGGGGGGGGTGTGGGATGATTACAAGGGGATGATGAAGGGGGGATGTGTGGGATGATAAGGGGATGATGAAGGGGGGATGTGTGGGATGATAAGGGGATGATGAAGGGGGGATGTGCGGGATGATAAGGGGATGATGAAGGGGGGATGTGTGGGATGATGACAAGGGGATGATGAAGGGGGGATGTGTGGGATGATAAGGGGATGATGAAGGGGGGATGTGTGGGATGATGACAAGGGGATGATGATGATGAGGATGTTAATGACGGGTCTGGATGATGACAGGGGGGGATGAGGTATTTCCCACCCTAGGCTTATACTCGAGTCAATAACTTTTCCTGGGATTTTGGGTTGAAATTAGGGGTCTCGGCTTATACTCGGGTCGGCTTATACTCGAGTATATACGGTAATAAGGGAATTCAATCCATTAGATGACCTCCTACAGATACTATTTACTGCATATTGATTTAATAAATGTCTGATGGTTGTTGAGAACTGAATTATTCCCGTCAGACAGTCAAAGTGTACCTGTCATTTAAAAAATAATAATTATTATATGTTATAGAGACATGTCAAAAGTTTTTTTCAATTGGGGAGGTCTTGATCGCAAGAATGAGTCAGGAGAAGTGCACAGCATGTTCTCTACCGGCTCAGTGTAATATGACCTGGACGGACTTACAATGTAAGTCTATGAGGCCGTCTATGTCTCATAGACACAGAGCAGGGAGAAGAGAGCACAGCCACTTATTCTCTCCTGGATTGGTTCTTGGTCTGGGTCTGAACACTCAGACTCCGAGCGATTAAAACATTTTAACTGCTTGTGCTTGGTTACTCTCCATTGTAGTCTTTAGAGGAGAACCAAGATGCAACAAGTAATGTTATGAAATAGTTATAATAAGAAGATAGTTATTGACATAACAGTATGCCTACATTCTGTGCTGAACATACGTACCCTATAATGATGCAGAATTATTTATAACCTTGATCTGTCATGAGCAGGGCTCTTCCCTCCAAACTATCTCTGATAATGAGTATAATAACATGCTTCCAATGTTACCCAGTCTACTAAACCAGCTTTATACCATAGGTACCGTATAACAATATGCACATGGGGATGCATAAGTTCAGTTCTCTGGTTATGTATATGTACTTATGCCATCACCAAGTAACAGTAAGTGCTCCAGCTATCGACCAATCAGTTTATTCGGCAGATAATCTTGTAGAGATTGTGAAGAACACAACAAGATCACCAAAGAAGAAAGTGCTGTATGTTACAACAGGAGTCACATTTATCTGCAAAAGTTGCACAATGCTTTAAATAACTGGAGTTTTTGGGACTCAGCACTCCATTACAATTGGCATGGTTGTAGTTGTGGAACATTTACATAGATATCCACGGGAGATCAGCTGTATTGTCTCAAAAGTTGCAAGCCTGCACCTAGGAACTCAGGGTAAGTGAATGGGTTGAGGGCCAGGCCTAATTATCACCTCTGGATTTCATGAAAGGTATCTGACAACTTTGCCGCTCTTGCATAGTGCACAAGACAGAAGTAGCAGCTATAAGTGGATGACACCCTTTACAATACAAGGTGAATTTGTATGGTCATTTACAATTGCCCATCAGCTCACTTGTTTTCCTACTGTTTGCATGAGAAGAAAATACGGTATGTGAAAAATCTTAAAATCTGACCTTTTGGGAGATCTGGATGGAAAAACATTTTGTGTAAAATATAGTAATAGTTGTTTATACCATGTGGGTAGCCCCTGTAACTTGGGTTTCATAGAGAGGAGAGATCTTGATTAAGATAGCATCATTCTCTTTGAGTGATGTGGCTATGCATGATTCTAAAGAAAGAAAGAAGCCTTTAGCAACCTTCTCTCCTACAAAAAGGGAGAAGAAATAGGATGAAGGGAGATGGGAGAATCAGCACTAGAGGCCATCTTTTCTCTATGTATGCCCCCTGACCATATACCACTTTCCCCTTTAAATCTGTATTTATGCAAAAGTTACAGATTACTGAGAAGTACTTTACATGAAATCTTTATTAAATGCTTCAGGATGATTTTCTATATAAATTCTATTTCAGATTACAAGTTCTATTTTTTATTGATTCAGTAGATATCAGCTCGCCACTGTTCAGGGAAGAGGTTCAGTGACTTGATCTCAATCACCAACAGAGGACCATGCAAGGTGGAATGAACAAAATATGACTTGCAAGCTTCTCTGACAGGTGAAAGGGTTAAAGTCACCACTGGTCAATGAACAATTTTGCTGTTGACATCTCTTTGGAAAAAAAAAAAAAAAAATCAAAAACAAAAAAGGGGGCCAAAAAAAAAAAAAAAACACCTGACCCTGAAAATGCAAAGCTGGTCCAATGACTTTACTTTTTATCCTGCCATTTTTCCTGTTTGATTTTAGAATAAAAAAATAAATAAAAAAATATAAATAAAAATGAATATGTTTTGATGCATTTTAAAAGAAAAAAAATAAATAAATAGTAAACTGCTTTACATGGCTGTTGTGAGAGAGAGAGCGATTATTCTGATGTCAACCTCTGTATTGTACTATTACTTGCTGTACTGCATGTATATACATGAACTAGGGTTGGAAAGTGCTTGGACTAAGGGAATGCTTACTACAAATACAGCCCATTTGACTGATTCTGAAGCCCTGAAGAGAAGGGCCCAGACCTGGTAGGCTTTATTCCTAATGGAAATATGCAGTGAGAATCCGTATACAGATACCCTCTGCATAGGCCCCAGAGTGCAACAGTTTGTTGTGGTGCCCCTCAATTCTGTGTATTCTCTTGCTTTTAACAATGTCTTTTCAATACAAGGGTATCCGAACAATACACTGATCACAGGGAGTCTTATAGCTGCAATCATCTGGGGTAACACAGTAATGTGTTCAATCATAGGGTAATGAAGCATTGCACATGTTCTACTGATGCGGAAAGGTTGTCCATGTACAGTGGGGATCAAAAGTTTGGGCACCCCAGGTAAAAATTTGTATTAATGTGCATAAAGAAACCAAGGAAAGATGGAAAACTCTTCAAAAGGCATCAAATTACAGATTAGACATTCTTATAATATGTCAACAAAAGTTAGATTTTATTTCCATCATTTACACTTTCAAAATAACAGAAAACACCCTGCAGAATTTATATCATGCACTGCTCCCTTTGCAAAGCTGAGACCTGCCAGTGTCATGGATTGTTCTCAATCATCATCTGGGAAGACCAGATGATGTCAATCTCAAAGGTTTTAAATGCCCAGACTCATCTGACCTTGCCCCAACAATCAGCACCATGGGTTCTTCTAAGCATTTGTCTAGAACTCTGAAACTGAAAAAAGTTGACACTCACAAAGCTGGGGAAGGCTATAAGAAGATAGCAAAAGTTTTCAGATGTCAATATCCTCTGTTCGGAATGTAATTAAGAAATGGCAGTCATCAGGAACAGTGGAAGTTAAAGCAAGATCTGGAAGACCAAGAAAATATCATACAGAACAGCTCGCAGGATTGTGAGAAAAACAATTCAAAACCCACGTTTGACTGCACAATCCCTCCAGAAAGATCTGACAGACACTGGAGTTGTGGTACACTATTCTACTATAAAGAGATACTTGTACAAAAATGGTCTTCATGGAAGAGTCATCAGAAGAAAACCTCTTCTACCTCCTCACCACAAAAATCAGCGTTTGAACTTTGCAAATGAACATATAGACAAGCCTGATGCATTTTGGAAACAAGTTCTGTGGACGATGAGGTTAAAATTGAACATTTTGGCAGGAATGAGCAAAGGTACGTTTGGAGGAGGGGAACAGAATTTAATGAAAGAACCTCTGTCCAGCTGTTAAGCATGGGGGTGGATCAATCATGCTTTGGGGTTGTTTTGCAGCCAGTGGCACAGGGAACATCTCACGAGTAGAAGGTAAAATGGATTCAATAAAATTTCATCAAATTTTGGATGCTAACTTGATGCCATCTGTGAAAAAGGTGAAGTTAAAGAGAGGATGGCTTCTACATGGATAATGATTCTAAGCACACCTCAAAATCCACGGGGATTACATCAATAGGCGTAAACTAAGGGCTGTGGGGTCGGTATATAAATGTTCCGACTCCGACTCCACAGTTTTTTGTACTTCCGACTCCGACTCCCCGACTCCTCTGTATTAATATGTGAATGTATTTATAAACACTTACAGTTGAGTCCAAGAAGCTGTTCCACCAAGTTCTTCTAAGCTCTTCTAGCAGAGAGAGGTAGTTGGGCAGAAGCTGCTGCCTTCTCCTTTTTGTGTGCTGATCTGCTGCTGAAGATAGGGCAGTGGGAGGATCCAGGAAGGGGAATTTAATATAAAACATGATTTCCCTAGTAGAATCCCATAGTCATGTTTAAAGTTTAAGCTAACAATCGGAGTTTACAAGTTTTTATAGCCTTAGCTGAATGGCAGCAGTTTTTCCAATGGTTTACAGCTTCAGTCTTGAACTATTGACCCTCCATTCCCTTCACTTATACAAGTGTCTCTAGTCCTGCAAAAAACGTATTGACTTATCAGTGAGAGGCTAGGTTATCCATGGGTTCCCTGTAACAGCAGAACACAACACTATGGAAAGTATAAGTATTGCCGCTCCTAATTGTGCGTTGCGTGCCATATAGTGAAGCACATGAAAAGCATGCTTTTTCCTGGTCACTAAACATGTTTGTTTTGCGGTTACGTGAGGCACTGCATGCATTGGTCTTTATTCTAACAGTAGAGAAGTCATTAACTATAACTTTTTGTGAATTTAAAGGGGTTCTCCCTTGTTTATACTGTTTTTTGTTATTATGTTTGTGTGTTATGTGTGTATAAGTATGTGTTTTTTTATGTGTGTTGTGATTATGTATATATGTATTTTCTTACCTTTTGTGAAGATCCGGAAGCTGGCCCCTTTTTCTTCCAGCGGCTTGCTGTGTACCTCGGCTTCCGCCATGTTGTGTTCTGTAAGTGGGATGTCGGGGGGTATGTTCTTGCTTCTGTCCTTCCTATCTTCTGACGTCCGAGGCAAATCTTTTCCTCCTGTTTCTTCCATGGCTCAGCGACAAATCTGCGGCCTCTTCCGGCGGATGCGCAGGTAGTTATTTATTATTTTTTTTTACCAATAAAGTTATTTTTGTCTAATTGACAAACTGTCTGTGCATGCGCGAGTACGCAAGTGCTACGCTAACAGCGTAGCGTACGTTAGGTCTACACTAATAGCGTAGCTTCGTGCAAGCGCAGACAGTTTGTCAATTAGACCCCAAAAAATTATTGGTAAAAAAAACAAACAAACTACCTGCTCATGTGCCGGAAGAGGCCGCAGATTCGTCGCTGAGCCACAGAAGAAACAGGAAGAAAAGATTTGCCTTGGACGTCAGAAGATAGGAAGGACAGAAGCAAGAACACACCCCCCGACATCCCACTTACCGAACACAACATGGCGGAGGCCGAGGTACACAGCAAGCCACTGGAAGAAAAAGGGGCCAGCTTCCGGATCTTCACAAAAGGTAAGAAAATACATATATACATAATCACAACACACATAAAAAAACACATACTTATACACAACATAATAACAAAAAACAGTATAAACAAGGGAGAACCCCTTTAAACTTGCTCTTTTTTCCCACAATCTCCTGACCTCAACATAATTGAAAATCTATGGATAGACCTTAAAAGAGCAGTGCGTGACAGACAGCCCAGAAATCTCAAAGAACTGTAAGACTTTTGTAAGGAAGAATGGGCAAAGATACCTCAAACAAGAATTGAAAGACTCTTGGCTGGCTACAAAAAGCGTTTACAAGCTGTGATACTTGCCAAAGGGGGCAGTACAAGATATTAACTCTGCAGGGTGCTCAAACTTTTGCAGATGCCATTTTTTAGTTTTCTGTTATTTCTGTCTGATTTTTGTGGTGAGGATGTAGAAGAGGTTTTCTTCTGATGACTCTTCCATGAAAACCATATTTGTACAAGTATCTCTCTATAGTGGAATAGTGTACCACAACTCCAGTGTCTGCCAGATCTTTCTGGAGGGATTGTGCAGTCAAACGTGGGCTTTGAATTGTTTTTCTCACAATCCTGCGAGCTGTTCTGTATGATGTTTTTCTTGGTCTTCCAGATCTTGCTTTAACTTCCACTGTTCCTGATGACTGCCATTTCTTAATTACATTCCGAACAGAGGATATTGACATCTGAAAATGTTTTGCTATCTTCTTATAGCCTTATCCAGCTTTGTAAGCGTCAACTATTTTCAGTTTCAGATTTCTAGACAACTGCTTAGAAGAACCCATGGTGCTGATTGTTGGGGCAAGGTCAGATGAGTCTGGGCATTTAAAACCTTTGAGATTGACATCACCTGATCTTCCCAGATGATGATTGAGAACAATCCATGACACTGGCAGGTCTCAGCTTTGCAAAGGGGGCAGTGCATGCTATAAATTCTGCAGGGTGCCCAAACTTTTGCAGACGCCATTTTTTTGTTTTCTGTTATTTTGAAAGTGTAAATGATGGAAATAAAATCTAACTTTTGTTGACATATTATAAGAATGTCTAATCTGTAATTTGGTGCCTTTTGGCGATTTTTTCCATTTCCTTGGCTTCTTTATGCACATTAATACAAATTTTTACCTGGTAGTGCCCAAACTTTTGATCCCCACTGTAATGTATGGATGTGTTAAGTCACCATCAAGAGCCAGGAAAAGAAATAGATGGCAAACAGGTCACTGCTTCATTTTCCTACTTGACATAAATGAGAGGCATTCTGGTTTGCTCTAGACATCATTCAGGGGTGGTCAAAAAAGCTACTTGTTACCCATAGAGAACAACCAGAATTCAGCTTTTATATCTCTAGGACAGGTTACAAACTGCATCTTCTCCATGTTGCCTAAGCACTAGTTCTAATACATGAGACGGATGAGTGTAAAGCTTGCATGTTAGGCTGCTTTCACACTATACAGTTGCTCCGTTTTAACCCCATAAGGACTCAGCCCATTTGGGCCTTATTATATTTTCATCCACAGACTAGTATGAGGGCTTGTTTTTTGCGCGATCAGTTGTCCGTTGTAATGTCACTACCATAAAATGTATGGTGCAACCCAAAAAAATACTATTTGTGTGGGGAAATTAAAAAGAAAACCGCAATTTAGCAAATTTTGGAAGGTTTCGTTTTCACGCCGTACAATTTACAGTAAAAATGACATGTGTTCTTTATTCTTTGGGTCAATACGATTAAAATGATACCCATGATAACATACTTTTCTATTACTGTTGCGCATAAAAAAAATCGCAAACTTTTTAACCAAATTAGTACTTTTAAAATCCCCCTAATTTGAAGACCTATAACTTTTTCATTTTTCCGTATAAGCAGCAGTATTAGCGCTCATTTTTTGCGCTGTGATCTGTACTTTTTATTGATGCAATATTTGCTTATATAAAACTTTTAATACATTTTTATTTTTTAATTTTTTTATTTGAAAAAAAATGTTATAAAAAAAAGCAGCTTTTTTTTTTATGTTCACGCCATTCACTGTACGGTATCATTAACATTTTATATTAATAGTTCGGATATTTACGCACGCGGCGATACCAAATATGTATATAAAAAATGTTTTTTTTACTTTTTGGGGGTGAAATAGAAAATGGGTCTATTTACGTTTTTATTGGGGAGGGTTTTTTTTTTTAATTTTTTTAAACTTTTTTTTTAATTTTATTTTTACACTTTAATAGTCCCCATAGGGGACTATTTATAGCAATCATTCGATTGCTAATACTGTTCAGTGCTATGCATAGGACATAGCACTGATCAGTATTATCGGCTGTCTTCTGCTCTGGTCTGCTCAATCGCAGACCAGAGCAGAAGACCCGTGGAGGCAGCGGAGGCAGGTGAGGGGACCTCCGGCTGCCGTTCTGGATGATCGGAACGCCACGGCAGCGATGCGAGCGATCATCCATTTTAGTGACCGCGATGCTGCAGATGCCGTGATCTGTATTGATCACGGCATCTGAGGGGTTAATGGCGGAATTCCGCGCGATCGCGGATGTCCGCCATTACCGGCAGGTCCCTGGCTGCTATCAGCAGCCGGGACCTGCCGCGCATGACCCGAGCATCGCTCTGATGCCCGCCGTTATGCATAGGATGTAAATGTACTTCCTGGTGTGTTAAGTACCAGCTCACCAGGACGTACATTTACGTCCTGCGTCGTTAAGAGGTTTAAGATTCGTTATAATGTCCCGTTAGGAAAACCTTTAAAAACGGCTGTTAAACAGCCGTTAGGGTGCATGCACACCACGTTTTTGCTATACAGTTCCCGTATACTGTTTCAAGTTAAAAACCGTACGGAACCGTATAGAAACCGTATGCAGTGACTTAACATCATTTTTCAAACCGTATACGGTTTTTAACCATATACAGATTGAAATTTGTACACACGTCTTAATACAGTTTAGTCAGGTTTTGAGGAATCCGTTTTTCATCAAAAACCTGATACAGGAACTGTATTGCAAAAACGTGGTGTGCATGCACCCTTACAAAGTCTCATTCAAGTCTATGGGATTTTGTGATTAGCCATTATCACCCGTTATAGCACGTTATGAATAACGGACGTTATTTGTGACAAGAGAAAAATTTGTGCATGTTAGGTTTTTTCTACTGTCACAAATAACGCCCGTTATTCATAACGGGCTATAACGGGTGATAATGGCTAATGACAAAATCCCATAGACTTGAATGGGATTTTGTAACGGCCATATGGGATTTTGTAACGGCCGTTTTTAAGGGTTTTCCTAACAGGACATTATAACGGATCTTTTAAACAGAGCAACTTTATAGTGTGAAAGCAGCCTTAGCTGATGACTATGGTGATTTCACAGGAACTACCCCTCCCCTAGTAGTATGTACTGATTTGGTAGATTTAACCCCTTAATGACACAGGACGTAAATATATGTCCTGATGAGGTGGTAATTAACGCACCAGGATGTACATTTATGTCCTATTCATAACCGCGAGCATCGGAGCGATGCTCGGGTCATGCACGGCAGGTCCCGGCTGCTGATAGCAGCCAGGGACCTGTCAATAATGCCAACATCCGCAATCACGCGGATGTCCGCCATTAACCCCTCAGATGCCGTGATCAATACAGATCATGGCATCTGTGGCAGTGGGGTCACTAAAATGGATGATCGGATCGCTCACAGCGATCCGTTCATCCAGAATGGCAGACGGAGGTCCCCTCCCCTGCCTCCTCTGCGTTTTCTGCTCTGGTCTGCGATCAGGCAGACCAGAACAGAAGATGAACGATAACACAGATCAGTACTATGCCCTATGCATAGCACTGAACAGTATTAGCAATCGAATGATTGCTATAAATAGTCCCCTATGGGGACTATTAAAGTGTAAAAATAAAAGTAAAAAAAGTAAAAAATAAAAGTAAAAAAAATTTGAAAAATACCCTCCCCCAATAAAAAATGTTAATTGTCCGTTTTCCCCCATTTTACCCCCAAAAAGTGTAAAAAACTATTTTAACAAACATATTTGGTATCGCCGAGTGCATAAATATCCGAACTAAATATAATGTTAATGATACCGTACGGTGAACGGCATGAATGTACAAAAAAAAAGTCCAAAATTGCTGTTTTTTAATAACATTTTATTCCAAATAAAATTGATTAAAAAAATGTATTAAAAGTTTTATATATGCAAACGTGGTATAAAAAAAAATTACAGATCATGGCACAAAAAATTAGCCCTCATTCCGTTGCTTATACGGAAAAATGAAAAAAGTTATAGGTAAGCAAAATAGAGAGATTTTAAACGCACTAATTTGGTTAAAAAATTGTGATTGTTTTAAGCTATATAATAATAGAAAAGTATATAATCATGGGTATCATGTTAATCGTATTGACCCACAGAATAAAGAACATGTCTATTTTACCGTAAAGTGTACTGCATGAAAACAAAACCTTCCAAACTTAGCAAAATTGCGGTTTTCTTATCAATTTCCCCACACAAATAGTATTTTTTTTGGTTGCGCTATACATTTTATGGTAAAGTGAGTGATATCAAAGGACAAAGAACAACTGGTCACGCAAAAAACAAGCCCTCATACTAGTCTGTGGATTAAAATATAAAAGAGTTATGATTTTTAGAAGGCAAGGAGGAAAAAACGAAACGTAAAAATAAAATTGGCGGACTTCCGGTTCCGGCGCGGCCTGATGTAGACGGCGAGCGCTTGTGCTCCTCCACCCCCGACTCCTACCAGCTAAGTACCGCTGCACTAACGGGCTTCAGAAGTCCCCGAACACCACCCGACACCTCAGCCAGACCGAGGGGATGGACAGGTACCTCCAACGTGGCGGCTCCTCCGGTACATCGCAGCCCGCGCCTCCCCAGCACACGCCACAAAGCGCACCTGTCATGGCGGCGGCAGCGGGACAGAAGCTGCGACCCGCTTCGGGAGTCCCCACACTGCCACCAATGAATGATACCCGCGTGGGGACGCCGGGGACTGACGGGGCGACACCGCATGGCGGCTCCCAACAACCGGCACCACCTGCAGTCCCAGAAATGGCGCAGCCCGACTCTGCAGTAATGGCGGCGGCCGCATCGGGGGAGACATCACGGCCACCACGAACGGAGGGGCAATTAAACTCTGAGGTAACCGCAATGGAAGTCAGCCTGCCAGCTGACCCACACTTGGGACCACACACTGCCACCGTGGGCCCTTCACTCCCCGGGATTACTATTGCAACCCCTCAACTTTCCTCAGGGCCGGCCTTTTCCATAGACTACCAGCACCTGGCGAATGAAATGGCGTTGCGTATTACCCCAACTGTACGAAATATAGTGGAGGAGGTCCTAAAAGCAACTCTCCAAAACCTAAAACTAGAAGTACAGGAACATACTGGCCGCCTGTCAGAATTGGAGCACAGAACCTCCCAATTGGAGGATACCGACACGGCTGCAGCTAAACGCCTACATGACATGGAATTAGAGATGACCCGCATTGGCGAGAAAATGGAAGACCTAGAAAATCGCTCTAGGCGCAATAATTTACGTATAGTGGGGGTTAAGGAGACAGTAGCACCTCTTGACCTGCAACGCTTTTGTGAGCGAGATCTTCCTAAGTCGCTTGGCCTGTCTCATCCCTGCAGGGTGGAACGAGCCCACAGAATTGGCCCATCTTCACACCCCCAGCCTAACCGACCATCTTCCACTCCGGAGGCCCGCCCCCGTCAAGTCATTCTGCGACTACTGGACTACAACGACAAAGTTGATATTCTGAGGGCGTACCGCCGTCTGACACAACCCCTGGAAATTCATGGAATGCGCCTGTTGATTTTTGAGGACTTCTCGGTAGAAGTGGCGAAACGAAGGAGGGCCTTCAGCACTGTTTGCACTAAGCTATTTCAGGCGAAATATAGATTCCAACTGCAGTATCCAGCCACCCTGAGGGTGTTCCATCCTGACGGCTCTACTACCACTTTCAAGACTCCAGAGGAAGCATCTTCATCAATAGACCAGCTGCTGTCCTCTTCCTCCACGTCATCTTCCCGTCCACCGGCTCGGACACCCACTCGTCGTTCAAGGTCACCAAGGAGGAATCATCGTTCCCGCTCAGCACCTAGAGAATCGCAATTCTCCGCAAGCCAAAGACACCGACGTAGACGTCATCGCTCTCCAGGTCGTGGCTATGACAGCGACAGGCGATCTTCACCTGACTGACCACAGCTGTTCCTTGTTCCTTGTTCCTGATGACTTCACCTTCTTGCCTTTGAGCCTTCTGCTGGGACTACGGGAATGATGAACCGGACGTCCAGGTTTTCTCTTTATTTTTATCTTCCTCGCCTGTATGGCGCTGTTATACAGAAGGTTTCCAGTGTTGCCATATTCCAACCTGGCTTTGGTGCTGTAATGTTGCACGGCCGCACGGCAGGGTTGGCCTTTCACCTGCCTGACTGAGGGACTCGACCATCTTAGAAGGGGTCGGGGGGAGGGGGGGGAGCATGGGCGTCCAGAAATGTGTGATATTACTTTGATGCCTATGTCGGCCGAAAAAAGGAAGTCCATCATCCAAAAGGAAGGTGTTGCTAAATTAGCAACACTTTCTAGGATATTCTACAGGATGGTTAACTGTTATTTGCTTGTATACTGTTTTTGTTTTGTTTGTTCTTTCCCACAGCTCGGAACCTCTAGTGAAAACTACTGCCCAGTTTATTATCGGGCACCTATCCTGCCTTACAGATACTTTACACGGTATTACTTATTCAGGGTCATGTTTGGTATGCCCCCATTGCTGCTGTGCCCTTTCATATCTACTTACACATATAATATCTGCACAGCCCTCCATGAGGGATTGTCTAGATTGTCTTGATTTACCATGCCTAACATAATATCGTGGAATGTCAAGGGTCTTCGCTCCCCCCAAAAACGAAGACTTTTTATACGATACTTGAAACGATTCCACCCGGACATTGTCCTCCTCCAAGAAACCCACCTAGCTGGCTCAGATTTTTTTAGGTTACAGCAGCAATGGGTGGGGCAGGTGTTTGGTTCTCAGGCCCAGGATGGGAAAGCAGGAGTGGTCACCTTGATCCACAAATCTTTTGCATTTGGTCTTATATCACACGACACTGATGATGAAGGCAGGGTCTCACATTTACGACTTGACCACAATGGAGAGATCTTTAGCATTTATAACATATACGGTCCCAATGGGGAAAATAAGTCCTTTTTTCACGCTCTAGCGGACAGAATTCATGACGATAACACGACGAACAAAATAGTGGGGGGCGACTTTAACACAGTCCTCGACCCCCTAGTGGACAGAAAGGGCCCGACATCTCAAGCAATCCCCATACGTAGCAGGGACTGTGTATTGCCCCCTTTCTTGGACCAATTGGGACTGCTAGATGTGTGGAGAATGTCCCACCCGGACGATAGGGAATTCACCCATTTCTCCAATGCTCACTCTTCCTGGTCTCGTATAGACTATCTACTGACATCTCCGGAACTTTACCATAAAGTTAGCTCAGTAGACATTGGAGAACTGGCGTTGTCAGACCATGCCCCTCTCTGTCTACGGCTCTTGCCCTCCTACCCCAAAGGGACAGATATTCTTTGGCGTTACCCCTCACTGCTGGCCAAGGATGATACCTTCCTCGAATTACTTAGGGGTTGGTGGTTAGAATATACCGTATATAATGGGGAACACCGCTCAGACCCAACTCTGTTCTGGGAATCGGGGAAGGCAGTATTAAGGGGAAAATTGATGGCACACGTGGCCCACCTAAAACGCACCTCTCTGAAAAATCTGAATGAAGCCAGTGCTCAACTAAGGGATGTCTATGCCACCTTCGTAGCCCACCCTACTATTCAGAACCGGGAGGAATGGAAATCGGCTAGAGCCAATTTTGAATTATGGTGGGATAGAAGGGAACGCCTAGGGAGGTCCCACTTTGAGGTAGATCTCTTTAGACACGGTAACAAATCGGGACGTCTACTGGCCCGTATAGCTAGGGGAAAGATACCCACCCCTCACATAACAGCACTTAAAGACTCCTCGGGAGTCACGCACAAAAACCCTCACTCCATTAACAAATTGCTGTCCTCCTATTATAGCTCGCTTTATGAAAACTCTCCCTCTGACCTTTCGGCGGGTGAGGCCTTCTTGAAACGGGTCCAACTTCCCACACTGACGGAAGAACAGAGGGAGATTCTTAATGCACCGGTGTCGGTGGAGGAAATACAGGGCGTTATCGGTCATCTCCATAACGGGAAGGCCCCGGGCCCTGACGGGTATTCAGGCGAATTTTATAAAGCCCTATCAGAGCAGATTGCCCCAGTCTTAAGGGATATGTTTCAGGTATTCATGTCTACGGGATCGTTACCCACAGAAGCCTCTCTTGCACACATAAAAGTTTTGCCTAAACCGGGTAAGGACCTAACTGACCCAGGTTCCTATCGTCCGATATCTCTAATTAACCAAGACATCAAGATTCTATCAAAAATTTTAGCTGACCGTCTTTCTCGATTCATGCCAGCTTTAATCGGTTCCCATCAAGTAGGCTTTATTAGGAACAGATCAGCTACCATGAATTTGAGAACGGTTATGGCGGTTCTAGATCGCCTACAGCATCAGCCCCAGAGGGGTGAAGCTCCTGCCTTGCTCACTTTGGATGCTGAAAAAGCATTCGATAATGTAAAATGGGATTGGCTGGGACTGGTGTTGGATGCGATTGGTATTCAAGGGTCATTTAGGAATTACATTTCTGGGATTTATGCAACCCCCATGGCTAGAATACACACGCCTGGTATCCTATCCACACCCTTCCCTCTCTTTAAGGGCACCAGACAGGGTTGCCCACTCTCTCCCCTACTCTTTAATTTAGCGTTAGAACCCCTGGCACTCTCCCTACTGTCTGAAAATATTTATCCTGGCATTAAGGTGGGGAAGAATGAAGTAAAATTGACAATGTTCGCAGATGATATTTTATTGTTCCTTGATGGCCCGACTGCTTCCCTAGGACGCATTCTTGAACATCTGAGAACATTTGGGGCGTTCTCGGGTTACAAAATAAATGTGTCTAAATCGGAACTTTTACCCCTAGGTCCTTTCCGTCACCAGTGGCTTCCAGAAATATCAGGTATGGGAGTCCGCATTGCTGACTCCTCCATCACCTACCTAGGTATCAAAATAGGGAGAACGCCCGACACAGTTTAAACTATACTCCCCTCTTCTCCAAGATTAAAGCTGAATTACGTAAATGGGAAAAACTCCCCCTGAACTTTATGGGGAGATGTGCACTCATTAAAATGGTTAGCTTTGCGCGTCTCCTATACCCCCTGCAAACCCTACCACTTCTGTTAAAACATACTGACGTGAAAGGCTTAAACTCAGCATTCACCAAATTTATCTGGGCGGGGAAGAGGCCCAGAATCGCACTAAACAAACTGATGCTCAATAGGTCTGATGGGGGACTGAATTTTCCCAATGTAAGAGGATACAATCTATCATGTCTTTTTCGATTTGTTAATGACTGGATACATGGATCCTCTTACCATGCTCTTTACGGTCTAGAGAGTGAATTGGCGGCCCCATGGAACCTAGCAGTCCTCTTACATACTACATACTCTAAACTCCCCTCCATAGTGAAACGCTCTGTACTGCTGAGGGATACGGTGGCATCTTGGAAAGAGGTCAGGAAGTTATATGGACTGCCTTACCTCTTATCCAAACATCTACCACTGGCGAAACATCCAGAGTTTCCCCCAAGACTTCCTCCTGGGGTGCTTGGCCTTTGGTCGGACAAAGGCCTCACGAAAGCCAAGCACTTTATGGACGTTACTCAGAAACGATGGCTCCGACCAACCACACTGCTCTCCCTACACAACCTTCCCCCGTCTCATGCATTCCCTATACAACAGATATGCTCCTTCTTCTTTAGTCGATTGCGTAACCTGTTTAAAGAGGCCACAAAGAACGAACTAGACTATCTTATTGGTTCGGAACCCCGTAAATTGTCCATCTCCATGATATACACATCCCTTAGGAAAGTACTACTGAAATTTACACCCTCTTCTATTTTTTCAGCGTGGACCTCATGGGTACCAGGAGACGATATTTCGGAATGTATCTTGAATGGGTGGAATATCATCCGTAAATGTATTATCAATGAGAGATGGCGTGAAACCTACTACAAAATGGCTCACAAAGCCTTATATGGGTTTAACATACTGCCTTCCCCGGATTTCCCCGATCGTATCACGGCCTGCCCTAAATGTGCTACCCCTTTGACGAATATGTGGCATGGAGTTTGGACGTGCCCCCATACAGAAAGATATTGGCAAATGATTATATCATATATCAGAGAGAAATGGGAAATGTCACTACCACATACACCAAGAGCCCTATTGTTTCATCAGTTTAGACCACCTGACTTGACCGACCAAGGCCCCACCAAAACACCCCAACTAGTTCACATTGTCCTCTTAGTGGCACTTAGGTGTATCTTCGCAGCCTGGCTCTCCCCTTCTGTTCCCACCATCTCCATGGTCATATCGCAACTTAAACTGTTATGTGGGATAGATAGGCTTGATACTGAACGACACATGAGCACAAACACAGCAAAATATTTCGCCAAATGGCAAGATTTTATTGTTGCACACTACACATCAGCTGAAATCGAGGACATAGTTAAGCCCTTTAGCTCGACAGACTGGTACTGTCTTGGGGTTTTGAGTGATTCACTGGGTCCATTACGACTTACCTCTTGACCTTGACTTCTAGCATACTACGAGCATGGCACGCCTAATTTGAGCGAGGCGAATGAATATTGTGATACTGCCGCGCATTTCCACTTGGGTTATCCATTAGCTGTGTGGAGTTTACAGTTTCTGGTTTGTAATTTATTGAATGTTCTTATGGCTCTTATTCGACGATATTCCGCACTTAACCATCAATGTGTGATGTTTGTTTATAACAATGAAAATTCAATAAAATTTGTTTAAAAAAAAAAAAAAAAAATTGGCCCAAATTGGCCTTAAAGGGGTACTCCGGTGGAAAACTTTTTTTTTTAAATAAACTGGTGCCAGAAAGTTAAACAGATTTGTAAATTACTTCTATTAAAAAATCTTAATTCTCCCTGTACTTATTAGCTGCTGAATACTCCAGCGGAAATTCTTTTCTTTTTGAAACACAGAGCTCTCTGCTGACATCACGAGCACAGTGCTCTCTGCTGACATCTCTGTCCATTTTATGAACTGTCCAGAACAGCATATGTTTGCTATGGGAATTTCCTTTTACCCTGGACAGTTCCTAAAATGGACAGAGATGTCAGCAGAGAGCACTGTGCTCATGATGTCAGCAGACAGCTCTGTATTTCAAACGGAAAATAATTTCCACTGTAGTATTCAGCAGCTAATAAGTACAGGAAGGATTAAGATTTTTAATAGAAGTAATTTACAAATCTCTCAATCCAAGGATAATGAAGAAAAACCGTCACTCACCCTTCTTCTCTTTAATTTTCTTTCTTTATTGCAAAATACTCACAAGTAAAAACGTAGATGGGGGAGAGGGATCAGCGAGGGGGGGTACACAAACAGGTGACAGACTCTGTTTCACTCGGCTGGCGAGCTTCTTCTGGCCAGAAGAAGCTCGCCAGCCGAGTGAAACAGAGTCTGTCGCCTGTTTGTGTACCCCCCCTCGCTGATCCCTCTCCCCCATCTACGTTTTTACTTGTGAGTATTTTGCAATAAAGAAAGAAAATTAAAGAGAAGAAGGGTGAGTGACGGTTTTTCTTCATTATCCTTGGATTGAGAAGTTTGGATTATTTGCTGCATACTTTAAACCAGAGCACAACCCTGCACCTGTATTCAGTTCTCACACAAGTTGGCCATTATATCCTGCATCCGAATATAGTACCCTAGCAGTGCCGGACATTGGCTCCTCTTCTTTTGCATGATAATTTACAAATCTGTTTAACTTTCTGGCACCAGTTGATTTAAAAAAAAAAAGTTTCTCACCGGAGTACCCCTTTAACCCCTTAAGGACGCACGACGTAAATGTACGTCCTGGTGCGGTGGTACTTAACGCACCAGGACGTACATTTACGTTCTGTATATAACTGCGGGCATCGGAGCGATGCCCGTGTCATGCGCGGCTGATCCCGGGTGCTGACCGCAGCCAGGGACCCGCCGGCAATGGCCGACGCCCGCGATCTCACGGGCATCCGCCATTAACCCCTCAGATGCCAGGATCAATACAGATCCCGGCATCTGCGGCAGTACACGATTTCAATGAATGATCTGATCGTTCGCAGCGCTGCTGCGGGGATCCGATCATTCAGAACGCCACACGGAGGTCCCCTCACCTGCCTCTGTCCGGCTCCCGGCGTCTTCTGCTCTGGTCTGAGATCGAGCAGACCAGAGCAGAAGATAACCGATAACACTGATCTGTTCTATGTCCTATACATAGAACAGATCAGTATTAGCAATCATGGTATTGCTATGAATAGTCCCCTATGGGAACTATTCAAGTGTAAAAAATAATGTAGAAAAATGTAAAATTTAAAGTAAAAAAAAAAGTGAAAAATCCCCTCCCCCAATAAAAAAGTAAAACTTCAGTTTTTACCCCCAAAAAGCGTAAAAAAATAAATTTAATAGACATATTTGGTATCGCTGCGTGCGCAAATGTCCGAACTATTAAAATAAAATGTTAATGATCCCGTACGGTGAACTGCGTGAAGTGCCCAGAGCAGCAGCATCCCATTTAAAACAAGCAAAATTCTGCTGGCGGAAGTTCGTAGTAGTGTGGACGAGCCCTAATTCCCCCAGACCCCTCTGCCCCCCCAGATCCCTAAGTCCTCCTCCAGACTCCTGATCCCAGAGACCCCTAAAGCTAGGTTTCCCCCTTTTTTACCTGCAAAAACACAGAAAAACTGCTACTGCTTTTTCCTGTGTTATTGTAATTTTTTGGTATTTTTTTCTTGTGCTTTTGCCTTCTCTGGAAACTTAGCCTTAGTCCTCCCCTGGTCCTTAAAGGGGTACTCCACCCCTAGACATCTTATCCACTATCCAAAGGAGGGGATAAGATGTCTAGGGGTGGAGTACCCCTTTAAGTCCCCCCCTTCAACACTCCTGGTCCTTCTCCACTATTCCACTTTTCTGCACCCCCTACCCCCCCCCCCCTCAGTCCCCTTCACACTCCTCTGCCCCCTTTACCAAACCCACACTTACCTTATCTCACCCCCCACCCCCCAAACAACCTCACTTCAGCCCCCCATGCCCTCCTGGTCCTTCTCCACTACACTTTTCTCCACCAACCCCACCCCCAGTTCCCCCACATTAGGTTGTAGCTCCCCCCCCTTTAGGTTGTAGCTCCCCCACATTAGGTTGTAGTTCCCCCACAGTAGGTTGCAGTTCCCCGCATTAGGTTGTAGTCCCCCCACATTACGTTGGCAGTGTCCCCCACAGACATACAACCTCCAGTCATATACAGTGTATGGCTGGAGAACTGTATGTCTGTTTACTGCCCCACTTCAGTGCTCCGACCACCGCTCCTCTGGTCCGGGGTCATGATCTACTGCAATGGCCTAGGGGCCATAGCAGTAGGTACCGGGACCGGAGGAGCGGTGGTCGGAGCACTGAAGATGACGTGTAGGTAACTTACCATGCGTGCATCCTCGTTGCTCCGCTCCTATGGGCGCACGCATAGGATGTCAGTGATGTCCCTGCGTGCGCTACCTCCCTGCGTTTTTAAAGTTATTGCGGGGCCACAGAAAGGTAACCGGGACATCCTTGTGTCCCGAAAAGATCTTTCAGGACACAGGGATGTCCTGCCTGAATGGGGGGGGGGGGATTACAGTATTTATCTGCGTATAACACGCACTGGAATATAACACGTACCCTTATTTTGACAGGAAAATTTGAGGGGAAAAAAATAAATGTAAAATAAATGACTATGGCTCTGAACTATATGCCTCATCATCCCCCCAACTTTGATTCCCCTTGATCCTCAGTTTCCCCCCCCCTTCCTCCCCTTTTATCAGCCTCTGTGCCATATTTAAACCCCCCCCCCGTCTCCTTTCCCATGTTTTCTCCTGCTCATCATTCTCCCCCCTACTCATCATCCCCCCTACTCATTATTCTCCCCCCCTGCTCATCATTACCCCCCCTGCTCATCATTACCCCCCCCCCGCTCATCATTACCCCCCTGCTCATCATTCCCCGCCTGCTCATCATTCTCCCCCCTACTCATCATTACCCCCCTGCTCATCATTACCCCCCCTGCTCATCATTACCCCCCCCTGCTCATTATTACCCTCCCTGCTCATCACTACCACCCCTGCTCATTATTACCCCCCTGCTCATCATTACCCACCCTGCTCATCATCCCCCCTGCTCATCATTACCCCCCCCTGCTCATCATTACCCCCTGCTCATCATTAACCCCCCTGCTCATCATTCCCCCCTTGCTCATCATTACCCCTGCTCATTATTACCCCCCTGCTCATCATTACCCCCCCCCTGCTCATCATTAACCCCACCTGCTCATAATTTCCCCCCCCCTGCTCATCATTAACCCCCCCTGCTCATCATTACCCCCCTGCTCATCATTAACCCCCCCCTGCTCATCATTAACTCCCCCTGCTCATCATTAATCCCCCCAGCTCATCATTAAACCCCCTGCTCATCATTAACCCCCCCTGCTCATCATTATCCCCCCCCCCCCCGCTCATCAATCCCCCCCTGCCAATCAGTCCCCCATCATTGCTCCCCCCTCTTCCTTCTTTTTCTATTTTTCCTATTTCCTTACCTGGCCGCGCTCGGCAGGCTCAGGTGATGCATCAGGTCTTGTGGGCTGTGACGAGTGACGTCTCCTGCGGCTCTTCTGCACAGCGTCAGGGACGTCACTCGTCATTTCCTGCAGCGCTGGGGTGTAATGATGAAAACTGTCCCCTGCAGGAAATGATGAGTGACGCCCCTGACGCTGTGCAGAAGAGCCGTGACGTCAATCGTCACAGCCCACATGACCCGATGCATCACCTGAGCCTGCCGAGTGCGGCCAGGTAAGGAAATAAGAAATATAGAAAAAGCAGGAGGAGTCTGGGGCGGGCCCACAGGAGCCGCCGCTGGTCACTGTTTAAAAGTGGCCACGGCCGGGCTATCGGGGGCCCTAGATCCGCTACTGAGCAGCCCGCAGGGATGTCCCCTGAGCAGGTGCTCCATGAGTGCCAATGATGATCCGGCCCTGCATAGTTGAATGTGCTGACAACAAAATCACACAAAAATTATCAATGGAAATCAAATTTATCAACCCATGGAGGTCTGGATATGGAGTCACACTCAAAATCAAAGTGGAAAACCACAATACAGGCTGATCCAACTTTATGTAATGTCCTTAACCCCTTAAGGACCGGAGGTTTTTCCGTTTTTGCATTTTCGTTTTTTGCTCCTTGCCTTTAAAAAATCATAACTCTTTCAAATTTACACCTAAAAATCCATATGATGGCTTATTTTTTGCGCCACCAATTCTACTTTGTAATGACGTCAGTCATTTTGCCCAAAAATCTACGGTGAAGCGGGAAAAAAAATCATTGTGCGACAAAATTGAAAAAAAAAAACGCTGTTTTGTAACTTTTGGGGGCTTCCGTTTCTACGTAGTACATTTTTCGATAAAAATGACACCTTATCTTTATTCTGTAGGTCCATACGATTAAAATGATCCCCTACTTATATAGGTTTGATTTTGTCGGACTTGTGGAAAAAATCATAACTATATGCAGGAAAATTAATACGTTTAAAATTGTCATCTTCTGACCCCTATAACTTTTTTATTTTTCCGTGTATGGGGCGGTATGAGGGCTAATTTTTTGCGCCGTGATCTGAAGTTTTTAACGGTACCATTTTTGCATTGATAGGACTTATTGATCACTTTAAATGATATAAAAAGTGACCAAAAATGCACTATTTTGGACTTTAGAATTTTTTAGCGCGCACGCCATTGACCGAGCGGTTTAATTAATGATATATTTTTATAATTCGGACATTTACGCACGCGGTGATACCACATATGTTTATTTTTATTTTTATTTACACTGTGTTTTTTTTTTTATTGGAAAAGGGGGGTGATTCAAACTTTTAATAGGGGAGGAGTTAAATGATCTTTATTCACTTTTTTTTTTTCACTTTTTTTTGCAGTGTTATAGGTCCCATAGGGACCTATAACACTGCACACACTGATCTTCTATGTTGATCACTGGTTTCTCATAAGAAACCAGTGATCAACGATTCTGCCGGATGACTGCTCATGCCTGGATCTCAGGCACTGAGCAGTCATTCGGCAATCGGACAGCGAGGAGGCAGGAAGGGGCCCTCCCGCTGTCCTGTCAGCTGTTCGGGATGCCGCGATTAGCCGCGGCTATCCCGAACAGCCCGACTGAGCTAGCCGGGAACTTTCACTTTCACTTTTAGCCGCGCGGCTCAGCTTTGAGCGCACGGCTAAAGGGTTAATAGCGCGCGGCGCCGCGATCGGCGCTGCGCGCTATTAGAGGCGGGTCCCGGCTTCACTATGACGCCGGGCCCGCCATGATATGACGCGGGGTTACTGTGTAACCCCGCGTTATATCAGAAGAGCAGGACCAAGGACGTACCGGTACGTCCTTGGTCCTTAAGGGGTTAAAACAAGTCACAATGAGGCTCAATAGTGTGTGTGGCCTCCACGTGCCTGTATGACCTCCCTACAATGCCTGGGCATGCTCCTGATGAGGTGGTGGATGGTCTCCTGAGGGATGTCCTCCCAGACCTGGACTAAAGCATCCGCCAACTCCTGGACAGTGAGTGGTGCAATGTGGCGTTGGTGGATGGAGCGAGTCATGATGTCCCAGATGTGCTCAATCAGATTCAGGTCTGGGGAACGGGCGGGCCAGTCCATAGCATCAATGCCTTCTTCTTGCAGGAACTGCTGACACACTCCAGCCACATGAGGTCTAGTATTGTGTTGCATTAGGAACTCAGGGCCAACCGCACCAGCATATGGTCTCACAAGGGGTCTGAGGATCTCATCTTGGTACCTAATGGCAGTCAGGCTACCTCTGGCAAGCACATGGAGGGCTGTGCCGCCCCAAAGAAATGCCACCCCACGCCATTACTGACCCAACGCCAAACCGGTCATGCTGGAGGATGTTGCAGGCAGCAGAACGTTCTCCACTGCATCTCCAGAGTCTGTCACGTCTGTCACATGTGCTCAGTGTGAACCTGCTTTCATCTGTGAAAAGCACAGGGTGCCAGTAGCGAATTTGCCAATCTTGGTTTTCGCTGGCAAATGCTAAATGTGCTGCACGGTGTTGGGCTGTAAGTACAACCCCCACCTTTGTACGTCAGGCCCTCATACCACCCATTTGAATGGACACATGCACATTTGTGGCTTGCTGGAGGTAATTTTGCAGGGCTCTGGCAGTGCTCCTCCTGCTCCTCCTTGCACAAAGGCGGAGATAGCGGTCCTGCTGCTGGGATGTTGCCCTCCTACGGCCTCCTCCACATCTTCTGATATACTGGCCTGTCTCCTGATAGAGCCTCCATGCTCTGAACACTACGCTGACAGACACAGCAAACCTTCTTGACACAGCTTGCATTGTTGTGCCATCCTGGATGAGCTGCACTACCTGAGCCACTTGTGTGGGTTGTAGACTCCGTCTCATGCTACCACTAGAGTGAAAGCACCGCCATCATTCAAAAGTAACCAAAACTTCAGCCAGGAAGCATAGGAACTGAGAATTGGTCTGTGGTCACCACCTGCAGAACCACTCCTTTATTGGGGGTGTCTTGCTAATTGCCTATAATTTCCACCTGTTGTCTGTTACATTTGCACAACAGCATGTGAAATTGATTGTCAATCAGTGTTGCTTCCTGAGTGGACAGTGTGATTTCACAGAAGTGTGATTGACTTGGAGTTACATTGTGTTGTTTAAGTGTTCCCTTTATTTTTTTAACAGTGTATTTGCTGAGCAGAATCCTCTGTTTTTCATTCAGAATAATGTACAAAAATAGCCGCAATGTTTCGACCCTTGCAACAAGTTTAGGTCTTTGTCAAGCTCGAAAAAGACCCAAACTTGTTGCTTGGGTCGAAATGCTGCAGCTAATTTTATACATAAGTATAATTAGGAAATGAAAGTTCCACACTCACCACTACTGGCACCTCAAACATTTATAACAGATGGACGGAGGGTCAGGGAGACAGCGGACATCACTATACACTAAGCTGAAATAAACGACATGACTTAGATGGATGCTGGACTCTTGTGGATTTTCCTCGAATTTCAAAAGTTTAGATTGCACCAGTTGTAAGTCCTGAGACTCCCTGCAATCGCAAGTTACTGCCGAGTGAAGTGCGCAGCAGCATAAGCCTCAAGCCCCGGCTGTTACTCAAGCCCACAGACTAATGGAGTGAATGAGTTGGGTTTGGTGGATGGCCAGAATAAAAATAATAAACTCTGACTTATCTTCTGCTGCTCCCCCACTGCCGCTTGAATCGGTCTCACTTCCTTCGGCCCAGGTCTTCTTCCGGAGTGTGATGTATCAGGCCCGGGCACCAGGAAGAAGGCCAGGCCTAGGCCAGAGGACAGGAGACAGATTCCAGTAGCACAGGGGGAGCAGTGCAAGGTAAATCAAGGTTAATTGATTTTATTACTGGCAGCCAAGGCGTAGGAGAAAAAAATTTTTTATCACACTTCACAGGGTTATAACTGATAATTGCAGATGTCTCAGGACTGAAACCCAGTGCAATCTAAACATTCAGCATGTCTAAACAACATGTCAAAAGTTTTTACGAATGACAGTGATGCTTTAACCCCTTAAGGACGGGGGTTTTTCCGTTTTTGCATTTTCGTTTTTTGGTCCTTGCCTTTAAAAATCATAACTCTTTCAATTTTGCACCTAAAAATCCATATGATGGCTTATTTTTTTCGCAACCAATTCTACTTTGTAATGACTTCAGTCATTTTGCTCAAAAATCTACGGTGAAACGGGAAAAGAAATCATTGTGCGACAAAATTGGAAAAAAAACGCCGTTTTGTAACTTTTGGGGGCTTCCGTTTCTACGTAGTACATTTTTCGGTAAAAATGACACCTTATCTTTATTCTGTAGGTCCATACAATTAAAATGATACCCTACTTATATAGGTTTGATTTTGTCGTACTTCTGGAAAAAAATCATAACTACATTCAGGAAAATTAATACGTTTAAAATTGTCATCTTCTGACCCCTATAACTTTTTTATTTTTCCGTGTATGGGGCGGTATGAGGACTCATTTTTTGCTCCGTTATCTGAAGTTTTTAACGGTACATTGCATTGATAGGACTTATTGATCGCTTTTTATTCATTTTTAAATTATATAAAAAGTGACCAAAAATGCACTATTTTGAACTTTGGAATTTTTTTTGCGCGCGCCATTGACCGAGCGGTTTAATTAATTATAGATTTTTATAATTCGGACATTTCTGCACGCGGTGATACCATATATGTTTATTTTTATTTACACTGTGTTTTTTTTTATGGGAAAAGGGGGGTGATTCAAACTTTTAATAGGGGAGGGGTTAAATGATATTCATTCACTTTTTTTTCACTTTTTTTTTTGCAGTGTTATAGGTCCCATAGGGACCTATAACACTGCACACACTGATCTTCATCATTGATCACTGGATTCTCATAGGAAACCAGTGATCGATGATTCTGCCGCATGACTGCTCATGCCTGGATCTCAGGCACTGAGCAGTCATTCGGCGATCGGACAGCGAGGAGGCAGGTAGGGGCTCTCCCGCTGTCCTGTAAGCTGTTCGGGATGCCACGATTTCGCCGCGGCTATCCCGAACAGCCCACTGAGTTAACCGGCAGCTTTCGGTTTTAGCCGCTGCGCGCTATTAGCGGCGGGTCCCGGCTTCACTATGACGCCGGGCCCGCCGTGATATGATGCGGGGTTACCGTGTAACCCCGCGTTATATCAGGGGAGCAGGACCAAGGACGTACCAGTACGTCCTTGGTCCTTAAGGGGTTAAAGGGGTTGTCTGTCAGTAGATGGCTCTGCATTCACCTGATTGCTGCAGGTCCAGCTTAAAGGGGTACCGAGGAAAACTTTTTTTTTTACATCAACTGGTGCCAGAAAGTTAAACAGATTTGTAAATGACTTCTATTAAAAAATCTTAATCTTTCCAGTACTTTTTAGGGTCTGTATACTACAGATGAAATGGTTTTCTTTTTGGAACACAGTGCTCTCTGCTGACATCTCCGTCCATTCTAGGAACTGTTTGCTATGGGGATTTTCTCCTACTCTGGACAGTTCTTAAAGGGGTATTCCGCCCCTAGACATTTTATCCCCTATCCAAAGGATAGGGGATAAAATGTCAGATCGCCGCGGTCCCGCTGCTGGGGACCCCCGGGATCCCCGCTGCGGCACCGCGCTATCATTACAGCACAGAGCGAGTTCGCTCTGTGCGTAATGACGGGCGATACGGGGGACGGAGCAGCATGATGTCATGGCTCCGCCCCTCGTGACATCACGGCCAGTTCCCTTAATGCAAGTCTATGGGAGGGGGCGTGACGACCGCCACGCCCCCCTCATAGACTTGTATTGAAAGGGGCGGGCCGTGACATCGCGAGGGGCAGAGCTGTGACGTAACGATGCTCCGGCCCCGATCCCAGGGGTCCCCAGCAGCGGATCCCAGGGGTCCCCAGCAGCGGCACCGCGGCGATCTGACATCTTATCCCCTATCCTTTGGATAGGGGATAAAAGTCTAGGGGCGGAATACCCCTTTAAAATGGACAGAGATTTCAGCAGAGAGCACTGTGCTCGTGATGTCAGCAGAGCGCTCTGTGTCCCAAAAAGAAAACCATTTTGCCTGTAGTATTCAGCAGCTAATAAGTACTGGAAGGATTAAGATCTTTTAATAGAAGTAATTTACAAATTTGTTTAACTTTCTGGCACCAGTTGATTAAAAATGATGGGAGTAGTAGTACCTGTACTAATAGACATGTCGCCCGCTGCGATCGTCCATAATATAGCAGAGATGCAGAGCAGCTCTATACAGCGCTCGCATCTCTGCTCTGTACTCCGGCCAGTGATGTGAATAGAACATCACTCATTCATATTTTCTGCGCAGAGTGGGGATTGGCCGGATGGTTGCAGCCAGCCAATGAGTGATGTTCTATTCGTATCACTGGCCAGAGTACAGAGCAGATGTTACGCCGAGCGCTCCGGGTCCCCGCTCCTCCCCGGAGCGCTCGCTACACTTCCCTCACTGCAGCGCCCCGGTCGGTTCCACGGACCCGGGGCGCTGCGTTACCACCTCCGGCCGGGATGCGATTCGCGATGCGGGTAGCGCCCGCTCGCGATGCGCACCCCGGCTCCCGTACCTTACTCGCTCCCCGTCAGTTCTGTCCCGGCGCGCGCGGCCCCGCTCCCTAGGGCGCGCGCGCGCCGGGTCTTTGCGATTTAAAGGGCCACTGCACCGCTGATTGGTGCAGTGGTTCCAATTAGTGTTTACACCTGTGCACTTCCCTATATCACCTCACTTCCCCTTCACTCCCTCGCCGGATCTTGTTGCCCTAGTGCCAGTGAAAGCGTTCCTTGTGTGTTCCTTGCCTGTGATTCCAGACCTTCTGCCGTTGCCCCTGACTACGATCCTTGCTGCCTGCCCCGACCTTCTGCTACGTCCGACCTTGCTTCTGTCTACTCCCTTGTACCGCGCCTATCTTCAGCAGCCAGAGAGGTTGAGCCGTTGCTAGGGGATACGACCTGGTCACTACCGCCGCAGCAAGACCATCCCGCTTTGCGGCGGGCTCTGGTGAAAACCAGTAGTGACTTAGAACCGATCCTCTAGCACGGTCCACGCCAATCCCTCTCTGGCACAGAGGATCCACTACCTGCCAGCCGGCATCGTGACAGTAGATCCGGCCATGGATCCCGCTGAAGTTCCTCTGCCAGTTGTCGCTGACCTCACCACGGTGGTCGCCCAGCAGTCACAACAGATTGCGCAACAAGGCCAACAGCTGTCTCAACTGACTGTTATGCTACAACAGTTACTACCACAGCTCCAGCAATCATCTCCTCCGCCAGCTCCTGTACCTCCTCCGCAGCGAGTGGCCGCTTCTGGAATACGACTATCCTTGCCGGATAAATTTGATGGGGACTCTAAGTTTTGCCGTGGCTTTCTTTCCCAATGTTCATTACACTTGGAGATGATGTCGGACCAGTTCCCCACTGAAAGGTCTAAGGTGGCTTTCGTAGTCAGCCTGCTGTCTGGAAAAGCCCTGGCTTGGGCCACACCGCTCTGGGACCGCAATGACCCCGTCACTGCCTCTGTACACTCCTTCTTCTCGGAAATTCGAAGTGTCTTTGAGGAACCTGCCCGAGCCTCTTCTGCTGAGACTGCCCTGTTGAACCTGGTCCAGGGTAATTCTTCCGTTGGCGAGTATGCCGTACAGTTCCGTACCCTTGCTTCAGAATTATCCTGGAATAATGAGGCACTCTGCGCGACCTTTAAAAAAGGCCTATCCAGCAACATTAAAGATGTTCTGGCCGCACGAGAAATCCCTGCTAACCTACATGAACTCATCCATCTTGCCACTCGCATTGACATGCGTTTTTCCGAACGGCGTCAGGAGCTCCGCCAGGATATGGACTCTGTTCGCACGAGGCGTTTCTTCTCCCCGGCTCCTCTCTCCTCTGGTCCCCTGCAATCTGTTCCTGTGCCTCCCGCCGTGGAGGCTATGCAGGTCGACCGGTCTCGCCTGACACCCCAAGAGAGGACACGACGCCGCATGGAGAATCTCTGCCTGTACTGTGCTAGTACCGAACACTTCCTGAAGGATTGTCCTATCCGTCCTCCCCGCCTGGAAAGACGTCCGCTGACTCCGCACAAAGGTGAGACAGTCCTTGATGTCTACTCTGCTTCTCCACGTCTTACTGTGCCTGTGCGGATGTCTGCCTCTGCCTTCTCCTTCTCTGCTGTGGCCTTCTTGGACTCTGGATCTGCAGGAAATTTCATCTTAGCCTCTCTCGTCAACAGGTTCAACATCCCGGTGACCAGTCTCGCCAGACCCCTCTACATCAATTGTGTAAACAATGAAAGATTGGACTGTACTATACGTTTCCGCACGGAGCCCCTTCTAATGTGCATCGGATCTCATCACGAGAGGATTGAACTGTTGGTCCTCCCCAATTGCACTTCTGAAATCCTTCTTGGACTTCCCTGGCTTCAACTCCATTCCCCAATCCTGGATTGGTCCACTGGGGAGATCAAGAGTTGGGGGCCCTCTTGTTCCAAGGACTGCTTAAAACCGGTTCCCAGTAAACCTTGCCGTGTCCCTGTGCTTCCTCATGTAACCGGTCTCCCTAAGGCCTATATGGACTTTGCGGACGTTTTTTGCAAAAAACAAGCTGAGACTCTACCTCCTCACAGGCCTTATGATTGTCCCATTGACCTCCTCCCGGGCACTACTCCACCCCGGGGCAGAATCTATCCTCTGTCCGTCCCAGAGACTCTTGCCATGTCTGAATACGTCCAAGAAAATTTAAAAAAGGGCTTTATCCGTAAATCCTCCTCTCCTGCCGGAGCCGGATTTTTCTTTGTGTCCAAAAAAGATGGCTCTCTACGTCCTTGCATTGACTACCGCGGTCTTAATAAAATCACGGTTAAGAACCGCTACCCCCTACCCCTCATCTCTGAACTCTTTGATCGTCTCCAAGGTGCCCATATTTTTACCAAACTGGACTTAAGAGGTGCTTATAATCTCATCCGCATCAGAGAGGGGGATGAATGGAAAACGGCATTTAACACCAGAGATGGACACTTTGAGTATCTGGTCATGCCCTTTGGTCTATGCAACGCCCCTGCCGTCTTCCAAGACTTTGTTAATGAAATTTTTCGTGATCTACTATACTCCTGTGTTGTTGTATATCTGGACGATATCCTGATTTTTTCTGCCAATCTTGAAGAACACCGCCAGCATGTCCGTATGGTTCTTCAGAGACTTCGTGATAATCAACTCTATGCCAAAATAGAGAAATGTCTGTTTGAATGCCAATCTCTTCCTTTTCTAGGATACTTGGTCTCTGGCCAGGGACTACAAATGGACCCAGATAAACTCTCTGCCGTCTTAGATTGGCCACGCCCCTCCGGACTCCGTGCCATCCAACGTTTTTTGGGGTTCGCCAATTATTACAGGCAATTTATTCCACATTTTTCTACCATTGTGGCTCCTATTGTGGCTTTAACAAAAAAAAATGCCGATCCCAAGTCTTGGCCTCCTCAAGCGGAAGACGCCTTTAAACGACTCAAGTCTGCCTTTTCTTCGGCTCCCGTGCTCTCCAGACCTGACCCATCTAAACCCTTCCTATTGGAGGTTGATGCCTCCTCAGTGGGAGCTGGAGCTGTCCTTCTACAAAAAAACTCTTCCGGGCATGCTGTTACTTGTGGTTTTTTTTCCAGGACCTTCTCTCCGGCGGAGAGGAACTACTCCATCGGGGATCGAGAGCTTCTAGCCATTAAATTAGCACTTGAGGAATGGAGGCATCTGCTGGAGGGATCAAGATTTCCAGTTATTATTTACACCGATCACAAGAACCTCTCCTACCTCCAGTCTGCCCAACGGCTGAATCCTCGTCAGGCCAGGTGGTCTCTGTTCTTTGCCCGATTTAATTTTGAAATTCACTTTCGGCCTGCTGATAAAAACATTAGGGCCGATGCTCTCTCTCGTTCCTCAGATGCCTCTGAAATTGAACTCTCTCCTCAACACATCATTCCTCCTGACTGCCTGATTTCCACTTCTCCAGCCTCCATCAGGCAAACTCCTCCAGGAAAGACCTTTGTTTCTCCACGCCAACGCCTTGGGATCCTCAAATGGGGTCACTCCTCCCATCTCGCAGGTCATGCGGGCATCAAGAAATCTGTGCAACTCATCTCTCGCTTCTATTGGTGGCCGACTCTAGAGACTGATGTGGTGGACTTTGTGCGAGCCTGCACTATCTGTGCCCGGGATAAGACTCCTCGCCAGAAGCCCGCTGGTTTTCTTCATCCTCTACCTGTCCCCGAACAACCTTGGTCTCTGATTGGTATGGATTTTATTACTGACTTACCCCCATCCCATGGCAACACTGTTATTTGGGTGGTCGTTGATCGATTCTCCAAAATGGCACATTTCATCCCTCTTCCTGGTCTTCCTTCAGCGCCTCAGTTGGCTAAACAATTTTTTGTACACATTTTTCGTCTTCACGGGTTGCCTACACAGATCGTCTCGGATAGAGGCGTCCAATTTGTGTCTAAATTCTGGAGGGCTCTCTGTAAACAACTCAAGATTAAATTAAATTTTTCTTCTGCATACCATCCTCAATCCAATGGACAAGTAGAGAGAATTAACCAGATCTTGGGTGACTATTTACGACATTTTGTTTCCTCCCGCCAGGATGACTGGGCAGATCTTCTACCTTGGGCCGAATTCTCGTATAATTTCAGAATCTCTGAATCTTCCTCCAAATCTCCGTTTTTCGTGGTGTACGGCCGTCACCCTCTTCCCCCCCTCCCTACCCCCTTGCCCTCTGGTCTGCCCGCTGTGGATGAAATTTCTCGTGATCTTTCCACCATATGGAAAGAGACCCAAAATTCTCTCTTACAGGCTTCTTCTCGCATGAAGAGATTCGCAGATAAGAAAAGAAGAGCTCCTCCCATTTTTTCCCCTGGAGACAAGGTATGGCTCTCCGCTAAATATGTCCGTTTCCGTGTCCCGAGCTATAAGTTGGGACCACGCTATCTTGGTCCTTTTAAAGTTTTGTGTCAAATTAATCCTGTCTCTTACAAACTTCTTCTTCCTCCTTCTCTTCGTATCCCTAATGCCTTTCACGTCTCTCTTCTTAAACCTCTCATCCTCAACCGTTTTTCTCCTAAATCTGTTCCTCCCACTCCTGTTTCCGGCTCCTCGGACATCTTCTCTGTCAAAGAGATTTTGGCCTCTAAAAAGGTCAGGGGAAGAACTTTTTTTTTAGTGGATTGGGAGGGTTGTGGTCCAGAAGAGAGGTCCTGGGAACCTGAGGACAATATCCTGGACAAAAGTCTGATCCTCAGGTTCTCAGGCCCCAAGAAGAGGGGGAGACCCAAGGGGGGGGGTACTGTTACGCCGAGCGCTCCGGGTCCCCGCTCCTCCCCGGAGCGCTCGCTACACTTCCCTCACTGCAGCGCCCCGGTCGGTTCCACGGACCCGGGGCGCTGCGTTACCACCTCCGGCCGGGATGCGATTCGCGATGCGGGTAGCGCCCGCTCGCGATGCGCACCCCGGCTCCCGTACCTTACTCGCTCCCCGTCAGTTCTGTCCCGGCGCGCGCGGCCCCGCTCCCTAGGGCGCGCGCGCGCCGGGTCTTTGCGATTTAAAGGGCCACTGCACCGCTGATTGGTGCAGTGGTTCCAATTAGTGTTTACACCTGTGCACTTCCCTATATCACCTCACTTCCCCTTCACTCCCTCGCCGGATCTTGTTGCCCTAGTGCCAGTGAAAGCGTTCCTTGTGTGTTCCTTGCCTGTGATTCCAGACCTTCTGCCGTTGCCCCTGACTACGATCCTTGCTGCCTGCCCCGACCTTCTGCTACGTCCGACCTTGCTTCTGTCTACTCCCTTGTACCGCGCCTATCTTCAGCAGCCAGAGAGGTTGAGCCGTTGCTAGGGGATACGACCTGGTCACTACCGCCGCAGCAAGACCATCCCGCTTTGCGGCGGGCTCTGGTGAAAACCAGTAGTGACTTAGAACCGATCCTCTAGCACGGTCCACGCCAATCCCTCTCTGGCACAGAGGATCCACTACCTGCCAGCCGGCATCGTGACAGCAGAGATGTGAGCACTGTATAGAGCCGCTCCACATCTCTGCAATAGAAAGGACGATCACAGCCGATGTAAGGAGTGATACCCGCTGGGATCTTTCCTTAACTGCAGGTACTACTACTCCCATCATGGAGCACACTCTGTTCCATGTTGGGAGCTTTAGTAACTGCAGTTAAGGAAAGATCACAGCGGATGTCACTTCTGACACCCGCTGTGATCCTCCTGTTTAATGAATAGATGTGGGCGGCCTCTCTTCTATGGTCCCCTGCACTGACATATATATATATATATATATACACATTCATATTTCCCACAGAGAGTTGTGATTGGCTGGAACCATCTGGTCAATTACAGCTCTCTGTGGAAAATATGAATAGGTGTATATATACGGCAGTGCAGGGGACCATAGAAGAGCGTCCGCCGCATCTATACATTATACAGGAGGATCGCAACGGAACCCGGGGAGATCTGTCAATTTCTACAGGTACTACTACTCCCATCATGGAACAGTGTGTGTTCCATGCTGGGAGTAGTAGTATCACCTAAAAAATAAAGAATAAAAAGTGAAAAATACACACACACTACATTTTTATTATTGTCGGCTACATTTTTAGTGCCCTGCCCGCCCACATAAATAATGGTACACTACGAAATTTTATTAAAAACCGTTTTTCTAGACTTCTATGGGAGAAAAACGCCACGATTTCAGGGGAAAAAACGCCAGTGGCTCAACATGCTGTGATTTTGCAAAACCGCCAAGGAGCTGAAAACCGCCAAAAAAGAGTGAAAAAAGCCAAAAGGATTAAAAAAAGTCAAACTGAAAAACAACGAGTGGAAAAAGAATTTAGCGATTTCTCATTGATTTACAGCTAACATCTGTCCGCAGCGTTTTTTGGCCGGAAAAAATGCCATGCGACAGAATTGGCATTTAAAGAAAAAAAAACAGATACATGTCAACCTTTGCAAACATGTTGATTCCTAAATGAAACATGAAGCAAATTTTACCAATAGTTCTGATTAGAAATTGCCTTTTTGTATCAATAATAGCCAATAATATTAATTTAAAAAAAATCAAAGTTTGGCAAGTTTGTTGTATATTACACAGTATATTTTTTTAACATGGGAGACTATTTATGCAACAAAGTGGCATCTGTCATAGCTATAGGGCGGATGTCCAGGCAGTATACCTGCACACATTCACTTATTTATTTTTGTCACTGTGTCACTTTTTGCGTGTTGTGTGTTCACAGGATTGTTAGGATGCGGTAGCCCTTCTGGGTGTCCCTCCTAGCGGTATAGGGGAGCTGTGTGTGGCCATCAGGTTCCTTAGCAAAAACCCCAGGTACTCCTGCATGTACTGTATGCCCCCACCAGACACTGCAAAAACATGGTGCGATACACATGCATATGAAATATACATAAAGCTCGGTTCAAAATGACATCATGTCTGTTGTTCTTTTATTTTTTCTTTACAAGAAAAAATTGCACAGCAGACTACTCCATTGAGAGCAACAAAAACCTGACTGAACCTGCCAGTGTGAAAGGGTGCTGAAGGAAATCATAGGCAGGCACTGTCTCTTTTAGGTTAAAAGGGATTTTCCAGTGTGGATAATCCCTTCTTTTTAGAAGCGGCCCCCGAAAATAAGATGGTTTCATGGTGTCCACTAGCACACAGCTGTAATCTGTGATTATAGGCATAATTTAAAACTCTGGGACCCCAATGCAAAAAATTTTTTTTTTTCAGAACGCTGTCTTCAGGCGACCGTGTTCATGTTGTCACAAACCCTCTCCATTCATGTCTATGGGAGGAGCGTGATGGCTGTGGTGGAGCGACCACATCCATCACACCCCCTCCCATAATCATGAATGGAGGGGGCATGGCTTGACGTCGCGGCCGCCTGAAGCCGGTGTTCTGAATATGAGTGTTTAGGACACCGGGGTGCTAGCCCAGAGATCGCGGGGGGGCCCAGCGGTCAGACCCCCCCGCGATCAGATATCTTATCCTCTATCCTTTGGATGGGGATAAAATATCTAGGAGCAGAGTACCCATTAAGGGTAGGCTCACGTCAGCGTTCAACTCCGTTCGGAAGAGATCCGCTAGCGAAGTCCGTTCAAATTACAAGAGTTGAGTGGAGAAAAAAAAAATCCTGCATGTTCTAATTTTTTCTCTACTCAACTACTGTGAAACAAGGGACCCTATATGGAAACCTGATGGACCCTGTTCAAAGTTAATGGGACCTGTTGGTGTCCGTTGTGCTCCGACCCGTTCAGTGTCCATTCTGTGCCAAAATAAAAAGTGGAGAATAGACCCAAAACAGGTCGAGTGCATTGTCAGTGTGAACTTAGCCTTACACTATTTCCTTTCTTCATTGAATAAGGGCAACACCTACTACATACTGTATGTATGCTCTTCATGAATCTATGAAGATTTTCTCAATAGAAAATGAATTACCAATAAATTCTGCTCTGCCCACTTAACTGCGAGTCTTCACATTCAGCACCACACTAAGGGGGAGATTTATCAAAACCTGTGCAGAGGAAAAGTTGCTGAGTTGCCCATCGCAACCAATCAGATCGCTTCTTTCATTTTTCAGGGGCCTTTTCAAAAATGAAAGAAGCGATCTGATTGGTTGTTAGGAGCAACTGAGCAACATTTTCTGTGGACAGGTTTTAATAAATCTCCCCCCCCCCCCCCATATGAAGTGTAATTCATATTGGATATGCCTAACCTACATATCTGCATTGTTACATAGTTGCTTAATGTCATTTAGCCCTTCAAATCCAAGATAAACAGTGAAATAATAAACTCATTGCTGTAAGCAGCAGTACTATTTATTTTAAAGAGTACCTGTCATCAAACTAAACTTTTAATATAAAGGGAATACTTAAACAACACAATGTAACTCCAAGTCAATGACACTTCTGTGAAATCACACTGTCCACTCAGGAAGAACACTGATTGACAATCAATTTCATATGATGTTGTGCAAATGGAACAGACAACAGGTGGTATTTATAGGCAATTAGCAAGACACCCCCAATAAATGAGTGGTTCTGCAGGTGGTGACCACAGACCACATCTCAGTTGCTATGCTTGCTGGCTGATGTTTTGGTCACTTTTAAATGCTGGCAGTGTTTTCACTCTAGTGGTAGCATGAGACGGAGTCTACAACCCACACAAGTGGCTCAGGTAGTGCAGCTCATCCAGGATGGCACATCAATGCGATCTGTGGCAAAAAGGTTTGCTGTGTCTGTCAGCGTAGTGTCCAGAGCATGGAGGTGCTACCAGGAGACAGGCAGTACATCAGGAGATGTGGAGAAGGCCATAGGAGGGCAACAACCCAGCAGTAGGACTGCTACCTCCACTTCTGTGCAAGGAGGAGCAGGAGAAGCACTGCCAGAGCCCTGCAAAATTACCTCCAGAAGGCTACAAATGTGCATGTGTTCATTCAAACGATCAGAAAAAGACTCCATGAGGGTGGTATGAGGGCCCGACGTCCACAGGTGGGGGTTGTGCTTACAGCCCAACACTGTGCAGGACGTTTGGCATTTGCCAGAGAACACAAAGATTGTCAAAGTCGCCACTGTCGTCCTGTGCTCTTCACAGATGAAAACAGGTTCACACTGAGCATGTGTGACAAATGTGACAGACGAGTCTGGAGACGCCGTGGAGAACGTCCTGCTGCCTGCAACATCCTTCGGCATGACCGGTTTGGCGGTAGGTCAATAATGGTGTGGGGTAGCATTTCTTTGGGGGGCTGCACAGCCCTCCATGTGCTTGCCAGAGGAAGCCTGACTGCCATTAGGTACCGAGATGAGATCCTCAGACCCCTTGTGAGACCATATGCTGGTGCGGTTGGCCCTGGGTTCCTCTTAATGCAAGACAATGCTAGACCTCATGTGGGGAGTGTGTCAGCAGTTCCTGAAAGAGGAAGGCATTGATGCTATGGACTGGCCCGTCCGTTCCCCAGACCTGAATACGACTGAGCACATCTGGGACATCATGTCTCGCTCCATCCACCAACTCCACTGTTACGCCGAGCGTTCCGGGTCCCTGCTCCTCCCCGGAGCGCTCGCGGCGTTCCTCTCTCTGCAGCGCCCCGGTCAGACCCGCTGACCGGGAGCGCTGCACTGACACTGCCGGCGGGGATGCGATTCGCATAGCGGGACGCGCCCCGCTCGCGAATCGCATCCCAAGTCACTCACCTGTCCCGGCCCCCGGCTGTCATGTCCTGGCGCGCGCGGCTCAGCTCCTTAGGGCGCGCGCGCCAGCTCTCTAAGATTTAAAGGGCCAGTTCACCAATGATTGGTGCCTGGCCCAATCAGCCTAATTAGCTTCCACCTGCTCCTGGCTATATTACCTCACTTCCCCTGCGCTTCCCTGACGGATCTTGTTGCCTTGTGCCAGTGAAAGCGTTTAGTGTTGTCCAAAGCCTGTGTTCCAGATCTTCTGCTATCCACATTGACTACGAACCTTGCCGCCTGCCCCGACCTTCTGCTATGTCTGACCTTGCCTCTGCCTAGTCCCTTCTGTCCCACGCCTTCTCAGCAGTCAGCGAGGTTGAACCGTTTGCCGGTGGATACGACCTGGTTGCTATCGCCGCAGCAAGACCATCCCGCTTTGCGGCGGGCTCTGGTGATAACCAGTAGCAACTTAGAACCGGTCCACCGACACGGTCCACGCCAATCCCTCGCTGACACAGAGGATCCACATCCAGCTAGCCGAATTGTGACAGTAGATCTGGCCATGGATCCCGCTGAGGTGCCGCTGCCAAGTCTCGCTGACCTATCCACGGTGGTCGCTCAGCAATCGCAGCAAATTGCCCAACAAGGACAAGCAGCTGTCGCAGTTGACCACCACGTTACAGCAACTTCTGCCACTGCTACAGCAGCAACCATCTCCTCCGCCAGCTCCTGCACCTCCTCCGCAGCGAGTGGCCGCTCCTAGCCTCCGCTTGTCCCTGCCGGACAAATTTGATGGGGACTCTAGACTCTGCCGTGGATTCTTATCTCAATGTTCCCTACATATGGAGATGTTGTCGGACCAATTTCCTACAGAACAGTCTAAGGTGGCGTTCGTAGTGAGTCTTCTTTCTGGAAAGGCCTTGTCTTAGGCCACACCGCTCTGGGACCGCAATGATCCTGCCACAGCCACAGTCCAGCCCTTCTTTGCTGAAGTCCGTAGTGTCTTCGAAGAACCAGCCCGAGCTTCTTCTGCCGAGACTGCCCTGCTGAACCTTGTCCAGGGTAATTCTTCAGTAGGCGAGTATGCCATCCAATTTCGTACTCTCGCTTCTGAATTATCTTGGAATAACGAGGCTCTCTGCGCAACCTTTAAAAAAGGCCTATCCAGTAGCATCAAGGATGTGCTGGCCGCACGAGAGATTCCTGCCAACCTGCAAGAACTTATCCATTTGGCCACCAGCATTGACATGCGTTTTTCTGAGAGACACCAGGAGCTCCGCCAGGAAAAAGACCTTGATCTCTGGGCACCTCTCCCACAGTATCCTTTGCAATCTACCCCTGTGCCTCCCGCCGAGGAGGCTATGCAAGTGGATCGGTCTCGCCTGACCCATGAAGAGAGGACTCGCCGTAGGGAAAAAAATCTATGTCTGTACTGCGCTAGTACCGAACATTTCTTGGTGGATTGCCCTATTTGTCCTCCACGTCTAGGAAAACGCACGCACCCAGCTCACGTGGGTGTGGCGTCTCTTGGTACTAAGTCCTCTTCTCCACATCTCACTGTGCCCGTGCGGATTTCTCCTTCTGCCAACTCCTCCTTCTCAGCCGTGGCCTGCTTGGACTCTGGTGCTTCTGGAAATTTTATTCTGGACTCTTTGGTTAATAAGTTCTGCATCCCGGTGTCCCGTCAAGCCGCTCTACATTTCTTCGGTCAACGGAGTGAAGTTGGACTGTACTGTGCGTCACCGCACAGAACCCCTCTTAATGTGCATTGGACCCCATCACGAAAGATTGAATTGTTCGTCCTTCCCAACTGTACCTCTGAAGTCCTCCTCGGTCTGCCATGGCTCCAGCATCATTCTCCCCACCCTTGACTGGACCACCGGGGAGATCAAGAATTGGGGGCCCTGCTTACCGCAAGAAATGCCTCATGTCTCCTCCCAGTCCCATCAGGCAAGCCTCAGTGCCTCCTCCTACACCTGGTCTCCCCAAAGCCTATCAGGACTATGCTTTGCCTCCTCATAGCCCCCGTCCTGGTAACACTCTGCCCCGTGCCAAGCTTCACCCTCTGCCCTCCCTCCCCATTCCCACTCCTGCTGAACTGCCTGCCTTTGATGGGGAAACCCTACAATCGCTCCCAGTGTTCTCGTCCCACGCGAAGCAATTGCCGGGCAAAATAAGGGGAGACCTAAGGGGGGGGGTACTGTTACGCCGAGCGCTCCGGGTCCCTGCTCCTCCCCGGAGCGCTCGCAGCGTTCCTCTCTCTGCAGCGCCCCGGTCAGACCCCGCTGAACGGGAGCGCTGCACTGACACTGCCGGCGGGGACGCGATACGCATAGCGGGATGCGCCCGCTTGCGAATCGCATCCCAAGTCACTCACCAGTCCCGGCCCCCGGCTGTCATGTCCCTGGCGCGCGCGGCTCAGCTCCTTAGGGTGCGCGCGCCAGCTCTTTAAGATTTAAAGGACCAGTGCACCAATGATTGGTGCCTGGCCCAATCAGCCTAATTAGAGTCCACCTGCTCCCTGGCTATATTACCTCACTTCCCCTTCACTTCCCTGCCGGATCTTGTTGCCTTGTGCCAGTGAAAGCGTTTAGTGTTGTCCAAAGCCTGTGTTCCAGATCTTCTGCTATCCACATTGACTACGAACCTTGCCGCCTGCCCCGACCTTCTGCTACGTCTGACCTTGCCTCTGCCTAGTCCTTCTGTCCCACGCCTTCTCAGCAGTCAGCGAGGTTGAGCCGTTGCCGGTGGATACGACCTGGTTGCTATCGCCGCAGCAAGACCATCCTGCTTTGCGGCGGGCTCTGGTGAATACCAGTAGCATCTTAGAACCGGTCCACCGACACGGTCCACGCCAATCTCTCGCTGACACAGAGGATCCACATCCAGCTAGCCGAATCGTGACATCCACGTTGCACCATAGACTGTCCAGGAGCTAACGGATGCTTTAGTCCAGGTCTGGGAGGACAAAATAATATGCCATGTTTTTTTTTTTTCTGGAACCATAGGGGCTTCCTAAATGTGACATGCCCTCCAAAAACCATTTCAGAAAAACTCACGCTCCAAAATCCCATTGTTGCTCCTTCCCTTCTAAGCCCTCTACTGCGCCCGCTGAACACTTTACATACACATATGAGGTATCTCCTTACTTGAGAGAAATTGGGTTACAATTTTTGGGGGCTTTTTCTCCTTTTAAAATTTCAAAAACTAGGTCTACAAGAAGATTTTGAATTTTCTCCTTCACTTGCTACTATTCCTGTGAAACACCTAAAGGGTTAACACTTTCTGAATGTCATTTTGAATACTTTGAGGGGTGCAGTTTTTATAATGGGGTCATTTGTGGGGTATTTCTAATATAAAGGCCCTTCAAATCCACTTCAAAACTGAACTGGTCACTGAAAAATTCTGATTTGGAAAATTTTGTGAAAAATTGGAAAATTGCTGCTGAAATTTGAAGCCCTCTGATGTCTTCCAAAAGTAAAAACATCTCACCTTTATGATGCAAATAGAAAGTAGACATATTGTATATGTGAATCAATATATCATTTATTTGGTGTGGTGTCTATTTTCCTTATAAGCAGAGAGTTTCAAAGTTAAAAACAATGCTAAATTTTCAAATTTTTTATCAAATTTTTGAACTTTTCACCAAGAAATGATGCAAGTATCGACAAAAATTTACCACTGACATAAAGTAGAATATGTAACGAAAAAAGAATCTCGGAATCAGAATAAAAAAGTAAAAGCATCCCAGAGTTATTAATGCTTAAAGTGACAGTGTTCAGATATGCAAAAAAAAACTCTGGTCCTTAAGGTGAAAATGGGCTTGGTCCTTAAAGGGGTATTCCAGGCAAAACCTTTTTTTTATATATATCAACTGGCTCCGGAAAGTTAAACAGATTTGTAAATGACTTCTATTAAAAAATCTTAATCCTTTCAATAGTTATTAGCTTCTGAAGTTTTCTGTCTAACTGCTCAATGATGATGTCACGTCCTGGGAGCTGTGCATGATGGGAGAATATCCCCATAGGAACTGCACAGCTCAGGACGTGAGTCATCAGAGAGCAGTTAGACAGAAAACAACAACTCAACTTCAGAAGCTAATAACTATTGGAAGGATTAAGATTTTTTAATAGAAGTAATTTACAAATCTGTAGAAGGTATTACATTTTTTTTATTTATTTTTTTATTATTTAGTATATGACAAGCGCTGTGAGCTTGAAAATTTGTGGATGTAGCTAGCTGTGATACTGAGATATGAGTACTCGTTCCTCATATAGTGCAATAGTTTAAATGAATAATTTATATATGTGTAAAATACACATATACACCAGTACACGCTTAGTTAATGATATATGGGATAACACATACCTGCGTAGATCGGATTAATATAGTAGATGTGGTGTTGGGATATATGCAGGGTTAATTGAGCTGTTACAATGAAAAAAATAAATGAATGTAATAGAATAAAGTGCACTAGTGCTGTATATAAAGTAGCAATAAATCAGTGTAGATATATAAAGTGCACTGGTGCTGTAATTGACAATAAGTGGATATAGATAAAATAATTAAAATGCACTAGTGGTACAAATGATGAATTGTAAAACAATGAATAGTAGCAAGTTACGGATAAAAAACAAGTATAAGTGGAAGTAATATACAAAGACCGCAAGTAGATTGTATATATATATATATATATATATATATATAAAGAAGTTGAAGGAGGTATATATATACCTATATATGGTGGTGATAAGGAGTAGATGATCCTTATAGTTGCCCAATAGTGGTATTTGGTTGCTTTTCCTATATATAGAGTTGAAAGGGGCGGCACTACAAGTCAAAGAATGCCCATTAGTAATGAATGTTTCTGAAAAGATGGTATACCGGTATGTAGAGATATATATGGGGTATAGGGTTTGTACATATACCTGTATTGACCTGTAGTGAGGACTGGTTAGATCTTAGCACTATTAGTAAAGTGGTATGTGATTAGTGGTAGCGGCAACGGCCATGTAAATCAAGAGATATCTATTAGTGGTGCACACTTTTGGCACTATATGTGCAAGAGTGCCCACTAGTTATTTGCATGAACACACCTAACCTGCACAGTGTTGCCTATAGATTGCTTCTTGTTTTGTTTGTACTTGCGGTTTCGATGCGTTTCTGCAGCGGTTTTTTTCGTTCCTGAATTCTTCTTGTGGAAAGTCCAGTTGGGGATAACGGGAGCACGCCCCGGCCGGTGGCGTCTCAACCGTATTCACCCTGCTTCGCGGTCAGCTTGATGGTTGCTAAGGTTTCAGATCGTGTTCTGTTAGTGACGTCACTACGGAATGTGAGAAGACTCAAAGTTCCTTCCAACGCGTTTCAGAAGCAATATCGGCTTCCTTCGTCAGGGAATGGTAAGTTGATAGTCTTCCTGATCCTTATATAGATTGCGAATAGGGGAAAAGGACTTTCCTGTAATAGTACTATTAATAGCCGCTGTCTATTTTTGCTTGTTTTTATAACCTGATATGTGTAAGATGTGTAAATGTCTGATAGCCCTATATTTTTATTTTTATTGTTATTATTAAGTTTTAATGTGCAGATAATAAGTATTAATTTTCCAAAAAACCAAAGAGTTCAAATTCTGAGTTAAGGCCGTGTGGCATTAAAGTGTTCATATTATATATCCATCTTGATTCCACTCTTGATAGTTTTGCAATTCCATATATCACTCCTGAAGTTTTGTAGTGGATATGGCTTTTTATTTTGTAGTTTAATTTTTCCTTCTGGTTGGTGATTTTATATGTTGGATTTTTATTTTGGGTAGATATACACATCTTACATCTTTTACATGGGAAAAAGTCAAAAAGGTGCTAGCTGGATTCATAGATT